>NC_138379.1:25315514-25365332 GCF_054177405.1 Leptonychotes weddellii
AAAATAAAGGAGCCAAGCTTCCTTTTCATGTGAACTCAGGAACCTCACCATACACTTGTGTCAAATGGATTTAGTTCCCCAGAGGAAAAGAGACCCATGGAACAAAGTGTAGTCACTGTGTCAGTGGCATTTCAAAATTCAAAGTGTTTACTGTCTTCTGAAACATCAGGGATTCTCCTTAAACATTGCTCTGTCCTAATCAGTCACTATATTGGTGAGAGATTTTTGGTTGTGAACAGTACAGGCCAATTCTGGAAAACTAAAGCAAAGAGAGGCTTGGAGGCTGAGACTAGGTTTACAAAGAGGACAGAAACTCGTGCAGTCTTGATATAGGCAGAACTATTTAGCCAGCTATGATAACCACAACTTCTAGAATAAATGTCCTCCACTTATTCTCTCATCCTTGCATTTTTATACAAGGAGAGAGAGGCTGTTGGGCCCAGCTGGGGTGATGTGACTACTCCTTTGGTGGCAAGGTACATACAACAGAAAGGTAATTCTTCAGAGGATCCACGTGGATCCCTCTTTAGTGATTGCCAGACAGCCAAAGAAGTCCACACCTAAGCTACAGCTGGCAACCCTGTTCAAACTAGTTCCTTCTGTCCAGCCCCACTGCCTCTGTTGTGATGAGGTCTAGCTTAATAGGGTTACTATAAGGAGTAAAAGAAATAGCATACGGAATTTCTTAGCCTAATGTCTAGCATTTCGCTAAAAGATATTAACTGCATTTGAACTTGAACAGACTTTCTAAGTGATTTATCAATCAAAACTCCCTCTGGTGTTCTTGTATTTGGACCACTGGAGGAGAAGGTGAGAGCTTTCAAGTTGCTTCAGATTTGGCCTTTGGAAGTTTAAGTTCCTGGTATTAATGACTCCTAGAAACCTTGGTGCTTAAAACATAAAACATTAGCCTCTAGAAGTTCAGATATGAAAAAGCAGTTTTGGGAAGATATAGCCAAAATGCTCTCCTTGGCCTCTAAAAACACACGCAGTGCCACAATTCCTTTGCTGCCTATTGAATTTTCACAACAGAAACCTTCTTCCTGAGCTGAAGTGAAATTAGGCTCCTCATCGAAGACCTATACTTGCTTAAGGCAAGTGCATATTCCACAAAAGTATGTATAGCTCAGGGGGCCCAGCCTTCTCTTGGAGAAGTTGGCAGATCTGGCATCATTTTCTTCTTCTGGGTATTTCCACCTTGTGAGAACTGGTGCCAACAGCTTTGCTCCCAGGCATGGCAACACTTGGACACTGTGCAGGGTCTCATTAAATCGGAAAAGGCTGAGGTTGGAATCCTTTATCATTTCCCTGGCCTTCCTTTACTCCTCAGACTATCTTCTCGTTTCCCTTAATTCTGCACATAGCTAGGGACAACATATGATTTAGATTCACCGACAACATGCAGGAATAGGGCAGCAGTGTAGGCCCTGGAAAGTGGTCCCACCCCAAGCTGTTCCTCAAGACCTGAGAACCGGGAGTGTCAACGTCTGAGGGTGGAAGATGGGTAACCCAGCGCAAGCAGAGAGGGTGAATTTGCCCTTCATCTGTTTCTGGCCCTCAGTGGGTAGGATGATGCCCATCCACATCTTCAGTCAGTCTACTAATTCAAATGTAAATCTCTTCCAGAAACCTTCATAGGCACACCCAGAAATGACGTTTTACTAGCTCTCTGGACAGCCCTTAGCCCAGTCAAGTTCACACATTAAATTAACCAGCGCAGAGACTTGTGCTAGTCCAGGCAGGGTCTTGGCAGTGGAAATCTGGCTCTGCTCAGAATCTTAAGTCTGCCTCTCCAGCTGAACCTGGGGTCCCTTCATAACTTCTCCTTTATGTGGCTGCCCACGCCTGCTTGCAGACTGCAGGTGACAAGGGACTCAGTATCTCCTGTCGCCTTGCTCTACCTTTGAATTTTACTTCTATTAAGATAATTATGGCTCAGGACAGCTTCCATCTGTTGTTTTTCTCACTGCTTGAGTTGAGGAACACACGTAAATCCTCTTTCAATGGCGGCCTTCGCATGTTTCTCTGTTTTCTCGATGCAACATTTGTGATGTTCTCAGCATATGTCAGGCTTTGAGCTGTGTAGCAGAGTTGCAGAATGAATAAGCCCTTGCCCTCAAAGAAAGTATCGCCTCTTGGGGGTGTAAGGGGTCAGGCTCATAAAGACATTGTTACTATATAACTATGAGGACACTGATTAAGGGGTAATGAATTCACCCTGATTTCTGCGGGGCTTGGGAGGCAGGAGACACCAAAGGGAGATCACATTTTCTTGTTACTATATAAATGAGTTTAGTTTTATGAACAGAAGGGAGAGAATGGAAAAGCTGGTCAAGAGAGGAAGGCAGCCTAGGCAGAGGGAACAGCATAAGCCTGTGCAGGGAGGCATGGAAGTCGGTCTGCAGGCCCCATCTCCACTCCTTCCAGCCACTCAGTCTGTGACCTGACGTAGAGTAGAGCAGCTAAGCGTGTCCTCTGGAGTCAGGCTGCTTAGGTTCACAGCCTCACTGCTCCACATATTAACCTGTTCAGTCTTAGGGAGTCTATACAAACCTTCTCTGACTTTGCTTATCTATAAAACAAGGGTAGTAATAGTATCTACTTTACAAGACTGTTGTAAAAATTAAACAAGTTAATCCATGTACAGAAATGAAAACAGTACCTGCTCCATAAATGTTGTCCTTGAGTCTGACATGCTTTGAACGTGCAACAGTTATGAATGGCAGGTTATAGATTCCATGGGAATTTAAGAAACAGGTGCATCTGGAGGTGGGGGCTGTTGGATGCAGAAGGTGAGAGGAGAAGAACGAAAATTCACCCTCGTGACCATTCCGACCCCAAAGGTCTATGACTTTGGTGCAATGTGGTGGTGGGCTTAGAGGTCAGCTCAACATAGAATACCAGGTCCTTCAGTCATGATTTCCCAAGGGGCTTTTCCAGAGGTGCATTAGGACAGGCTCAGGAGCAAGTTGTTTCTACAATGCCATTTGGAGTTCCTGGCACAGGGACTGTGGATTCCAGGAGAAGCCACAGAGAACTGGGGCCTCTAGGGTTGGCATGTCTTTGAAGTTAAAGCCTCTGGGCATCTGTGCACTTAGGCAGAGGCCAGAGGCCATTGGGCTGAGCAAGGTCAATGCTATCCCAAGCATGGGAACAGCATGCTCTTCTGACCCAGGGGCCAGCCTAAAGCTGTGGTTTTGATCACTTAGGCATGAACTTCAGGAATCAAGCAAGGCCAAAATGATTTTCATTGTGATATGGTAGAGTGAGCACTGAAATTGGAGCCAGAAGACCCTGGCAAGTGTGATCAGCATATGTCAGTCCTTTAAACTCAGAGTCTGGGCCACCCTACTGATCTGTAAAGTAGACATAACAATTAACCCAATCCTACCCCTAACACACTGTCTATCCCAGAGAGTGACAATGGGGATCAAATAAGATAATGGGAATGAAAGTCCTAGTGAAAAAAGAAAAAGGGAGACCATGCAGTTCCTGAATGTGCTCTCCAGCTCCCCACCTTTACCTGAAATACCTTTCTACCATGTTATCACCTGCTAACCCCTACACACTTTCCTGTTCTTTCATCCTTTCTTCCTTCTTTCCTTTCTTCCCTCTTTTCCCTCAGTCTCTAGAATCTCAGCTTAGTTGTTGCATCCTCAGAGAAGACTTCCCTGTCCCCAAGATTGAGCTGAGGGCTCTTTCTTGGTTCTTCCACATAAAGCCCCCTATAGTTTCATTAGCATAATACTTTTTATGCTCTATTGGAATTGGCTTTTTAACCGACTGTCTCAATGACCAGATTATATTAGCTCCAGTGTTAAATTATATCATAATCCCTATAGTAATCCCAACACTAGAACAGTTTGGGGTTCATATTTGAGTGAATGAATGAATGAAGGAATGAGTTGTTCTGCAGATGTAAATAGTTTATCATAATATTGTTCAACTGATATTTAGAGTGTGACTCCCTTGTTCCAGATTCTGTAATTTAGGGGAATATAAAGATGCCCCTTTTCCAGGAAAGACTGGTGTATAAGCAGACAGTTGCCATACTGTGCAGCTCAGTAGACCATAAGAGAAATACAGACCAGAAGATGTGAGCCTTCAGAATGTACTGTGAGATGCATCTGATGTAAAGATGTGACTCATTAACTCTAAATCCTGTGTGTGATACCAAAAGGAGTCCTGTTTCCTTCTGTTGGCTGGTAAGATTGGGCTCTGCTTACAGGACAAGCCAGGGTTTGAGCCATCTGTGATGGGCAGTTGAGAAGGAGGCTGACATTCAAGAATATTTCTAATGAAATCAAACCACCTATCACTTGGGGGGAAAAATAATGTCATAAAGTAATTTCAAGCAGCTGAGATAATGTTAGGTGTCTCAGGATGAACATGCTTCTTGTCCAATCCTTTCCACCATCTGTCTCTCATAAAAGGTTTTTCTTTCCTGCTCCTCCTAAAATTGACTTCAGGAAAACTGATGACCTGGCTCTATTTTAGAAAGAATGCCAAGGTTCCAGTATCCTCCCATAGGCTTGTTTTCAATTATGAAAATCTTCTAGATCAATCTTGCTTTCTCAATGACTTTAGTGAGCTTCTTTACCCAATTTTTGTGTAGAGATAAAATGAGCAGGCTCTGTTTTAGGAGCCAGGGAACCTTTTCTCTAAGCCAAACTATACTTAACCTTGTGACCTTTGACAAGTCACTGAATCTCCTAAGAAGATTCTTCATATTCAAGCAAAGTCTTTGATTCTAGGTACGGTTTTGATCAGACCCAAGTGTGAGGCCTAGTGTCATCTTTGAGGTCTCTTCCTAATCATCACATTTCCCCCTCCACAGACACCCTATAATAATCTTGTCAATTCTTCCTTTACAATATCTTCTATAGTCATCGCTTTCTTCCTATCCCCAAGTTTAGTTTAAGATCTTATCGAGTATCAATCCATCATTTTGAGGGTCCTCTCAGTAGGTCCTCGGTTAAGGGAGAGGAATGAAGAGCCTGCATCCAGAGTAACATGTGAAGGGTTGTCCTTGAAGAAGTGTAGGTGTGTAGGATGGATTTGGGAACAGAGAGTATCAGGTGTTGTTGGTGAAATTGGCAAAAATCACTATCTCTGAATCTCATGAGAGCCCAAATTCAGACAAAGTCTTAGTCCATTCCTAGCCCTCAGGTCCAGTGGGGGTAATATATTGAAGAAAAGAAAGAAGGAAAATGAAGAGAGGAGAGAAAAGGAAAGAACAAAGCAGGAGAAGAAACTAACATGTATTGTGGGGTCAGGTTTTCATTCTTTTTCATTCAATAAGACCTCACAGCTCCCTAGGAGATGTGGATTATTATCTTCTTTATGCACTTGGCCTGCAGCCACAGAGCTTTTGACTGACAGGCAAGATTTGAATTCAGGTTTTTAAATTCAAGGTTTGTGAGGGGTAGATGAGCAGTGTGACACACAAACCGGAAACTCTTCTCAACTTTCTGGCACTGTGGGATTTTTTTCCAGCCTGCTTTCAGGAGGATATCAAACCTCTGTTAGCTCAAGCAGACATAGTGCCATCTTTCTCTTCTTCCTTTTTAAAAGCTAGGTCTGTGATCCTGGCATGGCTAGAAAGGTTGTATATTTCTGAGTCATATTCAATCAGGTGTTCATCCTACTTTTGTTTTTCTTCAGACCTCTTGGTTCTGATATACCAGATTTAACCTTACACTAATTTGTGCTTCCTTCTCTTGGGCCAGACAGGTACATCTGATGAATTCTACCTGCATTCTCAGATTGGAGCTAAATAAGGCATTGAAATATGGCCACATACGTAAGAGCACCTGCATTTAGTCATCTTCCCATTTTCAAATGCTAGCCTAAAGTCTTGGCTTTTATCTATATTTAAAACTGACATTGTTAAATGCATAAGCACATCTGAATTATTTATATTTAGGTTTATACAGTCTCCAGCTGTAACCGTATATTTCAGTATCTTTAAATTCTGCGTTGCCATCTGGACCAGATTGCTGCTAAATCAAATCAGATAAACGTTACCTTTCCACTACCTCTGATTTATATCAACCATTCATTTCCAAAAGCACAGCCCTGTTAAATCCAATCTACTTTCAAAAAGCTTATAAAATTAGCTCAGTTTTGAGGGTTTGATATTTGTTCTCTCAAGCTTCAGCTTTGAAAAGGCCATTTGGCTAGATAGAAAAGCAGCGTGGAACCAGCAGAGCTAGGGGCACTAGATTTCATTGATTATTGGGCAAATCTTTTGAGCCTGACTTCATCCAATTACTCAAGACTTTTCTCTAATCAAGTTACTGTGAACCAGTTTATACACTACAGAAATAGAATATGCAGGTTTCAAAGTGTTAGGCTGTTCCCTATAATTTAATCTGGCATCCTCTCTGAGATGGAGGAGAGTTTTAGCCAAATATTTAAAAGGTGGATAGAGAGATAGAACTTTTTAGAATTGTATTTTTATAGTCTACTTTACACTGATACTTCTTTTCCTGGAGAAAAAAGGTGGAATTAGATACTAAACAAATCAGCGTCAATCACCTTCTGTTTCCACCTTTCCAAATTAGAGTCCAAGTCTGAGATCCTTATGTATTGATGAAAATAATAATGTGCTATATATAAGTTTTTCAATAAACAGAATCAATCTATCTATGCCTCAGGTAAAAAAATCAGAGTTGTTTTTTTTTTTTAATAGAAAGAAAGAAAGAGAGAGAAAGAAAGGAGGGAGGGAGGGAAGTGGGAAGGAGGGAGGAAGAAGGAAAGCACAAAATATACTAAAACATAAAGGTCAGAGGAGGCGCCTGGGTGGCTCACACAGTTAAGCAGCCAACTGACTCTTGATTTCAGCTCAGGTCAAGATGTCAGCATCTTTGGGGTTCGGCTCCACACTCAGCGGAGAGTCTGCTGGAGATTCTCTCTCTCCTCTCCCTCTGCCCCTTCCCTCTCTCTCTCTCTCTCTGTGTCTCTCAAATAAATAAACCTTAAAAAGAAAAAAACACATCAAGGTGATAGGAGCCTGGATGATATGCACAGTCACCTATAGACATTATCTTTCTTTTTCTCAACCCATATAATTCCAAATCTGAAATCATTTAGCAAGTCTAATGATTGGAACATGAAATATTTTCCAAATGGCTCCACTGAATGGATCTGCAGTCCATCAGCATACAGTTGGAATGATGTCATAAATGGTTACATTTTAATCTTTCCTGTATTTTCTAAATGGGAAGGGGAGGGGGGAAGCTGGGAGAAAGTGGCTCGCATATGATATTCTAAGCCTGAATAACTGAATATAAATCCCAAATGTAGGAAAGGAAAACCTATTCTTTCTGTATGACTTAATGCTAATTTTTCTTGCACACACAAAAAGGAATATGCCACTCTTTAATGGTAAATTACCATTTATTGTAAGTGTGCCATATGAAGGAAGCCATAAGTCATTATTATTGACCTATTATGATTCATTCTGCTTTCCCCCGAATTAAATAAAAATGTGCACTTTAGGATAATACACTTTTAGTTCAAGTGGTCTTTTACTGGACTCGTGCCTGCTAGATTTTCCAATCACACAGCTTTGGGGGCAAACACTTGACTTGCAGAGCAGACGCCTCTCATCACAATCACCAGTTGTCCTTCATTTCTGTCCCAAGAGCAGGAGATGGATTTTAATCTCTGATTGAATGGTCTGTCATTGTGACGTGTGAAATCAAAACTTTCATGTAGACTCGAAGGAAGGCTGAGTCCCTCAGTATGGTAGTTTTGTGTGTAGTGCAAAATAGAGGAGGAAAAAAAAAAAAACCAAGGACAGACACTCAGCTCAATGGAAGGTGGATATGTTCAGAGAATTTGGGAGAAAGTTATTCTTGGGGAATAGATAAATGAAAAATTACACTTCTGAGATGAAAGAAAAAGCAAAAATACATCTTAAACATCTTAAGAAAGTCATAAACCTTACTCCAGGAGAGAAAAATATAATTGTAAAATAGGAAAGCAGAGGGAGGGACTCAGTTAAAGAAAAGGTGATTAAAAATATTCAGGGATTGTAGTCATCTCTAAGTGAGGGTAATATAGGTAGGTGGTTTTATTTTTTGTTTTCTTAACTGTATTGTCTGATATATCTGCAGTTAATATGTATTTCTGGTGTAATAGACCATATATATATTTTAAAGGTAGTTTTACTTTTCCTAGAAAAACATGTTCTGGTGACTCAATTCAACATGCTAGTTTCTTAGGAATTTCTGATGATTTAGATGTTACCAGAGATCCAATTTCGACTCATTTGAAAAAATGATTGACAACATGAACTTGTAACTGAGATGACATTTCTGAGATGGGCTCCAAATATACAGGGAAGTGGTAGCAAAGCTGACATTTGTCCAAAGCTGCAAATTCCTTGTTCCAAGGCCAGAATGAGAAGGCAAAATATTTAAAGATTTTTATTTATTTATTTATTTGACAGAGAGAGCACAAGCAGAGGGAGAAGCAGGTTCCCCGCAGAGCACGGAGCCCGATGCGAGGGGAGGACCCTGGGATCATGACCTGAGCCAAAGGCAGACGCTTAACTGACTGAACCACCCAGGCACCCCTGAGAAGTGCAAAATATTTAAATGGTAAATGAAAGAATAGCAAAACCAAGTAGCAGCACATAGAAAGAACGTAAGTTTACAGGGCTTGATGGGGAAATATCCTTGGAAAAAAGGAGGGTGGTGAGGCTGGGGACAACCATTCCAGAAGCATAAAATACTATTTGTAAATAAAGAGTAAGACCTCAAGCTCTGTCTAAGGAAAATTGACAGTAGGTCGCCACTCCCAAGAACTTATACTGAACATTGCCAAGGAGGATGAGATGCTTCTAGAAGAGCAAAACAGAGGGTAAGTAAAGGGCAGGCCAGAAAAATTATTATAAGTATAAAAGTGTGCATGTGCCAATTAGTAATAAATATTGTAGGAATAAAAATAGCTTTCGGCATGAAGAAGGAAGGTTACTTGTTAATTAAGGAAATTGAGAGGCTTATTGGATATGTAAAATATCGGGAAGGAAGATAATGAAAGCGTAATTGCAGATAAAAATTATAAGAGTGTCAAAAATGACTGAGGAGTGCTGAAGTTGCAAATGAAATGGAAATATCAAAGTCGTGCGGATAACAGACCACTTGGGCCTTAATTGCTGTAGGTGAAAAGCAAAAGGAAGAAATGATGACAGCTGAGTGCAGAAAGCAAGTGGGGTTCATACCGGTCTTTGAGAGGTTCTGGCAAGAGGGCAGATCTCAAAGTGACAGCCCTGGACACGATGAAAAACTATTTATTCAAAGGTAGTCATTCTCGAGATAGTCCATTTTTAAAAACTGGGACAGTCTGGATATTGTCATTTTTTTCCCTCACAGATGCTATTAGTTTGAACCATACGAAATTACAGATATTCAACACTCATGGACTCGGTCATTTCATACGGTTCATTTAATAGAATAGACAGGGTAACCAAGGTGGAAGATTTCTTGGATCCTTTATGCAAAACGTGACTTCGAAGTTAAAGAAAAAGAAATCCTTTGTAGCCTGAAGCTAAATGGTTTTTTATCGTGTATTCATTTCTCTGAACATGGATGTATGTAGACTGTGAGCTCCTGAGGGGTTGCTCCCTATTGCATGTCCCAGGTGCACAGACACACCCAGAAATGTTTGTTGCTATCTGATCATTATGAATAAGACCCCAAAGAAAGTTTTGCTGAGTTATGAGGTGAACTATTTCTTTATATGAAAACAAAATGTGAGATTTTGGAGTGGAACCTGCAGTGTGTCCTGATGCACCTTTCTGGATGCTGATGGTGGACAATGTTAACAGCCTTCCTTTGACATTCTTCCTATATTGGATGTTCCTTAACAATAAATAAAATAAACCACCAATGCTAAACATTAAATGAGTCTAATTCTGCTTGATGGATATTAACAAATATTTACATTAAGAGGAATATTTCAACATCCCTCAAGAGATTATTCTAGAGACTAACAAGACAAGACAGTTATTTTCAGCAACAGCCAAATAATTGGTATTTGATAGAGTTGTCTGATTCACTGATAATTAAAATTATAAATGGGTCTTGTTTGGCCTGAGTGATTACGTTCATGCTCTGGTGAATCTGCCCTTTAAGTACTGGGGCATGTAATTAGACCCCTTTTTGACCTTTGAATATCATGGTGACCACATCTAGGCTGTGACATCCATGGCCTAGATAAATGCGTAGAACCAGATGGTGTTTTCAGACAGAATTAACACAGGCTCCTATTACCATTCCTTGGCTTGCCATATACTATAGAGAAAATGACGGGTAAGTCACATCTCAAATGTGGGCTACCATATCCCAGAACTTACTTTTATTCCCTGAGCAAGTTATTGATACATAGGTGATTCAAAATACATTTTCTATTATTTCCCTTTCTTTCTACCTTAAATTGTTTTTCTACTAAGTTCATATAACAATATCCTATATTAGGGTACTGTGGTGTGTGTGTGTGTGCACATGCATGTTTCGTGCATGATTTCGCGGGTTCCTCTAGACTAATCCCAATATCCAACTTGTATTTGTACTGTCGTCCACCCAAGTTGGAGTCCCTGTATGTGTCCCAATGGAGAATTGTGGTACTGTAGAACTTAATACCTGGTTACAAGAGTGGACCAATTCCAACTCTTTCATTCTACAAACGACAACATCAAAGTACACAGAGCTTAGAGACTAAACGAGGTGCCAAAAAACACCCCACTTTTGAGAGGGCTCAGGACTTGAATGCAAGTCTCCTGGTTCTACCTTTCTAGATTCTTTTCTTTCTAAAGATGACCACATAAGATGACATTTGAAAAAAAAAAAAGTTTGGAAATTGCTATAACCCATCAAACTACACAAGCATCTAGGATAACATATGGGAAAAAGTTTACCAAAATCCAAATCTGTACAACTCGTGCTCTACCCAGTAAGTAGCCTCCAGGCCTGAAATAAGCAGGTGGGAGACTCATTGCCCATCAGCTTTTTCCCACTAGTTTTCATTAACTGTAAATGTGCTTGATTTGCAGCCCCCGCTTAAGGGACGCATTGTATTTTCCCACATTTTATTTGTAGAATTCTTTTTTTAAAAGATTTTATTTATTTATTTATGTTAGAGAGAGAGCACACATGAGTAATGGGAGGGGCAAAGGGAGAGGGAGAGAGAATCTTTAACAGGCTCCACGCTCAGCATGGAGCCCGACTCAGGGCTGGGTCTCACAACCCTGAGATCATGATCTGAGCAGAAAGCAAGAGTCGGTTGCTCAACTGACTGAGCCATGCAGGCACTCCTCGTTTGTAGAATTCTTACAACCGAACAGTGTCGAGCATTTTTTTTAAACAAATAAAAACGATTTTTGTACTGCATAGAATTTGAAACTCGGGCAACTTTCTTTACTGCTAGATCTGTTATTACCACCCATTGTCCTGGGAAACATCCCTGGGTAGATTTTTAAGTAATCAGACTCTACATGAATTCAGATGATCAAAAGCCAGCCATGTCCTGATCACCACGGACCACACAGAGAAATTCTTATTTTCACCGGATATCCAAATGTAGGAACGAAACTGGGGTATTCACTGCTGTGACACGTTAGGAGCAATATACATCAACCGAGAGAGTGAGTTACTTGTGGTTTACAGTGAGAAGTAACAAAGAGTGTTCCCATTGGAAAAGTGACTGAGGGGACAGAAGAAGACAAGGGCAGCAGATCTGAATTAGATTATGTAAAATGACCTAAATGGGCAATTCTGGAGAAAGGGATGCGATCTGCCTCCCATATAACATTTACCATCAGCCTTGCCGGTACCAGCACTGTCTCTGTGTGAGTGACCAAACACTGCTGATTAATGCAATTTGTTCCCTTGACATTATAACAGCTAAATGATGATGCTGATGAAATTACGGTAGATGAGTATCTGAAGCATTAATTAAAATCTTGATGAGAGTGAGTTTTCTTTCACAGAAACAATCCAAAATGAAAATCATATTTTAAAAACTATGATAATGGAGTTACCAAGAACAAATCTCAAATAATGATTGAGATTATTTCAAGATGATTTAATCTGAATGGCAAAAATTAAATTATCTGAGTGGGCCTTTTATTTCTTTTTTGTTTCAGGTCAAGTAATACTACAAATATTAATTGATGCCCTCCCAAAAAGCTCAACAGAGAGAAGATAACTGAAATAACAGCTATCATTTATGACATATTTAATTATACCCCAAGCGCTGGGCTAGTCTCTTTACGTGCACTAATTCATCTCTTCTCACAAAACTTTCTAAGATAGGTACCTTGTTCGTTAACTCAAATTACAGGTGAGGAGATGGAGACAAAGAAAGGTACAGCAACTTGCCCAAGGTTTTGCAGACAACAAATGGCAGATGTGGGATTGGAATCCAGATTCATCCCACTCTAGGCCAACGTTGTCCAGGAGAACAGTCTGCAATGCCAGTTCTCCACACGGTGCTATCTAATATGGTGGCTACTAGCCACACGGAGCTCTTGAGCACTTGAAATGTGGCTAGTGCCACATTTATTATTCATCTGATTCTATTTAAATTAGTTTACATTAAATTGCCACCTATGGATAGTTGCTACCATATTGGACGGCAGCAGCTTTGGGAGCTGTGCTTGACTTTGCTTTGCTGCACAGCTTCCACTGATCTTCTACAGCATTTTACCCTTGCAGAATGGGAGGGGTGAGCCATTTCAGAGTGAGAGCAGTTTACACTCTCTCTCTTTCTCTGTTCTGTTTCTTTGGAGAATCCTAATACATACCCTCTCCATGAAATTTTAGTACCACAGATAAACTGTATATCTTTTTGTACACTGTATTTATAGCTATGCTTTTTATATAAAACAAGTAATCCACTCCCAAACTCATTCAGATTATTTGCCAGATTCTGTTCCCTGAAGTTATAAGACAGGTCTCTGTGTCCTTGCTGGCTGCCTGCTGAGATTCACTCCCAGTAACTAAAGCTGCCTACATTCCTTGCCTTGTGGTTGCCTCTGTCTTTAAGTCAGCAAGGCCATGTCAACTTTCTCTTTTTTAAAGATTTTATTTATTCATTTGACACAGAGAGAGAGCACAAGCAAGGGGAGCGGCAGGCAGAGGGAGAGGGGAGAAGCAGACTCCTCGCTCAGCAGGGAGCCCAATGCGGGACTTGATATCGGGACCCTGGGATCATCAACTCTTTCTTGTGCATCGAATCTCAGACTTTCCTGTCTTTGAACTCTAGGCTCGGGTTTAAAGGGCACATGGGACTAAGTCAGGCCACCTAGAAAATCTCCTTATCTTTTTTTTTTTTTTAAAGATTATATTTATTTATTTGACAGAGAGAGACACAGCGAGAGAGGGAACAAAGTGGGGGCAGCGGGAGAGGGAGAAGCAGGCTCCCTGCAGAGCGGGGACCCCGATGTGGGGCTCGATCCCAGGACCCTGGGATCATGACCTGAGCCGAAGGCAGACGCTTAACGACTGAGCCACCCAGGCACCCCGAAAATCTCCTTATCTTAATGTCAACTGATTTGAGACCTTAATTACATCTACAAAAACCTTTCTCAGCAACACTTAGGTTAGTATTTGATTGAGTAACACTTGTATGTACCAGAGGCCAAGAATTTTGGTGACCATCTTTAGAATTCTGACTACCATACTCAACATGCCCTCTCATTTACTGAATTAACACCATTCAGATAAAAGAACTATGGCCTGTTAATTCTCTTGAGACCAGGGATACTTCTAAAATAGCACCTGTGTCTCTCAGAGGTGTTTAGAGGTATCTGCCTACTTCAAACCCAATGCTCTAAAAGAGGTTGGGTGATTATTCTCATGTAGACTGTTTCTCAGCCTAAAGCCACAGTCACTAAGAAATACAAATTATCTGATATGAATTTTTTTTCCTACAGGAGTGTTGGAAATTTTATTTCTTTCAAAAATAAAGTTAAAAAATAAAGTTTATGGGAATATTTCCCCTTACATAAACATAAAACATATCTAAAACATGTGGCTAGGCCAACTGAAGAAAGAAAAATAATCTATAGTCCCATCACACAAATCTAGCCCTTTAAACATTTTGGTATATTTTCTTCCAATCTTTTTTCCATGCATTAAAACTGTTTTTTGTAGTTACCCTCATACTAAATATTCACTTTTGTTTTTTGATTTTTCCCACTTAACATTTTTTCCCACTTAACATTAAACATTAGGCAATTCCTTATGTTATTATGTTATTTCATAACCTTTTAATTGCTACCTGATATCCCCTATGTGGATTAAACTATAATTTACATACCCTTTCACCTACTGTAGATGTTTATTTCCAATTTTCCAATACCATAAGTACTGCTTCAATTATGACCTTTTTGCATGAGAATTCTTCTGTATTATTTTCCTAACAATCATTTACAGAAATGAAATTTCTTAGCCAAAGATCGAAGGTTTCATTTTAATCTGAACTTGGTACACTTTCTGGGATATTCTTAAAAGAATTTCCCTTTGGTCTTCCTTTAAAAGTCACTTCATTCTCCATCACTGAAATCGAATTGGGGGTAAGATATCGATTAGTTACAACCATTGACTACTTATTGACTCTCTTTGCACCCAGCAAAATAAGGCTTAGAGCTCTCATGGGAGTTGTAAGGGAATGAAGAATGAGACAGACTAGATATTTCAAGGATAACGAATCCTTCAATTGTCAACCACAATAAAAAGAAGCCAGCTTTAAGCAAGAAGACCTCACATATTCAACACCACGGTGTCTTTCTGAGTGACCTTATCCCTCACAAGCTCTGGTACCTAGAGAGTTATGTGGGCCATGAAATATGATAGCTCAATATCACTTTTGTGTAACAGCAGCTTACAAACATTTTTATGTCATAAGCTGACCGTGAAGAGATCATTTCAGATCACCTACATCAAAGAGATCTCCTTCTTGTTTGAGCTGTGCCTTGGCGGACAAAGGTCATGAACTTTGGCCATGTTTGCTTTCGTTTTGTTTTTTAATTTGGGCTCTGCATAGTACTGTCAAAACAAAAGACAGGCTGCAGCTGTTCTTCTGAGAGATTTATGTTCATGCTCTCTCTTCACTCCATCTACCTCATGGATGGGAAACAGGCCCAAGTGAGAGATATTAACCAACATGGTATAGTGGAAATAGCATGACCTATGGAAATTGCTAGATAGGGCTTTAAGTGCCTGTTCTTCCACACATTGGTAGTAGAACCAGGGGTAAGTAATTTATTTAATTTTCATGAGCCTTTGCTTTCTCATCCACATAATGGAAATGGTGATGCTTACCACACAGACTATAATTATATCGAGATGATGTTTGCAACAAATCTGTCCAAGACTTTACCGGTAATTCCAAAATGAAGATGACACTTGGTCCTTACTTTAAAACTTCCATCCCAATACATTCAACCTCTACCCCCCACTCCAACCAACCATCTTTGAAGTATGTCTGGGACTTCCAGATGCATCTCCTGTCTACATAAGAACAAATTGGTCCATGGGCTTCCACTTTCGCCTTTGGGGTCCTTATTCATTTATTCAATAAATATTTATTAAGGTCTTACCACATGCCAGGCACTGAGAATCAATGAACAAGACAATGTTCTTGTTCAGGAAATGCCTGGGGGAAATGTCTATGGTCTGTGGCTGGAGGGATTTGGCAGCACTTTGGGAGGAGTGGGCCCCTATTATCCCCACTCTGATCCCTGCTTGTCCTCCATCCCCCTCAAATCTGTTTAGCTACATCACCTGGTTCCCAAAGCACAAAGTCTCCCAGTCTTTCCTGAAACCACAGCCCTTAGATTCTTGTCCTACCCCTTCTATTCCAAAATGTTCAGAGCATTTATTTAGATCCATTCTTTCTTCTCCCCTTTGCCCCTGAGACTCCTTTCATCCTCCAAAAACAACTCCTTCCTCTTCGGGTCAAAATAAAATCTCTCCTACTTATCAATTCATGCAGGTGGATGCTTTGACATGAGGAGCATTGTGTCCACTACCCAGGCACTCCCCAGGAGGAAGTACCTCTGGGTAAGACCCTCAGATAAGAACAAGAGTACCTGGGTTTGGCTTTCCTATTTGCTGGCTTGGTGACCCTGGGCCAACTACATAACCAGCCTCTGCCTCAGTGTCCTTATCTGTAAAAGGAACTAGAATAAAAGTTCCACCCCATGGGCTCCTTGTGTGAATAAAACAAAGTAATACAGACAAAGTGCTTCCAACCATGCCTGCCAAATAGTAAATGCCAGCAAGCTTCATTCCATGAAGTTGAAAGGCTTTCAACAGTGACGCCATCAACATAAATCCTGAGTTTTTTAAAAACCCAAACCAAAAGATGATAGGAGTTTGATAGTTGATGTCTGCGTAGGGGTAGATCCTATGTGAAGCAAATTTCTACAGTGACCAGGCCTCTTTAGGGTAAGAGAATTTCTCAAGTCTTAACAATTTATAAATACAAGGAAACAGTTAGTTAAAGGCCAGTTGAAAACAAGAAAGCCTGCCTCTAGGTAAACTGTAGAAATCTTTTTGGTTGGTGGGTAGTTGGAAGAGTTTCTCTTATGGAATGTTATCTGATTGATTCCTAGTTCAAAGCCCCTTGGAAAAGGACAAAAAAGCCAAGGGACCTTCTGGGGCAGTCAGCTATATTGTAATAAGTCAGGGACTTAATCCCTGTGTTTAATGAAGCTCGTTTGCTCATTGCCCAGGGAAGCTAGCAGCCCTTTGCTTAGCAACTTAATTGCTTCACTATTGAAAGCCAGCTTTGCAGGTATAGATACAAGACTTTTGTCATGCCCTAAATGATGTTCAGGAAGGTAATGCCTCACCTGACTGGACTGGACATGAACGGGTGTTCCTTGCATAGAGAAACCAAGCCCTGGAGACTGTACCAGTTGGGTCCCTTCAGTAATCAGACTCCCCTGCAGCTGTTTTCAAACTGTAAAACCCGTAAAGTGAAATTTATTGCACTCCACTGTATTTTACTAGAGTTAGAGGGTTCTGATAAAATTTACTGGATGGATGTAAAGCTCCATCAATAGGAAAATGAATGCTTTTCACAGGCACTCTCATTGAGCTGTTTTGATCACCGTACTGAATCCAGTACCTTGCTAGAAGACTTTCTCCCTGTTTCAGCATAATTGAGGGCAGGTAAATATAACAACTCCAGCTTCACAGCTCTGTGGCTGAGGCTGGCAGGCATAATCTGACCTGCCACCCAAGGGCCTCAACTGATTCTGCTATGGCTAACATCCACCGTCAGAGATGAAACAGTGTGCTACTCTTTCTGCTCTGAAGAGTGGGGTCACAGTCCGTGATGAGAACAAGCCCAGCCCATTGAGGATGGTGCTCACTGGGGAATGAAGATGGGCACTGGGGTTAGGAAAGGGCAGTGTGGAGGTCACCCTGAAGCTTAAAAGGGCATTTCATGGGAGAGGACTTTTAAATTCTCCTGGAATATTGTCATCATGATCAGAAGGAAAAAGTACTGTGAGGAGTTATTAAACCCCAACTTCTCCCAAGATCTTGCTCAAACTAATCCTCTTCATTATCTAAGAGAAAGAGTGAGAGAAGGAAAGAAAGAGAGTGAGAGACAGAGAAAGAGAGAAGAGGAGGGAGGAAGAAAGGAGGGGAGCACAAAAGAAGAAAGAAAGGAAGAAAGGGAAGGAGGGGGAAAAAAAGGAAAGGCAGAAAGAGGGAAGGGAGGGGAAAAAAGGGGAAGAAAAAGATAACGTCTCTCAGAAGAAGTCTTCCCTAATTGAATTCTTTCCCTGATATGTTTTCTCAACACATATGCTGAACAGTAAGCATTCCTCATTTGAGATGTCTGCATGTGTGCGTTTCTAATGCACTAAGGCAGTGCTTCCCAAAGTGTACAATGCCCGATAGTGATGCACAAAATGTTTTAGGTAAGACAGGGATGAATTTATTTTTGTACTCAT
The DNA here is from genome assembly GCF_054177405.1 of Leptonychotes weddellii. Classification (NCBI taxonomy): domain Eukaryota; kingdom Metazoa; phylum Chordata; class Mammalia; order Carnivora; family Phocidae; genus Leptonychotes; species Leptonychotes weddellii. The sequence continues at coordinate 25,333,498 of NC_138379.1, forward strand.
GATTTATTTTAATGCAGATTAGAAAAATACCAATTTTCCATTTATAGCGGTGACAAAAAATCTGTTTTTACTTTATTTTTTTTAAAGATTTATTTATTTGAGAGAGAGAGAGGGACAGAGTATGTGGGGGGTAGGGGTGGGGTGGGGGTGGGGAGGGGCAGAGGGAGAAGGAGAGAGAATCTTAAGCAGACTCTGTGCTGAGCATGAAGCCCAACTCAGGGCTCTATCTCATGACCCTGAGATCATGACCTGAGCCAAAACCAGAAGTAGGACACTTAACCAATTTTGCCACCCAGGTGTTCCCCCCCAATCTATTTTTAAAAAACAAACATTTGGCAAACAAAAAAAAGTCTGTATTAAAAAAAACAATTATACATAACATAATGTAAAACTTATTGAGTGGCACTAGAAAGTCTGAGGTTTAAAAAACATTACATAAAAGACACTGTAGGCATCTGGAAGAAAGGTAATTATATTATCTTCATTTTTTCTTTCATTTTTTGTATCCCTCTCCCCTGATCACTGCACTTTGTGGGACAGAGATAATGCTTTCTCCCTTGGGCACACAGAAAGACAAATCCTTGCCCTCTCTCCCCATATGGAGCCATATGACTAATTCTGGTCATTCATATGTAGGAACAGGGGATGCTCACCCCTAAAACATGACCCTCCTTGTACTTTCTCTCTGTTCATCAGATGACTGATTGCATGCAGAGGGCCCATCTGAGCATGCTATTTTCTAAAAGTTTATAGTATCCTGTGTTTCAGCACATGAATACCTAATAATACTCTAGGGCCGATTGATACACATACTATCAGAAGGTATTAAAAAAAATAATTCATCTGAGTAAATTTTAAAGATTTTATTGACTTTATTTAGTGAGAATCAGGATCCCATCTAGCAGCTAGAAGGGAGTTCTGAAGAGTTCCTTTGAAGATGAAAGAATTTTATAGGCATAAGGAAGTAGGAACAAGGGAACTATGTTAGCAAAAGGAGCACTGGTTGTGTCAAGATCACTTTCCTTCAGGGAACGACAAGGGTCAGTCAAGCAGCTTACCTCACGAGTGCTGGCTGGGGGGTTCCTAATTGACTGGCTTCCATTTCTGGGAAAGGCCAAAACTATCCTTAAGTCTCAGTGACACAAGGCTGAACATAAGTGACTCTATTTGGGGCCTGTTGTTTTATTATTAACAGAGGTAAAGCAGGAACATAGAGTGATGACAGAGGAAAAATGAACCTATAATAAAAGCAGAGATATCAGCAGTACTTTGGGAGTGCTTCTTATGTGCCAGGAATGGTGCTAAACACACCACTTGCACTATCCCCTTTAATCCTCACCACAGCCCAATAAAGAACCAAAAATTGAAGAGGTAAAATCACTTGCAGAGGGTCCCTTGCCTCTTGTCAGAGCCAGAAATGAAATATAGGAACCTTGAAGTAAAGTCCAACTTGACTCGTGTAGCAAGTCTGATTAGATCCAGGGATGAGAAAAAGTTCCCAGAGGTAAAGAAAGAAGTCACAGAAGACACCAAGGTGTCTAGCCAATATGCCAGGGAAAAAGAATAGTAATCTTAACCATGGCATAGAGCACCTGTTTTGTTTTTAAAGTCTTATTTATTTATTTGAGAGAGAGAGAGAGAGAGAGCATGCATGCCAGCAGGGGGAGGGGCAGAGGGAGAATCTTTTAAGCAGACTCCCCACTGAGTGAGGAGCCTGAGGTGGGGCTTGATCTCACAACCCTGAGATCATGACCCCAGCCAAAATCAAGAGTCAGCTGCTTAACTGACTGAGCCACCCAGGTGCCCCTAGAGCACCCAGTTTTTTAGTAGAAACAACTATTTTCATTTATTTCATGTGACTTTAAGATGCCTATGGGTCTCTGGTTGAAAATGGTACTTAGAAATTCTAGTCGGTATATCAGAAGAGAAGTCGGTCTCAAAAATAAAGATTTGGGAGTCGCTGCCACTCCAGAGGGAAATGAAACCAGGAAACAGGTCAAAATCATTTCGGGAGAGAGTGCAGAGTAAGGCTACAGAACAGTAAAAACAATGTTTAAGACTACCTTTTGTTTTAAAGAGGTAAAAAGACAAAGAGAAGGCAATGAAGGAAACACAAGGAAACCATCAAACACCTAACTAAGTAGGGCTACTGTTTAGATTCAAAGTAATTCAATTCAATAGGTATCATTTTAGTCCCCATTAAGTTTAAGACACTACGCTAGGTTCAGTGCAAGATTCTGTATATACGATTTCTAAACACGTTCCCTTTATCCGGGAAAAGCATCCTTCCTCCTAAACATATGATAATAAAGGACTAGGAAGACAGAAAAGTATCGCAGTCAATTTCAAAGCTGGTTCTACCTCTGGCTGCCCTTTGAGACTGGATATACACAGGAGACCACTTTGATCAAATGGATTAAATGAGTTTAAACAAGTAACTAGGCAAATCAGTAAACAACTTTTCCCACCGAAATTGCCCTCGTTTTTCTTTTTTCTTTTTTTCCCCCTCTACACTGGCTAAATCAACTGTTGTGGAAGAAACTACTCCAATCTTATCCTTTTTCACTGTTTCCAACCCTAAGTTAGGTTTGCTTTATCATATTGAAACTAAATGGAAGAGCAATTGGTTTTGTGGGTCTGTAGAATGACAGAACTAGATTAGAGGGATCTTAGGGGTCATTATGTCCCCAGCTACTTATTTGTACAGATGAGGAAGATGAATCTGAGGGTAGCTGAGGGGACTGTCTTAGTGACTGGCTTAGATGGTCAGTGATCAAGCCAGGCCAGGAATCCCGCCAGGCTCCTAATTCCAGATTCAACTCTTTCTCTTTTTCTACCATAGCATGTTTCTCTTCCTCTAATTTGCACAATTTGCCACAAAACTAGTTGTCCACTCTCCTACAAGTAGTATTTCTAAGTATTGTCCTTCTACAAATTCTGGTTACCTACTTGAAAATATAGAATAGCTCGTGAATTATTTGGTCAGGTCAAGTCTCTTAAATTGAAGCCAGATCATGGAACAGAATTTGGATAAAGGCCACTCCCAGAAAAGCCAGTATCCTACAAATACCACAGTATCTTTTTTTTTTTCAACACTACAACTTTTTTCAGGATTCAGAGATTGGGGGCTTATGGGTTGGATAGAAGAGAAAACATCATAGAAGACCAATACTTTTTTCATTTTATAACCCTTGGATCAATGAAGTTGTATCTTCTTTCATATTTACCCTCAGTAATTACTTTAGCAATGGACATGGGTTTGTATTGATGCAGTAATAACTCATGAGCATATATTATTACAGGATGAAAGCTACACTGAATCAAGTAGTGTTGAATTAAAGGGAAAACGGTTAAGGAAATTCACTCTTAGGCTGAGAGATTATATGTCAAGCTATAGCCTAAAGTGAATTTTTATAGTTAAGTTATAAACCCTTGGAAATACTGAGACACTTAACTGCAGTTGGCATCTTTACGATTAGATCAAGACAAGTACCACCTTTAGAAACCATCAGATTTGCTCCTGCGGCAGTTGCAGTTTGGGGCACATCCAAGGAAATGAGGAAGGAGAAAGTCCACGCACTCAGACCATTCAATGAGTAAAGGGGGAAAATGGGCTCAGGATGAAGATCGAGAAGGAAGCATGGTGGAGGGTGGGGGTTGGGGGATGGGGATAGTAAACCAAAGGGATGTGGATAACCAAGAAAGAAGAAAATATGTGACAGGAGAAGAGATTAAGAAAAGAGAGGTGAAGCAGCAGAAGAGAAAATATGAAAAGGACGAATAATCTGGACCATGTGAACATCAAAGTAGTGATGACAGATTAGAGCCTATTAAATACTATTGAACAAAATAAGAATCTCTGAATCAATGTTGATACAAATTACTAAATACATAAATAGGGGAGAATTAAAATCTCTTTCTTATGAGAGAATGCCTAATCAATGTATAATGAATGACAAAATTAGAAAATCACCATTTGGCAACATCAGGAGTAATGATTGATTCAGGCTAGCATCATCAATGCACTGGCTAAAAATATAAGCATACCTTATTTTATTGCCCTTCATATTGCTCTTCACAAGTATTGCATTTTTTACAAACTGAAGGTTGATGGCAACTCTGCCTTGAGTAAGTCTATTGGTGCCATTTCTCCAGCAGCATTTTCTTGCTTTGTGTCTCTATTTCATACTTTGGTAATTCTCACAATATTTCAAACTTTTTCATTATTATTATATTTGTTATGGTGATCAGTGATTACCACTCACTGAAAGCTCAGATGATAGCATGTTTTAGCAATAAAATATTTTTAAGTTAAGGCGTGCATATTTTTAAAATATATAAGGCTATAGCATACTTAATTGACTATAGTATAAACATAGCTTTTATATGCATTGGGAAACCAAAAAATTCATTCAACTCACTTTATTGTACTACTCACTTTATTGCAGCAGTCTAGAACCTAACCTTAAATATCCGTAAGATATGCCTGTAATGGCTCAAAGTTTGATGAGGAACAGGATATTTACATATTCTCAAAGTAGCTTCCCAGAAGATCTTGATTTATAATAAGAAATACACATTCGGTCTTTGACCCCATTTCTGGCACAGACCTCCTAAACCCCATGGAATTTCCTGTGATAAGAGCAACAAAGGTGTCTCTTGTTATATTAATGAGGTGATTTTTGGACCCCACCTAAGGATGGGGGCTGGTTGCCAGAGGAACCAGCCCTGAATAGAGGGTTAGAAATTTCAGGCCCACCCCCTGATTTCCAAGAAGGGGAGAGGGCCTGGATGTTAAATCAGTCACCAATGGCCAATGATTTAATCAATTGTGCCTACATAATGAAGCCTCCATAAAAACCCAAAAAGGAGGGAGTTAGAAGAGCTTCCAGGTTGGTGAACCAGAACGCTTCCACATGCCATCATGTTGGGCCCCAAACTCTATAAGGACAGAAGCTCCTTTGTTCGGGATCTCACTCTATGTATCTCTTCATCTGGAAGTTGATTCAGATCCTTTGATATCCTCTGTAATAAACTGGGATAATCTGATGTGTAAACTGTTTTCCCAAGTTTTGTGATCCTCTGTAGCAAGTTAATCCAACTCAAGGATGGGGTCATGGGAACCTCTGGTGTTCAGAAGCATGGGTAACAACCTGGACTTGGTGATTATCATCTGAAGTAGAGAGCTGTCTTGTGACACCGAGCCCTCACCTGTGGGATCTGATGCTCTCTCCAGGTAGATGGTGTTAGACTTGAGTTGAGTTATAAGACACCGTACTGGTATTGGAGAGTTGCTCAGTGATGTGGGGAATCCCTGCCACATGTTGGAATTGAATGCAGTACCTTCACTCCCCTTAAGACATTTCTGAATCACCAAGGGGAAAATAGCAGCATTATAGTGGAGAATCTGGAAGACATAACCTTAAGGAAGAGATCAAAGTTAAATTAACCAGTAATAGAATAAATAGGCATGGTGTGCCTTCTGATATGATGCACTGAGGACACAACTGTCACTTTGGTGTTATTCCTTCCCAAAGGGCACTACCTGAATCTGATCATGAGGAAACAGAAAAACTCCAGCTGAGGGGCATCTACATTATAACTGACCTGTACTCTTTAAAAATGCCAATGTCATTAAAGACAAGGAAAAATGGAGGAAATGATCCAGATTAAAGGAGTCTAAAGGGATAGAACCTCTAAGTGGAATGCATGATATTGAATTGGATCTCAGATGAGAAAAATGAAATTTGGGGTATATTTGATTGGATTAAAATTGTAATAAGTTTTGATAGATTAGATAATAGTCTTGCATCAATGCCAATTTCCCAGTTACAATCATTATACTCTGGTTATGAAAGTTAATATTCTTGTGTTGACAAAGAATATTTAGGGGTAAAAAGGCATCATGTCTACAACTTGCTCTCAATCAGGGCAAAGCGTTAGCATGGCATACGAGGGTTGCTCAATGAAGGCTATATGAGAATTCTTTGAACTAGTCTTTCAATGTTTACTTATATCTGAAATTATTTCAAAACCCAAAATTTTAAAGAAAAAGGATAAAGAGAAAATAATAAATGATGACTATGGGGGAAAGAAGGTGAATAAGAGATAAGTGTTTGATATAAATAAAGGAGGGACTCCTGGGTGGTTCAGTTGGTTAAGCCTCTGACTCTTGGTTTTGGCTCAGGTCACGATCTCAGGGTTGTGAGATTGAGCCCTGTGTGGGGCTCTACACTCAGAGGGGAATCTGCTTGAGATTCTTTCCCTCTGCCTCTTCCCCTGCTCAACTCACACTTTCTCTCTCTCTTTCTCTTTCAAATAAATAAACAAATAAATAAATAAATCTTTTTTAAAAATAAAGGAAAAAATAAAAGATAGCCAAGGAAAGAATAAATGAATAAAATACATATGTCAACTGTAATAAGTAACTCTGATGTTGTGTACTTCTAAAGTTAATTTCCAGGTCCTTAAAATCAGGGGCTCATAGATCCTGTTGAGCTTCAGAGCCTAAGAACTCCCTGAACTGGCTTACAGAATACAGGCAGGCACAAGAATTTGTTTTTGGAAGGTTTCCTGACTTTCTTCAGATTTGAAAAGGGGGAGGTCAATCCTCTCCCCATTCTCTGCCCCCACTCCAGAGTTTAAGAACCAGAAGTCTATCTAGAGGACCCCATATTTTTGGTTGTTGCTGAATTTATCTGACCCATTTGCCATGTCTTCTCAGTAGCCTTATCTCCCTCAAACTTTTCTTGGAAGAGACAGAGGCTCTATCCCATCCATAACAGCTTTCCCTTGACTTCTGTGGAGCCAGCAAATCAAGAGACATTTTGAAGGGTCTGTTCCTTTAGAATTTTTGTCAGTTAGGTTGGCCCATGTGGAAAGCAGGAAAATCAAAAGCGATAACATGCTCAAAAGAGAAAACAACTTTCCTTAAGATGGCAGGAAGTCCTTGGGAAGTCCAGACCATTGCCATAGGCCTGTTTCTGTGGGAAAGAGAGGCTTTGGGAAGAAGCGTCCAGGGAACATGGGGTTCTCTATCTCTCAGCAGTTGGCATGGCATCCAGGGCACCACAGTGCTATGGATCCTGCCACAGGAAGGGGAGAATGATCCTTAAATAATGACCACTGGCTCCCAGAAGCTGCTGAGACCCGAACAGATGAGATGCTTTCTCAAACCTGACCAGCGCATGGCACCTACCATGCTCAAGAGCTTGCAGCAAATGTGTCCTGCAACCTCAGGACAAAGCAAAGAACATCAATCTTCATCCAAATGCCCCATTATGCTCTTCTTCATTTCCTGCAAGGTCTTTCTTAAGCGAAAGTGGCTGTGATGCCTCATGTAAATAGAAAATTCTAGAAGTGGGCAGCCATCAGATTTACCTATGTGGATTCCACCAACAAGCCATCAATACTTTCTCTAGACCTCCCCTACCACTTTCCTCTGTGTTAGTGTCATTCTCAGCCACTAACTCTCTACATGGGGTTCTGGATAGGTCTGAGTTTATATATATGGTCCTTAATTAGGTGACCACATATCACAGTTGGCCTGGAACAGGCCCAGTTTACACCCACTGAGGCACCATGATTATGTAGAGCATCCCTTTGCACTCTCAAAGGTGTCCTAGTTTGTATGGTAAATCATTTGCTCATTCCTTAATTCACATTATATCAGACAGATTAAGGTAAACTCCATGTTAATGTCAAAAAAAGTCTCTGACCCTGCTAGTGTTATATGATCACCTCTAAACCAATCACCATCTCCCAGGGGGAGAGGTACAGTGATTAGTCCACTGTGGTCATGTGCTCATTTGCTCATCTCAGATGTTGATAAATCATTGATGGGCCCCATTACAGGAAGACTTGTTCTGGAAAGGCAGAGGCCAAGCAAACCAAAAAGAAATTATTATAGGATGCATGACTGAGGGCCTGCTCATATTTTATACAGCTTGTTGGCTGGCTTTACTTTTATTGCCTCTGATTGCTATTGTTTCATCCCAACTGAGCTGCAAACTCGGAGGTCAAAACTTAGATACAGATACAGATTTAGATGATATTTATAGTTCTAGATCCCCATCACATGTAGAAGGCACTTATGCCCAAAGAAAATGTTTTCTAAATATCTTTAAAATTAAATAAAGTTTAGAAATAAAAACTCAACCTAGTTTTCAGTTTGCAAAAATTATTTTCATATACATAATCTAATTTATTTCTAGAGATTTCATAATATGAATATTCTTTTTATCCCTTTATTGCACTTGTAGAAACTGAGGCCTAAGAACACATGTCTTTCTTTGGCCAAATTAATGGAACTCAGAACAAGTTTTCCTGTAACGGGGCCCATCAGTGATTTATCAACATCTGAGATGAGCACATGAGCACATGACCACAGTGGACTAATCACTGTACCTCTACCCCTGGGAGATGGTGATTGGTTTAATTTTTGGTAATAATTTTTAAATTCCATAATTTTTCTTTCATATCTATGAAACTAAATGTTGTCTTATTTTTCCTATTTATTTACCCCCCCCTTCTTTTGCTGTTGTAATTAATACATGCTTATTGCAAAAGAAAAGAAAAGGAAAGAAAAGAAAAAAGCAGGAGGAAGGAACATAGAAAATCATAAAGAAAAGCAAATAATCCATATTTCCCATTACTCAGAGATAATCAATATTAAGACTTTATTGTACTTCATTCCAATCTTTCCTTTATGCATATGGAACATATTATGGACTGAATTGTGCACCCCCACCCTAAGTTCATGTTAGAGCCCTAACTCCCAACATGACTGTTTTTGGAGTAAGGTTTTTAAAACGTTAAGTAAGGTTAAGTGAGATCATAAGCCTGGGGCCTTAATCCACCAGGAGTGGTGTCCTTATAAAGAGGAAGAGACACCAGGAGTGAGCATGCACAGAGGAAAGGCCATGTGAGAACACCGCGAGAAGGGGCCATCTGAAGCCAGGGAGAGATTCTCAGCAGAAACCAACCCTACTGCACCTTGATCTTAAACTGCCAGCCTCCAGAACTGTGAGAAAATGAATTTTTGTTTCTCAGGCCACAAGCCTGTCGTATTCTGTTATGGTAGCCCATGCAGAGTAATACAGAATATATATTTTAAACAAATTTAAGATTATACTACATATACAATTTTGTATCCTTCCTTTTTTAAAGTATTGGAATTTCCCCCCAAATTTCAGTATTCTTTGCAAATCTGATTGTTGAAACAGAAATATAATATTTCACCATATTGATATGCCCTGGATTATTTAACTAATTCTCTATTGGATATCTAAGGTGCTTTCAATTATAAAAATACAGCAATAAAAACATTATTATGAATTAATATTGGCCTGTAGCTCTAGTATTTTATGTATAATACATACATAAGGTAAGGAAAAGTTTACAGGTAAAGAAAAGTTTAGAATTTTGATATAATATGCAAAATTGCTTTCCAAATACCAAATTTCACTTCCACATGCATTATTTCAGATTTCTATTTCATTACACACTTCCACCCTTAAGTATCATTTATTACTTACCAATTGATAGGTGAAATTCCTTATCTTATTTTTGTTTTAATGTGCATTTACTTCATTTATAATAAAAGTAAGACTTTTTAAATGTGTTTCTTGACCATTTAATTTCTTCTTTTGTGAATTGTCAATATCCTTTTACCATTGTTGTAATTGGTTGGTTTTATATTTTTATTGATTTTTAAGCACTCTTTATATATTATAGATAGTAACAATCTCATTTGTTATAAAACTTTATTTTAAATGTCATTTTAATGTACTTTCATAAATATTTACTCCCACCTTTACCTTAGGTTAAAACTGTAAGTATGTTCCCTTATAACCAAAAAAGGGCTGTATTTTTCTCTGTTCCTTTGATCAGTCCTAATGCCCAGAAAATGTCTTCCATGGGCTGCTAAACCTTGTTATAATTTGGCTCATTATAACAAAGCTTTTAAGGTAAGAGTAGGTCAAAGCATGTTTCCTGAAGCAAACTTCGTTCAGCAAAAAACCTGATGTTACACAGTTAACCTCTGACCTAGTCCTAATTCTGTTCTCTAACTCCTGTGTTGTATAAGAATACTGCAATGGTTTGAAGTGTTGAATCAGATATGTCCAGAATTTCCAATTACTGTGAGAGGGACTCAGCCCAGCACTTTCAAAGCTTGACATGAAATAGCCACTTTATTTGAAAAGTGCTGTTTTAATCTGTGTCATAGCAACATTCAGAGTCTTTGGCTAAGATAAATAATTAACTTTCAGACTAGTGTGGAGGCTTTGTCTTTTATTTTACTAAGGAATTGTGAATCTGTGCCAAACATATATTATGTTCCTAAATCATCCAACTGGGATATGAGAATAATATATATTAACTTTATTGGCTAAAATGAAAACTGTGAAAACAGAGTCAATCTTAAAGAGGCATGTAGTAATTTTACATAATGACATGCCAAGTTGTGTATCACAATCTGAAATCCTAAAAATTCTGCATATTTTACATGCTTTTCACATATTTAAAAAATTACAACTTGGCTGTTTCTTCCTGCCCAGTTTATGATTGAACAGACATAGTCACATTTGAAAGGAATGCTGTTTATGCAAACCACATCACAGCGAAAATAAAGGGGGAGGGAGGTGCATTACGTGGGTGTATTTTAAAGCACCTGAGTTTAGGAATTAGAACATTTGCATTCCAATTCATCAGATGCCATTTAGCCTGGGGTGGGTCACTTTACATCTCTCTCATCAAATTTTATTCCTGGATGTGGGAATAGTAGTTGTTTATTTTATCTTAAAAGTTCAGTAAGTAATAAAAGCATTCACAGGCCACACAACTTACAGAATCCATGAAGAGCAAAACTTGTCCTGCAAACAGGTTTTGTTTGGCCTGCAAGGTGTTTAAAAATAGATTGAATCCTACTACATGCAAAAGTAAGAGGATACATAGGAAAAAAAATAGATTGAATCCGAGTACCGTTAGCGGACACACCCATCCCCATTTACCATTGTCACTTCTCCTCTTATGCCACCCCGCTGTCCCTCCTGGCCTCTGCAAACATGCAAGTGTGGGGTCACAGCGGAGTTCCAAGTGCGGTATACAGATCACCTTCATATAGGTACTTGTTTAAGAAAGCAGTGACCTGGGTCTTAACCCAAACTTATTAAATCTGAATCTCTGGAGGATGGGGCCTAGGAATTGGTGTTTTTAATAAGAACCACTGAACAAATGTGAGAGACTGCTATTTTTCATCTTTAAAAAAAGCAACCATGATGCATGCATAGGAGTCTTCAGGGAAATTAAAAACACTCGCTTTCACAGCCACAGGCAGAATGATCTAGAAGAGTCCAGCTTAGACTCCTGTCTAATCGTACCCTTTTCCTGAATGACATTAAACATGAATAGGAATGGGCTGTGGAAAGTCATTTGATCTTCCTCAGTTTCCTCCCCTGTACCAAAAGGGGTTGGATATTTAAGATCTGTTCCTGCTCCAATGCCTATGTCTCGGTGGGCAGTCTCCTTTCAGAATTTTAAGAGATCCTGCACTCTAACCCCACAATCAATGTGGGATATACTGGCGTAAAGTCTATTAGAGTCCTTAATGGATTGTTTAAAAAATATTGATTATTGCCCTCTGCAGTGGACATCTGCTGTTTTTGCTTTCTTAGCATCAACTCTTTCTTCTGGAGATAATAGAACCCCACTTGGGATTTGGGGAACCATTAATCAAGGTGGGACTGTTCTTTAAGGTCACGTGACCCACCCTTGGCCAATCAGATGTTCTCTTCCTGGGACTGGCATCTTGGATGGCGTGACTCCAGGGCAGAAAATAGACAAAGTTTTTCTAGAAGACAGCACCATGAGCAGACAGTCCACCACCTTGTTCCAAAGGCCCAGATCTGCCGTGGCCTCTGTCTTTTCCAAGCCCGGATCTTTTATTCTGTGAGCCACCACAGACTTGTTCAGCTAGCCCTTTTATTTCACTTGAGTTAACCAGTGACAGCTTCTGCTACCAGAGGAATTTAATTCATTCCCCTGCAAAAGTCTCAGCTTCCTCTCTCTCCTAGCATTTACACAGCAAATCAGGGAGGCTCTGGGCAGAGAAGAGGCTGAAGAAAGCTCACCTGCAGAAGAATTTTACCCTCCCAGCTGATGCCTTGATTTTGCCCGGCTTTATAATTCTTGTTCACCTCCCCTGATGCGGTCTGACAGTTTGAGGAGTACTGTTTCTCCACGATAAGAAAGCATTTGCCTTAGGGAGGAGGGAGGAGATTGAATAGAAGTGTTTTATATTCACTTGAACCACAATTATTTTGCTGACACAGGGCAAGGTATTAACAGGGTTTTGCTGTTGGGGAATTAAAAGCCATTTGGCCTATCCCTTGTTCAGACATTTCTCATTTTTAATATTGTGGTTTAAATGCAGTAACATGTGGTTAAGAAAAAAATAAAAATGCGCACCCTGACCTATATGGATATTCAAATCCCCATGTGATTGTGGTGTTTGGGGAAGATCTAGTTGGAAGGGTTTCCACATTCAGGCTTCAAGCCACCCTTCTGGTTTAATCCCCCTTGATCCTCTCACACCCTTTTTCTGGGGCCATCTATTCTGTCCTCTAGCATCTGGTTCTCATCCCTAGCTATGCATGTGAATCACTTGGGGAGTTTTTCATAATACTGATTCCTCGCCCCCATCACAGAGATACTGCTTTAATTGATGTGAGGTACCGTCTGGGTATCAAGGTTTGTGATGCTCCCCCAAGTGATTCTAATGGACAGGCAAGTTTGAAAATTCATGGTTTACGGCAGGTGTCGGTACACATAATCCCCAGTCAAATCTAGCACTCTCCTTGTTTTGTAATTAAAGTTTCTTTTTTTAAAAAAAAAGATTTTATTTACTTATTTGAGAAAGAGAGAGAGAGAGCACAAGCAGGGGGAGAAGCAGGCAGAGGGAGAAGCAGGATCTCTGCTGAGCAGGGAGCCCGCTGGATCCCAGGACCCCAGGATCATGACCTGAGCTGAAGGCAGACACTTACCTGACTGAGCCACCTAGGCATCCAGTAATTAAAGTTTTACTGAAGCCTAGCCATGCTTATTCCTTTGCATGTCGCCTATTATACTTTCTTGTTACAACGGCATAGTTGAGCAGTTGTGATAGAGACCTTATTGCCTGCAAAGCTGAAAATATTTAGTATCTGGACCTTTAGGTAAAGAAATGTTCAACCTCTGCTCTGGAACCGTGATTTTCGAATGTGTACGTGTGTCAGAATCACTTTGTAAGGCTTGTGAAAACACCTTGCGTGACCCTACCTGCAGAGCTTCTGAGTCAATAGGTCTGCAGTGGGGCTGGGAAATTTGTAATTTTTTTAAAAGATTTTATTTATTTATTTGAGAGAGAGCGAAAGCAAGAGAGATCGCAGAGGGAGAATCATACTCGCCACTGAGCGGAGAGCCCGATGCAGGGCTGGATCCCAGGACCCTGAGATCCTGACCCGAGCCGAAGGCAGACTCTTTACCGACTGAGCCACCCAGGCGCCACTGGAAAATTTGTATTTTTAACAAGTTCCCAGATAGAGCTGATCCTGCTGGTCTGAGATCACACTCTGAGAATCACTATACCAGAGCAGTGCTTCTCAAACCGTAATTACCTCAAAATCACTGGAATTCTTGTTAAAATGATTCTGCTTCAGTCAGTCTGGAATGAGGGCTGAAGTTCCATATTTCTAACAAGCTCCTAGGTTATGTCCATGTGGCTCGTTCACGGACCACACTTTGAACAGCAAGACTTTAAACATTTTTTATTCTCCACCTCTATACCTTTGTTGACAATGTCTTCTTGACTCTGAGTGTCCAATTTTCATGCATTTTCAAACTTTCTCTTCCATGAAGAGATGACCTGGCTTTTGTTTTTGTTTTTAATTTCATTAGAAACCTAAAGTGCCTTTCATAGGGTGCCTTTCAGCTTTTCACCTTGTGTTTGCAATTACATATGTCCTATCTATTCCACTAGACAGCTATTGCCATGACAAACATTTTATTTTAGTTTAGTTTTTAAAGATTTTACTTATTCATTTGAGAGAGAGATCACGAGAGGAAGGAGGGTCAGAGGGAGAAGCAGACTCCCCACTGAGCAGGGAGCCCCATGTGGGACTCGACCCTGGGACTCCAGGATCACAACCTGAGCCGAAGGCAGTCACTTAACCAACTGAGCCACCCAGACTCCTGACAAACATTTTAGACATGGCAAGAGAACATAGTAGAAATGCCTAGAGATGAAGATCAAAGGTAATTTGATTGCTGGTATTCTCATTTGTTTTTTTGTGCCTCCCATTTCAAGCAAGTAGCAAAATCATAGGGCTCCTTTGCCCCAGGGGAAGTTTGCTGCATGGTGGAAAGCTGAAGCTGCGTACAGTCAAGAACATGCCCTGTCTCATCGCAAAGCCTAAAATCATGGAAGAGCCTATGTCACATGTCCCAGGGAGTGTGGGAGCAAAGAGTGTCTTTGAAGAACATGGAAAGATAAAGACTGGGCTTTCCTCCCCCAGACTGAGAAGGGAGGCAGCAGTAACCCATACCTTCTCCCTCGCTGCCCCCAGAGTGGTAATAAGAGCTCAGAGAGCAGCAGCTGTGTGGTGTTCCTGGAGGGACTGGACATGGTCCCTGAGGTTCCCAGGCCTGGAAAAGTCTTCCTGTCTTACGGGTGGTACAGAAGTAGAGAGTTATGTGGCTTCAAGGAACAAAAGGGGCTTGGTCAATGCTGTTGTCCATGTTGACTAAGGTGGCATGGGGTAAATGTGCTAGTCCCCTATCTTCCAGGCACCACATAAGCTTCTCAGATTCTTATAAAACACTAAGGGCAAATCTGATCTTCTGCCAATCAGAAAATCCCAGTCAGCTCTGGGATCAAATTTGAATTGATCTAAAGAAACTACTAAGTATGATTCTTGTTTTGAAAATCTTGAGTTTGTGGACAATGATTCACCATCACGAAGATTTCGAGAAATACTACTTGAAAAAAATTGGAAAATTGACAAAGATTTATCTGTGAGGGTATTTATCATAGAGTTAGTTATTTGAATATTATAAAAGTATTTTGATACAACCATAAAATGGACTACTATTAAGAATCATGTGGGGCACCTGGGTGGCTCTGTCAGTTAAGCATCTGCCTTGGGCTCAGGTCATGATCCCAGAGTGCCAAGATCAAGTCCTGCATCGGGCTCCCTGCTCAGCAGGGAGTCTGCTTCTCTTTCGGACCCTCCCCCCTCTCGTGCTCTCTGTCTCTCTCTCTCTCAAATAAATAAGTAAAATCTTTATATATAAAAAAAGCATCATGTGCAAAAGATTTTTTGATGCCATGGAAAGTTATTCTCAATATTTTGTTTAGGACAAAAAGGTTATAAATCGGATTTATATATCATATGAAATGATCTCAACTTAAAAAAAATACATGTCTATGGGCTTCAAAATGCTGAAAAGATAAAATAAAATATTAATAGTTGTTAACTCTAGGTAGTGAGATTGAGTGATTTTTCTTTTCATCTTTGTGGTTTTCTAAATTTTCCAAAACTTTGACAGTAAAAAATGTATATGTTTCTTAATATCAAAAAAAAATGTTTAAAGGTCATTTTTTAAAATATAGCTTTGAATCTTAAAATCCAAGGGTGCCACCAGTAGTCAAATCTCCATGGCATAGTGAAGATTAAATTTCCATTTATCTGACATTTTGCTTTTCTTTTCCGAAGCCTGAGCTAACAAGCTTTTAAAAGCTACACTTTGGTGACTTATTCCGAAAATCACCAACTGGTACTGCCTCATGTCTGTTCTCCTTACCATTAGTAACATCTGTCTCTAGACTATCATCAACCTGGCTCTTCTAGTTCTCAAAGCACCAGACATTCAGTGCTGAAGAGAAGTTCAAGTGTGTGTTCGTATCTCAGCTCTGAATGGTCAAAATCTCAGAGAAAAAACACAAGTAAAACCAATGAATCACTGAAGAAGTAATGAGTACAAGTTTATTGTGCCCACACCAAAAGGACAGTTTGCAAACTGGGAGCACTGAAACCAAACCAAGGAATAAGGCTCAGAGGTAGATGTTCTAAAGCATCTTATCAGGGTGGAGGCAGTCACTGTTTATTCTTCACAGCGATTGGTTACAGTATTAGAATTTTCTTACATGAAATGAAATTGGTTGGTGGTTACCTCTTATCAATTTCAGGGAATGATTTAAGTTTTAATTATGATTTTCAGAGGCACAAGGAAGAAGTGACTCAGGTGATGTTAGCCTCGATGTATTACAAAATAAGCAAAGTTATTGCTTGTATGACTAAACTGGCTTTGTCTACTTAGGGAATTTTCAAGACCGGTCTCCATTTGTGTTTGGCTTTAACAGTACTGTCCAGCTATATGTAGACATCAAATCTCAACTTACTCATCTGTAATGTGGCGTGGTAATAGCACCTACGTCTGGACTTGTTAGTGATAAAGATGACCACTCTATGAAACATTTAGCAGTTTTGTTACTTCCACTCTCTTAGCTTTATTTATTTATTTATTTATTTTTTAAGATTTTATTTATTTATTTGACAGAGAGAGACACAGCGAGAGAGGGAACACAGCAGGGGGAGTGGGAGAGGGAGAAGCAGGCTCCCCGCAGAGCAGGGAGCCCGATGCGGGACTCGATCCCAGGACCCTGGGATCATGACCTGAGCCGAAGGCAGTCGCTTAACCAACTGAGCCACCCAGGCGCCCACTCTCTTAGCTTTAAATTACTACTTGGGCCTCTTTTTTTCTCTTATGTGAATACCATTGCTTAACCTTGAGTCAGGGAAATGCAAATTAAAGCCAGAAAGGAGATAAATACCCACCAGGTCAATTTTTAAAAATAAATCAATATGTCGAAAAGGACATGGAGTAATGGGAACTCCAATAAACCGCTGGTTGCTGTAAATTGATACAACTACTTTGGAAAACAGGTTGACATCATTTAATAAAGTCAAAGATATGCAGCCTTATTGGCCTTCAGTTCTACTCCTAACTACATGTTCTAAAGAAATTTGTGTATGTGTGAGTCAGAGCACATACTGAGAATGTCTATAGCAGCACAGTTATGACTGAATTGCATCCTCCCTAAAATTCATATGTTGAAGTCCTAGCCCTCCATTGTGACTGTATTTGGAGAAAGGGCCTTCAGGGAGGTAATTAAGATTAAATGAGGTCATAAGGTGGGGTCCTAATCTGACAGAATTGGTATCCCAAGAATTTGTATATGTATATGATTTCTTGGCCTCCATAATCACACAAGCCAATTCCTAAAAGAAATCTTTCTTTTTCTCTCTATACCAGACTAGGTATATATGTATTGAGGGAGAGAGAGAAGAGATTTCTTTTAGGAAATGGCTCATGTGATAATAAAGGCTAAGAGGTCCCCTGATCTGACATCTACAAGCTGGAGAACAAGGAAAACTGATGTGCAATTCAGTCCAAGTTTGAAGACCAGAGAACCATGAGTGCAGATGTAATGTCCAAGGGCAGGAGAACATGAAAGTATGGATGTCCTGGCTCAAGCAGAAAGCAAATTTGCCCTCCCTCTGTCTTTTTGTTATATTCGGGTCCTCAATGAGTTAATTGATTCCCACTGGCGTTCTTGAGGGTGATCTCCTTTACTCAGTCTACTCACTCAAATGTTAATCTCTTCTGGAAACACCTTCATAGACACACCCAGAAATCATGTTTCACCAGCTGTCTGGTAAACCCTTAGCCTAGTCAAGCTGACACATAAAACTAACCATCACATCATATGAAAATAAAACAGGTGTCTGCAACCAGGAAGAGAGCCTAACTCTATCAGAAACCAAACTCTATCAGAACCTTGATCTTGAACTTTCCAGCCTCCAGAACTGGGGGAAAACAAATTCTGTTGTTTAAGCCTCCTACTCTGTGATGCTTTGTTATGTCAGCCTGAGCAGATTTGGACCAGCATTATTTCAAATGGTACCAAACTAGAAACAAACCAAATATTCATTGACCAGCGAATGGACAATAGAATTATGGCACATTCACTCAGTGGAGTACTCTACAGCAAATGAAAAGGAATAAACTACAGATACATGAATAAATACCACAAATAAATACAATGTTTAACACAAGGAGCAAAACACAAAAGAATGTATACAGTATGATTCCATTTGTGTAAAGTTCATGATAAGCAGAACTGAACTACATTTTTTGGGGGATACATACTTAAGTGTAAGACTATGTTTTAGAAAGGCAAGAAAATTGATTACCATAAAAGACAAGATCATGATTCACCTCTAGAGGGGCACAGAAGGTATTGTGTTAAAAAAAAGGAAGATACAAGGGGTCTTCTGGGTTGCTGGCAATATTCTATTTATTGACTTTGGTAATAGTTGTACAAGGGCCCATTTTATAATCATTTATTATACTGACATTTATGACTTATGCATATTTCCATATGAGTGTTCTATTTCACATTTAAAAATATTTAATGTATTTATGGGAGTGCTAGGAGTATGACACCCTGAATGTGTCCCTGCTGTTTGTTAATCTCAATTCCTACCTAAGAGTAGTTTTTCTCTTCTGACTCTGTCTGGGAGGCAGGCAGGGCCTATAGTGTAGGAGTGTGAATTTAGGCTCTATAGATCCAGACAGAGAAAGTTGGGGCCAGACTTTTTCTTCTGCTTTAGGCAGACCCCAGAATTATGGAGAATTCTGAAGCAAAATCAGCACACCTATGATCTTGGAGAGGGCATAGCTGTTGGAAATCTATGGCATTCCAAGAGGAAGAGAGATGCCCTCCCACAAAGTATTCCAGGGAGATTTCCCTTTCTCTTTCCCTTGGGAACCTCAATTGGGTACTGACAATTGGGTACTCAGTTGAGCATTGAACTGGACACATAGGCACAGATATCTTTGTGCTCACCACCCACAGAAGTGAGTACCCCACATAGATCAATGGAACAGAATAGGGAACCTGAAATGAACCCTCAACTCTATGGTCGACTAATCTTTGACAAAGCAGGAAAGAACGTCCAATGAAAAAAAGACAGTCTCTTCAACAAATGGTGTTGGGAATATTGGACAGCCACATGCAGAAAAATGAAACTGGACCGTTTCCTTATACCACACACAAAAATAGACTCAAAATGGATGAAAGACCTAAATGTGAGACAGGAGTCCAACAAAATCCTAGAGGAGAACACAGGCAGCAATCTCTTCAATCTCAGCTGCACCAACTTCTTCCTAGAAACATCACCAAAGGCAAAGGAAGCAAGGGCAAAAATGAACTATTGGGACTGCATCAAGATAAAAAGCTTTTGCACACCAGAGGAAACAGTCAACAAAACCAAAAGACAACCGACAGAATGAGAGAAGATATTTGCAAATGACATATCAGATAAAGGGCTAGTATCCAAAATCTATAAAGAACTTGTCAAATTCAACACCCAAAGAACAAATGATCCAAGCAAGAAATGGGCAGAAGACATGAACAGACATTTTTCCAAAGAAGACATCCAAATGGCCCACAGACACATGAAAAAGTGCTCAACATCACGTGGCATCAGGGAAATCCAAATCAAAACCTCAATGAGATACCACCTCACACCAGTCAGAATGGCTAAAATTAACAACTCAGGAAACGACAGATGTTGGCGAGGATGCGGAGAAAGGGGAACCCTCCTGCACTGTTGGTGGGAATGCAAGCTGGTGCAGCCACTCTGGAAAACAGTATGGAGGTTCCTCAAAAAGTTGAAAATAGAGCTACTGTAAGACCTAGCAATTGCACTATTGGGTATTTACCCCAAAGATACAAACGTAGGGATCCAAAGTGGTATGTGCACCCTGAAGTTTATAGCAGCAATGCCAAACTTGTGTTTGGCACAATAGCCAAACTATGGAAAGAGCCAAGATGTCCATCGACAGATGAATGGGTAAAGAAGAGGTGGTATACATATATATACAATGGAATATTATGCAGCCATCAAAAACAAAACAAAACAAAACAAAACAAAAAACGAAATCTTGCCATTTGCGACAATATGGATGGAACTAGAGGGTATTATGCTAAGCGAAATAAGTCAGAGAAAGATGTGTGTCCATATGATCTCACTGATATGAGGATTCTTAATCTCGGGAAACAAACTGAGGGTTGCTGGAGTGGTGAGGGGTGGGAGGGATGGGGTGGCTGGGTGATAGACACTGGGGAGGGTATGTGCTATGGTGAGGCTGTGAATTGTGTAAGACTGGTAAATCACAGACCTGTACCTCTAAAACAAATAATACATTATATGTTTAAAAAAAAAAAAAAAGAGAGCGAGAGAGAGAGAGAAGATAGTAGGAAGGGAAAAATGAAGGGGGGAAATTGGAGGGGAAGATGGACGATGAGAGACTATGGGCTCTGAGAAACAAACTGAGGGTTCTAGAGGGGGAGGGGGTGGGGGGATGGGTTAGCCTGGTGATGGGTATTAATGAAGGCACATATTGAATGGAGCACTGGGTGTTATACGCAAACAATGAATCATGGAACACTACATCAAAAACTAATAATATAATGTATGGTGATTAACATAACATAATAAAATAAAATAAAATAAAATGAGGTATTTAAATAAAAAAAAAAGTGAGTATCCCACAACCTCAGCCTGAGCCCTCTGAACAGACAAAAGAAAACTATAATTTCTTTAAATGGTCCTGGTGTCCAGAGAGAGGAAAAACACTCAGAACATCCAGTAAAGCTGGTTCTTAACTAAACAGAGATGTTAAATAGATAGACAATTATTAAAACAATGCAACGAAAATAATACAAGAGATTAGGAGATTCTGTTTCAGTCCCCAAAGAATTTGTGGATCTAGAAATCATGATTTTTTTGAATGAAAAATTTAATTTATAAATTGAATGAGAATTAATTAATATCCCAGCATATCAAGTGGAACATATATCCCCAAACACCATAAAACTTCAAAGAGATGGGAATTGTGGGGGAAAAGGTAGAAGACTTGGAAGATGATTAAGCATGAATAATAGAAGATCTAGAAGGAGGAAAAAAAAAAAAAAACAGATGAAAGAGAAGTAATATTTAAAGTTCCTATACTGAAGAAAACTTGAGTCACAACATATAAAAGGCCTCACTAAGTTCCAAGTGTTATTTGAGAGGAAATGATAACTATTTGCAAAGAAAAAATCACTCTGACATTAGAATAACATCTATAAATAATTGAGAGATAAGGATTTATAGTCATTCAAACACCAGGAGGTTGGGAACATATTTGTGTAAATGAAGGAGTACAAAGGATTTAGTGCTTATATGTTCCTTTTGAGGAAAGGACTTTCACACACACAAACACAAAAAGTCACCACAAAGAACTCAAGATAAGAGAAGATGAAGAGGAGAAGAAACAATAGATTTTGCAAAAATATATAGCTAAAAAATTGCCTGGGAGCATAAATATGTGAGCTATAATAAAGATTCTTAAAATGTAAGAGCCATATTTCAAGGGAAGACATAGTAATGGATTGGAACAGAAACGTTTTAACTATCTTAACAGAACCTGAGTTGTCAAGGTGGTAGAGATGGGAAGGAATAAGCATTAGCAAACTATTGTAAAAATACATCTTGAGAGAGGCATAGCTGGGAGTGTAGAGTTAGTATTTTGTTTTCATACAATAGAAAAGTATGAGTTTGTGAATATCAGGAAAGAGAAAATGGGATGGAAAATATAGCTGCCCTTCTAAATTAATGGACGCCGGTAAGGGAACAGGGATTGGAATAGTCTGCACGATCAAATAAGGAAAAAAAAGACAGATGGATGTGGCTCATCATTAACTGGTCTTGTTTCTATATTAGCAATGATGGAACTATAAAGGACAATGAAGTTTATAAATAAACTGAGGTCAAAAATAATAATTAACAATTAATAAAAAAAAAAATTTGTACCAGTGTGACTTTGCATTTTAGAATTGAGCAAAAATTTTGGCTCTGAACTTTCTAAGTTTCCATTTTGGCACAAATTTTCCCAGATATTTTATTTTTTGTTAATCTATGCAGTTTTGTAAATTGCCTTAAATAAGTTTTACAACAAGACGCAGTGTACATTTTGAAAAGTCATTTATAATAAGATGCAGTATACATTTTTTTTAAAAAAGCCTATATACAAGTATATTTTAGAGACAAATATGACCCAAAAAAATAGTGAAAAGAAGGAGAGTAAAGGATGGTCAAGGAGATACCACACAAAAGCAAACATTAAGAAGAAAAGAGTGACAATATTAAAGTTGGATAATGAATTTAGGTTAAAAATACTAGACAGAATAAGATATACTTGCCATAGATCTTTATGCATCGAAATACATAGCAGTTGAATATAAAGCAAAAATGCATAGAAATACAAATAAAATTTAATAAAAATGCAAATGTAGTAGTATCTTTTAGTATGCCTATTCAGAATTGAAGAGTTGTGTTACACCAAAAATGAGGATGCACATAAAAGAACTGAATAACACAATTTTATAACTTTTAAATAGAAAAATACACTTTGTATATATCCATGGAAAGTTTATAAGAATTAATTACATACTTGGCTAAAGAAACTATATCGGACATATTCTGTGATCAAAATATAATGAAGTTAAGACTAGTTTTTAAAATAGACTGAAATAATAATTTATAAAAGACTTCGATCACAAAAGAAAACAAATCAGAAATTCCAAGTGGTCTGGAAAGGAGTGAAAATGAAAATACTTCATCAAAAACCTAAGGACTTCAATAAAGGTTGTGTTTAAGGGAAAATGTATGAACTTCAATGCCTTTATCATGAAAAAAGAAAGAGAAAAAAGTGGGGAGAAAAAAGGAACTAAATACTTCCTAAATCTTTTTGACTTATTAAATTTTTAGAAAAAAATTAAGTAACAAAATCTACCAAAAACTGGCAAATGGAAATTAATAAATAGCTAAGATTGATTTAATGAAGACAAAAACAAAGAATATAGATATTCAGAAGCTGATTCTTTGATAAGATCTAAAATTTCTTAAAAACCCAGGAAGTCCAATTAAGTAAGGAATAAAAAGCAAAAATATACAAGGCTAGAAATGAGTTAGAAGACACCATCACAGATGCAAAGGAGATAAAGAGAACGCTCAGAAAAGCGCTTGTGGCCCCAGCAACAAACCAGAGGAAAGGGGGGATTTCTTTGTAAAATGTGAGTCCTCGCCAAATGCTTCACATATGAGTTTGATACTATCATCTATCATTATTATTGTTATCAGCATATCACACTCAAATATTTCTACCAATTCACTATAAGATAAAGCTCAAACTTCCCTCTCTGAGAAAAATTACCAGAAGCTATCAAAGGCTAAGCATCATCTTCATTATTAACAGAAATTTATGGAACATGCATTACGTCTAAGACCAGGTATGATTCAGTGAAATAGGAGATGACTTCTTCTTGCCAAGAACTTCAAATCTTTAGGAGCTGCTATGTATACATGAATAATTATTTCAGACTCTGGGGGACAAGAGCCAAATAGGCAACTGAGATAACACCTGTTATAGGAAGACAAGGGAGGGATAGATCCCTTTGGTAGGTTGATGACAGAAGGACTTCATGGAGGTGGGATTCAGGTTGAACTCTGAAGGATGGCTGGATAAAAATAGATTTCTAAGAGGAAAAGGAAGGGAGGCTGGAAAGAAAATGAGGAATTCCAAGTTTGTTAAGTAGCCAGTTTGGTTGAAATAAGGCAGTATATTTCAGAGGGAACTAAGAGGTGAAGAAGATAAGACCATGTCGGACCAGATGATGGAGAACTCTGAATTCAAATCCACAGTTTGGGATGCATCCTATAGGCAGCACATTAGTCATTAGAGAGTTCTGTGCAAGTCAGTGACATAATAAAGAGCATTCTTGGGGAGGAGGGGTAGACTTGGCCCGGAGCAGCAGGACAGGGGCTCTTGTCATCATTTTAAGCCCCACAACAACCTGGTGAAATCTAAAAATCTCATTAGCCCCATTCTGCCGATTGAAAAACACAAATGACTTATTCTGAGCCAAATGGACCAAGAAGCTGTGTAGACAATAAAACGAAGGTGCCTGCAATGAGACCGGCCTGGCATCTGCTTAGGTGCATGGCTGCCCTTTGCCGGGGGGGCACTGTCCTACATTTGACAGTAGAGGGACTCTCTTAGTTTTTGGTTCTATTTCTCAGCTCCTCCAGAAATAGAAGCTTGGGAGAGAGAGAACCTCTTTGTCGTCGACAGATACACATTAATTTATACACCAAGAATTGGGCAAATTTTCCAAAGGCGTTTATTCCGTTTAGCTTGGGGTTTGGCTCTTGGTAAAGCTCAGCTTCCTCTCCCCCACACACACCCCTCCTCCGTGGTCTGCATCATCTCCAGGAACACAGAGAGTTAACCTTTGCAATCGGATTTGTTCTGTGCAACATGAAGTGTCACCCAGGAAAGCAGTGTACGAGGCGTCTGTGAAATGTATGAAAAGAAGTCCAGGAATTCAGTTAATTAACCACATCAGTTTCTTAACGTGATCAATTTTAATTAAACTGAATTTTAATAGAGATCTGTGTAGTCTGTAGAGACCAATTGCTAATTCTACAAAGCATGTGCTGCTTTTCAGTTCAGATTTGCTCCCATCTAATTAATATGGATAGAGCATTAAGCCTTTTTGGACTCTGGTGGTTTTCATTTCATGACTATTAATGATTTTAATGAACTGGACTAATTCAGTAGTTTTCATCCCAGTGTTTCGGGGCTTTGTTCATCACAAATTTCAGGTTTATAATTGGTTTCCAGGTCTTAACAGTGGTCATTGATCAGCTTCAGCAGTTCCTTTTACAACTCAGTAGGCGCTGTAGACTCTGTTAACCCCTTGCTGCCCGGAGCTGAGAGGAACAGAGCAGGACTTGGGAGCAGGAGTCCGGGCCTTAACTAACCACCTAACCAACTTTACCAACCTAACACTGCTACAGGGGCAGGGCAGGACTCCAGTTTCACGTGGTGACGCTAGCACACGGCCCAACAGGAAAGGTCACCTCAGCAGTGTGGAGGTTTTAAATTAAAAAAATAAAAGCAAAAAGACTGGACATTAATTTTGTTTTTCAGCTTTAATGTTTAGTACTACAGGCAAGAAATACATTATGAAATGATCCTTCTTTTTTGGCAAACCAGATTTTTCTAACCACCCATTGGCCCCTGCCAACTCCTAACAGGCGTCTTCATCAACGGCTAAACAGCGAGGACTAAGGAATAAGAGAATGAAAAACTATGATGAGATGATGAAAAACAGATACAGGGAAGCCGGGCCAAGAGGGGATATAGCTCCTGAAAACTAACACAGACCAAGCGATGAACCCATGGATGAATATGTACTGTGCCTTCTCTGGAACCAACTTTACCATCCTCAATTTCAGCCTCCCATTTAAAGCAAAAGGCAAACTTTTAAAAATTTCATATTGAAGATGATGGTTGACCTCATCATTGCTGCTACTTCCCTACTCAGTTCTGAAGGGCAATGGGCAGGATGGATATACATAGCTGTCCAGGTCACACCACTTAAAGAACGCAAGGTAAAAGAAGGCAAATTCTCTGATACAGGTGCCCACGTCTTTAATTATCCTCGTAAGATCAGCATAAACACTCAAACTCCAGTCCCACCTTCCAGAAATGTAGTTCATAATCACTGGAAGCTATTAAAGGCTTGCTACTATAGGCCTACCCGGAAAATTTCCTCCTACCCTCTCATCTGCCATCTGCAAGACATAACAATCTTTGTAGAGGTGCAGGCCTATAATTCTCAAATGTTCTTGGGACTTGTTTTTGAAGCCATTCTGCCATAGGTCAAGATGATTTGGATTCCAAGTCCAGCTGGAATCTCTCCAATAGTTTGATTTGTAAAAAAAGATCTTTCCCATCCAGGAAGGTTCTTACCAAGATGGTGATTTTTATATATCATCTCTGTATTTTCAAGCATAGATAATCCAAAGGACAAATTAAACGAAGGTCCTATTATGTTTACTATGGTGTAGTATTTAACATGACCCAAGAGAAAAAAAAATTATACAGATGAAAAATTTGATTAATTTTATATTTTCCTCTCTCCCTTTCCATCAGTGGTACCTGGCTTCTTTGGTAACATTGGCTGATAGATTATGTCTCTGATCAGTTGAATTCATTTCCCTCATATAAGCTAATACATTTAAACAAGCCGCCAGTCATAAGAGAGTTGACTCTACATGTTTAATTCCTGTTCATCTCTCAATCCTTTTCAGTCTTGTTTCTGTCCCACAGAGCTGCTGAAATGCTCTATCATCTATAAAAACGGTGATAATAATGGCTTCCTTGTAGGGTCATTGTGTAGATTAGCACACTTAACAAGCACACTTAACTCAATAAATTACGGCTATTATTACCACTCAAGTCACCAATGACCTCTTGATTGACAAATGGCTTAAGTCCTCATTTGCCGAGCTGTCTGAAGCACTTGACACTCCCGGCCATACTTCCTGAAACTCTTCCAAGAAACCATTTGTTCATACATTCATTCTTTCAGCAAATATAAATGGAACATCTGTTATACTAATTGGTCAGTGTTCTAAGCATGGGGGATACCATGGTAAACAAGGCAGAAAGTCCTTGCCCTCTTGGAGCTTTTATTTCCTCTATGGAGGAAAATAGACAAACATGTATAAAAAATATTAGCTAACTCTTACTGAGCCCTTAAATTGTGCCAGGCAACATTCTCCATTTTTTACATATTTAAACTCATTTAGCTCATTTAACTTATAGGAAATGGGTAGTATCATTATTCTCATTTTATAGTGGAGGACACCAAGTCACAGAGATGTTAAGTATCTTGGCCAAGGTCACTAAGTTTGTAAGTAATGGAGCCAGGATTTCAATCAAAGCCCTCTGCTCCATAATCGAGGCTCTTAAATGTGAGGCTCTACTAAAGAAGAGAAAACAGAATGAGATCACACAAAGAAAGCTACCGTCGATGGGATGGGCAGGGAAGCCTTCTTGGAAGAGGTGATATTTGAGCAGAAACTTGAATACTGAGAAAGAATAAGAAAAGTATGGTGTCCTGGAAGCCATACTCCGTGGACTGAATTATGTGTCCCTACAAATTCATATGTTGAAGCCCTAATCCCTGAAGTGACTGTATTTGGAGGTAAGGCTTTTTGGATGTAATTAAGGTTAAATGAGGTCATCAGAGTAGGATCTGATAGGATGGGTATCCTTAAGAAGAGGAAGAAAGAGAGCTCTCTGTCTCCCCTCCCATGTGCACCTAAGAAAGGCCATGTGAGGACAGGGAGAAGGCAGCTGTCCACAAGCCAGGAAGAGAGTCCTCACCAGACATCGAACCCTACCAACTGGGAGAAAATACATGTCTGTTTTTTAAGCCGCCCAGTCTATGGCATTTGTTCTGGCGGCCCAAGAAGACTAAGATAAGATAGCAAGCAAAGTCTAGAAACCTAGAAGGATAATGTTTCTGAAACACTCTGTGAAAGAGAGCCAAGAATTCACCAGAGCTTTTGGAAAGACGAATCCTGACAAAGAAGGTATTAACGATGAGTTCAAAAGAGTGAGAAAAAGAAGAGCAACTATGGACAACTCATTCAAGGAGTTTTGCTACACAAGGGAGCAGAGAAATGAATGATTGGTGAAGAGAGTCATGACATTAGAGGAGGACTTTTAAGATGGGACATATTATAGAATGTTTGTATGCTGATGGGTTAATCTCATAGACAGAGGGGGGTAAACACATGAGACATGATAGAAGGAGGATAATTACAGGAAAAGGTCATTGAATAGGGAAGAAGGAATAAGATCCAATGGACATGTAGAGGGATTGGCCATAGGTACAGGGACAATTCATCCATTGTACCAGAAGGCGAGACAGGATCCATAGGTACATGCCCAAGCACCGCTAGAACAGAAGATTCTCATTCATAACCAGACACTACTGTTATTATCTTTCCCCTTGTACAGATGAGGAAACTGAGGCCCAGAGAGAACAAGTAACTGGTCCAAGGAGTTCACTCAGCTAGTGAATGCCAAAACTAGGATTTGAACTAAAACTGCCTCTTCTGATGGCTATTTTTTTCTTGAGTAAAATAACAAGGCATCATCATGAGTTGAAAGTGAAAAGGAAGAGACAATTCTGGAGTTTTGGAAAGAGAGGACAAGTTCAGGTAATCATCTTAGAGATTAGAACAGCCCACTGACTAGTGATGTAGTGTCGGATTTCCAGGCTATGTTGAAGGTTTTCTTGCCATGAATTTAAAATGAAACCAGTCTCTATAGTTTTGTGGTTTTCTTTTGTGTTGTTTTGTTGTATCTACAGCTCTATTTAAGTGTCAAATATAGAAGTCAATGTTCTACAGCGCTTGGGATTTGTCAGGAGTAACCATTAGGATTTTGATGTTTAAGAGTATTATGGAGTATTTGACACTAAAACTTTTGGAAGTGGTGCACTTATTAATGATGTCAAATCCTAGGGTCAGACAAGAGAAGGCTGGGGTGGGGAGAGCTGTGGATGAAAGTCACAGGCAGTAATGAGGTCAAGGAAATGAGAAGCAGGGTGTGAATATTGAAATTTCCAGATAATGGCAGGAATAACAATGGAGGGAAAAGCAGTGAGCTGAGTACTAAAAACTTCAGTGACTGAGAGTGCTGTCTAGGGAATAGGTGACTGCAACAGGGACAAGGAAAAGATGGTGTGGTCATCTGCTTCTAAAGAACCAGAGATTTGAGAGTGAAGGAAGGGACAAGTTTCCAGAAAAAGCAGTAAGGAGCAAGAAAGATAGAAGAAGATAGAATCCCCCAAACCACACCCAAAGACAACCCCTTTCAACTCCTTCAGATGAGGTTTTGCTATTTGGCTTTATATTTCTAAATAATATGCATATGTTGCCACTTCTGGACATCCTTAGTTTTAGGCATTATTTTGCACTATTAAAAGAGGAGGATTAGCTCTCAGGCTCGTGCGCGCACACAAACACCCACACCCTGAAACCATTCTGATCATTTGTATGAATTCTGTGCTTTTCTTTCTGAAAAGTTGTAAAAACAATTTCAGTCTCTCATATTTGAAATTCATTATTTATGGGCACTTGGTGGACTCTTTCAATCTGACTCATGTTCTTTGGATTGAGGAAACTTTCTTGAATTATTTCTTTGGGGCTAGACTTGCCTCCATGATTTCTCTTCTTATTCAGATGTTGCTTGGCCATCTCATTTTCTTATTTTCTTCTCTCTTAAAAAACTTTCTGTTTGGGGGCACCTGGGTGGCTCAGATGGTTAAGCGTCTGCCTTCGGCTCAGGTCATGATCCCAGGGTCCTCGGATTGAGCCCCATATAGGGCTCCTGCCTCAGTGGGGAAACTGCTTCTCCCTCTCCCTCTGCCTCTCCTCCTGCTCATGCTCTCTCTCTCTTTCTGTATCTGTCTCAAATGAATAAAATCTTTAAAAACAAAAACAAAAACTTTCTGTTTTTTAATCGTTTTACTCTAGGAGTTTTAAGGAACTTTTTTTAGTTAATTTCTTAGTTTTGGGCTTTTCTCACCATATGCAAAAAAATAAATTTAGAGTTTTTAAAGTCTTTTTAAGTAGGGTCAGTGATTTAGTTTCCTAAACTCCCTCCTCCTTTCACTGCCTTTCTCCATCTACATTCTAGGGTAGTCAGCATGCTTCCTCATGGCTATCCAGAAGAAGGGATAAGAGTTTCTCTAGTCCCTTTTCCATAGGCAAGACAGCCTTTTCATGTTCTTGGATTTATGGACTCCATATCCTTTTTGGACCCAAAGGTGTGGTTCTATCCTCCACCTGGGCCTTTAAATACCCGCTCCCCAACCAGGGGTCCTACATCTGGTCTGATATCCATGCAGTGCTCACCCCTTTTTTACCACTCTGGCTCTGATTTCCTGCTTAACTTCTGGCCAACTGAGCATTTATTTTAAATTTAGATATGTGGTAAAAAAAAAGGTAGTTTTTGTTGCAACATTTTATTCGGAATTCTATGAGTTTGTGAAGAGAGAAAACAGTCACTTCTTTGATATACCCATTACCTTTGTCTTAGCATAGTGCCAACATCATCTCCCTTACCATGTTCCCTTCAATATGACATGCCTACATGATATAGCAAGCTTCTCCCTGTTTCCCTTGCACAAGTCACTCCTTCCTCCTTCTTTCTATTTTCAGAGTTATTGGCCTAACAAGCAGTCTGATTTTGTCACTTCAGACCTTAAAAGCCTCCTTTAGTTCACTATAACTTTCAAGATCAAGGCTATAGTCAAAGTCCTTCAAAATTTGATCCCAATTGCTATGGACTAAATTGTATCCTCCTCCCCCAAAGTACTATGTTGAAGTCCTAATCCCCAGTACTTTAGAATGTGACTGTATTTGGAGATGGGGCCTTTAAAGACAATTAAGGTTGAATGAGGTCATATGAGTGGGCCCTAATCCAATATGGCTCATCTGTATAAGAGAAAGAGACACAGGGGATGTTAAAACACAGAGAGAAGGCCATGTGAAGACATGGCAAGAAGATAGCCAATTGTAAGCCAAAGAGAGAGGCTATAGGAGAAACAAAACTGGCCAACACCTCAATCTTGGACTTCTAGGGTCCAGAAACATGAGAAAAAAAAATCATCTTGGATGATCCAGGAGGGCCCTAAATATAATCATAAGTGTCTTTATAAGAAGGAGGCAGAGAAAAGCGGAAGTAGGAAATGTAATGGCAGGAGCAAGAGGTTGGAGTGACTTGAAGAAGAGATCACAAGCCAAGGAATGTGGAAAGCCTCCAAAAGCTAGAGGAGGAAAGGAAACTCTGTCTCTCCTAGAGCCTCCAAAAGAAACCAGCCCTACTAACATCTTGACTTTAGCCCAGCAGACTGATTTAGAAATTTCTGGTCTCCAGAGCTCTAAGATAATAAATTATTGTTGCTTTAAACCAGTAAGATTGTAGTAACTCATTACAGTAGCCATAGGAAGCTAATACACCCAGAAATTTTCAAGTCATCTTTCAAGACAGATTCCATGCCATTTCTTTTTTAAGCCTTCCATTATTCCCTTATGCAGGATCATGTTACCTTCTTCAGTTACCTTGAAAAAATATCTGCCTTACTCTAGTACTTATTTTACCATGTTGAATTTTTTTAAGACTTTATTTTTTAAGAATTATAATCTCATAGGAGGTGGCAAAAATGGTGTCATGTACCCATTCCCAGCTTTCTCCAACACTGACATCTTATAAGACTATAGTACAATATCAAAACCAGGAAATTGACATTAGTACAATACTATTAACTACACTACACACATTCTTTAGTTTTCATCACTTGAGTTGGGTTTTAATTATTTTTTTATACTAGACTATGAGCTCTTCAAAGTCAGGGACCATGTATCTCATTCATTTTTATATTCATAATGCTTAAGGGACATTAGTGTCTCAATAACTGTTTTTAAAATTAATGAGATAAGAGGAAAAATGAGGAGAGGAGAGATGAGATGAAATAAATTTGGGCTTGTTTGCTTATAATATTTACAATTACAGGTATATCTTGGGTTGAAGAGAGGATCCAAATAGAACAAGAGGTTTTAATGACATTAAAATTTTAGTGAAATTTAAATTCTATATTCTGACTTCTTTTTTTTTTAATTTTATTATGTTATGTTAGTCACCATACAATACTTAATTAGTTTTTGATGTAGTGATCCACGATCCATTGTTTTCGTATAACACCCAGTGCTCCATGCAGTATGTGCCCTCTTTAATACCCATCACCAGGCTAACCC
>NC_138379.1:25365832-25460350 GCF_054177405.1 Leptonychotes weddellii
TAGAGCTGGAAGTCTGGAATTGTGATGCCACCAGCTTTGCTTTTCTTTTTCAACATTCCTCTGGCTATGCGGGGTCTTTTCTGGTTCCATACAAATTTTAGGATTATTTGTTCCATTTCTTTGAAAAAAGTTGATGGTCTTTTGATAAGGTTTGCATTAAATGTCTAGATTGCTCTAGGTAGCATTGACATCTTCACAATATTTGTTCTTCCAGTCCATGAGCATGGAACGTTTTTCCATTTCTTTGTGCCTTCCTCAATTTCTTTCACAAGTATTCTATAGTTTTCTGAGTACGGATTCTTTGCCTCTTTGATTAGATTTATTCCTAGGTATCTTATGGTTTTGGATGCAATTGTAAATGGGATCAACTCCTTAATTTCTCTTTCTTCTGTCTTGTTGGTGTATAGGAATGCCACTGATTTCTGTGCATTGATTTTATATCCTGCCACTTTACTGAATTCCTGTATGAGTTCTAGCAGTTTTGGGGTGCAGTCTTTTGGGTTTCCCACATAAAGTATCATATCATTGCAAAGAGTGAGAGTTTGACTTCTTTGCTGATTTAGATGCCTTTTATTTCTTTTTGTTGTCTGATTGCTGTGGCTAAGACTTCTAGTACTATGTTGAATAGCAGTGGTGATAGTGAACATCTCTGCCGTGTTCCTGACCTTAGGGGGAAGGCTCTCAATTTTCCCCCATTGAGAACAATATTTGCTGTGTGCTTTTCATAGATGGCTTTTATGATAGCTCAATAAAAATTTTAAAAAGTAAAGGACAAGTTCAGTGGGATTGTATATAAGAGCATTTACATGTGACCTAGCCAGCATGGCAGTCACAGAGTAGTTGGATATTTTACATGGTATTTAAGGGCTTTAAAACAAGTGTTCCAGAAGCACAAGGCAGAAGTTAGTGACCATTTTTTACTTCTGCTATACTATATTAGTTGAAGCAGTTACTAATTTGCCCAAACTTAAGGGTAGAAGTTATAAACCTCACCTCCCAATAGGAATGGGGTCAAAGAATTTATAGTCATCTTTGTAAAACCATCAGAGTCAGAGTAACAGACTAATACTCCTTCTGAGAATGACAGGAGGAAAAAAAAGATTAAATTTTTTAAGAAAAAGCAGCAGCTCTCAAAGAACTGCTGATATAAACAATATTTAAAAAGCTAAGATCCCAGAGAAAAGAAATGATGTGCTAACATCTTCTGACCACTGTTTTCCCTGAGGGCATTTGTTGATTCTTAGGATAGGAAGCCAAGAATCCAGAGGACACAAACATATAGCTTCTGTTAAGAAACAGAGAAGCCCGTGGAAAATGTGGCAATCTCACAAGGAAACAAAGTAAAAAACTGGAATTTGAAGTTGCCATGTCAGGCAAAATTGGGTGGGGGGGCAAGATCCTACTGAGAAAAGGGTCCTAGGGAACTAAGCTTAACTCTCTACTTTCCTTTGAAAATATTTGCTCATTTTACAGAAAAGGAATGTAAGATTCCAGTGGCAAAACAGAGTTTTCCACTTTTTCTTAGCGCTGGGAAGACAAAAAAGTAAAAGTGGGCCCCACCATTGGGGAGAGGCCAAAATAAACACATCAGAATATTAGTTGGAAAACTTTGAGGATGACATTCTAGTAGTAGGGACAAACAAGATGTACATGGCATTTTGGAAAATTATAATCCAACCTCGAGTCCATTCAGTGACTGGTTAAATTAAATTTATCTGCTACCATCTTGCCAGCTTATCAGGGGATAAGGTAAACTCTTTGTGGAAGGATTTAGCATTAAGAGCCTCTAGTAATTAACATAAACAGTGGATGGTCATCAGTAAAATATTACCAGGTATGACAAGAAACAGAACCAAGAGAAAAAGTAACAATAGAAACAGACCTGCAGATGATCCATTTTTCAGTGTTATTAGAAATGAACTTTAACATAGCTATGATTAATATGCCCAAGAAAATAGGTGTCAAGATGGAGAATTTCACTAGGTACATACCATTTATTTTAAAAAGGAAATTGAAATTATAGAATTAAAATATAATGATTAAAATTAAGAACTCAATAGATCAGTATAATACCAGATCAGGCATAGAAGAAAAGTTGAATAATAAATTAGGAAACCAACTGGTAGAAAACATCCAGGCTGAAGCACAGAGAGCTAAACGGATAGCAAATAGAAGAGAGCATAAAGATATAAAGATGTATGGAGATGGTAAAAGAGACTATAAAAGAGAAATGGAAGAGGAAATATTTGAAGAAACAATACAAAATGTTTTCAAAGACAGATCAAAGATGTTGGCCATAAGAAGCCCTATGAACCCCAAAGAGGATACAAAATGGATAAACAAAAAAAACCCAGAGAAAAACATCTCACCTAAGTTCAGGATAATAAAGTTTCTGAAAAAAACAAAAAGGAAATCTAAAAAGCAGCCAGAAATTTTAAAAAATATATATGTTATCTCTAAATAGTAATGTTAAAACTGACAGGTTACTCCTTGTAACAGAAAGGATGGAAGTCAGAGGACAGTGGGAACATGTCTTTAAAGTACTAAAAGAAAAGGGTCAACACAAAATTTTATATTCAGTAAAAATATTCTTCAAAAGTTGAGTGAATTCATAACTAGGAGGGCTTAAACTAGAAGAAATACCAAAGGTCAGATAGAAACTGATCCCAGGAGACAGGGAAATACAGAAAGGAATGAAGAGCAACGTATATTTTAGTTAAGTTCAATAAGTGGATAAATATAAATGAATATTGAACACAAAATCATAATCATGCCTTTGGAGGGGTGGTACAAAATACATGGAATTAAAATGCATTATAACATAACAGAAAAGCCAAAAGTAATTAAATGGGATTAAAGTATTCTAAGGTCCTGTGTTATCTGTGAAGTGCTCAAAGTACTTATATTAAGTTCTAATAAATCAAGGCTGTATGTTAGTAAAGATTTTTTCTTTAATTTATTTGTTAGAAAGAGAGAGAGAGAGCACAAGGAGGGGGAACAGTAGGCAAAGGGAGAAGCACGTTCCCCACTGAGCGGGGAGCCTGATGCGGGACTCGATCCCAGGATCCTGAGATCCTAGCCTGAGCCGAAGGCAGATGCTAACTGACTGAGCCACCCAGGTGTCTCAAGGCTGTATGTTAGCAAAACAAGATTATAGAGAGGGAAGACAAAGGATAGAAATATTGGATTTATCTAAAATATGTCAAGAGTGCAGAGGAAAAGAAAATAAAGCAAATGAGACACACAGAAAATAAATAGATATAAACCCCAAAATAAATAGATACAAACTCAAGTTCTTTAAATACACCAATTTAAACACCAAAATTGTCAGACTTGATAAAACCCAACTATATACTACTTTAGACCTTAAATAAAAAACATGGATATTTTAATGAGGTTGATGGAAACAGCTATCCCACGCAAATCAAGATTTAGAGATCCTTTGCTCTCCAAGATGAATCTCCTTTCCACTTTAGAGATCACGATGCTGAGGCCCAGAGTGGCAGTCGGTCATCTAGGATAAGGACTCTCCAGGATTCTGATTCCCAGTTCTGTCATTTCATACAGCATCATAAAATGGAAATGGTTGTACTTTCCATTATATTTCTCATTGATTCCCGAGTCAGAGTGCCATGTCATTCTGAGTAGAGTCCATTCATGATGAGCTGTGTTTTGGGAGAACAGAGCCCTAGGAATATATTTCTGAAATGGTTTTCTGTGGAAGCTGTGAAGGACTTTTGATTTGTGTAGTATGATTTGTAATCTCTGCTGCCCAGCTTGGAGGATGGATGTGTGGGGAGTGAGAGATCCCTTCACATGCTTCATTGTGGGTTTTTTTTTTTTTTTCTCATTCCATTTTCACTCTCTTCTCCTCTTCCCCATCAAAGATTTATGACTGGGGAAAAGATAAAAGAAAAACAAATGCAAACTCCAAGCCAAGAGAGTCTTCTGGACTATATTTTAGCTTTCCTAACAAATTGCTTGATCAAGTTCACCTGGCTCAGTCAACAAATCAGATGGGAAATTTTAACTCATTGTCCACCAGCATCATATTGGTGGTAAATGGTATTTATTTGTCTAACATTATCATGTAGTGAAATTAGGTATCCATTATTGTACAGAATGAAAATGTTCAAAGAAATTGGAGCAGGGGCTGCATTCCCTGACAGTGACCAGCAGCTTCAGGTTTGCCCCAGTTTCTGGGTTAATCAGAAGTAGAGCAGGAAGTATATATGGTCTGAGCTTTTGGAACTAGGTTATGTGGTCAACTGGGCTCACTAGCTGTCATGGCAGAGATAGCCTGAGATGACTTTAAAGTCTCTGAGTTATAACATTTCCCTCTACCAAGACTATAGATTTAGGCACTTAGTCTGTTTGGACAACTATTAAAAACACCATAGACCGAGTAGCTTATAAACAACAAAAATTTATTTCTCACGGTCCTAGAGGCTGGGAAGTCCAACTAATTTTTTTAAAGGGATTAAGTAGTACAAAAGCCAATCACCTAGCAAGTGGCAGAGATGGAGTTTAAATCTGGGCAATCTGGTTCAAGCACTCATACAATTAAGCAGTTGGCTATACTGCTTAGCATCCCATCTGCCTCTGGGACCAGAACTCTGGCTTGGAGATTCTCTGTCTGGGCCCCTGATAGCCTGCTGAACTCCTCTTTCTTAGAACCCCAGCCTGAGATGGAGTCCTTCCACATTCAGTACAATCTCCAGAACCAGGAAAGAATTTTGCCTTCACTGGCAGTTACAACTTCCTGCTTGAAATGTTCAACTCTGGCTTCCTTCAAACAGTTCCCTAACTGCTTCTAAGCTTACAACACCCTTCAACACTGTGTTTCAAACTGTACAACCACTTGTGTAGGTACCAGGTGTCAAAACTTGGTGTATTAGTTAGGGTTCTGCAGAGAAACAGAAATCATAAGAGATTATCCATCTGTCCGTCTATCTATCTGTGTTTTTTTTTTTTAATTTTATTATGTTATGTTAGTCACCATACAATACATCATTAGTTTTTGATGTAGTGATCCACGATTCATTGTTTGCGTATAACACCCAGTGCTCCATGCAGTACGTGCCCTCCTTAATACCCATCACCGGGCTAACCCATCCCCCCCACGCCCCTCCCCTCTAAAACCCTCAGTTTGTTTCTCAGAGTCCATAGTCTCTCATGTTTCCTCTCCCCCTCCAATTTTCCCCCTTTCACTTTTCCCTTCCTTCTCCTAACGTCCTCCATGATATTCCTTATGTTCCACAAATAAGTGAAACCATATGATAATTGACTTTCTCTGCTTGACTTATTCACTTAGCATAATCCCCTCCAGTTCCATCCTATCTATCTGTCTGTCTATCTATCTATCATCATCATCATCTATCTGTAATAAGATTTATTAGAAGGTATTGGCTTATGGGATTATGGAGGCTGAGAGGTCCCATGAGCAGCCATCTGCAAGCTTGGGGACCCAGGACAACTGGTGGCATAAATTCCAAACTGAGTCCAAAAGCCTGAGAACCAGAGTGACAATGGAGTAAGTGCCAGTCCAAATGCAGGGGAAGACCAAGGTCTCAGTTCAGTCAGGCACAAAGAGAATAGTAAACTTTCCTCGGCTGCTTTGTTCTGTTCAGGCCTTCTACAGGTTGGGTGATGCCCACCTACACTGGGG
The DNA here is from genome assembly GCF_054177405.1 of Leptonychotes weddellii. Classification (NCBI taxonomy): domain Eukaryota; kingdom Metazoa; phylum Chordata; class Mammalia; order Carnivora; family Phocidae; genus Leptonychotes; species Leptonychotes weddellii. The sequence continues at coordinate 25,371,501 of NC_138379.1, forward strand.
AGGACCCCCTGCTTTACTTAGTCCACCAATTCAAATGTTCACTTTTTCCTGGAGCACTCTCACAGACGTACCCAGAGATAATGTTCAACCATATATCTGGGCATCCACTGACGCAGACAAGCCGACACATAAAATCAACCATAGCAGCTGACCAGCCTCTCCTGTCTGTCAGGTCCCAGTGATTTTGCTAACCCCAACAGAAACGTTGGTTCTCCTAGTCCTAGCATGCCTTGCTCCCGATTATGCACCCACCATCACAGTACGCAGTGCATGGAGACTACTTAACTGGACTATATAATCATATCATATTAAAAGCCTAATAAAGTGTTCCCAAGAGGATCAGCTGGTCAGACCCATATTTCAGGTTGCCCTCTGATGCCAGGTAGAATTATGAACTGTTGCTGTTTTCTCTGGTTTTCAGTTAGTTACCTTTTGCCATCCTAAAGCATTTAAATAATTTAGAGACTTCATTTTTTTCCCTTGATGACATTTTATCCCTCCTATTATTATTATTATTACTATTGTTAGTGTTAAATAAAACTCCTTAGACTTAGGAGGAAAGGCCGCTTGAAATTGAAACCCCACAAAACGGAAGAAATGAGAAGTATAGATTTCCCTCAGTGACCCTTTTTTCATTCCCTATGCATTAAGCAAGTGTGCATTAAGCTTAATAACTTTAAGCTAATGTTCAAAAGGGACAATGGAAGTCTTGGAAGTGACACTGTGAATATTGAAGTCCAAAGGGTAAAGAGGATGTGATATCCTTCTCACAGCTGATGAGGGAGCAACCCCATAAAAAGGGAATGAGGGTGTTAGTCTAGATATCACCAGGGTCCCTTTCAGTTATAAAACTCTAAGTGGTCAGTGGGGACAGCCCAAATATGATGGGTTAAAGGGAGAAGGTAATCTCTAAGCACCATACTTGGCCCTAATAATTGATCTACCTCTTATTGATTTAAATGGATATATTGCTGTTAATATCCCAGAAATAATTTTCACAGGGTCCCTTGAAACTCTATTATAGCTTTCAGTCCCATGTGAAGACTATGGGTTATTTTCTGGCCAGTTACCCAAAAAAGTGAGAGCCAATATTCGTTGAGACTTGTGGTTGTAAACCTTAGAAATTAATGCTGGCTACTTAACAGAAGAGGATTTATTGGAAGAGGGGGCAAGTTCACAAAATCAATGGGAGGCTGAAGGACATAGGTTGGGAAATGGAGCAGAATGAAGGGGCTCCAGGGGCTGGAGATGAAACTCCACATCTTAGAGTAGGAAATGTCTGGTCACCATGCCACATCTACCACCATGATGAACACAGCCTCTCAGAATAGGAATCTGAGTGGTACCCTCATCCCGTGACTGTCTCCTCCCTGTACCAGGGGACCTGAAAAGGAATGATAGGATCTCCTAGGCTTCGATAGTGGGAGGTAGGTGAGAACTGTCCTCCCATTAAACTGACCTTCAGAGAAGAGTCCCACCATAAAAGAAACTGGGGAGGAGCATGATTGAATGACAGTCAGCCAAAAACAAGAGTGAATGTTTGCTACAACAGTCCATTTTATTAGGGTGAACACCCTCACTATGTCCCTCTATGGTGTACATAATATATTCAAAATAGAGCGAGTTGTAGGATAGGACAGACTTAGGTAAAGGCCTGGCCCTGCCGCTTTCTGGCTGTAGGGTCTGGCAGGTGCTTTTTCAGCTCTCAGAGCCTCTCTCCTATTGTTATCATAGGATGAGGGCATAATCCATGCCAACCCTGGCACACAGTAGGCTTTATGGTATTACTTTTCTTCATGGAAGACATGTTACTCATTTGGAATCTTAAATGGCTTATAGCCTAGCCAGACAATTCCAAAAGCCTTTAACAAAGAGCCTTTGAAATGAAGAAATGGCACAAAACGTAGCAATTAGTTGCCTGAAGCTTGAGCCAGGTTCCAAAAACAGGAAACCTGTAGCAGGATCTGGGAGGTAAGGCCCCTTTTCTCAGCAGTTGTACTAAATGAGGAAGCATCCTTTGCCTCGGTAATTGGATGTCTCTCCCCTAGATTGAGAAATTAGATCTCTTTTTTGCCCAGTGTTTTACTTTCCCATTTAGGATGCTGAAGTGTCTCTGAATTTTGCAAGTACATTTGCTTAGAATTAATACTATCATCATAGAGGACCAAGTTTCTTAATTTCTTTTCATGCTAAGTTAGCAGGAAAGATCAAAATCCTTTCGTGTTATGACTGAACTGTTCAAGCATCTAAAAATGCCTTTAGGACTTCAGAGAGAAGCCACCACAGTGCATGACACTTACATTCATTTTATAGACTCACAGGTCTGTAAGGTTGTTTTTTTTTTTTTTTTTTTTTGCAAACTAATATAACTAGCTACTGCATAGCATGACAAGTGAAACAAAGACATTTGCTTTCATGAGCGGTACTTTCTTAACTAAAAGTGCTCAGCCCACTACACAAGTTTTTTTCTTTTTTTCTAACAGAAAGATACTTTTGGCCTTCATGGGTTTTGTTTTTTTAATTTTAGGGTTTTTAAAAAAATGACCTAGTATTAGATATATAAATATATCAAATACAACATGTTGTACATCTTAAATTTACACAATGTTATATGTCAAATATATTTCAATTGAAAAAAAGAAAACAGAAAACCACCGACCCCCCCACTTTATCCAATATTAAATTCTGTTAAACAAGAATGACATTGACATTTTTAAATGTCATGATCCTAAATGATTTTAGGATCTATAGTAAAGCTTTTGACTTCTACTGGTGAGCTGAGCCAATTGTATCAAATTCTCAAGGATCCATCATCCTCCAAACCTAAGCATGTAAAACATTCGCATATTAGTAACAGAAAATCCCTGACTTTAGGTAAGCAGCAGCAGGAATGTTTGAGTAGGGAAAAAAAATCACTTCATGGATATTTTCGCTGCAAGAAGAATACAAAGGTTTGGTTGTGAGTATGTTGCTTATAATAGAGAAAAACTCAAAGCAACCTAAATGTCCAGCTCCGGGGGATTGAGTAGATAAGATGTGGTCTGTCCTTGTAAAAGGAAACCTTATCATAGACACTAAAATGAGGGAAAAAACATATTTAGAAACATGGAAAGATGCTTGTAATATACTATTGGTTAAATAAAATTTAAATGAATGTACTCAGTACGATCTCGATTCTGTAAATATGCATGACACAAGCAGAACAGACAATAAGAAGACACAGCAGGGGCACAGTTATTTTTTTTTTTTTTTTTTTTAGGCTCTGAGTTTATAGTTGGTTTTATTTTCTTCCTTTCGTATAGCTGTATTTTCTGAATTTATAGCAAAGAAAACATTAAATCAGTAAGTTATTTTACATAGAAATAAGGCATGATGGATATTACTTTGTTTTCAATTCAAGCTTATATCAGATATTAGTTACTCATGCTCGACAAATATCAAATATCAAAGTCATGGAGCAAATGGGTGAGTATGAGACTTAATACATCTTGAATGTATTCTCTCCTCCCACTTAAAATTCTTTAAGTTTATCTTCAATATGAGAATTTGGCTAGATGGTGCTGACACACTTGTAGATATTTTCTTTTCTGAGTTAAGCTTCAGTTATGTCCTTAATCATAGGTGCCTAATGAATGCTCATATATTTGAGCATCACCACTGCGGTTAGTAGTCAGTAACCCATAACAGCAATTTACTGGGAAATAAATACATTCCCAATATATTCCCAGTATATATAACACAAATTGAATTTTCCCAATCTCCAAAGGGCTAGTTGGTATTTATTCTAGTTCTGAGATAAAGTTTGAGTCTATTTCTTTCATAGTTCCTGCACTGGTGATTTGTCCCCAGCAAGAGCACAGAAGTCTTTAATGGACACTATTCTATTGAAGTCTAACATGGTGGAGTGAATGGGCTCTGGAGCCAGAATGCTTGGGTTTGAACTTTAGTTCCACCACCAATTAACAAGCTGTATGGCTTTAGACAAGTCCTTTAATCTCTTTACATTTCAGTTTCTTCAGCTATAAGAGGGGAAAACATTGGTGCTTTCCCATTGGGATTGTTGCAAAGATTGACTGAATTAATATAGAAAGAGCTTAAAACAGTGAGTGGCACATGGTAAGTGCTATACAAAACTAAAGGCATGCTGGCCATTCTGTTTATCCTCCCATCCCTTCCTAAGCCCATTCTCACACTTCTCTGCCTTGCTCTGGGCCCAGAGGAGCTGACCACTATAGACAACATTCATCAAACTCTCACCTCTGCCTTCCAGTTGGATGTGAGGAGGCTGGAGGGCAGCAGGAGGCAGGGGTTGGAGGATTATTCTTCCCTGACTCCGCCCCTACCTTGAGGGTTCTGACAGTAGCGGGATTCCTCCATGGCCAGTCTGAATGGCTACAGCTTCTCATAGCAGCTCCTCCTCCAGGGCACCTGTTTTTATTAGATTTCTCTAGCCCCATTCCTTTCTCTTGCTTCCTCAGCTTAGGAGTAGTAACAGCTCCCACTACTGCTAATTCCTATGAGCTTCACCATGCTTTGTTGGTTCCCTTAAGCCTATCCACACCTCTAGAACTAGACTCTCCCTTAAATTCTTTTTCGTTAATCCCTTTTGAATGAGCCAAGGGCTTCCCGCTGGGACCCTGACTGACACAACTGACCACCGTTACTATATGTGGCCTTTTTTCATTGTAGTATTGCGGTCAGAAGAGATTGCCAAGCACAAAGGTGATCATTTCACTGAGCATGCAAGACACCACACAACTCTCAGACTCTTCTGAATTATGAATGCCTCGGGTTTGCTAAGCCATCTGAGAACCACGTGGATGAAATCTGAAGGATGGGATTTTTTAGTTGCCATTTTATTTGTGCAGCAGGATATCTGCTGCTTAGAAATCACAGAGCTTTGGATGCTTTTAAGATTCTTGTCTACTTATATGTTTTTGTTGTCCAAAAAGCTCAAGGAAAATGCCTGGTTGTGATTTCTATTAAATTTATACCAGGCTATATGAGTTGATTAGCTATTCATTCATTAGTTTATTCATCAAATGTAAATTGAGGGCCCACTCTGTGGCCGAGGAAGACTGCTGGAGGAAAATGTTGCCAACAGAAAACAGAAGCACGCTCAGTCCTCGTGACTTAACGTTTCTAATTTGGGGAAAGAAAATTTAGTTCTGTAATTGCACACACATACAAAATGTAAAATTATATCTGTGACAAGTGCTCTGAAGGGAGGTACATGATGCCAGGAGAGTCTTGATAGGGAGATTTGACCTAGGCAGGAGACCAGGGAAGTCATTCCTAAGATGTGACATGATCTGAGACCTGAAGAATAAAATAGAGTTGATAAGAAAGAGAATTTCAGGAAGAGGAAAGGGCATATGCCAAGGCCCTGTGGTGGGTGGGGGCCGTGGTGAGACCTGGAGGAGAAGTGTGACTAGAGCACAGAGAGGAAGGGGGAGGAGGGATGTATGATGAGTCCGGGAGGAAGCTGAAGGCTGGACAGGTGGGGGTCTTAGCGGCAATGTTCGGTAGTGGGTTTTATCCCTAAGGCGATGGGAGACCATTAGAGGATTTAAGCAGGGAATGATCTGATTGGGCTTTAGTTTTTCAAAGATCATTTTTTCTCTATGGGAGTTGTTCTTCTAAACTCTAGGATTCTAGACCAAAAAAAAAAAAAAAATGTTGAAATAAGAATAGAGAATATTCACTACTTTGCAGGTGATTAAATTGGAACTGAATTAATTCATCCTAATCAAAAGGATTCTTCTGAAGGCCTCAGCAGTGACAGGTAATTTCAAGATGTGATCGTTAGACGTGTCTGTTTCTAATCAATCCCTGGTACTACATTTCAGCAAGTCAACACTGCTACATATTTTTGTAACTTTCCGGTAATTTTCATGTCACAGCTGTCACTGGGCTCCCTGCTGGACCCAAGTACACATAACTAATTAATCAATCAATCAAGAAGGAGAGAAAGTCATTCCTTGATGCTACAATGGGAATCTCTGCTTGCTAAACTCAATGACTACTTTGGGGTGGAATGAAAAAGAAGGCCTTCTTAATGGGAAGCAGAGTTTGCAGATTTAAAGATAATTCCTAAAACTAATGGCTTTTGTAATTTCGCATGTGTGCACCGCTATCACCTAGGTGTTTATTTCACATTGTTAAGGGAAGTGAATCTATGGCTAGAACCCCCACTGCTCCCACTTGTCGAAAATGCAGAGGGAGAGGAGAGAGGTCCTGGGTCTGGAGTCAGGAGATCTGGCTTCCGGTTCTAATCCACTGTGTGTGTGCCCTTGGGCAAGGGGCTCTCTTTTCTTCATCTATGAAAATTAGGTCTATGGAAAGTAGAGAGAAGGATTCCATGGAGAGAAGCCAGTCAGTGACTAAGTCATAGACACAGGATGCATCCAGATTGGCGACGTTCCTTGTATCTTTAGGTCTAGAAAATTATCTCAGTTGACTCACAACTAACCATGTTCATTAAAGCTGGCTGCTTTATCTTTCTAGTACCCAGGAGGAATGGCAAAGAAAGTTTATCTGACAGGCTCTATTCATTAGGTTAGGGCTGATTCTTCTGCTAGAGGAGACAGATCCTACACCTCCATGGTGCTACCCAGTATAGATGTATTGCTCATTCCTGTAACATCCTGTGCACACGAGAAGTGGCCAGCCTCCCTTTTTAGTTATGCACCCCGGAACACACGATCTTTAAGTTTGTCTCAGTGAAAGAAGGGTAGATGGAGTAAGCACATTTGCATTTGATTGTCTCTGGCAATTACAATTAACGAAAGTGGTGCACATCTCTTTTACTCACTACCCATTTGGCAGAACTTGCCATGTGACCCCAGTTTTTCCGAAGGAAGCTGAGAAAGGCAGAACACACGGAATATAGATGAGCACTGTTATATGACAACCGCAATCAGTTGGTGGGGAAATACCTGGATACCGGCTGGGAAGGGTTCCGAGATCCAGTCCAAATTCAGCAGGAAAAAAATGGCACGCACAGGCATAAGGTATGTTGGTACATTGTTTGGCAACACATTTCTTCTTTACCAGAGTACCTTTTTCCTCTTTTCAATGTCTTGGAGAAATGAAATTAATCAGGAAAAGATTATTTGATTACTATAGATTTATAGAAAAGGAAATTAGAAAATCTTCAGAATATTTCAACCAGGCTATGAAAAATCTAGTCACTGAGTAACTACTTGAGAGTTAGATGAGATTTTTAACCTGGGATCAACAGATAGTAACAAGTCAACTATGGGGTTTCCAGCGGATCTAATAGCTGTTTAGATTGTGAATGCTTGTAAAAATGTAAAGTTTCTGGCTACTTTCGTCACATATGGGGCTAAGAGTGTCCATAACCCAAAGCAAATAATGGAGACAAAAGCAAATAGCTTCCCTGGGATCAGTATTCTCAGTCCTGCTCACTAACTTCCTGGATGCTGCCCACTTCCCCACCCCTCCTCCCTCGCTTCTTATACTCGATTCATTGCATGTCCAGATCTGTGGCACCAGTGACATTTCACATAAATAACTGGCTTGCCAATCCCAGACCCTCCCAGAGTATCCCATTGTTTCTTCCATCTGGTATGATCCTAAAGAAAGGAGACCTTCTAGCTCTGACATTGGGAGTCTGTCCATGGGTGTGGGTTGGTTTTCCCCACTGTAGAATGCATACATTGCACCAGCACTCAGATTCTCAGAGTTTTAGCACAGGTGGTAATTATTTTCATTCAAATAACAGGGCATGCAAACTATGATTTTCACATACACCAAACCTAACCAAGACAAAAACGGAGAAAGAAAAAGGAAAACTACAAGGAAAGCTCCTGAGAAACAATAATTCCTACCATTTATATTTGTTAATAGATATGCAGAAGCCTTACACCCAGCACTTCCCACATCTGAGCATACCTACCTGGTGAAGAAACCACAACTGCAAACAGAGACAGAGGAAGCAGAAGCCACGTCGTGATGGCAGGATTTGAACTCAGATGGGTGTGACACCAGAGCCCGGATGTACTACCTTTCAACCACTCAGCAGTACTGCCCCCCAAAAGTGCTGAGGGAAGATGACAGAAAATCTCACAGAGCAAGTGAGTGAAGACAAAAATGGGTGGGGGGATCATGGCCTCCAGACTGGGGTAGGGCCAAAAATGAGAAAAAGGAAAACCTCCCCTGTGGCCTGGGGGAGTGGAAGAGATGGGAACGGCCTCTGGGCCAGGAGGCATTTGAATGACGGATTTCTCCTCAAATCTGAAGGGCAATGGGAGGATAAATTTGAGACTGTCAGGGAGATGAGCACTGTGAGAAGGAAAATAATCCGATGGGCTTAGAGTTCTGGAGAACAGAGCAGAAGACCTTGATGGAGCGAGCTGCTCAGGGGTGGGGAGGAGGGGGAGAGGGGAACGGGGACAGGGAGTGTGCTGGGGCTTTGGTGGGGTGGGGGAAGGTGGGAACTGCAACCAGTAGCAATAGGAAAAGAGTTAAGAGTCCTGAGTAATATATAGAATTGTTGAATCACACCCGAAACTAATATATGAATATAGCAACTATATGTTAACTATACTGGAATTAAAATTAAAAATATAAATAGATAGATGATAGATGATAGATAGATAGATAGACAGATTTTGTGACAAGCAAAATGCTGAAGAGAGACAATGGTGGAGGAAAGAAGGCCGGGGTATTGAGCTTTCTTGTCTCTTCTCTTAAAATGTCCATGAGCACCTTTTTGACCTAAAAATTTCAGTCCCTGTCTCCACACATGCCCACTACAAACAGCTTCTGGGTACTGAAGAACCAGATCCTGGCACCCAACACTGTTTCAGGGAAGTCCTCTTCTGAATGCAGAGGCTCAACATCCTTTCAGAAGAATTAGCCATGCTTTTAATTGCTTCAGACAACTTCAGACAATGATAGAAAAATATAGGCAGCTTATCAGAAAGAAAAGCTCCTTCTTGAAATCACAGGAATTTTTTTTTTCCCTCACTGCAAGTTCCTTATCTCAAGAAGAAAGAAAAAGCTGAATGAAGTGCGTTGAAAAGGAAAAGGAAAAGCAGCTCTTCTATAACGTGGGGGTTGTGACAGTGTTTCCAGCCAATGAAGAATGATATATATATGCCAGCTTGTGCAATGCTAAGCCCAAGTGGTTGCAAATTAATTGAAAAATATCCTGGATAGCCTGAGTTACAGAGAGCGTGTTAGGTCTCTTCGGAACAAAGGCGGGGAGAGTGCTTTTGTTTGGTTGCTGGTGCAGGTGACCTTGCGAAAAGCACACTATAAATTGCTGTAATTGTGGGATGATAAGCCAGGTTGATAGATTTCTGTCACTCTCCCTCAGTAAAAAATGGGCTCACCTTCCTGTAGTCTGCAGAGGCATATACATCAAAAAGCACATTGTTGCTCCTGAGTGAAGACAGGTTTCTCTGCACATTTACAAACATCCAGGAGAGGGAACCGCATTTCACCCATCCACAAGAGCTCACCTTTCTTTCAGCATCATTTTCTGATCTTTTTTCTTGAAGTTTTATTCTGCTTCTCTTTTCTTTCTAGACATGTATGTGGCTTTGGACAATGATATCTGGGTATGATTAGGACACCGTGGAGGGGGGGAAATAACCCCAACAAGATGCTTATTTCACCTTCTTCTTTATTTTTTTTTTTTTAAGGCCAGATAGGCACAGGGACAAGGAGAGGGAAGGTGGGTGCTGATAGATCACTTTCTGGGAACAAGCCAGGAAACTAAAAAAGTTCTGCCCATGAAATCTGCTGCCCCAACATAAAACAGTGTGTCGGGGTGGAAGCAGCCCTAGACCCCACCATCAATAGAAAGCATATGTCAATAGAAACGATAGTACATCTTCTGTACTCTCCTAAGGGAACACTTTTGTTTTCTCTCTTTCCCCTCAGTAAATAGCATGCTGCAAGCAAAGCAATCTTTCTGCTCCTTCCTTGAGCTCGTGAGAAGAGGAACTCAACAACACACGAGCTTGTATGTTTGAAAACCAAGGGTTCTGATTTGTGGGAACACGCTGACATAGGATTCCCAGGAAATGAGCCTGTGGCCCTAGTGTAGGAGTCACGAGGGTGGATTTTGGAGCCAGGCAAACTAACCTGGGCGCGCATCTCAGCTCAGCTGTGTGACCTGGAACCTGTTACTTGACTTTAGACCTCAGTTTCCCTGGGTGTCAAATGGAAACACCAGTACCTGGCTGACAAGGTTAAAATAAGGATTAGAGGTGATATAAGAAAAGCCCTTAGCACAGTGCCTCGTGCCTGGTAAGTTCCCAACAATGGGAGTGTCGCTCACAAAGGAACACTTCTGGATACAGGTATGTTTCTAGCAGGACTTACTATGGCATCTGAAAAAGCAGCATGGGAGAATGGAAAACGCATTGACTCAAATAAACAAATAAGCAAACAAAGAGACCGAGAGGCTCTGCAGTGAAACAGCTCCACAGAGGCTCCCCACTAGCTATGCAGTCTCTAGAAAGTGGCCTGATCTTCCTGGGGCTCCTTTTTCTCATCTATAGAAAGGAGATGATATCTTCTTCCTGGGAACATTGTAAAGAGTCAATGGTGCTTATAAAAATAAACAAATAAATAAGCATAGCGCTCCTTTTTTTTTTACCTGAAGCACAGTAACAACAAAAAAAGCCTAGAGTGTCGTATCCCTGTCTCTCAATATTAACACTATAAATTATATCTACAATGTTTTCTAAAATCTTAAGCTACAATTTACTTTGTGCACAGTATTAGTCAAGGTTGTCCAGAGAGGCAGAACCAATGGGATGCTTATGTAGAGAAAAAAAAATTTATTTTAAAGAATTGGCTGGTGCAATTATGGAGGCCCACAAGTCCAAAATCTGCTGAGTAGGCCAGCAGGCTGGAGACCCAGGAAGAGCCCATGTTGCAGTTCAAGTCTGAAAGCTCTCTGCTGCACAATTCCCTCTTGCTCAGGGGAGGTCAGTCTTTTGTCTATTCAGGCCTTCGACTGATTGGACGAGGCCCACCTACATTTTAAAGAGTAATCTGTTTTACTCAAAGTGCACTAATTTAAAAGTAAATCTCATCCCAAAAAAGCCCTCACAGAAACTTCCAGAATGCTCTTTGACCAAATATCTGGACACCATGACCCTGCCAAGTGAACACATAAAACTAACCATCACATACCTCTTAAGTCATTTCAAAGGGACTCACCTTTGAAAACAAAGAGAGGCAACTGGCTTGTTAAACCATATTTGAGAAATTAAAAATGGAGATTCTTAGTGAGGAAATTCCTTTCTTCAAACAGCTCTGGATCCTTGGGGGTGGGCCTGAGGAGCAGATGCATGGTAGTGACAGGAATTCAAGCTTTCCACTTTTGTTCCTCCTCATGCTTCTTTTGGATCAAAGATGAATGCTCTATCACTGAAGCTGAGTGTCCATCACTGGCTTCTCTAAGGTAGTTCATGTTTGTTACTGCCCTTGCAACATGATTCCTAAAACAAATAGTAAGTAGGATCTAATGTTATCTGATTCTAGCTTGAAGATAAAGGGGAAGTCTAACCTTCATGTGGCATGACAGATTCTTCTAAATACGAGAAGTGAGACATGTGACATTTTCTGGTATATTTCCTATGCTGTCCACTGCATTTCACATGCACCAATTGCTTTGAGGCTGGCTGTAAAATCACTATGTAAGTTGTTTCTAAAGGCTGTATACTGCAACGCCTTTCTAAATGCTCTGCTTAATTTTTTTCCCACATTGTAATTCATTGTTGGCCTTTTCTACAGTGAATTGTTGGAATTAACCAATAAATCAGCAGGAAAAGACATGCCAATTTCCTTCCTACTTGATAAATTACAGAGTGGGCTTGGTATAGTATGTTTTGTTTTGTGTGTGTCTGTGTGGGTGCATGTGTGTGTATGCGTGCTTTTGTGCATGTGTTATTTTCCCCATCTAAATTTACCTTTCAAGAAAAACTGAAATCTTAGAGCTTCTAAATTGCTTGACAATTTTAATGGGCAACATAAATATAGTATTATATTTCTATCATGTGTTATAAAAAAACTATTCTATCAATTAACGGGTGGTGGCTATTGACAATTGGAAAATAATATTATTCCAGATTTTCTCAGATGCATTTACCATAACATGATTTCCTTTTCGTTGTTATACTCAATTTGTGTTTGGTCATCAAGATTTCTCTACCTCTGAGGCCTTAGTTTTCTTAGTAATTAACATGTTAACTATGTATTTAAAGAGCAATGTTTCCATGAATCCATATATCAGCAACTCTTGTAAATAAGACAGAATATTCTTTCTCTATTTAACAAGATAGATAATAGAAGTTTCTATAAGGTGGGGAAAATATAAATATAAAATATAGGAAATGAATGCTTTGCCCAATGGGCTTACCATTGAGGCACTCTGACACATATAAATGACTATGCTGGTCAGTAGTAACTATAAAAGTGGCTTAGTGTCCTCTTGGGAAGCTGCTATACTATCCGTAGGTAGGACATGCTTCCTTCAGAGTCATCTCTAATTATGGTGCAGCAACATGGCAGGGAAGCTGGGAAAGACCATCCAGGACAATCTGGCCTCAGGGATGACCTCTTACATGGTCTGGCTTATCTCTATAACATGGAACTTCTCCTTGCTTAGCTCTGTTAGTGTATATATGCCAAGTTCTTCATCAATCAAATAAGGACACAAGTATCTCCAAAGGTTTTTATGAAGATTGATTGCAAAGGGCACAGGGTGGGCCTTCAATTAGATGTGTGTTCTTTGTTTTGGAGAAAAAGAAGTGACAAAGGCCTGAGAGAGAACCTTGCCAAACACTTAAACTAAAGGAGGAGAAAAAGGAAAAGTAGTCAACAGAAAGCAAGATAATCAGGAAAGGGCAGCAGTTAGTGTCCAGAACCGACAAAACCATGGAAGCCAAAGGAAGTTAACAATCATGAAAGTTTTATGACACGGTCTTTGAGAGCAAAGAAAGTCTCGGACCAGATAATCTAAGATGTTTTTTGCTAAAAATGTTCTTAAAATATTGTGCCCTGTGCTCCGTCTTTATTTGGAGCCAGCATGTTAATACCAGGGCCGGGTCTGTTAAATAATTCAGTCTCCTGACAAGGAGCTAAATAGATAAAAGAGACCTGATTTAAGAGAAAAGCACATGGCGGAAAAAAAAATCTAGGAGTTCAACTGAATGAAAGCTTCAACTGAGGCACCCGTGTGGCGTAGCTACCCGAACAACCAGCAAACAAAATCACCCCACAAAAATACAGCATGAATTAACAGAGAAAATGTATCATTAACCAGGGAGGTTAAAGGATGCTCTAGTAGATCAAATCTGGACCATTCTGGCCCGCTGTGGGTGAAGCTCTTCAGAAGGGCCGGACCAACTAGACTGTGTTGAGATAAAAGCAACCAAAATAATGAGAAGGTCAGGAAAGCATATCGAGAAGTTTGAGAAACAGCTGCTGTTTCTTTAATGTGAGTCTCAACAAAAATCCTAGCAGGAAATGCAATCCAGCTCAGATGGTCCAAGGGCTTTAATGAAGTGGCTGCTTACGGAGGTGTGGGCAGAGCTAAGGGGTTCATGGAGGAGAGGCTATTACACAGGAACTGTAATAGCAGAAGGACATCCCCACAAACAGAAATGTAGATCAGGAAAGAAATCACTAACCTCTCTTTTCTTCTGACCTCCAAGTTGCGCTGGGTCCTTCCCATTGATCTAACCCAAATGGGAATCAACTGGTAAGAGAACGCTGCATTGCACTCTGTAGGGTTCAGCTTCCCAGGACCCATATGAGGGCTTACGAGGCAGCCACTGGATCTTGGACAGTGTGGGAGAAGGGGAAACCAACAGAGAAAACTCAGCACACCCTGGAAAATAATAGATCTTAAACATTCGTAGGGCTGGCCTATGGAACAAGAATTATACAATGTCAATGATCGTATTGGATCACTGTATTAAAGAACATTCCAATGATCCAGCTTGTGTGACCATGAAAGTCTTGCCACATAAATTAGTGAGCTTCCTGTTCCTGTGGAGTTTGATCAATGGTTAGATGATTATCTGTTGCAGGAGAGGGGATAGTGTAGATGGACTTACTGTTTATGGTTTTTCAGTTCCAAAGACACTAATATTCATGAGCCTTCACTATTTTATCTTTCTCCCCAAATCATACTGGTGTTTCATTAAATATTACAAACTGTCTGTTACCCTTTGTTCCCCACTTGACTACTTTTGGAGGCATTTTTAATGGCTGAATAAGTGGGAACTGATATCTCATGTTGATCCTTTGCTAAATAGTAGATTACAATAAATTCTGTTACCCAAAGGTGAATTATTCTCCTTCTGGATTATCCATGATGTTTGGCTGCCTTCCTCTCTTGTTTAGCAGATTTAATAGGCCATTTTAAATTTTTATTTATTTTTTTCAGGGTAGGGGGAGAAGGGTGAGGGAGAGAGAGAGAATCCCAAGCAGACTCCACACCCAGCACGGAGCCTGACACAGGGCTTGATCCCACAACCCATGAGATCATGATCTAAGCCGAAACCAAGAGTCAGATGCTTAACTGACTGAGTCAATAGGCCAGTTTAAAAAGCCATTGTCGTCCTCCCAGGAAAGCTCCACTAGTTGTATCTACTGTTTCACATTTGTCAGATAAGCAAATCTGACTTCCCATTTCTCTCTCCAGAAAATGATTTCACACAATGCAATATTTAGAAGAACATAGCCAAAATGTCCATTTGGTTTTGTAGCAGAGGTTCTGGATCTGCCACTAATTAACTTTCTTATTTAAGTCGCTTTAGTTCTCCAGGACTCAAATTTATCACCTATTGAAGGAGGAGATTCAATTCGCTGATCTAGGAGGACAAAGGTTTGAGTCTAGAATTCCAATTCTATTTTAGACTCCTGAATTTTACGGGGAGTTATCTTTTCAACTCCCCAATTTCATCACGTTTGTCCCCCCTTGATTCAGGGTTTGCTGAAATAAGACAATAAAATATCCTTAAGTTTATTGTTCTTGTATTATTCATGCTAACCTAACCCTCAGGTCACCAGGCGGATAAAAGAAATTTCCCTCCTACTTCCATAAACTCAATCCATTATTGCAAATTATAATTGAGAATTTATTTTTAATTTATAAGCTTTGCCTTTTGAGCACAAAGAAATTTATCAAGGCAACATATTGCTCACAGTATGTATCACAGATTGGTATCAAAAGTGTAGTGACTCTCTTCTCCCTACCCTACCCTCAGCACCAAGAAGGGCTTGACTGACCCGCAAAATAAAACCTTGGTTTTTGAATTTGTACCATGACTACCTCCTCTCCCCTCTAAAACTTCACCAAAAATATATTTAGATTTCCACAAAGCACATAGTAACTTCTTTTGTTGTACTGAAGGTCACTCATTTCACCATGTCTGTCTTTGACACCCGATGATATAACGAGGACAAAGCAATAAAGAGGGGCTCAGATAAGCAGTGGAGGGGGAGTATTTCAATAGAGATTAGGAAGCATCAAACTATGGTCACTCTATTTCGAGAACAGAGTTAATTTAAGAAGTTTAAGCTAAGGAGCACATCTCCTCTTCTGACTTCCCCCAAATCCTGGGGACTCTAGCCCAGGGTGGCAGTCTGCCTAGCATGTTAATTTATTCCTCTTTTCAATCCAGTTCTATTAAACAGTACTGTGTACATTTAGAGTTCTTGATGGCTATCAGTGAATTAATCTAATAAATCACACCTGTGAGGCTTAATTAATGTTTATAAATTCCTCAGGATCTCGGGATGAAAGGAGATAAATGTTCAAATTGGAAAATGTAACTATTATTATTGTGAGGTTTTTTTTCATTGAACCCAGTCCTCAGTTATAAGGTATTGATGGTCATGAGACTCTGAGGTTCATTAATTTCAGCTGACTCTTAGGAGGACTTTTCGAGACTTTGTAAATGATCCTGGGAACACCTCATTTCAATTTCTGTACAGTACATTATCTTTACTCATTAAAAAATTATCACAGTGATGGATTCTGCTTAATTTAAATTGACTTCTTTGTGGAGGGAAAAAGGCAATTAAAGTTAAGAATATTTAAAAGGATTCCTAGGTGGGGCAAACTATTTCAGTGGGAAAATAAAATGGCACCTTGACACTCACATAATGTGATTCTTGTTTTCTCTGGTTAGAGAAAACACATTCTCTCTAAAGGTTCTCTCTGAAGCCAAATTGGTGAACTTGAGCTGTATGGAAAAGGTGTTTTACCAACCATTTGAAAATAATCAAAATGAATACTCACCTTTTAATGGAAGAAATCAACAGATAAGGTCTAAAATTGATAAATTAAGCAAAAATAGGGGTTCTTATTTAGAGAGATGAAAATATCTCTAAGAAATAGGGTGACCAATGATTGGTCCCAGTTTGTTCAGGACTGTCCTTGTTTTAGCATCAAAAGTGCCCAGTCTGTGAAACCCTTCAGTTCTGGGCAAACAAGGACAGTCAGTCACCTCAGAAACAGACATCAAGTTTAAAAATGGTTCCTCAAAACAGTAAACCAAGAGATAGGAACAAGGACTAGAGCTTTTATTTATAAGCTCTTTGGTACTGAGTTTTTTTTTTTTTTTAAAGATTTTATTTATTTATTCATGAGAGACAGAGAGAGAGAGAGAGGCAGAGGGAGAAGCAGGCTCCCAAGGAGCAGGGAGTCCGATGTGGGACTCGATCCCAGGACCCTGGGATCATGACCTGAGCCGAAGGCAGACGCTTAACCATCTGAGCCACCCAGGCGCCCGGTACTCTCTGAGTTTTAAGTCATCTGCATGTATGGCTTTGATTAAAAATTTAAAACATAAATATAACACTCTTCTAGTTGAGAAAAGAAGGTAACTGTATGGCCTACACAGATAAAGAAGAAACCACCACACTCCAGAGGGTCTTTTCTTTCTGCCTTCCATCCTTTCTGCCTTCTGTTTCTTCCTTCTTTTCTTTCCTTCCTTCCTTGTTCTTCTTAAGCTTCACGTTACTTCTTTTCTAGCCATTGATTGTTTCCAACTTCAATTTATGAGGTTTTGAGTTCTTCCTGTCCACTCAATTCTTTGCCACTTAAGCCAGATTTCTAATGCTTTCCAATGTTTTTCAGAAGGTAGAAGTCTTAGCATTGTTTATTTGATTTAGGCTATGTTTGCCAGATAAAATACAGGTGCCCAGTCAAATTTGAATTTCAGATAAAGAATACTTATTTAGTGTGACTGTAGGTTCCAAACATTGCCTTACATATTGCATAGGATATAATGATACTAAAAGAAGTATTTATTTACCTGAAATAAATTTATTTGCTAGATCTGGCAACCTTGATTTAGGCAATTTTTCCCCCTCAAATTGCATGCAGTGTGTGGAAAAAAGGGGCTGGGAGACCGGAACTGAGAAGGGCTGGGTGTGCTATTTGGGCTTATTTAGCTGACCTGGGCTCCAGTTTTCACATTTGCAAAATGGTGGTGTAGCTCCAGATATCCACTCATCTCTAACTCTGAAATTCACAAATTAAATTCATCTTGTTTGAGAATGTCCTTGCCATAACTAAAGACTTGTCATGAGCCACAGTTTAGAGCTGTTGATCTTATCTGATCCTGTGGCTGAGAAATTGGGCCTGTTTCCATCCTTGTGTCCTGTCTGTGGCCAAATCCTTTGAGGTAAGGGAGAGATTCCTGAGAGGCTCAGAGCGCAGGTTACACTTTATGGCCGTTCTGGAATCTGGCAGCAACAGCATCTGAACTAGACTTAGGAAGCCAAGAGTATTTCCCATAGTGTCTGCATGAGGAAGAAAGACAAATCAAGCATGACATGGCAGCGTCAGCCATGAGGTATGCTAGATCTGTCATGTTTACTTCCAGAAACATGCACCCAGCTTCCATGGCCCAACATAGGGGATTCACCTAGTGTGACTGGCTTTGGAAATTTCATATTTTAATAGATTGAGCAATTCCCATGCATGCATGGGACACCACCACTTCAAATTTGTAGGTGGGGTTCAGTACAATGCAGTGGAAAGTTCACAAGCTTTGAAGTCAGCCAGGCTGGGGTGAAAATCCTAGTTCCACCCCTGACCACAAGGTGACCTTGAGCAAGTCACTTCCTCATAAGGTATAAAGCATGGAATGGCTCAAGTACAAGGAGTGCTTACCATGTTCTGGGCTACATGCTTATTTGCTCACTTCAATAAACCCTCACAGTGCCTCTAAAATGTAGGTGGTACGATCAGTTATAATTACATTATAATTTTATCATATAATTTTATATTTTCAGTTATAAATGAGGAAACTAATGTTAAGAAAGCTATAAAATCTGGCCAGAGTCACATGGAATATCAGGGTGAAGCCAGGACTTGAAATCAAGTCTATGTGTTCAAAACTCATGTTCTTTCCATTACACTGTCTCACATCTATAAATTTTCTCTTTCCCTCTAGGCTCTTGTATGTCTAAACATCTATCTTTCCCAGGGTTATAGTGAGAATAAAGGATGTCATATAAATAAAGCAGATAGCACAGTGCCTGGCACATCCTGGTCCTCATTAAATTGTCATTTTCATACTCTATTTGATGATGATTTGTAATTATAACCAATGCTTCCTGAAAGAAATAGTACATATGATTCAAAATATTTTTTTTTTTACCAAATCAGATGATCCAACTACTTAAAAACACTCAAACCTAGGGAACACACATCTCACAGGCTTGAGATATCTGCCAAACACCTTAAAATTTCATTGCTTTAGACGAGGGGTAGACAAACCATAGCTTATGATCCAAACCTGACAAGCCACTTGTTTTTGTAAATACACTGTTATTGGAACAAAGCCAGGCTCATTCGTTTGTCTATTGCCTGTGATCGCTTTCATGCTACAACAGAGCAGTTATGACAAAGATCATGTGACTCATGAAGGCTAAAATATTTACTATCTGGTGCTTTACAGGAAAAGTTGCCCACCCCTGTTGTAGACCACACGAGTTCGGCAACTGCAATAATTGGAAAGCTTGGAAAGAGATTGGGCTTCGGTTTCAGTCAGGGAGGGAGTATCACAGAGTTAGATCAGAGATCTGAGAGCGTGGAAGGTAAGTGTTGCCATGAATGAAGCCTATACATATAAATGGGTTAATTTCCAAAAGTACACTAATGTGGTTATGATAGATAAAATAAAGCATTATTTAAAAGCTTTATTAAATTCATAAGGGCCTCAGGTTATTCAACCAACAAATAATAAATATAATGGCTGCCATGAAAGAATCCCCAGAATTACTTTTTAAAAGGGAGGCCCGATGATAGAATAGAATGCATTTTAGCCATCCTAAAAAGTAAATGTAACCACTTCCTCAAACAACATTGAGCAAGTCCCCTTGTACAATGACTGAAGATGCTAGTTATGAGTGATTCTTAGTCATTTGATTAAGAACAAAATAGACACAAGATCCACAGGGTGCTTCCCTTCGCCATTAAATACATTGTTAGAGATATCACCTAAGTTAATGAAATAGAGTTGCTGTCTTGTAATTGTTCTCGCTGTTTAATAATGATGAATTCGGGGCACCTGGGTGGCTCAGTCGGTTGAGCATCTGACTTTTGGTTTCCGCTCAGGTCCTGATTTTGGGGTCATGGAATCAAGCCCTGCATGGGACTCCATGCTCAGCACAGAGTCGGCTTGTCCCTCTATCCACCCGCCACTTCTCCCTGTGCACTCTTTCTCGATCTTTCTCTCTAAGACAAATAAATAATAAAATCTTAAAAAAATAATGATGAATTCAACCATTTAAATAATTCAGATTGACCACCGCCCCTTGAGTAGAAATGAATAGGTTATACCTCTTGTAGAACATAGTGTGTTTTATTGTTGCTTTTGTTGTTCATTGTATTTACCTTTGTGTGAGTTAAGATTTTTTTTACTACAAGTGACAGAAAAATCAAGTCAAAATGGACATAAGTGAAAAGGGGAATTAATTAGCTCATGGAAGTAAAGGCCCACAGGTACAGTTACCTTGAGGTGTGGCTTGATTCAGGGCCTAAGCAATGACAGCAACATCTAGCTCATTGGCTTTTCTTCCTGTGGATTGGTTCCATTTCAGGTTTTGTGAATTTCAATTTTGTCCCTCTGAGCTTTAAGATGGTGGAGAGCCAAGCTTCACATCCGTACTCTGCTAATTACAGTGGGAGAGAATGAAATCTTTCTTTCCCCCCAAAACTCCCCAGAAACCAGCCAACTTCTCCTCACACTGCCTGTAATCCCCAGCTGATCCAAGGGAAGAGATAGGATGACTGGTTTAAGGCAATCCAGATGTATTTTTAGAGCAGGACTGGTGTCAACACCATCCGAACCACGTTGGCTGGAAGTAGAGGAGAGATAAGTACCCAAAGGAATCAGAGTACTATTGCTGAAAGCAAGGGGGTGAGAGGGACAACTTCTACAATGATGAGGTAGGAAATACAACAACTCTACAACTCTGAAGCAAATTTTGTCCTCCTTGAATTATTTTAAACTTTGAATTACACAGCGGAAGAAGAACTTTGTAGTCAAAAGTATGCATTCTGAAATTAGGCCCGTGGGGTTCAAATCCCAGTTCATTTATTAACAATGTCACCTTGAGCAAGGTATTTAACTTCTCTGTGCTTAGTTTCCCCTTCAGTAAAATGAAGATAAAAATACCACTTTACAGGGTTGCTGTGAGGACTAAACAAGTCAATATTTATAAAGCATTTTGAACAGTGACACAAAATAAGCATTGCATATGAATTCTACTGTTACCAGATTTAGGTTATCTATTGAAAAATAAGTCAAATATGGGCAGTGTTGCAGAAATATGTTGGTGTTTCTAGTCTGGCTATCTGCAACTAGTTCCTTTTCTATTGCAATAGGGGACGAAATAGGAGTGCTGCCCCCTAGCATTCATAACCTTTTGTGTGAATCAGGATGAACTAGGTTAAGCTACAATAAAAAACAATCCCCAAATCCTCTGTCTTTGAACAGCAAATCATTATGCTTTGTCTGCCACAATTCATGTGGGGCCTTCACTTGACCTTGTTGCATTGTTGTTATTATAACTTTGAGATTCGGGATGGCAGAGCAGTCACAATCTGGAGCACTCTTGATCTCCGAGGCAGAGGGAACGATAATGTAGCAGAGCTATAGATTCTTAAAGCTTCTTCCCTCAAGTTAATTCAATGGATTAACATCTGATTGGGAAAAGTAAGTTGTGTGGCCATAAGTAGTTTGGACACTGCAATCCTATCATGTGCCAGAAGTAGGCAGAAACTCTGCAGGCAAACCTGATGACCACCATGTTATCTGTTGATATTTGTACTAATAAGTGCCATATCCTCAAGTGACTCACTACCTTCTTGATGTATTTAGTTCTTGTGGTTCTTCTCATTGTATCTAGTCCTCTGAGCAGTGGGACTTTAATCAATATTGTCTAACAGTGAGTTACCATATTCTGAATCAATGCCCCATTTGGATTATTTTCTTATTTAGAAAAGGGAATGAGAAAATAGGAATTCAGATAAAACAGAACCATGTTAAAAACTTATTAATTGGGTAATCTCAGTTTCCTCATCTGTAGAATGGGAATAATAATACCTACATATAAAGCCTTTATAAGAATTAAATCAGATAATTAATAAAAACTTTTTAGTTTAGTTTCTGATGCACAGTAAAATGTTCAACATATGATAGCTAGTCTAGACCTTGAGAAATACACCATTTTAGACTATTTTCTGCTCTGATTGGCCACAGAAATAAAGATCATGATTATTTCTATGGCCATCATCTACTCCCAGTGATGTGGCTCTTGTGAATGAGGATGGACAGATTTCATCCCTCTCAGGATTTCTGGCTGGGAGATGCAGTTAGTCTAGAGGGACAGGATTTGCGGAGGTGAGACAGCTGACTACAGGCCACAGGAAGCAGTCCAGGTGCCAGGACCAGCTTCCTGGATATGTGACCTGTGAAATCACAAAGGGCCCCATGCTCAGTTTGTGAACAAGGAACTCCCGTTTTTATTTTGCAGTGAGCCCTACAAATTATGTAGCCAGACCTGTCCAATGCAAACGGTTCCACTAGAGTCTCTAGTTTCTTCTTACTTTCCTATTCCCTAAAGGGAGGTAGTGGTAGTGACAACAGGGATGGTAGAGCCTTAGCCTCAAAGAGCACCTAAAAGCTGAGAAGAACCAGTACTCATTTGCTCACATTGAGATCAGGGTCTTTATCCTAGAGTCTTGGGGTCTTGGCAGGTGGGAGGGATTGGCTGATTTCAGTCGCTGTGCATTGCTAATGGGGTTTCTCCAGCTTGGCCCACTTAGGAAGTGTGATCCAGTCTTGGAGAAAAGGGCAGTGTGTCTGCCTGGCAGGAAGGGGCAAGGGTAGACTTCTGTTACACAGTACAGAGTTATAAGACTTGAGGCCTAAAGCAATTTGCTTTTGGTATAAGTTGCTCATCTGGGAGTGAAATTGGGAGAGAAGTATCTTTCTCCCATCTAGGAAAACTATTACGGGACTTTGCAAAAACAGTAAGGATCAGGACCAACTGTGGGCTCCCAAATCAGGGGCTTCAGTAAGTAGCTGGGTGAGTGAGAGGCAAAATGTCTGGGCCAACCCACAGGGCAGTTGAGATCAGCGCCAGTTCTTGAAGGTTCTGGGGCTGGTTGTTTCACATGGGACATCCGACAAACCACCAGAACACTCTTGGGATTCTAGGGCTTGTCATAGACTGGGGACCTCAGGGATGAAAGGAAGACATTCTTGAGGTTTTTATCCTTATAAAATATGTGAAACATTCAGATATGTGCAGAAAAGAATCTAAAAGACACAACCATGTGCCCATAATCCCAATTTAACACATTCTGACATATTTGCTTTAGATCTTTTTTTTAAAAGAGAAATAAAATATTTCAAATCAGTAAAAGCCTTCTTGTAGCTGTCATCTATCTCCTTCCCTTCCTTTTCTCCCTAGATGAAGTGATGCTGTGGCTTCTAATTTTACTACAAATGCAGATGTTCACAAAAATATGTAGTAATATTTTCTAGGTTTTTAAATTTACATCAATGGCATCATACATTGTATATCTTTTGGTTAGTGGATATTTTTATATATGTTTGTGATATATCCGTGTTGATAGATAAAGATCTAGTACATTCATTTTAAGTGACAGATAGCATTTCACTGAATGAATGAATAGACTATAATTTACTTATTCCCTGCCATGTCAGAGATAATGGGCATCCTTGTCTTGTTCCTCACTTTAAAGAGAATATTTCTAAAGTTTCAGCATTAAGTATGTTATTGCTGGAGGCTTTTGATATGTGTTCTTTGTCAAGTTAAAGAAATTTCTAATGTTTCTCGTTCAACAAGAGTTTTTATTAGTTTACCAAATGCTTTTTTTTTTGCATTAATGAGACAACCATATGAATCTTCTCATTTAATCTTCTCTGTTAATATAATGAATTCTTTGCTAGATATTTAAGGCAGATACAACTAGAAGCAATATTCATTCTCCTCCTGTTTTCTTGCTAACAGAATCCAGGTTTTGTTCAGAGCAGAATGGTGGAAGCTAATTATGATTACACTCATCTCTATTTTTGCATTCTCCATTTCTGCTGGAAGTGGCATCCCGGCCAGTCTGGCTGATGACCCCTAGGTGCAATTCTGCCAGGAGGACTCCAGGGAAAATAAAAGGAGAAAACATGGCAGACAGATCCATTCACCTTACCTCATTCTTCTTTTCTTGAACCTGGGTCCAATGCTAGAATAGGCAGAAGCCTTTATATGACTACGAAAAAAAAATGGCTAAAGAATCACAGATCATCAGTCCTGATATTGATGAGCCATTGAGCCAACACTAGCAACTCTCTTCGTCCAGATTTCTTGTTGGATGAGTAAAGTAAACGCCTATTTGTTCAAACCATTCTAGACAAGTTTCTTGCTGCTTGGCCCTGAACATGCTTCTAACTGACAAAGTTTCACAGATAACCATCTTTGTATTCTGAAAATAGACTCTACTAGGTCATTATGTATTTAAAATACAATATTGTACTTATTCCACTAACATATTATTTAAGTTTTTGCATCTGTGTTCATTGATGAGCTAGCTATATAATTTTTACAGTAAATGCTACCTGTGTTCAGTTTTGATAGACCTGTAACAATAGATGGACAGCTTTCCCTCTCATTCTTATCTTTGGGATAATTCATACAAGATGATGCTTACATGTCAATATTGAAGGCACCTATCTGGGTCTGATCTTCTTTTTTTGATGAATAAAATTCTCATTAATTTAGTTTCTTCAACAGTTTTATATACATTACAACAATTGTTCCTTCTTGCTTCAATTTTGCTTATTCATGTTTTTTTCTGGTAAATCATCTGCTCTAAGATTTCAATATCACTAGGATAAACTTGCTCATGATGTTTTCTTACGGTTTTGCCATTTTCAGTGTGTCAGAAATTATCTTCTTTTTTCATTCCTAATATTGTTTGTCTACATCCTGTTTCTTTTTCCCACGAAAAATTTTGTCAATTTACATATTTCATGTGTCTTTACAAAGACCCAGCTTTCAGAGCTCTGTTCTATTTTTTGTTTTCTATGCTATTTTCTGCACTTACTGTTTCCCTCCATTTGATTCCATTGTACACTGCTCTTTCCTTCTACTTTCTTGGGCTAAATGCTTTACTCGTTTTCAATCTTTCATGTTTTAAAATTTGTGTGTTTAAAGCTGGTCTTCCTTTGAAGTCTTTAGCTGCATGCTGACAGTCTGGATATGCAATGATTCACCATCATTCAGTTCCACATATTTCATAAATACCATTGTGATTTTTGAATTAACTCATGAATTATTTAAAAGCGTATTTCCAGTTTCTAAATATTTGGGTTTCTTCCTCCATCTTCCAGGAAGGCTACCTATGGTTCCCTCCACTTGTCACCACAGCCACGGCCACTATGGTAATATGTTGCCCATTAGATGATATTGATAGAAAGGACACCATTTATTTCTGATATTGAGATCCACAAACCTCTCTGAGGTCTTGCACCACCTCTATCTCTTTTAGGAGGTAAAGTGGAGTTCCACTCTATCCTTGAGTCTTCTAGACCTCCTTCAATCTTTCTCTTTCCCACCTTCTATTCTTCTAGCATGGGAAGTCGGAGAGGCAAGAGTGCAGGATGGAGAGACTGTGGTGAGTTGTCTCTTGAGACTTAGAGAATTTCTCCCTCATATCCTCCTATTTTGTCCATTTGTTTGGTCTATGCTTGTGAATCTTTTCTGATCTTAGAATCTTAGTCTTCTAGAAACAAAATCCAGGATGAAAAGTATTTGGTAGGCAATTTACCACATACCTCTCCTGAAACAATAAACATAGTTGGTGATTTCCTGCCTGAAATGGGGAGTAGAGTGGAGAAAAAGAAAACATAAATAATTCAAACCAAGAACTCATCACAAATGACAGGCTATATTTGTGACAGTCAGGATCTCTGGATCTCCCTTAGAAATAGTTTCTTCATTTGGTCTACACATCACTGGCTATTTCCTACTAAGATCTTGCTGTTCTCAATTTTTGTCCCCTGATCTGTCTCATGGTCTTGCCCAAAAGCAAAGTCCTAGATCCTACTTAAATGACAACTGAACTGGGTATAGAATTGTAGGTTGATAGTTATTTTTTCCTATCACTTTGCATATATCATTCCATTGTCTCCTATGGAATTTACTCTTCAGAAAAATTATCTGGCAAAATTATAATTCTTCTTACCTCCTTGTGTTATCTTTTTTGAATCATGTGGTCTCTTAAAATCCTCTAAATGCTAAGATCCTTGAGTCTATGATTGACAAAATGATGATGATAATTATTATTATTATTATTATTATTATTTAGAGAGAGAGAGTGAATGCATGAGTGGGGGTGGGGGGAAAGGCAGAGGGAGAGAATCTCAAGCAGGCTCCACACCCAGTGCAGAGCCCTGTGCGGGGCTCAATCTCATGACTCTGAGATCATGGACCTTAGCTGAAATCAAGATTCAAACATTTAACTGGCTGATCCATCCAAGCACGCCTCTAAGTTATTTTTTTAACAGATATACAGAACTTAAAGTGCTGGCTGATGACTTTTTAATTAGGAGTGGGAGACAATAATATTGTCATGGTTCAAGCCATTTTAGAGACTCTTCTTTCAGCACCTAGGGTCTGCATCTCATTCTTTAAAAAATAGCATTGGTGGGGGGGGTGTGCCTGGGTGGCTCAGTTGGTTGAGTGCCCAACTATTGATTTTGACTGGGGTCATGATCTCAGGGTTGTGAGATCAAGCCCCGTGTCAGCTCCATGCCCATTGCTGGTACAGGCGTGGAGCCTACCTAAGATTCTCCTCTCCCTCTCACTCTTTCCCCCACTCATGTACTCTCTCTCTCTCTCAAAAGAAATAGCATTGGTGCCAAGTCTTAGTCCTTTTAGGAGTTTTGCAAGTTTCAGTCAGCAAAAACTCTTGTCAACAGATAGATGTTCAAGTTATGTTCAAAGATGACTGTAAAGTCCTGAAACATTATTTTGTGAACTTAACAAATAGCCTCCAAAGGTAAGACTCAAAGACAACTTCTAAAATTATTGTAAACCATGGCATAAATGTTGGAGGAAGTTTACAAACTCTCATTTGGCAAGCAAGTTGTTAGACAAGCGTTGTCCTTGTGGTAACAGGATTTGAAAACATCAACATTTGAAGTCAGAACTAAGTTTGTACCCCAACTTTACTACTTACCCAGATGTATGACCTTAGGCATATCATTAAAGTTATTTGCAATTTAGTTTCTCATATGGCAAAATGAGAATAATTATACTTGTTATACAGAGTTTGTGCCTGTTACCTCCTAAAGTGTTAATTATCAGAAATAAAAATGGAATCTCTATTAATTTCAAAAAATTAAGTTTTATGTGTTTCTGAACTCTAACATTGGTACCATTTATGCCAAAAGAGCACCAAAACCCATAATAATACATAATTTCTTCTATAGTTAATATTGATTATCATACAAGCTAACAAGTCATCACTTTCATTAGTTATTTTTTAAAGTATTTATTTATTTCTTTGTCAGAGAGACAGAGCACAAGCAGATAGAGCAGCAGGCAGAGGGAGAAGCAGGCTCCCTGCTGAGCAAGGAGCCCGATGTAGGGCTCCATCCCAGGACCCTGGGATCATGACCTGAGCCAAAACCAGATGCTTAACTGACTGAGCCACCCAGGCGCCCCAAGGCATCACCTTCATTAATTATTTTATCATTTGCCCATTTTGTCCTCTGTGGCTCTCATGTATCATAGACACAGGATTACACTCACAAAACCACTTATAACAATGTGTAATTAATTTTTAATGCAGAAACAAAACAATAAACAAAACTGTAACAGTACAAAAGAAAATTGTGAAAAATGATGAAATGGATAATGCTGCATGGATGAGATGGTCAGAGACATTAAATCAGAGTGCGCTGGGGGAGAACATCCTGAGATCGAACTTCAGAACAGTAAAAAAGTCATGACAGTTCTCCCAGCCCTCAACACTGTGCCGGCTCGTAGAATCCATGTCAGTCTTTGTAAGCGCAACTGACATAAAGAGCTGACATGCTTGAGAAGGGCCATAGTGAAATGACATGGCTCAAGAAGTTGCATTATTATAATCCAAATCGGTTCACCTCTGGCTGCACCTATACATAAGATAAAGACTGTAGTTAGCGTGTGCCCGACAAGTAGAGAATGTTCCCAAAAATGGCAATTGGTGATACCTTACCATTATGTCTTTCTCGTTATTCCAGTCCAACTTTTATATTTGACTCTATAAAAGATATAGCTCACATCCTTTTTTTTCACCTTGTCACTTATAACTGACTTCAGATTTAAATGGCTTTTGTTCTGTTTTCTCAATGAATTTTAAATTTTACTTGTATCTGCTACACATCCCTGTCTCCATCCCTCCATGAAGTAAATCTATTTTAGAAAGATATGCAATTGGCTTGTGGCTTCAGCAAGAGTCAGTTTGTCATTAAACAATCACTTACATTTCCAAAAGAAGACAGATCAGTAAGAAGTTAAAAGACAATGTTTTATGAAATAAAAGTTTTCTAGTTAAAGAATGTTCTTTGACGTCTTGAATTTTTCTCCAGAGGAAAAGTAGTCAAAACTCATTATATTTATAACAGATTTGTGGTTGTTGCCATATTCAAATTTTCTCCCCCAGTTTTATTTAACATGACTTTCTCATCTTTAAATGACCTTTGTCCCAAAACTCAGAGCCAGTATATAATGAGCATGAGACCCTGAGTCGGGATGGAAACTATGACAAAGCAGCATCAGAGATTTTAATGAGAAGAGAAAATACCAGGAGAAAAAAAAAATAATAGTGGAGTCCAATGTTCATTTAGATCAGATGAAGTATAAATATTTACTTTAGGAGCAGGGCAAGATCAAATCTTCATCTCCCTGGTACAAAAGCTACCCTTTAAACATGCCTGAGTCAAATCACATGGAGATGTGAACAATAACTCTTTTTTATTCTTCTACCTCACCAGTCCACCAAACAGAATAATGAATAAGCCACCAAGTGCGCCCAACAGTGCTCGCTTCATGGTTTTTACATACAGGCACCATTCTTCTTAAAAGAAGCGAGTGCGGTCTGATTCAGTGGTAAATCACATGGTGATGATTTTGGCGTGTGTGCCGAGTTATAGCACACAGCAGCTGCCACCAGCCCACACTGGCGGCCGGGAGAGCCGCGCTGAGGGTCACCTTGTGAGCTAAGAGCGTGCAAGCGTCACTAAGAAAACACTCTGTGTCTGTGTCTTATCATGGAACTCATCTGTCAGATTTACTCTCCAATCCCCCCTTTTGCTCTGTGGTGGGCGCACAGCCAGTAGAATCCTTCTAAAATAGTGTTCAGAAAGTAACGTGCACCCCAGGGACCAGAGACCTCAGGTACTAACCAGAGAGTGAAATTAAATGTCACTGACGACAGTGATGAACGTGGAAAACTTCAGATTTGCCTAAAAAGAACAAATGATATTCCCTTTTCAGACACCACCACTCTTGTTAAAGAAACATTTCTTACCGTGTCTGATCTCCAGCCTGATCGCACCTATGAAAGGCTTTTTTCAAATGTTAATCATTAGTTTAAAATTAAGAAATAACACATATTTGATTATGGCAGTGGCTTAGCTCATTTATGTTAAAAATTTATGTAAAAAGTAATGTTTTTAGAGCTGTGGGTAATTTCTAAAAGGTCACAGAGGGATATATGCAAACAGATAAAATTTATCTTTAGTTATACATCAAAAAGGAAACTGTATACATTCAGTTATTTTTAAGAAGCAATTACTGTCTCAATTGAATTACCTGGTGATTAACAGCAAAATATTTTAGAGGGCAGATAAGGCAGTCCTGATACTGATTGCATCAAGCAGATTGTTAGAGAGGTGGGAGATAAAAGTGAATATAGAGTTTCAACATCGTGACCCTAACCTTTGACAGTCAGATAAGAATGTCCACTCTAAAGGAAATGAAATACAGCATTAGATCACAGTGTGCAGAGAGAGATCTTATTTTTGTGTTTTCCTGATGCAAGAATAAAAGCATTGTTTTATTTCTCTCTCAGATGATCCATATTTCACCATGTGTGGAAATAAGGAATTAAAGTTGAGTCTACTTTTACGTCTTATTAATTTCTTCCTTGGCACGTGAAAATGAAGAGAGACTTTTAAATAGCTTTCACTTTCCTTGCATCATTTTGTCAACATTTATATTATAAACATTATAGTTTACCAGCCCTTTTACCTAAGAGGCAAAACTGGCTGAGATTATCATTCTTCCCACTTTATAAATAAGGGAAAATGTTCCAAGAGGTTAAGTGATAAGCCCAAGATTAAATCATCCGTGTTCGAGTCAAGACGCAGTCTTTTTCTTGTGAATGCACAGCTGGGATGTTTTTCTCTGCTAGCTCACACTCTTTCCTCTCTTTCCATTTTTAAGTTAATTCAGGTGTTGAACTGCTCACTGTGGAGCTCATCATGTCCTCTGTTGGCAAACAATTTTTATCGCAACAGATTCAGCGAGCTTTTAGCCAAGGTGACTGGTGTCAGTTTCGTTTAAGAAAACTTCTCTTTCTTATGCCTATTTTTGTCTTGAACAAGCACCTCCCCGATGTATATGATAATTTGTGATACACATGTGTGGTCCAAAAAAAAAGGGCCAAATGTGTTATCATTTGTGAATATAGAAAAGCAATTTGAAAGAAACTCTGATAGTCCTTTGCAAAATGTAATAAAATTCTTAGCTCCTACTATAATTTGTTTTAGGATAACACTTTCATTATACTGTAGTCCTAACGACCCTAACAGCAAAAAAGACAAGAGGGAAAAGAAAAAAAAAGAGGATCTCTGAACTTCTCTATACACTAATGGAAGTCTTGAGAAATGAGGATGTTGCTGTTTTATGTTTTGTTTGTTTTACTTTAACAATGTATTTAAATGAAAATCCAGCAAATAGACCAATTTTCATAGCAGAAATAATAACAATTTTTCCAGCAGAGTTCATGATCCTACAAGTCAAGACATACAAAGTTTCACTTTTTCAAAACAGAATATCATTCTGCAGAGGTAGGTGCAAATGATGAAATATATGCACAGAATTGTGGAAGAGTTGAAGGCAATTTATCCCCATAGTTCCTTGACAAATAAATTCACGTTCTTATGTAAATACCTAGGAGGCAAGGTTAGTTTGTAAGTTACAGAGAAGGAACTGCTTCCCCCTTCTCCCCAAATTAAAAGGCATCTCTGCAGCCTTGAATTACAGGGGGTTGCATCCGGTAATTAAAGAATTGATAAGCAAAGAGTCCTGGCAGGGAAATTGTAAAGAAGGTTTGGAGCTCTTTAATTTGTTTGTCACAAAGCCTGAAGCAGAGATACTGTGGAAATGGAAATAATCAACATCAGCATAACTATCATCATCATCATCATCATCATCATCATCATCAGTAGTCTGTGCACAGAGCACTTGTTTTCTGCGTCAGGCATTGTGCTTTCAAAGGAAGCATCCACATGAATTGTATGACTGAATATTCATTCCATGCGTGAAGGTAATAGATTTAGTGGAGGTAAGTGACCTGCCCAAGATCACACTGGTAATAAATGGTTTAGCTGTGGTTCCAGCTCAGGCCAAGAAAGAGCTTAGAGGAGAACTCAGGCATTCTGGTTCTGCTTCTAGCTCCTGTGATTTGGATAATTCACAAGACTTTCATGAAATGTAGTTCCCTCATTGGTAAAGTCACAAGCTCAGCAATTCCCAATCTGTGGCTCACAAACTCCTCAGGTGGAGAAGGGCCAAGAAATGGCCTTGTAGTTCATTGCAAGTGATCCGTGAACTGTTGGAGGCTGAGTAAGTCACATGTTTTGCTTATATACAAGCTTCTGTTTTAGTGGTATGCAGATTTGTTTCTGGAATATTAAAATAAACTTAAAAATTATTTCTGAATTAATAGACTCTTTGTCATGATGTATGTTCTCAAACAACAAACTAAAAGACTTATTACTATCAAATCAGGATTCCCAAAAATAATTTTTACATAAAAGTGGGCTTTTGCTTCTTCAAAGGTAAGAAATCATAAGTCAAGATGATATCCGCAAACTCTCCCAGTTGTCAATTTCTATGATTGCAAGAGAGAATTTAAATGGCCTGACTGTTAATTTTTAAGACTTGCAGGAACAATGCATTTAGATTACTTTTTTTTCCCAATTCAAACAATCAGTTTTCACGTGTTGCCCTTTTGTTTTCGGCAAGGGCACTGACTGCCCCAAAGCTTTGTGGAGACAGTCACTAAAAAGCAGAAGCTAGTAGATTTAGCAATGTCAGCTTCTTTGAACTCTCAGTGAAGTTTCTGGCATAAATTGGCCATTTCCAATACTATTGGTGATCAGTTTGGCAGAGCCTAGGAGCTCTTAGAACTTGTCTAGGTAAGATGCTTTAAAAAAAAAAAAAAAAAAAGATAGTTAATCAGAAAACAGCCATGCAGGCATGCCATTAGATGGGATTCCCCTCATTCTGCCTCCTGAGAATGGTTTGTTGATTTTGAGCTACTTCAAATGGCTCAGGGCTGCAGCTCCAGCTCCAGCGATAGAAATAACTGCTAATGGAAGGTGCCCATGAAGGCAGCCTGATGGCAGCTCCAATCACATTTGGGGCTTTCCTTTTGTTTGTATGATACAAAGCAAGCTAACTCTAATTGGGCATCCGACCTCCATTATTGCCACTAAAGATTTAAGTCCACTTGTCTGTGCACAGCTGGGAGGTGCAGCAAACTGTTATAAACTTTCTGAAGGGCGAATCCGTCATGTGGATTACACTTTGACTCAGCAGTGTCTCTTGGAGTAATTTGTCACAAGAAAAATAATCATGTATGTGCAAAATATTTAGAAGTAAAGATGGCTACCATAGAACTTTGTTTATCTATGTCTGTCCTGGAGAGTTGATTAAACTATAGTTACATCCAGAGAAGTATACTATACAGCCATTAGGGTTTTTTTTAAAAAACAAATTAAATGGCAATGAAAGATAACAAGAAAGGAGAGTAGGTGATAGATAGGTGATAGAGTAGGTTATAGATAAATATAGATGTTATATGATGTTAATGAAATTTTAAATTTGTTTCAAAGTATATTAACAATTTTCTTTGTTTTGATTTTCCTAAATATAAAGCCTGTCATGGCATTTAGAAATAGAACTTCATGTATATAACTGGCTTTTTTTTTTTTTTTTTCTTTTTCTTGAAACACACCATGGGGTTCCACTCTGGGCCTTTGCAGTCAGGGTCTGTCTCACTGAAAAATTTGTCTCCCAAATTGTCACACGCTACCTCATGATGTTTTCTCTACTCCTCTACTCACCTGTCAGAGCCTGCCATACAGTCCCTGCTATCTCACCCTTGTTTTATTCTTTACAGCCCTTATTACTATCTGAAGTTACCTTCTTCAGCTTCTCTATATATTTGATTATTGTTCATCTCTTCTCAAAAGAATTTAATATCTATGAGAATTGAGCACTTTTTTTATCCTATTTCCTGCTATGGTCCCTTAAAACCATGATAGACACATAATTGGTGTTCAGTAAGTGTTTGTCAAATGAAAATTTAGCAAATGTGTGAATCACATTTTTATCTGTTCTGATGGGTTTGGGGGTTCTTTGATTCTAATTTAGGAAGAAAACATGGTATGTCAATACTCATCAGAAATAATTCTATCTACCAATAACTGTCATAAATCCTTCCCCTACCTCTGTTATTCATTTGAGAAACATTAATTGAGTCTCTACAATGTGCCAGAGATAGTGCTAAAAGCAAATACAAATATAAAATAAGAATTCGATTGGTTGTTTTGATCTCAGGAGGCCCCTGGTTAATGGGACATACAGACATATAACATATGGCAGGATAAATACTTAACATATAGTAAGAACAAAGAAAGAGGTATGCAGGATGCTATGGGAGCAAAGTAGGGGGCTGTTGAAACACCTGATGGATATGGACAGCTTCATGGATGTGAGCTGGAAGGACGTTCCAGGCAGCAGGAATGGAATGTGTTTTGTAGCCCTGCCATGTTCCTAGAATGATGAATAGCTCAGAATGACTAAATGTAGATGAAGAGATGAGGCTGGCATTTAAGCAAAGGACTGATTGCGATTGGTCTTCTACCATGCTATGGAGTGTGGATTTTTTCCTATAGGCAATAGGGAATGGCAAAGAATTCTAAGTTTGAGGATCCCCTAATGGATAAAGCTCATATTTAAAATTAATAGGATTTTCAGTTACTTGAGGATGAATATTCTGAATTGTGCAGACATCATCCTTGATTATTTTTCCTTATCCGTATCCCTATCCTCCACGTCTAATGAGTAAATCCTATCTTTTGAGCCCCAATCCATATCTCTAATAATCTATCCACTTCCATTCATCTTCATCCCCTCACCCTCAACCAACTTCTTGGACTTTGGCTTAGATTTCTGCAGTAGTTCCTAGGTGGTCTTCTCACTTCATTCTTGTCTCTCTTCAGTCTATTGTCCACAAGGCAGCCAGTCACCCTCTAAAATCAAAAGTGTGTCACTTCCTATTGCCCTTTGTTTAAAACCCAAACTCCTTCCAGTGGTCTGTGAGCCCAGCGTTATCAGGCCTCTGCTCATCTTTCCAGCCTAATTTACGTGTCTTTCTCCTTTAACCAAGAGGGAGCAATCAAGATGAGCCTCTTCTTCCTTCCTCAGACACACCAAGCTCTTCTTCTGCTTAGATGTTCACAAGGTGCTTCCTCTGCCTGAAATGTTCTCCTCCTCCTTTTCATCTACTTTCTCATTCTTTAGGTATCAGTCTAAACTTTATCACATTCCCTGACCACTCTGTCAGAGTGATCACCACCCTCCAAAATAGCCCCCAGTAATCCCTACCTCCTGGTATTCATGCCATTATTTAGTCCCTGCATTAGTGTCCTAGGGCTGCCATAACAAATTACCAAAGACTGGGTGGCTTTAAAATATTAGAAATATACGCTCTCACAGTTCTGGAAGGTAGAAATGCAAAATCAAGGTGTTGGCAGGGCCATGCTCCCTCTGAAGCCTCTAGCAAAGAACCCTTCCTTGCCTCCTCTAGCTTCAGGTGGTTGCCAACAATATTTGGTGCTACTTGGTTTGTAGATGCCTCACAGAAATCTCTGCCTCTGTCTTCACATAGTCTTCTTCCCTGGTGTTTTTCTGTCTCCAAATCTCTCTCTTCTTATAAGGACACAAGTCATTGAGTTTAAGGCCCACCAGATCCAGTACAACTTAATCTTAATTTGATTACATCTACAAAGACCCTGTTTCCAAATAAGGTCAGTCATGGGTACCAGGATTAATACTTCAACATATCTTTTTCGGGGACGCAACTGCCCCCTCCCACACTGAATAGAATTGATTTGTACAACCAGTGCAATATGGGGAAATGACAGTATGCAGTTTTTGAAGCTAGGTCATAAAAGACATTGCAGCTTATCCCTTGCTCTCTCTTGGATGACTCATTCTGGGCAAAGTGATCCATGTTGAGAAGACACTTGAGCAGCCCCCTGGAGAGGTTCACATAGTGTGGAATTGAGATTGCCCACCAACAGCTGACACCAGTTTGCTAGCCGCATGAGCAAGCCATCTGAGAAGCTGATACTCCAGTCCTGGTTAAGCCTTTAGATGATGGCCCATCTGGCCAATATCTTAACTACAACCTCATAAGAAACCTTGAGCCAGAATCATCAACCTAAGCAAGTTCTGAGTCCCTGACCCATGGAAACTTTGAGGTGCTAAATGTTTACTATTTAAAGCCACTAAGTTTGGGGTACTTTGTTACACAGAAAAAGATAACTAAAACATCCCCTATTTTCTGTTCTGTACCTGTTACAAAGTAAGTACTTAATAAACATTAGCTATTATTATTGATAAATTCCTTAGAAAAAGACTTATATATTATTATCTTAGGTGTCCTTTCAATCCATTTATAATTCATCCATCATTCACAGTTATGTCTGCAAAATAAGATAGTGCCCAAAGGCCCCTAGAAAGAAAGACTATTTTTGTCTAGGTTAGTAAAATAAGATCTATGACTTATTAAAAAGAAACAAATCACGGATACACATAAAAACATGAATGAATCACAGAAACGTTACACTGAGAGGAAGAAATCAGACACAAAAGAGCACATGCTCTATGATTCTATTTATATAAAACTCTAGAAAAAGACACATCTAATCTGTAGTGACAGAAAGCAGATCAGTGCTTGCTTGGAGCCAGAGGTGAAGGGGTAGACTGACTGCAGAGAGGCACTAGAGAACATTCTGACGTGATAAAGATGTTCCATATGTTGACAGGAGTGGTCACCTGGGTGTACACATGTTTCAAAACTCATCAGACTGTGTCCTTAAAATGTATGCTTCTTATTTGATATAAATTCTATCTCAATATAGTTAATGAAAAAATGTACGATTTTCCGAGCATTCATGAGCCATGTACTTTATGTAATTATCTCTAGTATAAAAGCAACAGCCTCATTTTTTGAAAATAGAAATTAAGTCTCAGAGAGATTAAGTGACTTGTTCAAGGCCACACAATCATAGGTCCAAACCTTTTGCTTGTTTCAATATGCTTCGTTAGAGTTAAAAAGAATTGTATATTTCATCTAATCCAGCAATGGCAAACTCCAATATTTTTTGGAGCTCAGCAATAAAAGTCGATAGGGTAGAGTTGAGGACAAGACAACAGAGAGAGGTTGGGATTCTATTTCTTCTGGTTAAATAAGCCATACCTGAAAGTCATATTCAACCTTTGGACATTTTACAGATCAGGAACCTGAAATTAAAGAGATTAAATAACTTGCCTATGGTCACCCAGCTACAGAATGGCACATCTTCTGAGGGAGAGAGACAAGACAATGATGTAGGTGGAGAAGGGAAAGAGAAGAAAAGTGGGAAGGCAAATACTTAAAATAAAATCTCAGCATGTTAAGAGCTGATTGTACTTTTGCATTTATATAATACAAACCAAAAGTTTTGGAGGTAGAATACATAACATAGCTCATCTGAGTTTGATGACTAATTCAATTTGCCTGCAACTTTTTCCATCCACACAGCATTTATTGAGCCCCCACTGCATGCAGAGCATGATGCCTGGGGACATAACCTTCCTGTGCAGTAAGTGCAGCATCCTCTGAATCCCATGCAGCCTCAGCTCCAAATTGCCTCCCCCCGCCCAGCCCAACAACCTTTCCTCTGACTTACAACCACACTACACATATAGAACCTTGTTCCACCATCCTTCTCCCCAATTATCTGTAAAATATACTTTGGACTTTATTGTAGCCCTGGATGATGCTGTCTGGTCCACTCGTTGTTTTGAATATGGATGTCTTATCTTGCAAGCTAATTGCAAAGGATTTCTGAGCAGGGTAAGAGTAAATATCTTAAATGACTTCATCATAGCTTCCTAGCACCTGGCACAAGGTTAGGCACACAGAAGACTCTCCATCAATTCTCATCAACCGATTATCCTGATATCTTGGAACAGCAGCATGTCAAAGCTGGGGTTTCACAGAAGCATGACCTGAGATAAGGATTTGAGTGCTATTACTTGTTTATTTGAGAGTGATCCCTGGAAGCACCGGTAGGGGCCTGAGGAAGCGAACAAGAAAGGAAAGGAAGTGACCACAGGGAATGTTCATGAGCAGACGGTGGGTAATTAGAGTTCAGGGTACCTGCTGTTCAGGTCATTGGGAAAGTCCATAGAAGACACTTTTGAGTGGTCCAATCCAAGGAGTGAGGGGCAGGAGCATGTGTTCACCAACTCCCATTCATCCCTGGTTACGAGTTGCTTCTTGGGGCACTGATTCCCCAAGTCAGTCCCAGCTGGCTGAAGGTGGAGCATGCTCCAAGGGCCAGAGAAGGCCTCTACGTAGACCGTTCCAGGCACCTGCAGTAAGACTCCATCGGTGGTCACAGGAATGGGGATTGCCAACAAGATACATCTAGGCACTAACAGCGTCTGCCACACAGCGCATTTCAATCCAACGAAGGCATTTTCATAGCAACATTTACTTAGCACCAACCATGTGGTGTGCTCTGGAATACAAAAGAAACACAACATGTTCCTTGTCTGCTAGGAATGTAGCTCTGTGGCCTCTCGCTGAAGACTGTGGTGAGGAGCAGAAAAAGAAGATGGTGGCACAGAAACTAACCCAGTCTCCATTCCCATTCAGTCTACACTCTCTAATGAAATTTGTATGCTGATCTGCCCACCAATTCATTACAGTCATGCTCCTCAAATCGCCATCATGTTTAATGGCTCGTAGTCACCGTCATGGTGGTACGAAGTCAGACCAGAGTTCGAAAGATGAAGAAGGTGTCTTTGTTCACCTCTGTTCCCCAGTGTGCCCCTTTCCTGCTTCAGTGAAATCTCTACATCAATATTTCATTAAGCCATACCAAATATGCAACTTGATTTTCTGTTTCAATTAAACTAATATTTGAAATAAAGGGAAAAAAAGCATGAGAAGGAAGTCACTTTCCACAAGGACTCTGTAAAGAAGTTATGTGGGGAAGGCAGCTGTGCTTTTTGCTTTTGCCATAAAATGAGGCAGACAGTCTGTTCTGTGAAGTACTATAATTATAAAGCAATTTGCTCCCTCTAATGGGAGGACTTTTCTTTCATAAAATATTAACTAAATATA
Source organism: Leptonychotes weddellii (assembly GCF_054177405.1). Lineage (NCBI taxonomy): Eukaryota > Metazoa > Chordata > Mammalia > Carnivora > Phocidae > Leptonychotes > Leptonychotes weddellii. The sequence goes on from NC_138379.1 coordinate 25,409,788, forward strand.
ATATCAGTGCAATAGGTTAGAAATAGTCTTAGCTTCTCCATAAAAAGTCAATTTATAACCACTGTGAACATTTTCTTCAGGATGATGATATCCAAAACATCCTCTGTGCCCACAGCCATTTGGCCTTGAATGAAGCACCACACATGTCCCCTGTCCTCTCTACTGATCTGATGCTAAGCGCTCCCCCCCGCAACCCCGTAAACACATTCATTTGTGATGCAGTTCTATCCTCTTGCTGAGTGTTTCTCAACTGAATGCATGGCTGTTGCCCGGAAGTTTTGTTGTAATGACTCTGGCCCCACAACCTTAACTGTCAACAAATTAAAAAACTCGGGGTGCCTAGGTGGCTCAGTCGTTAAGCGTCTGCCTTCGGCTCGGGTCATGATCCCGGGGTCCTGGGATCGAGCCCCGCATCGGGCTCCCTGCTCAGCGGGAAGCCTGCTTCTCCCTCTCCCACTCCCCCTGCTTGTGTTCCCTCTCTCACTGTGTCTCTCTCTGTCAAATAAATAAATAAAATCTTAAAAAAAAAATTAAAAAACTCAACTTTAGGTGGAGGACTTGGTTTGCAAAACCCCAACCTCTTTGCACTGTGGGATTACCTGCACCTTTTCAAATCATGGAAAGGGATGGCTCATTCTGTGAGATGGGTATCTCTGCGCAGGACTGCTCTCCAGACAGCAAACGCGGGCAGAGCAGCCTGAAGCTGCCAACGAGGATTCTGCTTCTTTGACTTTTCTTTTTTCCTACTTAATTTTTTTCCTTCTGTCTTATATCCTTACATAAAATTTTGGGTTTGTTTTTTGTTTTTGTTTTTGTTTTTGTGTTATGCTCTGAAACTTGCTAATGAATTCGGATGCCTCTTGGTTATTACCCTTTTCCATCGGAGGTAGGAATCACTCTGACTATCCTGGACGATTTGTTTTTCTAGGGAAAAGAGGCAATTTAAAGTGAATGAAGATGTTTATCTCCCAGTATGATTTCAAGCCACTGTGCCATTTTTCACTGACTTCTCAGAGAGAGGGGAAAAAAACAAAACCAAAAAACACCCAAATAACAAAACCCCAACAAATCCCCAAACAATTTTGTGCTTAAAACCTTCTTCATTAGAAGTAATGCATAGAAAATCCATACTTGCTCATTTGGAAAATGCCTAAGGGCTGGCTGTATCCATTTCCACACGTTCTTTTGTTGATTTACACTTCTGAAATGGATCATCAAATTCTATTGATCTTAATCAGCAAAATCCTTTTTGTTTTTCTAGTTCTTAGGAGTCTCCAGAGTAGGCAGGAAGTTTTGCAAGGAGAATGTATGTTGTATTAGGACCAGGAGCAGAGTCATTTATTACATAAATGCTGAATGCAAACTGGAAATAGACCTCTAGCCTCTTGGCTTCCTTCAAGTTTTGCACGTATTTTGCTAGTAGGATAATATTTGATATACTTCTGAATGAAGGAGTCCATGAATTTAATCAAAGACTCATATTTAAATATTAGAATTTTGTTAAAACAAGTTTTGTGGACCTGTATTATAACATAACCTAATACTTAAACATATATTACATCTATTCAATTATGATACTGAATATATTATTTTTCTTTATATATACATATACACATATACACATTTTACTTTACCACACATATGTGGAGGGATATACACAGATGGATAAAATGGATTCTCTCTGGAAGTTGGGATTCAAGGTGGGGGCTTCATTGAGCTGTGAAATGGAAAAAAAAAATTTAGTTGTGACTATTTCAAGCAAACAGTAATAGAATACAAACTAACACAAGAACGCTCATGGAACCATCTCTCAGCTTGATCAGATCCCAGCATTATGCCCTCTTTTGCCTCAGATCATTTTTTAAAGAAATTAAGCATTTCAGATAGAACAGGGGATTTTTCATTTTCTACATCACGTGTTTCTAAGGTATTCGAATTTCATAGGATGAACATATTTGCGGTCAGTAAAAAAAAAAAAAAATCAGTACCCATTTAAAAATAAATATTAGCCATGCCAAAGTGAAGGGAAATGAGTTTCCATGGATCATCTGCAGTTGTGTTTCCAAAAAGTTTTTCCGCATCTGTCGTTCACAAGATGTGGCTTTGCCTACTGTCTGTCCGTCCACTCACAGCTGTCTGGCAATTGGAAGTACTGAGTTGGGACCAAAAAGCACAATGTCAATTTAGGTGCTGGTGGGTTGGCAAGCCACATGTTTCTATTTATCCCTGTCAGCCGCAGGCCCTATTAACTATTTTTAATGAATCACCACTGCTTTTACTTTTGCCATCAGCCATGACCTTCACCATTTAGAAACACATGGTCTCTCATAAACGATAGCCCACGACACATAAACTTGAGAAGGATTCTATCACAGCTCAAACTACAATATCTATCACTAAAACAAACGGCTCATTCTAGCTGAAGAGACACTCATATATATCACGGAACCAACCTTCCATATTTTGAAATTTACTGCCCCGTGTTGGCTGATTTTTTTTTAAGGAGGCCAGGCAACCTTGCTCACTTAATACTTTTGATAAACTTCTGCTGACAAGGAGTGTGATTAATGATGGTTAAAAGAATTGAATCAAGAGTAGGAAAGACAGAGCCAAAAAAGCAGACTGCTGGGCTGATGGAAACTAATGTCTCTACAGAAATATATGATGGAGTCTCCTTTTTTACCATGCCAAGTAATTACTTGCACAGGCCTGTTGTAATAATTCCTATTACAGCCAAAACGGAAAAGTCAGTAACTCACCGCCCTGGGACAAGGTGAAGGCAAGGCCAGAGTAGCATGGATCAATATTTCATTTACTCACTGAGGTTAGCTTCTATCCCTGTATCAAATTCTTTTACAGAAAGTCATGAAAGAAATAAGGTTTGCTGCAAAACACCAATACAGGGGCCTTGTTTCCTTGGGGTGCTTATGAAGGAAGCAGAGCAACAAACCCTTGCAGGGAAACAATATGCACTCAAGGTCACTCATTACTTGCTACTGTTAGAAAATAAAGTGCCATTAGCCTGATATGAGTAATGTACATCAATCAGCTACAGACTAGAAAAAATATGTTTTCAACTTGGTGGTGCTCCCGATAATGAATGAGCAATTTGAACACTGTCTACACAATTTGACAATTGTGAAAAAATTTTCTCTTGACAGTGCATCATTTGTTTAAAAAAAATCCCATTAATATTTATCTCTGATTACCTCCTGCCTTAAAAAAAAAAAAAGAAGAAGAAGAAGAAGGAGAAAAAGTCCATAATGTTTCCCTCTGCTGCCCAAGAAGTTTCTAGTTTGGTACTTCTCCTTAAGAGAAATTATAGTTCAACTACAAAATGCCCTAGAAAACAAAATTGAACCATATTGTTTCTCAACAGGTTTCTTTTTAAAGAGCTTTAAATGTATGATTCCCAGTTTAAGTTTTCTAGGAAGCTTTCTGGGGAAAGGGTGTGGTACTAATCAGTGTTGGGTCCCATGTGGTTATGATGGAACTAACTTATTGTCAACAGTGAATTCTTACAATTTCACCTAAAATCAGAATTTAAAAAGGCTCCACATATATGAACCCTATGTGGGATGCAAAATCTAAATGCTATTTACCCATTACATTTATTGTTTAGCACTTGGGGGTAGAATAGACTTCAATGCTGCATTGTTCTCTTTCTTAAGATTTTACAAGAACCTCTATTTATAAAGCATATTTCCACTACGCTACACACTTCCAAGTGGAATGGTCTTAGGAAAATTCTCTTGCACTTGCTTTTCTCCCCCACATCTATATTAATTCCCACTTGCTTTTCTGATGATTCCAGGAAGGAAGAAAGCATAGGATGGTTGATTTGCTTACTTAGAAACATAGGCTACTGGCAGTAATGACTGGTAAACTTGAATGTTTCTTACAGTTCATTTTTTCTCTGAAATAAATCTATTCCCCTTCCCTGGAACTTCAAAGCCACGCTCTACCAGATCACCCTATCTCCATGCCATGAAATGAAGTTGAAACCGATGCAGCAAAGCCCTGGGCTATCATTTAGGCCTTAGATACATTCTCATCTCCAGAAACAAAGGTCAGCTAGCCTCAACATTGATTCGGGCCAGCAAGACTTGTGGCCTGGCCAGTCAACATCTTGGAAGCATTTTCAAATGTTTGGGGTCTGCAGAAGAATACATTAGATTTTCCTAAGACTTTTCACCCCTCCTCCACTCCACCCCTTAAACTTGGACCCCAGGAGTATTTCAAGGGAAATTCAATCCATATGTGCCTGATTCGTGTTCACTTAACTCATTGACATGTTGTTTTCCAGGAGCTGATTGATGTACAAGGAGTCTTCTGACCTTTTTTCCTGAACCTTGCAGAACTGCCTTTCTTTGAGCTGGAAAATTGCCTTTTACTTGGGGTAAGTAGCACTTTTGAGAGTTGAAAGTTTTGAGCTCAGCTTGAAACATAGTTCCCAAATCTGCGTGGGATTCTGGGTTTGACAAATGTGGCCTCAATACCTTTGTATAAAGCCCTTTCTTGCCTCATTTTTTTTTCATGTGTGACACCCGTAGCTAGCGAAGAAAAAAAAAATACAAAGATGATGATAACTTTCAGAGCATCCAAGCAGGTATCTTTGGAAGTCAGAGCATTACTACCATGGTGTAAGATGTCCAAGTCCATCTGTTCTCTTCAACCACCCTTCACTTGTCCGGATTTCTTTCATGTGGTCCCAACCCAAAGAACTTCCTCTGCCAAGTTTTGAGTGTGTAATAAAGGCAGCAGCTGACTTTAAACCCTGCTTTGATTCTGTTAGGCAACATCTCAGCTTGGGTTAGGTTCCCTGGCAAACTATTTCAGTAGACTTTCATAATGCTCCCCCCTTGGAACTCATCCTAAATTATGCCACTATATCATAAGAGTTATAAAGACAAACTCCCCTGTCCATTATTTTTCAGGTTCAGAAGGAGCTGTGATGCGAAGAGGGGGGCGTGGCTCTGCCCATGAACAGCTGGTTAATTAATCTAGAATAGCTGGAATAACACCATGAAAGGGATAGTCTCTTAGTTCTTCTAAAACTCTGGATAGAGAGGCAGAATTAGATCCTACAGCAAGAATCTACAAACCCAGATGCCTACTGGGGAAAAATAAGAAAAATCAACACGTGGAGCAGAGTGAGTGGAAACTGGTTCAACATCCAGGGACGGCCGCTGGACACTGTGGCAAGCTTAGTGTTGCCAGATCTCTTGGGACTTCAAGAGAATGCAGAAATCTTCTAATTTTTAAAATATTTGCATCTAATACCATACAGTAGAGTCCTGATTAGGAGCCAAATTTAGCTTCCCGACTGGGGATATGTGCTAAGCAAAGTGACAAAGGGAAGAATGACAGCAATTGGCTATTCATTGGGTAATTCTCATGTGCCCAAAACTATGCTCTATGATTTCATTTCCCCTTCACCATTATCCTATCACATGGGTATTATCACTTTTCCCAGTTATAACAAGAGCTAACTAAGATTTGGAGTCCTTGTTAAAAAGGCTGATTCTTGGGCTTCTCCCAAACCTACGGAACCAGAATCTCTAGGTGTGGGACCTCCAGGTGATCCAAAGTACGTCAAAGCTGGAGAAGCACTGTATCATGACATATCACTGAGCTTTAGAAAGAACCTCTTTCAACTCCCCCATTTACAAATGAGGCTCTCAGAGAGGAATTGACCTGCTCAAGCTTAGGGAACAGAGCCAGGACTCAAACTCAAGTCTCCTAGAAATAATAATGAGAATAGCCATACTAACAGTGATCCTAAGTCCTATTTACTGAGGGCCTACCCCGCACCAGGCAGTAGACACTAATGGTATCGCTCCCATTTAAGCCTCACAGGAACTCTAAAACAGACATTATTGTCTCCATTTTATAGACAAGTAAACAGGCTCCAAGGAATAAAGTGGCTTTCAGGGTCACTCAGAGTAAAGTAAAAGACGGAGTCTGTTTGTAAATCCAAGTGTTTGTGCTTCCGAATCCTGAGGTCTTTTCATTATGCAGCAAAGACAAACACTGCTGAGTCTTTCCCACCAGATGCTGATGGAACCTTACCAATTACGCAGGAGGTATGAATAGCACCTCCAAGGAAACCCACGATGGTGATGGTAGTGATGATAATGAAGAGGAGGATGACGATAAGGATGAAGAAGAGCCAGGGATGGTCAAAGTGCCCAAAGTTGAAATCAACTGTGGGATCACTAATTTGCTGACTGACCTAGCCTCAGAGGCCCCTTATCCACTCTGGGAATTGCTGCCCTGATCTTTCAAGTGAAAAAGATTTTGATAGGTAATCTTTATGCTACTTTCCTGTTTGAAAATTCAATAGCTCTAAGTAGAGAAGCAGGTTGAGTCACATGTATTTATGCAAACCTAAAGGCGGGAACGAGTGCTTCGACCCCGCAAGGCGGTCAGGCAGACTACTCGGCCACAGAGCCAGCCCCGGCAAGGGTCTCACAACACCACTGTGAGAAGACTTGCCTACGGTCTTAGAATCTTCTGTCCAGGGGCACTGGGGGGCTCAGTCGGTTAAGCGGCTGCCTTCGGCTCAGGTCATGATCCCAGGGTCCTGGGATTGAGCCCCACGTTGGGCTCCCTGCTCGGTGGAGAGTCTGCTTCCCCCTCTCCCTCTGCCTGCCTCTCTGCCTACTTGTGCTCTCTCTCTATCTCTCTGTCAAATAAATAAATAAAATCTTTAAAAAAAAAAAAAAAGAAAGAATCTTCTGCCCAACATTGTGAAACAAAACCGCAGGTGGGGTCAGGTTATCGGGCTCCCTCTTAGGGAGGCAGTCTCCTCTGATCCCTAAATGTGGCCTTTGGCCTTCACGCGTTGGGTGTGGCTTCGATTGCTCTTTCTCCAGCCTTTTCTTTCTCCAAGCTTCCACTCCACATCCTTTCTTCATATACAGGAAGCCGGTTCCTTCTGTGAGGAAGTAAACATTCCATTTGAGGTCAAGGTACCTGGACCTCTGCTGTACTTAGTTCAAGATCCAGCCAAAGGCCAGAATCAATACCACAAGTTACAGCCAGAGGACAACAAGGAGGCTCTTGTCCATTTTCTCCCTTTTAAAGATGCCATTTCTAACACTTAGCAATTTCATTAAATCTGTTTCATTGGCCCATGTTTCCTTAAGAGGACTGCACGAAAAGCTGTCTTTGACACCAGAAAGAACTGGTCGCTTCACCATTACCTGAGCAGTACACAGCTCCCCAGGGATGCCTACATGTTTACAAGTGGCTGTGCCTCAGACAAACAGCCCTCAATATTCAAAAACACTCTGTACAGAAGAAAGATCCAAGGCATTATGGGGAAAGCGTCTATCTCCGCTGAATGCATGGAGCTATATGAATCTCTAAGAACACAATGTCAGAGCAGTGCCATATAAATGTGACTTGTCATAAAGTTATCTTTGGTGGAAAAGAAACGTTGCCATTCAAAAACACATAAAATCCCAGCTAGCTTCAAATAGTTCATACATATTATATCTTCACATTCCCACAATGAAATCAAGTCAGGGTGAGGCAAAAAGATGGACTCGGGAAAAGTTTAATTTCTGTGCATACTACATGGTGAAATCAAAGGAAAAGGCTTTCATCTTTTAAACCTTCTGGGTTTAAAGAATAAATGGGTTATTTGTCCCTCTCAATTTCTCAAACGGCTTATTTTGGTTTTGTTTTTAATATTTCTGCTGTTCGGTGTATGCACAACACACAAGAATTCAGAAAGGAATTTCTGATGCCAAGTGTAGGATTTGAAATAGATGAATGATTTCATTAGACTTATCTGGACATTTTAGCAATTATAGGTTGTACAAGGATACTCATTAAAACATTGTTGGTAATACTTCAAGACTGGAAACAACCTATGTGTCTACCAATAGAGGAACAACTAAATGAGCTATGGTATAATCATGTTATATAAGCAGGGCAGAGATCTGCCACAAACAGTTGTGCAGGCTGTTCACTGCACAACTCCTTCGGTGCCATGTATGAATGGTAGCCGTGTGGTGGCCACTATTGCAGCATCTAAAAAGAATAAGATTAAAATGTACTAATATGGATAGATTTCCAAGACATACTGTTGAGGGAAAGAAAGTTTCAGAAGAGTATACATACGTGTTATTGCTTTTATTAGCATACCCTTTACTTTTTTTAACAATTTATTTATTTATTTCAGAGAGAGAAAGAGTGTGTGCGCAAACGGGGGAGGGGCAGAGGGAGAGGGAAAGAGAGAAGGGAAGTAGATTCCCGCCCCCCCGCCCCCCCGCTCCACCCTCTCATCAGCTTAGCATGGAGCTGACCATGCAGGGCTTAACACAGGACTGGATCACCCCACCCGGAGATCATGACCTGAGCCAAAACTAAGAGTGGGGCACTTAACTGACTGAGCCACCCAGGTACCCCCATTAGCATACACTTTAAAAGCTATACTATGTGTGTGTGCATGTGTGCATGTGTGTGCACATACATGCAAAAATCTTTGGAAAGATATGAACCAAACTCATAGCAAAAATTACTTGTGAGGAAATGGGTAAGGGACCAAGAGATTAGTGGAACCATCAAAGTACTCCTTCCAAATATGTAATGTTACAATTTTGAGTAATATGAATGGAAATTTAAAATTTAAGTGGAAATTGTGGAGCTACTTAAATTTACATTTGTGATTTTTTTATTATATTGTCATTATATTTAATATATTTATATAATTTGTGTTTTATATGAATTATATACCTATGTATTATTATATATTTATATTTAATGTTGATGTATTGTTATTATATTTATATTTTTAATTATTATTTGTAATTATTTTCCAAAAGAATCATAAGTGCTGGATCATGGGACTCATATACTATATTATTGTATACTTATGTACCTATTTTTCTCACTAAGCTTGGAACTCCCAGAGAGTCAAAACTGTAGCTCCAGATTTCTTTCCCCTTTAGCAACTAGCACAAGAATAGCACAGCAAATTGTGAGTTAATAAACTCATTAATTCATCAACTCCTTCATTCTACAAATATTTAATGAGCATTTACTCTGTGTCCTTAGAATAAATTAGGGAATACAACCAAAAGAGTTTATAGTCTGTGAATGAAAGAATGAATGACTGAATGGGCTGAGGAAACCAGCCAAAGATCACCAAATCTATTGCAAAAAGAGCTCCTAAATATATAGTTCATCTCCTTTTTAAAAAATTTCCTCTCTTAGAAATTCCATTATTTGTTAATCATCTCCATAGGTAGCGTAACTTTTCTCAATTTTAGAACCAATTTCTTTCTTTCTTCTTTCTTTCTTGCTTACTTGCTTGCTTGCTTGCTTGCTTTTCTTGGTATGAGTTTTCTCTACATTTATATTTTAAATTCAGAAACAGTCTAGCAGATCCTCTTCTGGATTATGTTCTTTTACTGTAAAATAGATTACTTAAAATATCTGTCCCTTAGTGATGTTTTACAACATTCCTGCAAAGTTCTCTTTAATTAGATTAATAATTTCAGGGTGCCTGGGTGGCTCAGTCAGTTAAGGGTCTGCCTTCAGCTCATCATATCACGCCTGCTTCTCCCTCTCCCTCTGCCCACCGCTCCCCACGCTTGCGCTCTCTCTGTCAAATAAATAAATAAATAAAATCTCTTAAAAAATTAGATTAATAATTTCTCACGACAGTACTGCTACTTATATTTTACCAAATGTTTTCTATATACTATTTTCACATGATCCTAAACATAATTTTCTCTTGCTTCTAACTGAAATCCAATAAAATGTGTGGGGCAGTATTATTTAATAGACCCATGAACCAAGGCTCAAAGGAATTCAGCAACTTCCCAAGATTACACAGCTGGGAACTGGTAGCATCGGGACTAGAACCCAGATCTTTTGAGTTCAAAGCCAAGATTTGCTCATTCATCATGCCTACACACGTAGTCCAAAAGGTCTGGGTCAAAAATACTTAATTGTTTCAAGAAACCAAGTTTATTTGAAAATTGAAACAAATACAAGTCCAGATAAAACACATAAAGCTGTAAATTTGCATGCTTTCTCCATGCCAAGGTGTGTTAAACATCTAAATTGGAGCTGTGCACGCTCGGTTAATATCTATGGCTTCTTTATGCTCACCATTGAGATTTCAATTCATGAAGGCAGTAACGACAACAGCGAAGACAGTTTCTTAAGATTTTTCCTGCACTTCTGTGCCCTCTATTTGATCATCTGCCAAGGTTTGTGAATAGTGCCAAATCAAACAGCACAGCATCTCTATGAGGCTTCTCCTGGGAGTTGAGGAATGCTGCAGTTGGAGCATGGGGTAAGATATAAAAGGCACAATTATGGTCTTCTTTGAAGAGTTTAAAGGCAGACAATGTTAATCTATTCTTTTGGAATTTCTGGTGCTAAACCCCTTTCACTGAGCGGCCTCTTCACTTTCCTGTGCTTTTGTGGCCCAGGTTATCCTGTATTAGAATAAACACCCTAAAATGAGAAGGGATAGAATGATTCGATACTTTTGAGGTTTCTCGGTGGAAACACCAGACATAAGCATCAAAGAAATAAGTGCACAATTTCCATTTGCAATCTCATTTATCTTAAGAAAAAAAATTAAAGTTTTCTTATTCTAATCTTGTACATAAATTTCTAATGATCTCTTCCTACTTGATTCTATTTTCCTGACTTCATCATTAGGAAGATTGTATTAGCATGTCAAGGGTGATGTTATTATTTTTTATTTAATGCTGATAATTGCAGAAATTCTTTTGACATATATTTGAATTTTCTCTTCAAAGATCCTCCTCTTTTTGGTTTTTGATTGACTAATTTTCTATTTGGCTTCACTGAGTGGTATAAGCCAATGGCTAAATGTTCTTAGTCTGGGGAATATTAGTAAAATTTGTGCAAATTTTGGATCCTGTTATAATAGCATGGGACCAGTTACAAATGAAAGAAACACTTCAATATTTTTAGTGTAAGAAACCAAAAATAAAGTAGTTATAGCTTTATCATTGGTTGTCTGTTTTTTCTTATAGAAATATACATTTGTATTTGTGTTCCTTGGTCAAAATTTTCTATAAAAGAGTACTAGTCTTCACCATAATCATTAAAAAGACCTTAAAAAAAAGTCCTAAAATCTGGTTTTTAAATTTTAATTATGTAGTGAGACTGGCTAGATTCTCACCAAAAGTATTTCCTCTTCCTGTGCAATAGGCTAACTTGAATTGCTGTCTCCCTCCAGGGTGAGGCCACGTGATACCTCCAATAGGACAGGAGTGGACGTGGCATGTCACTTTCAGGTCAAACAGTTAAGGGAAGGTCCACATTCTCCACACTGAGGTTCCCCAACTTCAAACTGGATTTCAGTGTGCAGGGACACAACGCACAGAGAACGGCAAGGCTTTTGTCAGCCTCTGTCCTTCAATGACTTCATAGTGCAGAGTCACCAAAGACCTACATTGAACTGTGTCACTAATGAGAAATAAACTTTTATTGTATTAAACTCCTGAGATTCAAGTCTTGATTGTTACAATAGTTAACTTACACAGATTAATACTATCCATTTATGTTCAACTTCCGGATGTGTCTCCCTTAAATTTGGGTTATAATGGATTTTTATCATTTAATTTTAAAAAATTAAATGGCATGCAGTAAAATTCTTCCATATGTCACAAAACATTTTGAACACAAACGAAATAGATATAAATATCCAATGAATATTCATGTACATTTTAAACGTGGTGATTAAAATAATAAATCAAAATAGTAAAATATCATTAATTTGTATCTATCAAATTAATTTTTAAATGATTGTAATCTATGTTGGTGAGCACATAGAGAAATCAGGGCTTTTATTTTCACTCAGTAGAAGTATAATTTTTGTAGTATTTTGGGAGAAAATTTTACTAATGTGTATCAAGTTCCTTAAAAATATTTATTCCCTTTCACCTATAATTCCATTTTTAAGAACTTATTGTATAGAAATAATTACATGTGCAAGAATGGTTATCTCAGCCTTGTCTATTTCCAAGTTGAGCAAACTACAGTCCACAGGCCAAATCCCACTTGCCACCTTTTTTTGTAAATAAAGTTTTATTAGAACACAACCACTACTATTTATTTACCTATTACCTATGGTTATTTCTGCAACAGCAGAGTTGAGTCGTTGCTACAGAAACCTTATAGTCCACAAAGTTGAAAATATTTTCTATTTGGCTTTCTATAGAAAACTTTTCCCAAACCCAGTCTATAATAATAAAAATATAAACTGTATTGAATATCTAATACTAGAGGAATTGGTACATAAATTTTGGTACATTCTTATAATGAAATTATCACAGATTTTTTTTTTTAATTAATGGTTAAGGGGCTCCTTGGTGGCTCAGTTGGTTGAGTGTCCAACTCTTGGTTTCAGCTTAAGTTGTGATCTTATGGGTCATGGGATCGAGTCCCTGTTGGGTTCTGTGTTCAATGTGGGGTCTGCTTGAAGGTTCTCTCCCTCTGCCCCTCCCCCATGCTTGCTCTCTCTCTCTCTCTCTCTCTCTCTCTCTTAAACAAACAAACAAATAAATAAAAATACTGGGTAAAGGGGGTTGAAAGGTAAAAAGAAAATAAAGAAAACTTTTTTCATAAACTATCTAGTGATGTTGATATATGTTGTTCATATAATACTTTAATGCTAAGTGCAAAAAAGTAGAATTCAAAATGATTTATATAATACCACAATGTGACTTAAAATTATAGACACAGAAGCACAAAATAAATAGATGAGGAAAACTCAACACAAAATGTTAATTACTTATGAGGGTAGAATATCCAGTGGTATTTATTTTGTTTTTTATAAAAACTTTTCTATATTTTCTAAATGTCCTAGAGTCAGCAAGTTCTACTTTTATCATTGGGTAAATGTTAATTTATCCTATTACTGAAAAGAAAGAATTAAGTGGTCAAATTGCTGTGACATATGAAGCCTGGAACATGGGTAGAATTTCTTCTCATAGTCCCCCCTAAATAGCACATATGAGGGATGAGACACATGCTTAAGGAGACCCCAAATATGAGTGGGAATTAAACTGTCAGATAAAAGAATAATCAACAATTGAAGATGTTTTGCCTCAAAACTGAGCCCCTAGGTAACCGGTAAACTGGCAATGTGTTCATCGTCTCCTACCCCCTTTGAGAGGTAGCAGTCTAAAGCATTTCAAAAATTCGAAGGAAGAAATGCCAGATTTATGGACCTTCTTTCTTTGAAAGGGAGTTTCCGGTAGGTTATCCATTTAAGTAGCTTGCTAGAGGGGCTGAACTTTACATAATCACAACTGGACAGAAACTTTCATATCAGTCACTAGCTCCAGTTGGTATGCCACTGGAGAAGCCAGGTGTACTTTAGAGTAACTTTGCTTTCTCTAAAGAGTAACTTTGGATTCCTATGTCTAGATCCATTTAAATCTTTCTGCTTAGCAGTGTTACAAATATGTCACGCAATATGTCTTTCTGATTCATCTACCCCCAGATCACCTACAAGGATCTGTCGATGGTAACATTTTATTAGTCTAGATCTGCTATTCCAATTCAACAAGTAGGTTATGTAACCTCCATGTAATTGATGAGAAGGGAAAATGTATGTTCAATATCATGGATACAGAGAGAGGAAGGAGACTGTTTCCATGTGAACTTCTTACAGCTGCCTAAACAGAAGGAAACAATTATGAATCTCAGGTGTGGAGGCAAGAATTCAAAATCCTAGAAATGGAGTTGATTGGGGAAAGTTTGGGGATGATGATAAATGTGTTAAAATGAGATACATGGCCAATTACGAAGTGCCAGGCACTGAACTAAGCCCCTCACTTACATAATTAAATTTAATTTTCACAACAATCGTGTGATATAGAGACTGCAATTATCATCCACATTTTACATATGAGAAAATAGAGGCGAAACAAAGGTAAGTCATTTTCCTGTAGTTACACTGTTAGCAGATGGTTGAAGCAGGAATCAAACCCAGTCTTGCTCCCACCAGTGCCCATAATCTGTACTACAGTCAACCCAGGACTACCAACATTATGAAGAAATCATTCCTTTTCTGGTTGTGTGGTCTAAGTGACTCCAAATTCTTGTTCTTGAGCAGGCACCTTCAGACACATGGATCAGAAACAGCTTTAGTATTTTATTTCAAAAGGTGAGCTTTTATCTTGGAGTAGCTAAATCAGATGAGGCAATAAATGCCTAAGTGCTTTGCACACCATAAAGTGCTAAAGGAAATAAAGAAAAGGTTAAAAATCATGGTGCCTGACATTAATAGCCATGGATGCATTCGCAACGTTCCTAGGGTATTCTATTTGATAAATTAAAATATAGAAATTAACAGAGAGAATGAAGTACAAATCATTGCATTGAACCCATCGTATAGCTGGGTGGCTTTAACTTCTCTGGGAATGATTTTCCTCATCTGCTAACTGGGGACGCTATGTACAGTATCACAGGAGTATTGTGAGATTAAGTGAAATAGATGTGAAACACTATGCCCAGGTACAGAGTTCCCATTCAGTAAAGGACAGCTATTTGCTTAATAAATGTTAAACAAGGGCACCTGGGTGGCTCAGTTGGTTGAGCGACTGCCTTCGGCTCAGGTCATGATCCTGGAGTCCCTGGATCGAGTCCCACATCGGGCTCCCTGCTCGATGAGGAGCCTGCTTCTCCCTCTAACCCTCCCCCATCTCATGTACTCTCTCTCTCTCTCATTCTCGCTCTCTCAAATAAATAAATAAATCTTTAAAAAAAATAAAAAATAAATGTTAAACAATTGTAGAAGCTGGAAACTGATTCATAGATCTCTTCAAAAGTACATTTTATGTGGTTTTCTCTGTTGTCACAGACTTTTAGGTGGACTATCCTTAGCAAAAATTCTCTATTCTTTACTTTTTTGCCTCCTTGCTCATGAAAGAAATGACATGCTACAAGAACACCCTAAAGCAGGTTCTCTAATGAATGGTGGAATTGAATGATCCTTGATAAAAAGCTTTATGTCAGCTCTGACTTGGAAAGAGTTTAGAACTTTAGAGCCTAGATATTCAAAGGGCAGTCTGCAGACCAGCTGTAAAGCACCACCCGGGAGCTTGTTGCAAATGCAAAATCTCAGGCCCCACCCCACCCTCCCTCAATCAGAATCTGCATTTGAACAAGATCTCCAGATGATTCACAGCATTTTCAAGTCGAAAGCACCCTACAATTAGCCTGTTAAAAAAAAGAGAGACTATTGGGAGAGAGACCACGAAGCAGTTTAGTTATGTTGCAATTACAATGGCTATTGGATGGGAAGTGCATAGCATGATTCCTGACAGGTATTCATTCACTAGACAAGCATTTATGAGCAGCTGGTATGTGCCAACTACTGTGCTGCTTACTGGAAATAGAAAGTTCAAGAAGAATCAGTCATGCTCTCCCATTTCACATCTTTGCTTAACTTTCAGTGAACCGGATTTTCTCTACCTAAGGTCACCATCTATTTCTTCCTCCAGGGAACTGGCGACATTAATAATAGCAAACATCCATGGATGGTTTGATCTGTGTCAGGCACTGTGCTGAATGCTTTAAATACTGTAGTGAACACCTGTTGTTTTGTCTACCCCTAATTTTTCTACTGGTAATGCAACTGCATCCCCCTCCTTTTTTTATTGAGGCAAGGTTTCCCTTACCCACTTTTCTGTCCATGTTGTTTTGGGTGGAGCTGGCATAGCCAATTAGCTCCAGGATCTGGCCAATTTGAGAATCCTTTCTCCTGTCTGAAGCACATAACCCAGGATCCAGAAATAAGATTCAGCCCAAGGACTTTTGCCAGAACCATGGAAAAAGAGATACTCTTTTTCACTGTAGTTGCTAAAATGCAAGATGTGTGTTTGAACCTTGCTGTTGGTGGTCATCTTTGCCAACACATGAAGAGAGCCTGCTTGAGAATAAAGCCAAAACAAAGAAAAGCAGAGCCAACAGCTGGTGAAGAGGCAGATTTTGAATATGTTCATTGAATGTCTCCATCCAACCATGCCTAAAGTCAGCCTCGCACTCTCAATTCCTTATTGCACAAATTAATAAATTCCCCTTTATGTTTGAGTTGGTTTGAGTTGGATTTTTTTGACCTACAACTGTTGATATCCTGACAGCACACATAAGTGTTGTCATTTAATCCTTACAACATGCTCTGAGATAGATACTATTAATTTATCCATTTTCCAGATGAGGAAACTGAGGTTTAGAGAAGTACCTTGCTCAACCATATAGAGCTGACAAATGGTAGACTAAAGACAAAATCTCAGACCATCTCATTACAAAGATTTACAATTCATTGATACCATTGTAAATATTATTTACTGTCTGGAGTCATTAAATGCTGCATTTTAGAAAGATTGAAGTGAATATTCTAGAAACTTACTGTAATGGCCTCTATGTTATGAAATATGGCCCTGAAGGACAACTGGAATAACTGGGCCATTGATAACCTCCTATAACAACCTCCTTGAACAGGGTTCATTACCAACCTCATCTTAATTCAGTCTGTGCAATAACAGGTTGTAGGTTTATGGCCACAACAGTGGGTAATTTACTCTATGGTCAAAGCCAGCTCAAGGCAAACTTGGGAAATAAAAAGGATTGTCTTCATGAATCTTTCCAGTTCATTTTTCTACTCCTCCCATGCTTTTCCACATCCCTCTTCCCAACAATGACATCACATTCTAACACTTTTTCTTGGAATTCAATCAAAACTTCTTTAAGAAAAGAATCAAAATCTTTTTCATATTAAGATAGCGATGGCTGAAAGCAACCCATATATCTTGGGCCATCTAATTTAAAGCCAGAGAAATGAACTATTAATAGTGGAAATCTGAGGATCCAGGGAAGGCAAAGTCTACCCAAGATTTCTGCAATCATAGTACTAATTCCATCTCTATGTAAGGCTAAATCTAAGCAGGTCTGCAAATAGTTATTGCTAAACAATCAATCTTTATGGTGTCATACCCACTGAAAGAAACTAAAATGTAATTTTGTCCTTTGAGGAAGAGGTGGGAAGTCAAATAGGGGAATGACATAGAAATTCCAGAGATACTACAGAAAAAAAATATGAATAGAGAATTTTGCAAAGAAGTACCACTTATTCAAATGAGTTACAAAAAAGTAGGTCTTACCAGAAGGAACTAAAAAAAACACTCAAAATATAAAACACCAGTGTGCCTGTGTTGGTTGTCTCCTCTGCTCCAGCCCCGCCCCCCAATCTCTCATCTTACTGCTGCTTCACTTCCAAGACAAATTGCTAATTTGTCTATTCTGCAGACCTGCTCTGCATTTGCCAGACTGAATCCTCAAATGCTTTATTCATAGGTGAGGTTAGTTGGAACTACATAAGAAAAATCAAATCTCATCTACCTTGTCCAAGTGTACTTAGAGAAAAATTCAATGCATAAAAATGTCTCTTCTTAACAGGGAGATTATTTTTCTCTTAGTTGTAATCCTAGCCATTACAAAAATATGCGTATAGATATGTATTTTTTTCATCTTTAATTGTATTCAATATAAATATGCATTCATTTATTTATTTAACAAACATTTATCGGTGCCTACTATTAGTGAGACATTGTTTATGATACATTATATAAAGACATGGGAATTAAGAAGCCCTAAGCTATGCTTTCCTTTTACCCAACAAATGTATATTGAACACTTAACTGAGGACGAGGAACCGTTGGATAGTGCCATGAACAGTTTATATCAGCTTTCTGCTCTCAGAGAACTTACATTCTAGTGGGAGAAACCAATAATAAAAGGAAACCTTAACAAAGTATATTTCAGGAAGTTATAGGAAGATAAAACAAAATAATAGAATATGAAGTACCCTGGGGAAGAGAGATGACACACGGTGCAAGTGGTACACGAAAGTTCCCTGGAGGGGTGCTTGGGTGGTGCAATTGGTTAAGCCTCCAACTTTCAGCTCAGGTTGTGATCTTAGGGTCATTAGATTGAGCCCCACGTCAGGCTCCATTCTCAATATGGAGTCTGCTTGAGATTTTCTCTTTCTCTCTGTCTGTCCCTCCCTCTAGCGCTCTCTCTCTCTCTCTCTCAAATAAATAAATAAATAAATAAATAAATTTCCTTTAAAAGGAAGTGCCCTGGAGAAGATGTCATGTGAGCTGAGTCTTATGGTAGATTGCATTATTGCTCCCAAATTTCCTCCTTCTTCCCTGTAAAAAGATTATACATCCCCACCATATGACTTGCAGTGTCTTCCATAGGAGAAGTTTCCTTCCCTACCACATTAACATCAAGCTTGTCCATTTGATGTTCTTTGATGTTCTTTGACCAATAAAATGTGAGCACAAGCTACAGTGAGCCGGCTCCACTAAGAAACTCAGAGAACTGGAGTTTGATTGTATCAACTTGCTTGTTCTCTTCCCTCTGTCATGAGTTTTTGGCATATTCCAGTTGGGTTTGCTCTTTGTACCTGGATCTTAGAATGAAGAAAATATAGATCCACAGTAATGGATCAGCCACGCAACATAAGCAAGAAATAAGACTTTGTTTTTCTGAGATAGTGCTAATATACACTGCTAAACAATAAGAAAAAAGATAATTTTGAGAAAATCTGGGGAAGTGTGTGTATATCTGAGAATTCATTTGGCATGCTCAGGGAACAGAAAGAAAACCAGTGTGGGTGGCACAGAATTGGAGATGACATAGGAGAGGTAAGAAAAGGCCAGATGGTGTAAATCTTTGCAGGCCATGCTAAAGAGTCTGGACTATATATAAACGCCACAAAAATTTGAAAAAGGACACATCCAAAACTTGCCTTTAAAATAATTTTCACTCATCACATTGTATTTTATTGTTTTAGCTTTTTATTTTGAGCTCATTTTAGACTTTCAGAAAAATTGCAACAACCCGAGTTTCTGTGTAGCCCTCCCTCAAATTCTGCTGTCAATATCTGACATAACCACAGCATAATGATCAGAACAAGGAAATTAACACTGGTATAACATTATTAACTAAGCTGCAGATCTTACTTGAATTTCACCCATTTTTCCACTAACGTTGTCTTTCAGTTCCAAGATTTCGTCCAGGAAAGAGATACCACATGGCAAGTTAGTTATTTCTCCTTAGAGAAATAAGGAGATATAGTTCTGTAATCGTTCTTCAATGTTTTCTTGTCTTTCATGACCTTGACATTTTGAGGAGTATTGAACAGGTGATTTGTCAAATATTTTGTCAAAAATGTGGGTTTCTCTAGTGTTTCCTTGTGAATGGAAGGAGGCTATGCATTTTTGGCAAGAATACCACAGAAATGATGTTGTGTCCTTCTCAGTGCATTGCACCAAGGGTTCATGCTATTGATTTGTCTTTATTGCTAGTGATGTTGACCTTGACCACTTGGTTAAGTTGGTGTCTGAGCATTTCACCACTGTAAACTTACTCTTTTTCCTTTGTAGTTAGCAAATATCTTGGAGAACACATTTTGGTTCTTTACTATTTCCTTCTTCCCGTGTACATTTATTAATCATAATTTTATAGTAAGGAAGAGTTCTTTCTTCTCCCTCATTTGTTTATTTAACCAAATATTTATTTATATCAGTGTAGACTCATGGAGATTTATTTTATCCTCCAGGTCATAATCTAATCCTATCATTTATTTCATTATTCAAAATGTTCTAGTTTTGGTCATTTAGGAACTCCTTCAGGTTGGCTTCTGAATAAAAGAGCAATTTCAACAGGCCTCATCTTCTATTGAGCATTTCCTTATATCCTGGTACCATAAGATATTCAGGTTCATCTTGTGTTTTTTTTAACTCAGACCTGGAATCAACCACTTCTCCTTGGAGCCCTGGTTCCTTTCATTGCAGAATGGTGTTTAGAAACCAGGATATCTTTTGTACTTTGCTTTTTTATATAATGGTCTGCCCTGAAATCAACAGCATATTTTTAAATATGGGGGGGGTGCTGTATCTTCTCAATCAGCTTAATATTCTGCATCTACAATTTGAATACATGATCGCTCTGAAATACAGGGGAAAAATGTTTCAGTAAAATGTGTCCTTTAAGGCATACTGTTTAAATTTAAACCTTTAAAATGTTCCTATTTTACATCCATCTGTATTTCTGGCAGAGGAGCAAATATTTTAGACCAGACCACAGACTTGCGTACTCTGGGCAATGTTCACCATTGTCAAGCTCAGCTTTCCTTGAAGGTCAGCAGACCTGACATCTGACATGAAGTCAAGCAAATTGTCTCTCTATTTCCGCAGTTGGAAACTATGCACACTGGTGGAAAAAACTGGAAACGACTGGCTGTGTTTGGTTTGGACAACACACTCGAATGAGAGGGAGCCCAGCACAAGTTCTGCCTGAGTGATGTCTGAAAATCTGGCTCTTGGGTCTACCTTCACAGTCTACCTATTTGACTTTGACTGGAGTTCAGATACATAAACCAAATATCTTTGCTTTGGCTTTTCTTGAGTCATATCAATCTTCACCTCATCAAGAGTATGAAGTTTGGAAGAACAAAGGAGCGATTGAGCATCCCAAACCCAGCTGTTAATTTTGGCCCTTGGGAATGCTAATGAAAGGACTTAAAGTTGTTTGTTTAATTGTGTTTCATTGGTACTTTCTTTTTTTTTTTAAAAGATTTTATTTATTTATTTGACAGAGAGAGAGAGAGCGAGAGCAGGAACACAAGCAGGGGGAGCGGGAGAGGGAGAAGCAGGCTTCCTGCCGAGCAGGGAGCCCGATGTGGGACTCGATCCCAGGACCCTGGGATCATGACCTGAGCTGAAGGCAGACGCTTAATGATTGAGCCACCCAGGCGCCCTCATTGGTACTTTCTGTGGTTAGTAGAAGTTTGAGTAAAAATAGACACCTTTTCAATTGTCAATATGAAGAATTCACATCGACAAATGCCAGCTTTTAAATTGAGGATTTTTAAGATTACACTTTCATAAAAGAAAACATTTATCAGAAAAGTAGATGTTAATTAACATTCTAGGAGATTGATTTGTTTGAATATTGAGAAAGCCAATTCTATTTTTATCTGTCAGTTAAAGAAATTTTTCTGTGTTTGTAGTACGATGTTTCAAAACCCAGTTTAGTGGCATATCTGCAAATGGAAAGATTAATAGCTTGAAAATCACATCTTCATGAAGAAAAGAAAAGTAGAGTTTGTTTTATTTAAGAGTTACAGCTTTTCAACCAAATCTGGAAATACTATATTCTTGTCTACCTTCATCAAGAATGGAGAAAATTCTCTGGATAGAAAGGCCTTGTATAAAATATCCATATCTCTAAGGCAAGAGTGTTAGGGATTAGAAAACCAAATGATCCAGATGATCACTTCCACTCTCTACTTGCCCCTTTGTATGTAAATGCCTTGGTGTGGTTAAAGCTCCTACTTCTAAACCTATTTTAAGAAACCTGTATGGCCCTAGAACAAATTTACTGTGCATAAGAAGCATCTGTGAAGCATTAAAAGGCCAATTGCCCAGGCTCCATCCCCAGAGACTTTGACTCAGTTGGGTCCTGAAATCTGTATTTTCAACAAGTGCTAGTAGTTAAAAAACTATCCTAGACTGCAAGGGGAGAAGGAGATCAGCTAGCCTACACTGCTCATTTTATAAATGAAGATGTTAAGGCCAAGACAAAAGTCAGAGCCAACTGCAATTTTTCAAAAAATATTTTCATTCATTCAAAACATATTTAAGGAACACTTTACTCAATGCACTAGGCATTGGGAATACAGTGGCAAATTAGATAGGTTTGGTCATTGTCTAGCAGGAAAGCAGGGTTAATGGCAGAAGGAAGATTATGAGAACTGAGTTATGTGCCAAATGAGTGTTTCTGCCACTGTGAAAAACAGCTTTTTCCTTAGTCTGGGTTATCATTATAATCCTGGTAATTGAGAAAGACATAACAAATGAAAAAGACTTATTTTTCAAATGTTTCCTGTGTCTTTGGAAAGATCTGTTACATTTCCAATAGTTATATGCCCTTACCTGCTTCCACCCCTAGAAAGTTTTAGGGTTGCATTGAAAGGCTGATATCCAGGAAACATCTGCTTCTTACCCGTTACCATTTTCTAAAACCCACACTGGGGCTAACCTAATGTGAACCTTAAGTCCTCATGTCAAGCTTAACCTTTTGCTTTTGTTGAGGAAGGCAAGCCCATCTGTGGTCAAACTTATGTAACTTTTACTTATTAAAAAATTTACTGTGGGGTGCCTGGGTGGCTCAGTCATTAAGCGTCTGCCTTCGGCTCAGGTCGTGATCCCAGGGTCCTGGGATCGAGCCCCGCATCGGGCTCCCTGCTCAGCGGGAAGCCTGCTTCTCCCTCTCCCATTCCCCCTGCTTGCGTTCCCTCTCTCACTGTGTCTTTCTCCGTCAAATAGATAAATAAGAAATCTTTAAAAAAAATTTTTTTTACTGTTTCATTTTGCATTCCATGAGGGCAAGTAATGCAGATACTAATACTAAACTCGGTTCTTTATTTTCCCTTGAAAGTTGTCTTGGTTGATGTATTCTGCATGGACTTGAAAGGTTTAAGAGTATAGCAAACCTCAAACTGACAATTTGGGCACATTAAAACCTCTGTAAGTACCAAAAGAGTTCTTAACTAAAATCTTATAGTTTGGAGATTAGTTTAAATTTCAGGGCCAACGTCTAGTCTTATTATTGCTAGCTCTAAAAGCTGGACTGAATAAACATTCACTTCCAAGGTCTTTACCAAGATTCCTTTTCTAACATGTATCCCTGTCTTAGTCATTAGGTACCCAACCACATTCTGCTGAATGAATGGTGAATTGCAGTAACATAGTGTTCAGCAAATCCTAAACAAAATTTTAAAGAATTGTATTAAATGATAAGTTTAACCTCTACCATCCAAGTTGTAGGTTTCATCATAGGCTTATAGTGGAGATTTCTCAAGCATTCTAATAATGGTATTAACTTTTAAATTCATATTAACTTAGTAGATGATACAATATATTAAAATAAATTTTAAACTTCAAATTGCTTCACTCTTTCCAATTAAATTGTCACTAATATTTGGATAAAATTTGGGTGGAATTTCATGCAAAATTTTTCAAAGGCCAAAGGCATGAGAAATTATTCCACTTGATATCATAAAGTTTGCATATTTATTCAGATCTTCTTAATCTTGCAAGTCTGTTAAAAGTGGTATGGAAATTGTCCATGAACAGGCTTTCTCATTAGATTTTTGGCACCTCTACATTGGTCTCAGCCAGAACCCTGAAGAGCAAATGCAAAATTGGAACACATTTATCTGAATATTTCAGAACTTCCAATGAGGTTACTTCCAAAAGCTAGGGAAGGGTCATGGGGATTCTTTTTTTCCTGATTCTTCTTCTGTGAAAATCTTTCATTATCCAAATTCATTATGAAAAAAATTGTTATATCCAAATGTGTTTTATTTGTAGAATATCTGCACAAAAACTTTTGGTTCAGTTTCACGTCCAGAAAACAATCTTATTAAACACAGTGGCCATCCAAGTGCAATTTAAAGATCCCATGGCAATTTTCAAAAGGAGCAAGGATTAATTCCAAACCTTGGCCAATATCAATAAAACTGCCTCTAATTTCCACAGTCCCGTTTGAGCTACTGTCAAGAGCATAATGGCTTTCTCCATTAGCATACATAGTTTCTCACTACCAGTGTTTAACTCATTACTTTGTAAAGCACTTTAAAGTACTTTAAAATACCCCAAGTATGAAAACTGCCATTTAAAACCAATCCTGTGCTGTCCTGCACCACATCGAATAACCTAGCTAACCCACCTAAAATAGCTCTAATGATTCCTAAACTTGGGGTTTTACAAGGTTTTTTTTTTCTCCACCAATTCCAAACAAAGCACCATGTAGATTACTTTCAACCCATATCTAATTAACGTGCTATAGCTGATACTTGTTTTTTTTTTTTAAATGACCATAAGTGATGTAAGTCCCTTCCTTGGCTACAAGCATCTTGAGAGCAGGATCCACTTCTAATTTGTCTCCCCCAGAGCCAATCATGACACCTTAAAAAAGTAGATAATAAATATTTGTATAAACATTGTCATTCACTTATTAATCCTTTCAAACATCTGTCCACCCATTTATCTTTCCTACGTGGCAGTCATGAGTCAAGTACTAAAGATAAAGAAATAAAATTTTTAAATATAAGTAAATATAGGGGCACCTGGGTGGCTCAGTCAGTTAAGCGTCTGACTCTTGGTTTCGGCTCAGGTCATGATCTCAGGGTTCTAGGATGGAGCCCACATTGGACTCCGTGCTCAGTGTGGAGTCTACTTATCTCTCTCCCTCCCCCACTGTCCCTCTCCCAGTGAGCACTCTCTATCTATCAAATAAATAAATAAATAAATAAAATCTTAAAAATATAAGTAAAGATAGATAAATTGGTTCTGTCATCAACAGCTCTTAGAATAATACTGGAAAACAGACATGAAAACACAATACAGTACAATCAAAGTCATGAAAATCTTAAGCAGAAGGTCTTGGGGGAACACAAAGGAAGAGTAGCTGGAACTTTACAGATGACTTTCTGGATGACATCTGCACTGGGTCTTTTAGCAGTTAGTAAATAGTATCAAGGCCAAGCAGAGGAAGAGCATCCAGTGCAGAGAGAAGAGAATAAGCAAAGTCACGCTGTTCAGATAATTTCAAGTACTTAATATGATCAGCACAGTATTCTCAATGGGGACAAGACTGCCCCATAGGGGATGCTTTAAAAAATTAATAGGGATTTTTATTTGGTCCCAATGATTGGTGGATATCACTGGCCCATAAATAATAAAGGGCCAGAGATGTTAGATATTTTGTAATGTGCAGGACAATCCTACATGATGAAAAATTGTTCTAAGTTTTTTTTTTTAAAGATTTTATTTATTTATTTGACAGAGAGAGTCACAGCGAGAGAGGGAACACAAGCAGGGAGAGTAGCAGAGGGAGAAGCAGGCTCCCCGCGGAGCAGGGAGCCCGACGGGGGCTCGATCCCAGGACCCTGGGATCATGACCTGAGCCGAAGGCAGACGCTTAACGACTGAGCCACCCAGGCGCCCCTGTTCTAAGTTTTATACAGGTTTAGAATGTCCCTTCAGACATTCATGTCCATGAAAATTTTAGTTATAACTACCCTGATTTAGAGCCTTGCCCCACATTACATATAACACAAAATATTTTTGTATAGTTTTAATATACACTGAATTTTTCAGGAATGCAATTATCATAAAAATCAAGGGAAGACTGCACTTTGTTTGGAATTTTATTGAGTCATTCACCATTTCAAAAAATAACATCAATGAGTAATACAGGTCTAGGTGTCTGGGTTGCCAATGCAGACACCTGGATCAATCTGTGTTTGCAGTAATCACAGCCGAGGTGATTTTATTTATAAGCGCAAGCAACTGACAACTTCATTAGGCCTTCCGGTGTAGTTGTGTCTAAGCATTTTATATTATTTTACTATATATTACTTTCCTTTTATTTTTCCTTAAATTTAATTAAGGCATTTTTTTAAAAGTTCTGAATGGATAGGTTATTTTATCTATGAGTTTCATTTCAGATTTGTAGAAGTGTGTTACAAAATGCTTGTTGTAACAAAGGGGGCTTTAGGTTGCAAAGGAGGGAAAGGACTGACTGGTGTGTTAATAGCATCTCTTTCCCCAAAGAGCTCAGTTGTTACACATGAACCTCTAATTGCTAGGAGCTGTTCCCAGTTCTAAGGGTCTGATTATGGTTTAATGCTTGCTGAAAAAATAAATGAGCAAAATCAAGTTAGGGGACCACTTATTTTTCCCTGCATGGAACATTTTAATGTGATTTTATACTTACGTTTCCCTGACCGTTTCAGCAACATAAAATGCCTGTCCCATCTCGAGGCCCAAAGGAGTCAATTCGAGAGCTGTTTTTATCTTTTTATTTTAACTTTCCTGATTGGTCCTTCAGCATCATTCAGAGATGGTAACCATCATACCAATATTAATAAGCTAACATTTATTAGGCACCTACTACATGCTAGGTCTCAGGTTAGTGTTTTCCATAGGGAATGGCCTAGCCTCACAACTAACTTGTAAAGGTATGACCTTTTATCACCACTGTATAGATGAGTAAACATAATTAGATGACTCTCCTGAGGCCACACCAGCTTTAAGCTGTAGAGGCAGGATCCCAGGCTAGGTGTGTTTACATCCAGTGCTCATATCTTTCCAGGATCCCAAACTTTGCATATGCAAAAATGGTTTTTCTCTTCTCTGTTTCTGTGGTTTCTCACCTTCTAGACAGATAAGGTTTAAAATTGACAAACTGCAACACATGGTTCAAATCTATTCCCACTTGAAGCTGTGGTACAAAGATAGCTAAGAAAGCAAACAACTAAAACAAAACAATAAGAATACTCATTGATTGGTACAAGATGTCATGAGAACAGCAAGATCATGGGCTTCTCTCTGAAATGTCATGAAAGCATATCAGATATGAACACATTGGTGTTGGATTTGTCCATGGAGAACAAATATTGCTCCAAATTTGCAATCACTGAATAGATGTTATTGGACCTAGCCCTGACATTGCCCAATATTGGCTGAAACATGGAACATGATTATGATGTAGTGAAGGAGGAAGTAGTACTTGATCATATTGTCCTTGGGAAAAATTACTTTTCTTCTTATTTTGATTTAAAAAAATGTGACATCGAAATCTTTACCACATTAAATGAGGGATTCCTTTACACCAGGGGTAGGTTACCCAACCCATCATTGTCAGTAGGGTAAAGAGGTACATCTTCTTGTTTAAAATGCTTAGAATAAAGATTTCAAGGGGCACCTGGCTGGCTCAGTCAGAAGAGCATGTGGTTCTTGATCTCAGGGTCATGAGTTCGAGCCCCACGTTGGGTGTGGAGGTTACTTAAAAAAATAAAATCTAAAAAAAAAGATTTCAAGTAAGCTATGATAGACATCTAAACATATTTGCTTTAAATTTACTCTAATATACAGAATTTAAATGTCTGCAGAGCTTCTTGTGGATTTCATTTTTCTTACCCTTTTCTTTCCAATCTCCTGATTCATCTTCCTCACATTCCTACCACCACGCACATGTGAAGGCAGCGTCATTGAGTAGAAAGATAGTTGTCTTTAGAACCAGAGAAACTTAAATTGAAATTCTCAGTCTGAACTGGAGGCCTGGAGCAAATTGATTTTCTTCCATGCGCTTCATTTCCTTACCTAAAAAGTGAGGATAATACCACTATACAGCAGAACTATGCCTGGCACATAGCATATGCTCAAGAAATGGTAACTACCACCGAATGTGCTCAGTACTGAGGAGAGGAAGAAGCATAAAACGTGGTCCCTGCCCTTGAGCAAACTAAAATCTACCTGGAATAGAGAACTCATTTGTAAAAGAAACACGATAACAGAATGTGGAATACACTAGTTGCAAAATGAGTCAGACAGATAGTAACTGTAAAAGGAGTTCCCACCGGCAGAGCAGTCCAGGAGGGCTTCCTGGAGGAAAAATAGTCTGTGATGAGACAGAGCTGGTCAGGAAAAGCAGGAAGGTGCTCCCAACAGCAGGGCTGGCAATGAGGAGGCACAATGCCAAGGACTTTTAGGGTCCACGACATCTTTTCATTCTAATTTCTTTTAAAATCAGAGGAAGAAAATGACTAATACAGTCATAAAATATAAGTTTTTACATTTTTTGTGGAAGAAGGGGCCCTTGAAGGCAGATATGCCTAGGACCCACACAAGTCATAATACAGCTGTGCCAAAGAAGGCACTGGGAATCTTTTTTTCTAGAAATTTCTGTCACTCACTCTGTTGTTAGCTTATTCTTTACTATAGACGGAATGTGTCCTCCCAAAATTTAAATGTTGAAACCCAGTGTCTAATGTGGTGGTATTAGAGGTGGGGCTTTCAGAAGATGCTAGGTCATGAGAGTAGAGCCCTCATGAATGGGATTAATGTCTAGATAAAAGAAACCTCACAGAGCTCCCCAGCTCCTTCCACCACGTGAGGTTACAGCTGTTTAGGAAGTGGGCCCTCACCAGACAGTGAATCTGCCAGCACCCTGGGTATTGGACTTCACAGCCTCCAGAACTGTGAAAAATAAACCTTTGTTGTACAGAAGCCACCCAGTTTATGGTATTTTTGTTTTAGCAACCCAAACAGACTAAGACTCTCTTCAAGGAGTTTGTGAATGAAACTGAAAAGCAACAGTATGTTATATAACAAAACCAAGTATTATTTCAAAGAAAGGTTGTAATAGCACACGAGGCTCTCTTTCAATTTATCCAACCTTGCCTGTCATTATACCTCATAAAAATTTTCCAAGCTTATTCTGAATCCCCAAGGGCTCCAGAGGCAAGTTTTTCAATCCACAGGGACCCAGAAAGATGTGGTCATTCTCTATGCCTGTGTATTGTTGGGCTGTCACCAGATGCTCCCTGAGACAGATGTCACTAATTCCCTTCCTACAGAAAAAACAAAGGGGTAATCAGAAGTTGCTGACTGGAGTCCCCGAGTCCCTGCCTAGATTATTCACCACTACTGGAAAAGAAACAGCCATAATCATCCCTCTTGGGGAGGCAGAGAACTAAATTTGAGAATTTTGTTTTACATGAAAAGTTCCAAGTTACCTGTCTTGTTTCCTACTTCATTACAGAGAGAGCATTATGTTTTTACACTTGAAGTCCCCAAATTCAAATGACATCAAGAAATTGATAAATGGGGGCGCCTGGGTGGCTCAGTCGTTGGGCGACTGCCTTCGGCTCAGGTCCTGATCCTGGAGTCCCGGGATCGAGTCCCGCATCGGGCTTCCTGCTCAGCAGGGAGTCTGCTTCTCCCTCTGACCCTCCTTTCTCTCATGCTCTCTGTCTCTCATTCTCTCTCTCTCAAATAAATAAAATCTTAAAAAAAAAAAAAAAAGAAATTGATAAATGGGTTGCATGAATTAAGATTTTCTCCTGAATTCTCTTTAGGTAAGAATCATAGACTTTTGAGCCAGGTGAAATCATAGACACTATCAACTTAATCCTTTTATTCTGTTGCTGTCTCTCAACTTACAACTAACTAAATAGGTATCACCAGATTTTCACCTCCTATTATTCCACTCAACCTTTTCCTGTTAGGCCATAACTAATCTTTCTTAGAATATTTTGTGGCTTCTCTTCTTTTGCTTCCCCTATAACTGTAGCGTTTACCAAGTTTATGTACTCTTCCACCTTTTTTTTTATCCTATCCTAAGTTTGAGGAGTAACTTCCAAGTTGTCCTTGCTCATGTGTCAATACTGGGCCTATTCCATTAAATAATCCTGATCCATTTACCCCATGAATGCCAAAGTCCCACCATGGGCATTGGCCATCTCTTAAAACTAGTGGCATTCAGACCACTCTTCTTCCTTTAGCTCATATTTTGTAGTTCTCCAGTTTGTTTAACTTCACACCTCGCCTTTGAGTCCTTATCTCAGACCCTTCTTGGCTTTATAAGTTACTTCAGAGTTGACTCTCCAGCTGGACCTTGGCATTCTCTAATCTTAGCCTCAATCCTGGTCTAATGCTCCATTACCTCTGGTAAGACACATTCCAATTGCCTGCCCTCCTTCCACGGCCTACACGTGCCCCCTCCCCTCCATCCTCTCTGTAAGGAGAGGAAAACCAGAAAAATGGCCATCTGTACTTATGACTCTTAACCCACCAGGTCAAACATCACTCCTAAGCTGCACGTTCTTCCTTCCAGTTTTGACGGACGTCTTCTCATCATAGTTCCACCATCACTACAGCTGTAAAATGCACAAAGCAGAACTGACTTTCCTCTATGTTCCCCTCTCTTAATTAAGTGGCCTCATCATCCTCCAAGGTGCCCATGTTTGACACCTTCCTTCTACCTGTCAGTTT
This sequence comes from Leptonychotes weddellii, assembly GCF_054177405.1. Taxonomy (NCBI): domain Eukaryota; kingdom Metazoa; phylum Chordata; class Mammalia; order Carnivora; family Phocidae; genus Leptonychotes; species Leptonychotes weddellii. The sequence goes on from NC_138379.1 coordinate 25,439,718, forward strand.
ACCTCAGCAAATTCTTTTGCGTGTATACCCTCTTTTCAGATCCACTGCCATCACCCTACCTTACGACCTCTCATTTAAAGGGTATTAAATTCTCTCCTACAAGGGTTCTTCTGTTCCCAGTTTCTATTCCCACTAAATTGTACACAGTGCTGTCAGAGTAGCTGCTCTCCAGGGAGGCAAGAAGAGGAAGAAGGGGAGTCTAAGCAGGAATAGTACGAGGTGAAGACACAAACGTAAAGCAACTTTTTGTATACAGAGGACTTCAAGTAACCCTCCACTGTAGCCGTATCAAAGGTAAGGTGGGGCTTTTGGTACTGGAAAGGAAAGGTAAAGTAGACCCCCGTAGGGGTCAATTAAATTGAAAAGGTGAATTTTTCTGGACTAGAATGAATTTTAATGCTTGTCTCTGTAAAAATTGCTACCGAATAGTTTAACAGCTTATAAAATAAAATATAAAATTGAAATACATAATAAAATTCACATTTATTTAGTAATGTGGTATATGGTACAGTAAGATGGTATGGTAAAATAATCACAAGATTTGAAGTTAAGAGACCTGGATTCGAGCATCAGCTTCAAATGACTTGGGTCAAAACACCTAACTTCTTTGAGACTCATTTTCCTTAGTTGCAAAATTGGAAGAATGATAATAATAATATATCATCAATTTGGTGAGAGAGAACTCTTTATATATATAAATATAAAGTTTTATGCGAATATTTCACTTATCTCTCCTATTACATAACTGATCATCTTGTTTAGTAAAGAGCTATAAATTCTTTGAATGGGGGGAAAATGCTGAGATAGATAGCTCTATATCCATTCTGGTCATTTCATTATTTCTGACCTTCATATTTATTTATTAAGAACAAATTATCTTTGTTCACTTGATTCAGTAAATTAGTATGTCTCATCAGCACGATACTTGGCACATAAGGGGATGCTCAAAAGAATTTTGCCAAACATTGACAAATGTTATGAAATTCAACAGAATACCCAAAAAGTTTAGTGATGGGAATAAACAATGAGAAATCCATGGGAAAAAAATTAATGAACAGAAGTAGAAAATCTGGGCAAAAACTTGAAAATCAAGGCCTTCATGAGTTGGCAGGAAGAGGAATTCACTATTCCTTAGAGAAAACCCTGGAGAAGCCTCTCCATCCTCAGTAGGGAGTTATCTGGTTCTAATGTCCTCCTTCTTCTGACACAAGCATTTCTGGCCATCTTCTCAGCAGGTCATTTCTAGCTTATTGCTTCCCTTTCTCCATCTTATTTAGCTCCTGTCTATTTCCTCCTGTCTCTTATCTGTCATTCCTCTCTCTTTCTCTGATCGTCTAAGAGTGTGTGCATGGTACATTTCTGTGGGTGGTATGGGGACATACACAAACAATTTATATTGAAAATGAAAACTTTTAAATTGACCCATAACTTCATTTTATTTTATTAAAGATTTTATTTATCTATTTGGGGTGGGGGGAGGAGCAGAGGGAGAGGGACAAGCAGACTTCCCCGCTGAGCCCAGAGCCCAATGTGGGCTCAATCCCAGGACCCTGAGATCATGACCTGAGCTGAAATCAAGAGTCGGTCACTCAACTGACTGAGCCATCCAGGCGCCCCCAAAAACCTTATTTTAAAGAATAACTGGATGATATTATAATAAGACAAGATTTTATCTATTAGCTAGTGTTCTTTGGTTTCACTTAATTTTATTTTTGTTTTTAAATTTCTGGATATTTCTTTCAAACAAATAGCTACTCACATATTCTAGACTTCCTGCCTTAGGGAAAGGAAAATGCAGCTAATGAGTCAGATTCTTGCAGAGGTCTTGGCATAGCTAGTAGATTCAGAGGAATCTGTAATTGGTCAGAGTTGGACTTTTCCCCCCAGTCCGGAGTTGATAAAGTATTGAGGAAAGAAAAGAGAGTTAAGAGGGAAAATACAAAGCATAAGTTTTGGCAGAGTTTCAACATGATGAAATCAAGGGCACAAAACAATAACAAGAGTCTGCTGCTGAGTTTTGTGATCTGAGAACAGAGGAGACCTGTGTGCCCCTCGGAGCATAGGGCTAAGCAAAGTGGCAACATGGGTAGAAAAGCCTCCAGTCGGTATAGAAATGGCTGAGCAAATTAGTTTCCTATTGCTGCCTAATGCGTTACCACTAAGTTAGTGGCTTAAAACAACACAAATGTATTCACTTAGAGTTATATAGGTCAGAATTCCAAACTGGGTCTCAGTGGGTTAGAATCAAGGTGTCTGCAGGGCTGCATTCCTTTCTGCAGGCTCTCAAGGCTTTTCCAGCTCCTAGAAGCTGCCCATTGTCCTTCACTTGCACCCCCTTTCCTCCATCTTCCTCCATTGTCTTTGTCACATCGAATCAATCTGACACTGACTTTTCTACCTCCCTCTTCCACACTGAAGGACCCTTATGATTCCAACAGGCCCATCTGGATAATCCAGGATAATCTCCCTATTGTAAATTCAACTGATTGATAACCTTGTTCCTTCTGCAACCTTAACTCTCCTTTGCCGTGAAGCGTAAGACATACCCAGATTCTGGGGATTTAGATGGGACATCTTCAGGAAGCCTTTCTGCTGCCTCCGACAGCTGCTGACACAACTTCCAGGAGTACCCAAGGTGTTACAGGGAATAGGAAGATGTGTTTGCCGCATGCAGTTGAGAATAGCATGGACACGGCATGGGGTACTGGAGAACCCAGAGAGGTTGTGCTGTCAAATTCAGGAGACTCTACCAGGACATTTATGTAACGGACCAGTGACCAGGCATGAAAAACCAGGTACTGCAGAGGCCCCTACACATTTCAGCAGCTGCTAGTGTGGAAAGATGGCAGCTAAGAGCCAGACAGCTTCTTTTCTCCTGACCCCAGTGACCATGACTATGATACATAGTGCCTTGACACCCTGGCCGTCCCCCTGTGAACTTAGATGCAACCTCAGGCAGGAAAAGAAATGAGAAACCTCAAATCAACTGAGGTTCCCTGGAATTGACTAATTTTCCACTATCAATAGATTGGGGCCTCTACCTAGAAATTAGGTACATCTGTAGGGGGATAAAAAGCGTATTTCACATTTGAGTTTATTGTCTGATATTTAATGCATGCCAAACTCAACACTTTCTTTTTAAAGTAGATGGGCACATTTGCTTTTCTTTCTAAACCCACTGGGTGTGTGTGTGTGTGTGTGTGTTTGCTTGTATTTCTCACATTCAGACTTCAGAGACAAAGAAGAGGGTGCTGGACCCCAGACTAGAACCCTGTGTCCCATGGCGTTATCATGTCCTTCTCCCGCTCATTTCAAAATGAATTACTTTACCAAGGAAGAGACTTCTCCTTTGGCATACATCTCTATTTCTAGTCCACTTGGGTTACTTTAGAATGGTAAAGTTGAGACCCTCCCCTCAGAAAAATAAAAGTTTGCAAAACCATTGCCTTTCCCAAGGCTTATGTGAAAGAACTTTAAAGGATGCTATTTAGCCATCCACTTGGGATTTCGCCTTCAGAAATGTCAAGCAAGAAGATAAGAATGACTGTCCAAAGTTTCTGCCAGGAGATTTATACGTTCTTTCTAATTCCTACAATAACGCTTAAAAATCGACATTATGATCCCCAATTTACCTATGGAAAATTCGAGATCCATAAAGGCACCTCACTTGCTCAAGGTGCCTTAGCCTTCACCCCCCACCCAGAGGCAGAGTCTGCTGCAAAGGCTGGTGTGCAGATAGTTTATTTGGGAAGCGAACTAGGGAGCAGGACTGAGGGAGGCAGGGAAAGAAACAGGGAAGAAGGAAAAGCCAATACAAGGGTGCATTATAAAGTTGGCCACCTCTGAAGGTGGCAGAGCTTGACCCCGCTGTACCCTTCTGAGGAGGTCTATGAATTGTGTCATAGAACTGGGCACCTCGGTTAGGAGAGAGGGAAGGGTTTACCGCTGGTTGTCTACCCTGACTGCTCAAGGTGACCGTTCAGGTACTAAGTGCTTTGCCCTTCTAGTTGTACATGTTTATACAATGCCAAGAACGCTTGCGTGGGTGCCCTGCATCTAAGCCCTGGGGCAGGAAGCTAGAGATAAGGGTGGAAGGTGGCAAGATGCTGGCCTATTTCACCCGGGCCAAGCTGGTTAAAGCCTGTGCAGAAGTGGCTGGCCCAGCAGGGGCTGAGCACGAGGTGGGGCTGGGAGGACATGAAATGATACACGGAGGCGGCGAATGCTCAAGGTCATATGGCTCTTCGATACTTAAAATCAGGCTTGCATGACTGCAAGGCCTGGGTGCCCTCCATAATTCAGATGAGTTCCCGAGAAGATTTCTGGCTTTGTGGAACTTAAGCATGAGTTTATTACTCTTGGCAATTAGATGAGGATCTGGTATTGATTTTACATTATATCAGAAGTGGAGCATTATACACTCACTCTTTGTGTGTCCAAGGGCATGAATCCTTCCCCCAATAACCTCCAAAATGGGTTTGAAAATAAATACATTAAATACAGGATTCTAGAACAGCACTACCAAACAGAAAAGTAATGTGAGCTAGGCGTACAATTTTAAATTTTTTGAGAGCTACATAAAAGTGAATCAAGTAACAGGTGAAATTATTTTTCATAGTCTTTTATTTAACCCATTGTTTTCTATGTATTATCATTTCTTTTTTTTTTTTTAAGATTTATTTATTTATTTGAGAGAGAGAGAGTACATGAGAGGGGGGAGGGTTAGAGGGAGAAGCAGGCTCCTCACCGAGCAGGGAGCCCGATGCGGGACTCGATCCAGGGACTCCAGGATCATGACCTGAGCTGAAGGCAGTCGCTTAACCAACTGAGCCACCCAGGTGCCCCTATGTATTATCATTTCAACATGTAATCGATAAAAATGATTGTTGGGGTATTTTGCATTATTTTTGTTGTTATGCTAAGTCTTCAAAATCTGGCATGCGTTTCGCACTTGAAAGCACATGTCAGTTCAGACTAGCTATACTTCAGGTGTTCCAGAGCTACATGTGGCTAGTGTTACCATTTCAGATGGTGGAGCTCTAGGACATTTTCCACTCATGAGATGAAGGAGTTAATCTGTGAAAGGCAATGCCATTGCACTTTTCCTTGGGATGAGATGGATTAGGGAGGATGTCTATACACTCTCCTGACATTATGACTTTGGTCTATATTATTTTTCTCTGAAATAAACAAAATGTCAATTTGACAAGGTTCACGGCTAGAAGTGATTAAAACAGTAATTCGAAGACAAACCAAGCCATACGTGAATCTAATATTTCAGGGTTTATTTCGCATGTTCACTTGTCTTTAAACTGGAGGTTGGGTAACTTCTAACCTAGAAAAAAAAGAAAGGAGAAGTCTTACACATGCAGGCTTACTGCATATGGTAAACAATATAAGATACTGACTCTAAAAATGAATTGCAAACAAGGTATCTTTTCCACCTGAATTATAATATGTGAACATGTTTGGCCTTACTCCTATAAGAAACTATTTTTTTTTATTTCTACAGGTTTCTATTTCACATAAAGCACAGATGTGATTTATATAAAATCCAGAAAGACATTTGGCAGCTATTGTAATTGGGTGGCTGAAAGCATAGAATTTAGAGATGGAGCTGGGTTCAAATTCCAGCTTTACCTCTTACTGTGTGTAACTTTGAGCCAGTTACTTCGCCTCTTTGAGCCTCAGTTTCATCTTCTCTGAACTGGAGAGAACACTATCTATTTACAGGGTTACAGTAAGGATTAAATAAGATAGGCTATGTCAGAAACTGTTCCTGGTACCTGGTCAGCGCTCAGTAAATGGCAGCCTTTTACTGTTAGTGAACGAAAATCTAACAATAAGGCAGACTATATAATATTCACCTTGCCTTCAACATTTCTCACAGTCTATCAGTTAAGAAACATTTATAACTTACGTATGGTACCATGAATTACCATGAGTGTCACTAAATTCTATGGCATGCAGAAATTTACCAATAAAAGGGTCATTTTCCGTTCAATGCTGGGCAAATTGTTCGTAAAAATCCATAGGCTCAAAGCAACCTGGCTGAGAAGGGTTGTTTTTTTTTTTTTTTTCCTCCTGTTCTTTTGTCTCTTAATCCACACACTGTGGCCTGATTCCCATAACAGCTGAAATTAGCACTTTAATTTCCACATTATCTCCTTTATATTAGAGATGAATAATGTGCTAGAATAAAAAGGGGGATCTTAGGGGGAATTAACAAAGATGGGGAAAAAAGCGTATTATGCTTCTTCCTGAACAGTTTTTATATCCTGCGCTGAATTATTACTGGTGAAGGAAAATATGTCTCCAGCCATTCAGTCTAGAACCAAATCAAAAGTTATCCCTCTGGGAGACAGAAGAGATAAACCTCCTGCATTACTTGCCCCATATCTTTTCACTAGCCACTTCAAGACAAGTGGTTTAAGTACACTTGTCTTTGAACAAAATGCCATGAATCACATAGTCTTACAATAATAATAATAATAATAACAAAAATTTATGCAATTGCTGCCTATGGGCCAAGCATGGTGCTCAGTATCCCACAAGCATTGATTCATTTATTCAACTCTGTGAAGTATGGGGCAGATGCGGAAATTGAAGCACAGAAGTCTAGTGACTTACTCCAAATCACACAGTCTGGAAGTGTTGGAACCAGGACTCCAAGAGAGATATTTTCACACCAGGCTCACACCCGGCATCACTCACCACTGCACAAAACACGAAGAAGACCCAAAACATGTGCAACCTTCCAACAAGTTCTGACCGTGCTACTCCCAAAATACATTCCCCGTCCATTCACTTGGTTCCATCTTCACCAAAACCATCATCGTCTAAGCCACCATCAACTTTTGTCTAGAGAACTGCAATACTTTCCAACTACTCTGTCTGCCTCCGTGCTCATCCTCCCACCACCGTGTGTTCCACAGAGCAGCTAAGTGAACATTTTTTAATAGAAAGCAGACTTTGTTCCAATTTTGCTCCAATGCATGAAGCCTTCCACTGGCTTCCCTACCCCCCTTAGAATAAGTCCCGAAGTCCTTATCATGCTCTTTAAAACTGCGCGGAGTCCGGGCTCTGTCCACCTCCTCACCTCACCTACTCCAAGTCCCCTCACTCATCACATTGTCCTTTCTTTCCCTCAAGTATGGCCAGCTTATTCCTTAGGGCCTTTGCACCCGCCGTTCCTTCTGCCTGGCACACTCACACCTCACGTCGTCACGCAGCTGAAGACTTCTTGCCATGCGGGACATCAGCTCAAAGGTCACCTCCTGGGAGACCATTTCTCATCACCCGGGATAAAGCCTTCCACTCTTTTCTCCACATCCCCATTTGCTGTCTACACCACACGACCCCCTGTTTTACTTTCTTTGTAACACAGTCTATACACAGTCATTTTTCTGTTTTTTGCTACCTTTGTTTTCTACCTCCCCTCTGCTGCTAGCAGAATTGGAGTCCCATAAAACAGAGACCTTGACCATCATATTTACCTCTGTATCTGCCGGGCCTAGAACATCACCTGGCACATTATAGGCATTTACTCAGTAAAAATTTTATTGAATAAGAATAGGAATACATTATTTAATTAATTATATGACAAAAAGCAGTCACTTTTTTTTAAAAAAGATTTTATTTATTTATTAGAGAGAGAGAGGGAGCACGAGCAGGGTGAGGGGCGGAAGGAGAAGAAGACTCCCCGCTGAGCAGGAAGCCCGATGCGGGCTCGATCCAGGACACTGGGATCATGACCTGAGCCGAAGGCAGATGCTTAAAACTGAGCTACGCAGGCGCCCCAAAAGCAGTCACCTTTAAGCACATAGTTCTCTGGAGTCCTCCTATCTATATCAACAAGGGAGTGAGAAATGGGATATAACAGGGATAGACAGAGAAGCTATAAGTGATTAATTTCAAAAAGAAACAAGGAACCAGACAAAATGTAGTTTATGCTGGCATTTTTCTTGTGCCTCTTACTCTATCTCTGCCACAGGACCATATCATCTCTGTTCTTCTCTTTGAACAAAAAAAAAAAATTGAGAGCTCATGTATCAGGTACTATGCTAGATACTTGGCTACATAAATATGTAAGGAATTCTAAAGAAGGCTCTATGTGTTCACACATATAATGACACAAATGCTCTTTATGTGGTTTGTAAAAAGTATTTTTGAATGATATGACATGAAGTAATAATTAAGAAAATTCTAAAGAATTTTAATAGTGGGGGAAATAATCCTATTATAGAAGTTTTGACTTGACTGAAATATTAAAAATATGTGTTGAAAATTACTACTAATAATTTTTAATGAAGGAAATAATAACTACTAATACAGGTTTTTTCTTCTTTTTTTCCTGGTTCTAAATCAGTCAGCTCAGGTTCATTTATGCTTCGAGAAGAAATGATCCCGATACTGTATTGTCTCTCTTCTTCATGTCTACCTTGGAGTTAGATACAGCTCTGCTCCACGTTCTTATCTTTCTTATCTGTGGCTGCAGGATAAGCTCTACGTGGGACATTCCATTGTCCTGACAGAGGTAGAAACAAATGGCTTTTTTTTTTTTAAAGGAGGCATATGTCACTTCCCTCATTGGTCTAAGCAAGCCATAGGGCTAACCCTGTGTTCACAGGCAAGGAACTACATTCCTCCATATATTTAGAGAGGCCCCAAATATTTATAAAAAAAGTCTACCACAGGCCCTTTTGTACTTTCCAAGTTTTCTGCAATGAGTATATATAATATTTATTAAAAGAAAAATATCTGAGATTTTTAAGTACTTTCACTTCTCTTTAGCTGGAAACACATTTAGCTGCAATAACAGAAAATTTGACTTTCAAGGGCTTAAAAAATAAAGGCTATTCTCTCACATAATAAGAAATATGAGGTCAGGTGGCTTCCATTGGTTTAGAAACTCAGTTACGTTAGAGTCAACTTTTCATCAATTTTCTTGATCTTTTTCTCATATTTAGAGCCCATTGTCTCGGATAGTGGCGGCTGATATGGGCCTAACATCTTCAACGAAAGAAAGAGGTAATAAAAGCAAAGCAGACACGTTAGTCTTTTTATCGAAAAAGCAAAGAATTCTTCAGACGTTCCCCCAGCTGACTTGCCCTCATATCCTTTTGGCCAGAAATGAATCACATGACCACTTCCAGACACTCTGAGGTTTGGGAAAGCAGGGAAAGGTCTTGCTGTGATTGGTTTAGGACAATCATGCTCCTTCCTGGGGCATGGCATATCTCTGCCTTAAACAAAGTCTGGGTTGTGTTCATAAAGTCGAGTTCAGAACTGGTTATTGGCTATGTTTCTGCCACAGAAGTGAAAAGAGGGTGCAATTCATTCTGATAAGGGTGGACATTTTAGCTGGACCTGGAAGGATAGTGGGATTGTGCCCCATAGAGTAGAAGAGTGGTATTTCAGAGAAGAGGTGCAGCGTGAGCTCCAGCAGGTAGGAAATGCTGACTAGTTAGTCTGATGTAACTATACTGTACAGTGTGGAATTGTCAAGAGAGACTAGAAGCCGGCGAGATAGGATAGGACCAGATGACGGATCATCATAATAGTTTGCATTTATCGGGTACTTTTATACCCATCATCTCATTAAATTTTCACAATTCCACGAGTGCTACTATTCCCCCCCATTTTACAAATGATGTTAAGTAACCTGCTCAAGGTCACAAAGCTTATAAGGGGTAGAGCTAGGTTTGAACCTGGTCTACACTGTAATGCTGAAGAGCAGGTGCTCTGAAGTCAGACTGCCCACAGCCTGCACCTCACTTACCCCTGATCCCTACCTCGCTTTTTCCTACAGTAACCCCCAGGGACGTGCTTTACAACCACTGAACACAAGCTAAAAGCCCAGTGTGGTAAAGAACTCCCGCATGCGTAGAGGAGAGAATAAACCAGGAAGGACCTGGAAGTGGGAAGATTAATACAGAGACTGAATCATCCAAGAAGATGCTTCTCTTTGTCTGCACCTCTCAAATCAGAGCAAAAGGAAGACCGTTAGTAAGTTCCAAATCTTTGTTCCTGCCTCCAGCCAATTTACATTATCGGACATAAACAAGAAAGCATATGAGCTAATGGCTGGGCTATAACTCATCCTCTAGAAGGAAGGAGATGAGCTTAACAAGAAAGCTTCCCAGAAACATCTTTCGAGCACCAGTTTAGCTGCTTTAAAAGTACTGCCTGAAACACTGATAAATACTGGCAATCCATACATCTTAATTTCTTCATACCGACTTTAACCATGATGTCAAATGAGGCTTCTAGAATTCAACAGAACTTGTAGTCACATGGTCCTCTAGTTTTTTTAGACTATGACGATTTTCCTTCAGCTTCCATTTTATAAAAATCTAACTTCTTCCCCCATGCATTTTTTAAATAAGCAAAGACATATATACATAATCAAAATCTATGAAGTAATCAATGTGTGAATATTCTAATTTTCCTCCTAAGAGCTAAACAATTCCAATGTTCTACTTTATTTTAGGGTGGGTTAGGTCAGTGTTTCTTAATCGAGCTGGCACCCCTGGCCACCAGTAGCACTCCCCAACCATTGTGATAGTCAAAAAATAATAATAATAAATACCCACACACATTTCCAAGTACTCCCTTGAGAGGCATTTTTCCTTCTCTCTCCTTCTACTGTCTTGAGAGACATTGTTTGAAATGTGGCAGAATTAGGACAGACCTTTGGTTCTGTCTACTTATAGGAAATGAATTGACTTTCATATCTATAAAATAGGCAGAACTTTAGTACCTACCTTATTGTATGGATCAAATGAAACACGTAAAACATAATTCTTGGCACATACTCAAGTACAGAGTCTCATCCAGGTGAATATGCTAAGCGTGAATCAAGCATAGCATCTAAACATTTTTTGTCCTTCCCCAAGAAATGCTTAGATAGGTGAACAGAGTTTAAATTCACTGTTCCATTCTGCATTGCCATATTCTGATTCCTGTTCACTTACAAAATTAGATAACTTGAAGCAATATTTTCAAAAATTGAATGTAACTATATGACTGGTATAAAATAGGATACTATAGAAATAGTAATGCAAGAGAGGGTAAAGTCCATTCTGAAAAAGGTGAGAATTACAGATCGGTAATGTCATAGGATTCTAAGAAGTTCTGAGTCCTTGATTTATGGATTCATTGTTTAGAAAATGATCTTTTAGGATTTCTTATAGAGAACATTCCTTCAATGAGTGGGAAGTTAACCAGATGATCTAAAAGGTTCATACAATTTCTAAAGGTTTATTAAAACTTCTATGATTGGATCAGTCCAATCTCTAGCCTTAAAGATGTGAATGGCTTTAAATTACTCTAGCCGATAATATTCCTTATGTATTATGGTAACTGTACAGTAGTAGCTTAAAGGTCAACCCCTAATCTTGAGTTGATAACTCTTTGGGAACAAAATGTGGCTTCTATCCACTGATTTATATTTACATACTCAAAGACATACAAACATTTTTGTCACAGAGATTTCACTAAGCAAACAATATGTGAGGGCATTTACAAAAGCTCAGTTCCTTTCCAAAAGGAACAAAAATAGAGAAACAGAAAAAGGGCTCTTTTTATATACCTTGTATATATAAATATGCTAATTTTAGTTTAGATTTCAGGTTTGTATAAAACTATTCCAGGAGCAAAAGATATTTCCTTGGGGGCATCTGGGTGGCTCAGGCGTTAAGTGTCTGCCTTCGGCTCAGGTCATGATCCCGGGGTCCTGGGATCAAGCCCCGCATCAGGCTCCCTGCTCGGCGGGAAGCCTGCTTCTCCCTCTCCCACTCCCCCTTCTTGTGTTCCTTCTCTCACTGTGTCTCTTTCTGTCAAATAAATAAATAAAAATCTTTAAAAAAAAAAAAAAGATATTTCCTTAATAGAGAAATTCACCCTGCTGGATATTTCCCGTTACCCTTCCAAGATATTCCTCATCCTACTTTGGACCTGGGAGACACAGCTTTACAGACTGTGTCGACTGGGCTCTTGGCTTTCTGTGTTCTCTGTCTCCAACAAGAGAGAACAGCAGGACATGGGTGGAAGGAAGAAAGAGGAGAAGGAAGTATTTCTTCTGCTTCCTTCATTGTGTCATCAGGGCAGTTGACTACATTCCTCAACTAATGCCACAGATTTTACCTGGCAATCGTCACCCATAGGTGAGGTGAGATTCTAGCAACCACTCCCTACCCTATCCTTTTAGGTCTAGTGTGGTAAAGCTTCCCACTGTTACTAGCCCTGGAGGATAGCACCTTTCCCTGGGAGTTTCCCTAAACTCTGTAATATATCCTTTATTAAAGATTTCTCTGTTAGCAATTTTGAGTGTGTCATCCATTTCCTGCTGGGACTCTGATGGCTACCTTCACTTTTTGAAATTGGTTACAAAGTCATTTGATGACTACAGTGTTGGGTCATTTACAGCACAATGGTTCCAGGTGCTGGTGTTGGAGTCCAAATGCTTGGGTTGAAATGATGACTCAACCACTTACCTACCGTCGAATCTTGACCAAATTTCTTAGCTTTTCCACATCTCAGTTTCTTCATCTCTAAAATAAAATGGATACTAATGGTAACTACCTCATGGTGCTATTTTGAGGATCGAAATAGCTTAAAGGATGCCTGGTTCATTGTAAATTCTTACAAATGTGGACTACTTTCATTATGTCTTCTTACATCCTGTATGACCCTGGGTGGCAGGCACTGAAATAGTAGTAAAAATAACAATATTTCTAAAGAGAGTGTAAGCAATCATCATTTCAATGCTTCCATAAATCAGTATTTGGAATTGAAGACAAATATATTGGACTAATTTCTTTTGAATCTCAGGTGCCATTTTTAAAATCATTATTCAAAATGCAGCTATGGTATGATTTCACTCATATGTAGAATGTAAGAAACAAAACAAACAAGCAAAGGGGGAAAAAAGAGAGAGAGAGAGACAAAGCAAGAAACAGACTCTTTTTCTTAAAGACTTTATTTGAGAGAAAGAGCGAGCATGAGAAGGGGAAGCAGTGGGCAGAGGGAGAAGCAGGCTCCCCCTGAGCAAGGAGCCCGATGCAGGACTCGATCCCAGGACCCTGAGATCATGACCTGAGCTGAAGGCCGATGCTTAACTGACCGAGCCACCCAGGTGCCCCAAGAAACAGACTCTGAACTATAGAGAACAAACTGATGGTTACCAGAAGGGAGGTGAGTGCGGGGAAGGGTGAAATAGGTGATGAGCACTGGGTGATGTATGGAATTGATGAATGACTATATTGTACACCTGAAACTAATGTAATACTATATGTTAACTATACTGGAATTAAAATTAAAAATAAAATAGAATTTAAAAAAATTTTAAAAAACACAAGATTCAGCTATGGTGGTAAATTAAATTGTAACTGGTGAAGCCCTCATGTATTAGTGAAAAAACTGGTGTCATACTTAAACAGGTTCACTAAGGAGAGTTTAACAAAGGGACTATTTATAAGGGGATGGGAAAGGTTAAGGGAAACCTGCAAGGAAGGGTGAAATATCGCAATGCCAGCAACATCTAGGAACTGTTACCATCCTTAGACCTGAAGGCACAATGGGGAAGAAAGGAGGAAGAATAGGTTATGGGAGCTTTGAGACACCTGTACCTGTAATTATAGGGAGAGCTGCCTGACAGGAACAATGGCCTTCAGCTAAGGAGCCAGGGAAACAAAGAACCCGAGCTTACTTTATTCTAACCCTCTAATCTTCTACTGATGCCTCCCCTCAGGAGAAGGCAAGGGAACTTCAGTCCATAGAGGGTAGCCTCCCAGGAAACAGAAAAGGCTATAGAAGCATGGACGAGTGCCACATGGGTATGAGAAGAAAAGTAGATTATGCCTAACGCAACATATAAAACCAAAGCAAATACAATTTCCTTAACTATTTTTTTCTATATGCCTATTTCTGTATCCCTCCAAATAATTCATCATTACTTTTTGTTGTCATTCTAAGTGATTTTTCTTTTAGAGAGAGATCCCAGGTGTGAGCAGGGATGGGTGCAGGGGGCAGAGGGAGAGGGAGAGAGAGAATCTCAAGCAGGTTCCACACCCAGGGGAGAGCCCAACATGGGGCTTGACATGGTGCTGGATCCCACAACCCTGAGTGGAAATCAAGAGTTACATACTTAACCAACTGAGCCATCCAGGCACCCCAACCATTCTAAGGGATTTTATGACAGCAGAAAGTAGAATTACGAATAAAATATGGAAAATGTGTCAATGTACATGATATAATTAATACTATCTAGAAATAAACCCTACAAATTTCATTATATGTATCTAAAGCACTTTCACCGTGGATTCTCCTTTTAATGATGATGATGATGACTGTACCAACCATTATTAAGTGCTTAGTGTATATGAGGTGTTTTTCATATATGTTTTCATTTAGCTCTCATACCCACTCTAGAAAGAAGAAGACATCATACCCCATTTATAAGTACACATATAAAGTGGAAGTAACAGGTTAAGAGATATTTAGTGCATTGACAGAGTTCATGTGGCCAGAGTAGCCCTCTAAAAACCCCTCAGAAAAATCCAAGCTTCAAGACCTGGAAATTCTAGGAATAAACCTGCAATTCAGAGGCAGAATTCTGGGTAGCAGAACCAAGAATTCAATAGGAGTGGAGATGCTGGTGGTTGGAGTAGAAGCTTTCAGCAGAGGGGAGTTCTGGCCTTGCTGTGCGCTGTCTTAGTGCCTCTGGCCTATTAGAATTACACAAATGTGGTCCCACCAAGGCCAGGTGGCCTACAGGGCCAGGGAAGGAACCAACATTTTCCCTCCTGAAATTAACAATTTATGGTGCGGAAGACTTTCTCCCCTCCCTCATGTCAGTATTAAAAGAAAGCACGTCTTTCCTTTCCTACCCACCCCCATTTTCCCTCATCCCTAGTGACAGGCAACATATTATCCGCACCCCCTTGGCTTAAGAAGCAGATAACAGGACCCCAGAGCAGACTGACAGACAGGAATTAGTCCCACCCATTTTTGCCCCCTTCGAGAATAAGCCACCAGGCCACCGGTGAGAGCACCAGGGAGCATCAGATTTTGATGAAAAAAAAAGATCATAGAAAACCTACCTCACTGTGGGCCTGCCAGCTGGAAGCTTGACTGAGGAAGAGAGACGAACAGGTGAAAATGGCTCGCCAAGAGGTCAAAAAAAGTTGATATAAAAAATGAGACAAAAGTCCTAGGAGCATAGTAAAATTCTTCAGCTTTCATAACCCCACCACAATTGTGTCAGCTTTGCTGGGTCAATTAGCTGCCTACCCTATCTTCCTCTGTTGTTAATAATGGGCAATATCCTCTCCCTTTAAAGAATGAAAATGAGGGATTTGTGGTTATAGTAAGCTATCATTAAAAGCACATGAATTCCTAAAAGCCTCTGGAAATAAATTAGTCTTTTCACATGACCGTCTGCAACCATTTCACCTCAGCTAGTGATCCCATTAGCCCTGTGCACTCTAAATAGGAGAGGGCTTGGATATTACTTAAGGAAAGATCTCCAAGGGAAATCGAGGGGTTGCAAAGATCACAAAGAGAAACTACAAAGGTGGCGTTGGCACTCTCTCAGCGCTCCAGAGCCAGGACCCCTCAGCCACACGGGGGACGCCAATGGGCCCTCTCTCAAAGATAAAGATGGACTCTCTAGTGCAAGTCATCAAGAAAACTGCAGGATGACTGGAAACAAGGAGGGAATCTGCACATCCACATTTAAGTATAATCTACTTAACCTCTATCTACAGGCCTCTACTTTCCACCGGAACAAGTATGAAACCATTCTCTAGACCTCTCTGCAGCATCAGATGCTGTTGACACCGCTTCCCTTTGAGACTTACCTTTTCCCCCGGTACACCGGGTTGGACGGTGTCCCCCGAAAATTCAGGTACACCTCAAATCTTGAAATGTGACCTTATTTGCAAATAGTATCATTGCAGATAGAATTAGCTCAATTAATAGGAGGTCATACTGTCATAGGATAAACCCTTAATCGGATACGACAGGTATCCTTATAAGAAGAGCAGAGACAGATCCAGAGACATATAAGGAGAACTCCATGTGACAGCAGACGTAGGATAGGAGTGATGCAGCCATAAGCCAAGGATTGCCAGCAACACCGAAAAGTAAGAAACAGGTATGAACAGCTTCTATCTCTGAGCCCCTAAGAAAGAGCCAACACTGCTAACACTTTGATTTCAGACTTCTGGCCTCCTAACTGTGAGGGAATTGATTTCTGGGGTTTTAAGTCTCCCGGTTGTGCTATTTTGTTGCAACAGCCCTAGGAAACTAAGACACGTGGGTTCGGTCATGCCACGTGGCGTGGCTTCACACTCTCTCTAACCACTACACTCCCTAGCCTTTAAATGATGGCGTTTCTCCAGGCTCTATCCCAAGCATCTCCTTTCTGTCACTCTAACCTCCCCTTAGCTGACTTCATCCCTGTTCATGACATCATCCCTGTTCATGACTTCATTACAGCCTTCATACGCTTGACTCCTGCATTTATCCCACCTGGAGCATCTGGTCTGTAACTTCCTACTTTATCTCTTGGCTTTCCCAACGCACCTCAAACACATGTACCAAATCAAACTCACTATCGTCCTCCCAATCTCATGTTTTTTCCAGTAGTCCCTCTCTAATGCCAGGGTCCGCAAACTTTTTCTGTAAAGACCCAGATAATAAATATTTTAGGCTTTGTGAGCCAGTCTCTGTTACAGTTACTCAACTCTACATGTATTGCAGAAAAGCAGCCACACACGATATATTTAAAAAAAAAAAAAAAGAGCATGGCTGTGTTCCAGTAAAACTTTACTTTCAAGAACAAGCAGCAGGCAAGATTTGGTGCACAGGAGACAGTGTGCTGTCCCTTGCTCTAAAGAGATGAACCCCCGCCATCAGTTGCGTTAACTATTACACCAGCCAGAAACCTGCGCTTAACATCTTCTCCCCTCACTCCTTTCCCCTAACATCCTCAGTCCTGCAAACTTTGCTTTCTAAACAGCTCTAATCCATCCCCTGCTGCACATAGCCTCCACTGTTCCTCTTGTTCTCTTTTGTCTGGATCATGGCCCCCGTCCACTGACTTATCCACTCACAGCCACTGACAGCCCCCCCCCACACCCCCAAAGTGCTCTATGTACCACCACAGAGTGATCTCCTCAAAACTGCAAATTGAGTCATGTCTCTTACACCCATTGTTCTTACAACAATGACAAAATTCCTTAGCACAGCCAGCTAGTGCCCTACATGGTTTGGCCCTTACCTGCCCATCCAGCTCATCTCATTCCATACATCCCTCTCTTGTCCCTGATCCAGGACCGCTTTTTTTATTTTTCAGTTCTTCTTACTTCCTCTTGGCACATATTTTCCCCTCTTCCTAGTGTACCTTAATTGTCCTCTTTCCTTAGTAAATGTCTATTAATCTTTCAGATCCAAGCCAAACACCACTCCCTTGGAGAAGACTTCTCTGGCCTCTTCACGTAGACCATGTGCCCCATTAAAATTTCTTAGGGCATTATGCACATCTGCGCATTATAGTCAGAACTGCAGTTTTATACTTGAGAGGAGGATTAACTAATCAATATCTGTCTTTTCTACTAGACTCTAAGCTTCCTGAGGGCAGGTACCTTGTTTCTTTTTGCCCTCGGAAGGGTCCCCATCACCAAGGACAGCAGGTGCTTGAAAATGAATGGATAAATAAATATTAATAAATCTTGATGTGTATTGGGATTCATCCTCCTTTCACTCCAGCTTTATCCATGGTTGCTCCACATTTCTCTATTTCGTACACTAGAATCCCACAAAGGCTTCTTTTTAAAGAGTGGTTTAATATCTTGACAACCATGAGCTAGAAATTTCTTTACCTCTGCAGGGTTTCCAAGTGTAAAGCCAAAACCGAGTCAGCAGACACCTGGGCAGGAATGTCATTTCTACAGAAAGCAGCCAAACTGAGTTTGGAAAACTCTTGCCTCTTGTTCGTACTGTGAGTGTAAATTTAAAAATTTGTATTCTATTTTATTTACCTCCCACTTTAATTCTCAAAGGCACACTGATTTTCATATTATTAAGTTTTTCATGACTAAGAAAGCATCACAGAGACTTTTTTCTTCCCTAAAGGTCAAATGTCTTACTGGACACCAAATAACATTAGATAGTCACAACTGTGTAATATTATTAAGAAAAGAACTCACAGAGTAATTGAAAATAACCACTATCATCTGTCCATGATGAGTTAATTTGTCCACCGTGCCCACTTTGAAGTGTCTATTTTCAGTGTAATGATGAAATTGTGTGCCTATCCTCCTTAGATCCTGGCATCACATCAAAATTATGTGTTGAGCCTGACAAAGTGGCAAATTCTATTTGAGTTCCCTTTTTTACATTAAATGTTATACATATGGTGTGGTTTTTTTTTTGAAAGACTCCTTTTATATATTTTTGGAAGGTTGTGTATTTCTCAAGAAAGAGTTTTGAATAGGAATTAGGAAACTCAGTCTCTAACCTGCCTATGCCACTAACTAGCTAGCTGGCTTACTGTTAACTTCTCTGCATCTGTTCCTTCATTTATAATAATGAGGATAAGAGCACATTTCCATTTCCTACCTACTTATCGGGAAGGGTTGCTATGCCGCTCTAGGAAGATAATGTGTGAAAGAGTTCAAATAGTTCTATGCAAATACAAGGAGCATTTATTGTTATTAGTATTCATTGTAGAGAACAGAAAAAGCAAGACAGGCACAATCTACAAGGTATGGATGAATAACAGTTAATTGATAAAACGTTTCAAGTTATTGACAGATAATAGTTAATTAATGACAGGTATGCAAAAGATGAACATATTTCCAAATAACTTCCAAGGAAAAAAATATTGAGGAGGAACATGCATTTATCTGGAGCATTTGCACAGTGTGTTGCTAAAAGTAAAACAGGGACAATAAGAAAGCAATAGATGCTTCATGATATCAGATAGATGGCGGGAAGGAATGACTAAAGGAGGGAGGAAGGGGGAAGGGAGGGGGAAGGAGAGCTAAAGGACATAAAAGTATGATAAGCTTAGCAGCTTCTGGATGGAAGAAATATGAATCCTTTTTTCCCTTTGTGTTTTCTGTGTTTGCCAAGTTTTCCAAACTGAATATTGATTATATTTATATTGTGAAAAGGACACAACATATTTTTTTTAAGTGTAAAATGACCCATAGACAGTGTAAGTTTTAGGAAGACAGGTTTTTCAAATAATTCAACCATATTCAATATATATTCAATATTGGCTTTATTAAGGGTTGTTTGCTGAAATAAAATTCAGAACATGACTTAACTTACATTTCTGCAAGGGAAGTATCATAGGGTATAATAGGGAGAGGGTAAGATTATTCAAGATATGTTAATAAGCTTTCTTTAAAAACTGGGCGTCGCCCCTGTGCCACAATTTTCCAACACGATGTGTCATTTGGGAAGTGCCACTTTCTATCGGAAGAAAGAGGAGAAATGCAGATGATCTTTGAAAGAAGGGTTAGTTTTGTGTTTTGAGGAGACTTTTGTTTTGTCTTCAAGGCTAGATTTGGGTTCTGCTTTAAGAAAAATCCAATAAAACAACAACAAAAAACAGTCATTGTATCCCCAAAGTTGATTACAATCTGACATATATGGGGAAAAAAAAAAACTCACAAAATTGAATGCTGGTTCCTTGAAATCTATATATCTGCTAATGTGGTCAAAAATCAATTTTCCCCTTCATCTTGATAAAATTCAATTTAAATGTCTTTTTTTGTTTTCTATGTTTAGAATTTTGAAAAATAGATTGAAGAGAACAAATATCTATATTGACTTTTTTTTTTCTGGAACTTGAAGTAACTTGACGTGAGGGGTCAGGTTATAATATGCCACTGTTTGTTACCATCTCCTAAAGCAGAGATGGAGGGAAAATTTGAGGTATTTCCACATCAAACATGAAAGAATTTTAATACTGTACAAGTTGTTTGAGATAACATAGCCTAGGATAAAGGAATGGGTTTTCATCTAATATTTCATTTCTCTAATGTATTAATTGAGTTGCCTGGATTGTTCAACTGAAGGAAATTGGGAAGCCACGTCCAGGTTGAACAGGACAGTGGGATGTAATTGGTTATCAAAGTCTGGTTATGGAAAGAAGAAATAGTTGTAAGCATGTCAAAAATTTGCTGTCCCGTCCAACCCACTGATTTTATCAAGGAGAAAAGGGAGGGCCCAGAGAGTTGAATTTTCTGTTTCATGAGATTCATGAAGGGCCCAACAGTGCCCATTCTCTTTCAGCATCTTCCTCTACTGTTGATATCTGTTCTTTATCAAGCTCCCTAGCTCAAAAATTTATGACTACTTCCCCATCATCCTCATATTATTTCCTATTTTTTTATATCTACCACCACTCAGGTCTCCTCTCTCCCACCTATTCTCTGGAAGCCATTGAAATTTATCCATTGTTTTTGTTTGTTTGTTTTTTGTTTTTATTCTTATGTTAATCCCCATACATTACATCATTAGTTTTAGATGTAGTGTTCCATGATTCATTGTTTGTGCATAACACCCAGTACTCCATGCAGAATGTGCCCTCCTCAATACCCACCACCAGGCTA
>NC_138379.1:25460850-25479263 GCF_054177405.1 Leptonychotes weddellii
TATGGTAGCTCTATTTCCAACTTTTTGAGGAACCTCCATACTGTTTTCCAGAGTGGCTGCACCAGCTTGCATTCCCACCAACAGTGTATGAGGGTTCCCCTTTCTCCGCATCCCTGCCAACATCTGTCGTTTCCTGACTTGTTGGCACCTCATCTCCTCAGATCTCAAGGTGACAATTATTGAGCAATGAAAAAAAATTATTACCCAATTGTTACACTATTTGAGACCCCATAATTATAAACACTCTTTAATTACAACATATTTGAACCAAACTTTGACCCTAGTTGTCCAATTCTCTCTCTCAAATATATATTTGGGGAGGCATGGCCCATGGCAGATTTAGGGAAGATATTTTTTAGACAAAAAAGTTTGGTTAAATTGTCTAGATGTGTCTCTGCTTTAACAGAAAGTTTCACACTTGCTTGTCATCAGTTCTGCGGTCAATCCAAAAGGATTTCACCTCTTTAGATCACAAGCTGGAGGCATAGTCCTACTCCCCTTTATTCTTTTCTGCCCATTTCTCCATATCCTATTAATGTTAGCTGTATTTGTTTTTCAAAATGAGGGTGAACTTCTTCAGGGATGAAGAAGCCAAATCATGTAAGACAAGGATGTCAGTCAAACCTCTAGGTGAATGAGGAAATTTCTCAAGGATAAAGATAGAATTCCTATAGAATAAAGAAAAGGTGAGCCAGACACCAAAGGATTCATCTAAACTTCACTGTTTAACTCATCACTCCAGAAAACCACAAATATTTATTATTTAGCTCATGTTCTGTCAGTTGGCTGGGATGACTGGAATAACCAGAAAGGCTGGGACAGCTCTTCTGGTCTAGGTGGAAACCTCTGCTCTTGTAGTTGGCTGGCAGCTCTGCTGGGTCTGGATGGTCTAGAGTGGCCTCACTTGTGTACCTGGTGGTTGGAACTC
Source organism: Leptonychotes weddellii (assembly GCF_054177405.1). Classification (NCBI taxonomy): domain Eukaryota; kingdom Metazoa; phylum Chordata; class Mammalia; order Carnivora; family Phocidae; genus Leptonychotes; species Leptonychotes weddellii. The sequence continues at coordinate 25,461,779 of NC_138379.1, forward strand.
AACTGGTCTGCTTGTCTCTGCTCCATGTAGTTTCTCTCTCCCATCAGCTACACTCAGCCTGTTCACAAGGTAGAAGTGTTCTGAAAGAGACAGAGACGGAGACAGAGACAGAGAGAAAGCTACAAGTCAACTTAAGATCCTGCCTCAGAAGTAGCTTAGTGTTCTTTCAGCCTCATTCAATTGGACAAAAAAGTTACAGCACCAGTACAGATTTAAAGGATAGGGAAATGGACTCCATCTCTTGATGACAGGAGCTTCAAAGACTCTCTGGTCATTTGTGATCTACCACAGCGCGTAGGCAAGGATGTCAGTAGACTTTGTATGTGGTTGTTGAAATTTTCCTGGATAATGATAGAAGTCCCACATATAGATGGAAGAAGGTGAGACAAGGGACAAAGTTTTTCTTACCTGTGGAAATGGAACAGGAGATGAGAAGCTGCCAGAAAAAGAAAAGAGAATGGTAGAGACAGATGGAATAGGCTCTCAAATAACCACAGGTTTTGGGCATGGGATTTGGAAGTGACAGTGAGGATGTTCTCCCTGCCTCCTTGCTCCATAGTTCTTGGAATATCTCAGAAAGAGTGGCCTCCACTCACAATGGCTACAGAGGAAGTACTATCTTCAAGGAAGAGCAGAGTTTCTGTTAAGAGAAGAGGAGACTCAATCCCCTTTAGAGAAAGAGGACTTTGTCAGCAATGGACTGTGGAATTCTGGGGATACTTTGTAAGGGGTTGGGAGAAGGAAAGGGAGGGAATGAATACTGGTGGGGGGAGGGTGTAGTAGATGGACAGAGGAATTTAAGTATTAGAACATGAAATAAAAAATTTGCAATGATATCTAAAGATTACAGAGGTAAGAAGCAAGAAATAAACTAACCTCAAAGTTCTTAGGAGAAATTTGATCAAGGGGCAATTTTCATACTAACACTGACATTGGCCCTCATGTTTGGAGAATGTCAACACCTGCTTGGATCCAGGTGTCACTGGGGGTCCGATGAGAAAGAAATGGGGCAGATGCCGAGCAAGGCTCATCAGAGTTTACATTCCTGGGGGCTAAGTGAGAAGAGCGTGATCTAGAACCAAGAGCCTCCTATGACTTCCAGTCGGGTGCCCCTCAGCCTTCCCACTCACCAAGGAGTGTTCTTTTTTTATCTTCACCTTCCACCTCTACCTCACCTCTCTCCCAGCAGCCCCTCCATCATGACTTCCATCTTTTCTTCATTCCCATTGCTTGGCCTTCAGATCTCCTGGTGCCAAACCATAGCTCTCCTCTCCTCCCCACCATTCTCTGATCCTGCCACCCAACTTCACACTCTAAAATTAGTATTTCTAGGGATTAAAATGTATAATCTTCCAGTGATAAAATAAATAAGTCACAGGGATGAAAAGTACTGCATAGGGAATATAGTCAATAAAAGTGTAATAACTTCGGTGACAGATGGTGACTACACTTATTGCAGTGAGCATTTCATAATGTATATAATTGTCAAATCACTATGTTGTACATTTAAAACTAATACAATATTGTATGTCAATTATACTTCAAATATATATATATATATATATATCTCACAAATTCTGGAAAGGGAGAAATAAAAAATACATCCATGGTCAACTAAAAAAAAAAGTTAGCATTTCTAACCCACTACCCACATTTTTAGATTTTTGTCTCCAGAAGAAGGGGGTAAGAAATGGCACCTACTAAAAATAGGAAGAGGGGACACTTGTTCAATCCCACCCTCAATCTGCAATTCTGCTGTTGCTGCTGAAAGAAAATGTCCCTAATTTTGCAAATCAGGAATGAAGGTGACACCCATTAAGAAACATCAAATAAAATATTGAAATGTATTTAGATTTCATATCCTCAGGTTGAGGAAAGGCATAATACAACTGATTAGGGAAACCCTCGGGGTTTGTAGAAAAGGCTGCTTCTTTTAGTAAGCAGTGAATAAATACCAAAATGAAGTACTTAAAATTGGTTTACAATACACCTCCGCACAGAGCCAATAAATTAATAAAATCTGATAAGTTTTCAGATCCCTTGAGGGGTGAATCTGCAGCTTGCAATACAGCGAATTCACAGCCACATCACAGAACAGTGAAAGTTAATTTTTTTCATTCCCTATGTGACAAGGCCCAGCTAATTTTTCACTGCCAACCCCCCTTTTAAAAAATATATAGTTCTCAGTACATATTGCTTAATAGTGATTTTCATGTCATCTTTTCTTGTTTTTCAATTGCTTTTGAGGAATTCCAATTTACAAGAACCGCAGATGGTTTTTATCTTATTTATGCAATATTTTCAGTGTACTCAGTAATCAGTGGGGTACACTGATTCTGGTGTTGGGCAGGGAACCGTATACCTAGCTCCTATTACTGTTCATAACTTATTGTTCCCAAATGCACCACCCTGAAAATGTACCCCAATGGGCTTTGTTTGGGCTGTGTATTCCTGCACCCAGTGTGCAGAAATCTGCACCGGAAATTCACCAGAAATCTGGAAAAGACCGATTAAAAGACATCCTTTTTTCCCATTCCAACAATGCTGACCAAAGCAACTGAACATAAGGTTGCATAAACACTGTAAATATTAAAATACATTTTAATATTGAACACAACATAATGTCCCCTGGAGAGACCTGTTTACACACCTTTTAAAGACACATCATGCAGACAGCCCACCTTTATAATTCTAATAACCTCAGATATTTTGCATTAAAGCAATTCTGATGGTTAGTGCTTAGATGCTAACACAATAAAGTAATAGCATAAAGAAGCTCCCATCTTTATTTAGAGCACAAATTAAACACTTTGACAGAGGTAACAGCCCTCGGATCAGGGTCCACTCCCCGATAGGACATTTTAATTAATCTCCTTCTCTGATTAAATAATGCTCCTGTATACTCACTGATGCTTTCCAGAATCTCAACTTGGGAGTGGTCATCTCTCACAGAGGCCAATATGGGTGTCCTACAAAGGTCAGTGGAATGATTTGGTCTTTGAATTATTGGTTTTCTGGCCAAACCAGATGGAGTAGGACATGATCCCTGTCCTCAAGTGAGAGAGCTTAAAAGAGGCATTGGGGCTCTTCAATAAACTGGGTACATGGTCCAGTCTTTTGTCCTTTCTTTTCTCCTGTTTGTTTTTTCTTGTTTAGGAGCAAGCACTGATCTTAACTATTTGGGGAAAACATTTCCATTTTTTTACCTTGCATTTTACTTACAACACGTGTTTCTTTTCTTCATAGAGGAAGATTTCTTTCAAAAGAGGTGTTTTCATTCGGACAGCCACCACTTCAGTACAAAACCAAACCAAACCCAGTAGTCTAACCAGACAGTAATATACAATGATTGGTCACATAAAAATAAACTTCTTAGTTCATAAGTGAAACAGAGTTGTCACTCAGATGGAGGAAAAGCAAAACAGTTCTGTAATAGCAGCGAACCTTAGTTCTAAGGATCTAAAATCTGCTGCCACATTTGTGGGCAGTTTGTTTCTATCTACATATCGATTTTATCTTTATTAGGGAAGTTGATGAAGCCTTTGATGTTCCAAGAACGCAATATGGAATGAATTAAACATCATTTTCGGAATCATGTGTGCAGATCTGAACTTGAGATTTTTTTTTTTTAATCCAGCCGACCAGTGTCCAAAACAGTTTCATTATTATTAACATCTTCTCCCACAAATTTCTCTCCTAGCCTGATACTTCTTCCTGATTAATGGACTAGTAGCAGGGACTACTTTGTTTAAATGATATTTTGATTAAAGCATCTGTTTATGTTTCAACAAAACAAAGTCAGGCATATTAAGGAATATAGTGCTTTAGGAACAAAGAAAACAACCAAGATTAGAGGAAAGTTAACTGTTCCCTTGGGAGAAACCCTAGTGGTTAAACTGTTTCATCAGCAACAATACAGAAATTGTTTTAATGGTGTTTCGGACATCTTATTCGTGACAAAATAATACCCATGTTCACAAAACACAAAGGTTGAAATCAAGGCTATCCATTTCGAAGGTTGGCATTTATTATGTGCAATATTTCATAAAGCCTGTTAAAGCCAATGTGTGAGGATATAGAAACTTATGATGTACCTTCATACTGGATCAAATGCTTTTCATGTTAAACTAACTAATATCATTGAGAACAATTAATAATATTCAGGATCTGGGGAGAGGTTCACTTCGTAGTGCTAGGTTCTTGGGCAAAAACCACATCGCAAAGCTTACTTAATAGCAAATAGCAGTTAAGAGAAATAACACAGGGGAACAAAACTGAAGTCCTCTATAAATAAGCAAAATTGTACCTATGGAGTTTGCGTTTGCTTTTCCATCCCAATTAAAAGCACAACATTCCTTTCTTTCTGTTTTGATTTTCCAGGCCAGTTTCAAAATTTAACTTTCCTAAATATTTTTCCGGGAGTAGAGAGAAATATTTTCCTCACTTACTAAAATCTGCTGCAGCCCTTTTCTGTCCTTTAAAAACTATGGCCCTTCAATGCATAATACTGCCATCGCTGAGAGACTGACTACCTTGGAGAAACTTCAAGATTTGTCACAACAGCAAACTCCAGCATGTGCATGGTAAGGTATAAACAGACGGGGCAGGGTCCACCTCAGGCAGAACATCCCTGTTAGAGGCTTTCAGTTTTTTTTCTCCCTCGGTCTAAACCGCAGATTGGTGTCCTTCCATTAAACGCTTTGGTTTGCCTTGATAAAGGCTGTTTGTTACAGCCCGTGTTGGGGGCAGAAGTTCCTTGGTAAAACTCGTCATTATTTATGTACAAGAAAGGGAAACCTTGTCTATTAAATTAATTAGAATGTGACCTGAAAAGGAATATTTTTGATCAGTGAAAACAGAAGTCTTCGGGTAAAGGAGAAAAAAGACAGAAAGGTTCAAAATACAGAGCTGCATTGTTTGCAGAAAGCCTGCTGCTTGCTTTATGCCTAGCCGAACCACGCCAGGAGCCCTCTTGAATTTCTACAAGAATACAGTTTCAGATCATCTGCATTCAGGGCCAGAGTCATGGCCCTGGAACCGATAATTGCCTCTGACAGGATTTAATTACCTTCTCTAGGACCTTTTCTCTGTTTGATTGGAGACCACCCCCTGCCTCCGATCAAATCAGACAGTAATAACACGCTGAAGCGCTGCAGCCAATCACGAGTCAAGTCTGAACAGTGACCTTGCTGAGTCGAAGCTGATTGGTGGTGTCAGCCTTGTCAACGATGTCAGGGAGCCGTCAGACAAGAAAGAGCGAGGGGGGAGCGGAGGAGAGCGAGGGGAGATAAGAGAACAGCATTCATGCTAATGGAGGCTGTCAGCATTCAAGTCTCCAGGCCGCCTTACCAGCGGCCTTGCACAAAAACAAAAATATTAGAGAACTCATACAAGTCTAAAATATTCAGAAGGGGCACATTTTCGCTCCTCCACTTTGGGGCATCTATTCAAGGTATAATTCACATGCAATTCAGATCCAGTGACAGATACACGCACATGATGTGACAGAATAATTTTCATGAAAAGAAAAAGCCCCACAAAACTTAACCAGATGAATTGTGGGCCTGGCAGGGGAAGGTTAGGGATAAACTACTGCTACATGACTTTTTGTTGTCATTTTTCTTTTTTGAAACCGGAGGATTAAGAATGCTGGTATTTAAGATGCACCACAAAGCTCTGCTTTTAATATTAACCTGACTTTGCAGTCACTGCATTATTTATGACCACTTTAGTGTGGGATATAAGCCCACCTATAATCTTAACAAAGAATAATACATTCATTAAATGGCCAATCTTTATGAACATACAATTTTAAGATAATTTATAGTAATGGCATAATTCTGGTAATCTGCAAAAAATAGTTTAACTAAGCTATAAAATTTGGTTAACTTCTATTCCATTGGGGAAAAAAAAGGCACTTTTCCCCAGAAAAACACCACCACGGCATCAGTGAGTTATAATATACAGAAAGTCTGTTACAAAAGAGTAATGAAAGGAGATTTGGAAGAGAAGTAGAACACATTATTAGAGCTGTACCAATTTGGAGTTTAATGTATTCATTATATTTGTCTATAAATAACCTTCTCCATAACATTTGTTTCTGACTCACCTACCTTTTTTACAAATGTAGCAACTTATATGAAAACAAATATATTTATAGAGGCGTTTTAGAGTTTCTCTTAGAGACTAAAAGTCTCTTATATTTAATAGAAATGGAGTATCTATTATGAGTCACAGTATTTTTCATAAATCTTTCAATCTTTTAAGAAACCTGTGGTCTAGTAAGAAAACTCTCACAAAGGAAGGGACACTTTGTTATGTGATTCCTGGACCTTACTAAAAAAGAATATGGCTTTTAAAAATAGAATCAGCTGATTCAAGTTTAAGGAAAACTTCTGCCACATGTCTACAAATATACATTCCTTTGAGCCGTTTCCAGCTTTACCAAGGAATTCTACTTAAACAGCATTGCACAAGTTGATTTGGTATTTTTGACTTCTGTTCTATTCTTTAGCTTTTAAATACCTCTCCCTCAATAAAACGGTTTCTTAAGAGTGGAATCTTATGCTATATATCTATAATTTTTTTCCTTTATTATGATGGAATTTAAAAGGTAGCTTAATTAAGATATATAGAAATCATATTTTTCTACAGTGGATTGACATTTATAACGGACTTGATGATGTAATTATTTCAACTTCTAAAAGAGCTATTTGAAAGAACCTACAGGGATGTAGTCTACTTTGAAAAGATTGCTTTATTTTCAGAGTCCCGTGGTTAAAACAACTCATTTAGGAAAAAAATGTATCTTACACAGAAAGTCAGAGGCTTAGGACTAGCTCCAGCTTTGTTATTGACAAGCTGTCCAATTTGGGACAAGTCACTTTGTCTTCATGAGTTTTGGTTTCCTCAACTATAAAAGGTAGTTAACATGAGGTTACCTAAAGAATTAAAAGTGTGTAGAGTACAAGTATAATTAGCATGTAGACATGATAACAGAGCATCTCACTTCTTGGAAACACTCCTCAGGGTTGGTGAGTTTCTCTCTGCTTCCACCCCCACCAGCCCCATCCTGTCACACACTCTTACCACCACCCACCCAATACAAACACACACACACACATTTTAATGAATATTGAGAGGTACGTAACAAGTAGTCATTACCATTGTGAGACCTAGAACACAAATTTGCTAAATCCCTTATCCCTAGGTTCTTTCGGACCCCACATTTTGCCACTTAAGCTAACACATTTTTGGTACTCACATAAGTGCTGATCCCTTACTGTGCTGGAGTTAAGTATATTTCATTGGTAGACTGCATGTGCATCATGCAATCTCACCTGGGGAAGGGAGCAGATGTGCAAGAATGCTTTTAAAAGAGACTATGCAAAAGTAAACAGTCCTAGTCTCTAAATGATTACCATCAATTTGAATTATTGGCCACTTTGGCTACTAGCCCAAATACTAAGTCTAGAATACATGGAACTCTGAAAATGAGGACAAAGTTTATTTAGCTATTTTTAAGGTATTTATTTAGCTAATTTTAAGGCATAACAGAATAGTATGTGCATATTCCAAACATAAGAAAGTTTGTTATGTCTCAAAGCAGATAATCAATAACATTTTATTTCAATGGAGGATACTACACTTTCCAAAAACAATCCACCCCCAATTGTGAAGGGAAGGGCAAATTTTCATTCTGTCCTCCTGCTATCACATCTTCAGCCAGTTCAGATCAGAGCAGCAGCTCCAGAAAGGAAAGGAGAGAAGCCAATAGCATGCCTTATTTCATTTCTTTAGCATCACCGTTCTGGCCCTGGAAAGGTGAATAATTAATACCCACCGGACTCTACCTAATTAAGTCCGCGTTTGCTTGTTCTGTTCATTTGAAAAGGCTTTCTTTTAGAGAACATAGCCTTTGCTTATCTTCACAGTTTATATTTCTTAAATGGACATTGTTGGAATTAAAGAGATTCTGTCTTAGTTTTGAAAAGCTGTTCCCTTTTTGTGCTAATCAGTAGGAATCAATGACAAAGCTTACTATTTTTTAGATGGGAGACAGAATATTAACCAATTGCTAGGTGTAGATTCTTATAAAACAGATAGTCAAGTCTCCCTAATTCTAGATTATGTCCTTTTTTTCCTGGAGACATGAAAAAAAGGTCTTTTGGTCCTTTAAAAACTGAATACACACCAAAAATTGAGAGAGACAGAGACAGAGGCAAAGGCAGAGAAATTAAGGAGAAGACATAAACCAACCTTAGGTGATAGCTCAGTTGCTGTTTCAGAATGATCTTTGCATAATCTGAGTTACACAACACAGTGACTCTAATTGCAAATTCAATCACTCCTTGACTGAGGCTCAGAAATCAATTCCCAGTAAAATATGACAAGCATTCAAAAACAATAGAATAGTCAATATTCCACCATCAGCAGTCTAGTTAGGACTTACTTCAATACAATACAAAATCAGTTCTTTTACTCTATTGGGCAAATCTCTTCTATTCCATGCAACCTTGCCTAACATTACCGATAATTAAAATCATGATGGAAAGTTAAAGAAAATCATGAGATTTCCAAGACTTGTAGAGAGAATTTCACTCAAAGACTTCTGATCTCAGACTTTTGATCTTTTCCTCAATTTATATCAATTGTCAACTTCACTTGTGTCCTCATGGCTTGGCAATAAATTCAGACAGGGACCATCCACGGGAAGGGGAGAGTAATGTGGATTGGGGACAAGGGACAAGGAGGGTAAAGATACATGTCCAATTAAATGCTCTAGAATCTGATCTCAGATTGTAGAGCCCTGGAGTTTACTGCACTTACAGCAACTGAATGAAAATTGCAATACAATTTTTCAATAGACCCCATTTTGTCATCATTTTTTCTAGCTCCAAAAGACTAGGGTAGAGAAAAGATAGAACCCAGACAGAGAATTAGAAACTAAATCTAGATAGAAAACAGGCAAACAGATAGTTTTGAGTTAGTGATTATTTTTAAGACTGAAATTCCCAAGTTTTAACTTCTAGTACTGATTTTACTTCTTACTTGGTGACCTTATCAAGTTACCTGCTGCCAAAATCTGTTTCACTTTCTCAACCCTGGATCCCAGATATTAAGGCATGATTCTTATTTTTTGGCTTGAACTTCTACTATCTCTAAACGAAGTACCCAAGGCTTATACTGTTTCCTCACATTACTTTTGTTACTATTATAACAATATTGTTGTTTGCCTATATGTTTGGAAAGAGGGTGTTTCTAAAAATAATACATCTGATTAAGTGCACTGTTTATTTACTTCAGAATCCACATTTTAAAAGAGCAGCCCACAAAAGGCTTGGAAATGCATCCAAAATGAGAAACTCCAGTCAACTGATTACTCAGCTGGCAAAATGGAAATTTCAAGTTGCATAGACAGCTAATTGTGGCCTGCCTCTGGAATGACAGGTCTATAATTTTTAGTTTTGTGTGCATTGAAAGCCAGTCACCTTGACACTCAGTGCTCCATTATCCACCGGCCACCAACCATATGATGATGTTCAAGGAGTGACGGGCACTTTCCATTATGAAACACACTGTGTTTTATTTGGATAAAGCTGTCCCGAGGGGAGAAAAAAAATCCAGGTGCCTACTCCCCCAGAGCATCAATGACACTGAAACACCTTTAATTCTAGAGAATCAACTTCTTTGTTCTTGTGTAATTACAACCATCAGTTACTCTTGGTTTTCTTTGCCAACATCCTTAAAGTGCCTTACTGTGTCACGGTCCTAGCCTTTTAGATATAAATTTTGCCTCTTAATGTCAAGAGCTCTCCCCATTAAATTATATTATGTTAGAAGAACTTGAAACCTGGTTAAAGCCTTCATCGCAGAGAAAGCATAAGATGTTTGTTCTTTGCCTTTTTTCCCCTCACAGCTATTTCTATTGTTCTGAGGTTTCATGGGTTGGGGAAATATTATTGAAGCAGGAGCCAGTTGATGAAATTGTAATCCGGGGTGTGAACTAAATTTTGGCTGTTGATTTTGCAGAAATCGATTACCTCTCTGAGCCTCAAATTAATAATCTTTCTCAAATTAGTCATCTTTAAAATAGAAAGCCTGAACCAGATGTTCTCTTCATTCCCCCTTTCCCCGAAAGTCTCTTTCTATATTAATATTGTTCACCTTAGGGTGCCTGGGTGGCTCAGTCGGTTAAGTGTCTGCTTTCGGCTCAGGTCGTGATGTCTTTAGCTCAGGTCATGATTCCAGACTCCTGGGATCGAGTCCCACATTCGGCTCCCTACTCAGCAAGGAGTCTGCTTCTCTGCCCCTCCCCTGGCTCATGAGCACTCGCGCTCTCTCTCTCTCTATCAAATAAATAAATAAGATCTTAAAAAAAAAAAAATTGTTCACCTTAAAAAAAACAAAAGAGCCAGTTATTTTACCAGCAAAATGAGTTTACTTGGGAAAAGAAAAAGAATTACAATTTGGGACAAGCAAACTATGGTAAACTCTATGCAAGTCTGGAAAACAAAGGAGAGCGTCTTGCTTTTGTAGGGAAAAGGCAGAAGCTGGGAGGGGCTGTTTCACTGAATTCTCATTGGCTGGGCTGTTGTTGGGCAAGGAGAAATTCTTCCTTGCTCCAGCTGTTTGTAAACTAAGCTTCTTGCTGTTGGAGAATGTGTGGTATGCTAATTATTGTGAATGGTAGTGTGTAAGAGGTCCCCCTTCAGGGCTTCCCAACTCCATTTTAAATGAGATTTCCTTTATTTTCACAGTGTTAAGGTCTTGATCATAACATTTTCCCAGCTGCAAAAAGCACCAAACTTCATTTGTCAAATGGAGCAGTGAGGATATATTCAGCTGCAAGTAATAATAGCAACTAACTGTGACTTAAACAGAAAAGACAATGATCTTACCTAACAGGAAGTTTGGAGGCTTATTGTTCAAGGTTCTGCTCAGCAGCTCAATGCTCTCAAAAGCCCAGGCTCTTCAGTCCTTCATATGCAGGGGTTTCATCCTTTGATGTCATTTACTGGTTATAAAATGGCTGTAGCAGCCCTAGGCATCCAAGTCTCAACAAAGATGAACCTGGAGGACATTAGGCTAAGTAAATAAGCCAGGCAAAGAAAGAAAAAAAAAACTGTATCGATCCCTTGTATGTGGAATCGAAAAAAATCATACTCAAAGAACCATAGAGCGTGATGGTGGTTGCCAGTGGCTGGTGGGTGGGAAAATAGATGTTGGTCAAAGGGTACAAATTTTCCATTATAGGATAATTAAGTTCTGGTGATTATAGTTAATAATACTGTATTGTACCCCTGAATGTTGTTAAGAGAGTAAATCTTAAGTGTTCTTAGTACAGACACACATACACACAGATAAAATAACTGTGTGAGATGATGGATGTATTAATTGACTTGATTGTGCTAAACATTTCACTGTATGTACATAAAATCATCACATTGTACACTTTCAAAAAAACCACATTTTATAACCTAAATATATGCCATTTTTATTTGTCAGTCATACTTCACTAGAGCTGGAAAAATATATTTTTAAAAAATCTAATAAAACACCATGGCTACAAAAAATAAAGTCTCTCCCAAAAAATTCTTAACAATGAAGGGAAAGACTGAAAAAAGGGCTCTCCAATTATCAGGAAGTAAAAACTTATCCAGAAGCCTTGAGGCGGGCTGAATAATACCCAACATATCCATGTCTTAGTCCCCAGAACCTGTGAATATTACCTTATATGGCAAAAGGGTTTTGCAGATATGATTAAGTATCTTGAGATGGGGGATTATGAATGGGCCCTAAATGTAATCACGAGTGTCCCTATGCGACAGAGGCAGAGGGAGATTTGACACAGAAGAGAAATAGATGATATGATGACTGGTGGGAGGTTGAAGCCATGTGAGGAAGTAATCATAAGCCAAGAACAAAGGTGGCCTCCAGAAGCTAGAAAAGGCAAAGGAACCAAGTCTCTCCTGGAGTCACTAGTGGGAAGAGCCCTCCTAATACCTCCACGTCAGCCCCGTGAGACCTCTTCCGACTTTGGGCCTCCAGAACTTTAAGAGAATACAGTTGTGCATTAAAGCACTGAATTTGTAACATTTTGTTACAGCAGTGAAGGGAAACTTACATCTGATTGGCCAGATATAGGCCATATGTAAGCCACTCCTCCACACAAGGGAGGCTGTGATAATAAAGAGCTGGCAAACAGGAAGAAAATAGACACAAATGTATTAGACCTACCTTCATTCACCTGGGGCTGGATAGATCGTTGAACTCAAACAAACTGGAGCCCTTTCAGCATATAAGAAGCGGGGAGGGGTGGAGAAAATTAGGAGAGTCCACCATATTCCATCACAATATTTATTAAGTGCCTAGTCACTCAGCTTAAATCTTCAGCGACTTGCAAAGTTCTCCTTGGTCTGACCCTTGCTTATCTTTTCAGTCTATCTCGCATCACTCTCTAAGGATCCAGCCTTACTGGTTTTTCAGCTTTTGTCACAAACTAGGCTTTCTTTCTCAAAGTCACCCCACCATTCAGTTTGCTTTCCATGAAAACCTCCCCCCCAACCACATCATCTCCCCTCCCACACTCTTGGCTTAGCTAAATTCGACTTCAACTGTCAGCTCAAACAGAAATTCCTCAACAATGTCCCCCCCGCCCCCGACCCCCAAGCTCTTAGTAAGTTAGCAACCTTGTTACATGCTAACTTAGCATCTTTTATGTAATACATCAGACTGAAAACTATCTGTTTGATACTGTGTCCTCCACCAGGCTGGGGTACCCCCTGGTTCTAACAATAGGAGAGCATCCTTAGGGGAGGTATAGACCAGGAAATAAGGTCAGTCCTGTTGGTTCATGGCGAAGCGAAACATAAAGAGGGCAACATAACTCTTTCCTATCTGTCTCACTACTATGATGTGAATGTTTGTGTCCCCCCACCCCCAACATTCATAGGTTGAAATCCTAATGTCTAATGGCATGGTATTAGGAGGTGGGGCCTTAAGGAAGTTCTTAGGTCATGAGAGTGAAGCCCTTGTAAATAAGATCAGTGTCTTTGTGAAGGAGACCCCAGAAAGTTTGCTAGCCCCCTGTGAAATAATAGAAAATACATATATTGGTCTCTGCCCCTGGTTCCTGGCACAGAGTTCCTAAAACTTTTGTCAGTTCTTGAGTGACAAGAGCACTAGGAGCATCTTTTGTTCTAATATTTGATCTTTGGCCTGGTTCCTGACACAGAACTTCTAAAGGCCTTGGAATTTCCTGGGTGATGGGAGTCTTTTGTTCTAATCAGGCAACTCATGGTATGCTCCTGGATAGCTTCAGGATGGGAGCTGGTCACCAGAAAGATCAAACACATCCATGTACCAGGAGGGTAACACACCCCAACTTTATGGGGACAGAAGTTCCTGCACTTTGGACACTTCCAGACCTCACCCTATGTATCTCTTCTTCTGGCTGTTCTTCCATATCCTGTATCATATAATAAACTGGTAAACATAAGTGTTTCCCTGCATTCTGTGTCTGTTCTAGAAAGTAATCCAGTTCAAGGGAGGCGAGGTTCGTGGGAACCTCTGATTTATAGCCAAGTCAGACAGAAGTTGTAGGTGACCTGGGGACCTCTTACTTGAGATTGGTATCTGAAGTGGGGGGGCAGTCTCTTAGGACTCAGCTCTCAACTTGTAGAGTCTGTGCTAACTCCAATTAGAGTCAGAATTGAATTGAATTGTAGAACACCCGGGTGGTGTCACAGAGAATTGCTTGGAGTAGGGAAAAAAATCCATACATCTGGTGTCTGAAGGGTTGTGAATGTGGTAGTAGTGTGTGAGGAAAGGAGAAACACAGAAGTGAGTTTTTCCTTCATACCCCCCTTCCACCATGTGAGGACACCATAGAGAAGGCACCCATTATGAGCCAGGAAGAGGGCTTTCACCAGAATGAAACCAAACTGGTGCTTTGATTTTGAACTTCTCAGCCTCCAGAACTGTGAGAAATAAATTTCTGTTGTTTGAGATTCTCAGTCTGTGGCATTTTGTTATAGCAGCCTGGACAGATTAAGATACTCACCCTGTGAGCACTATTTCCATTATGTATCAGACATTCTAACTTTTGGTTTGTACTGCTTTGACATCTTTTTATCATAGTCCCTACCAGTATGTCAATATATTACCTTGAAATTGTTGCAAAAGAGCCACTTTCAGAGAATGTGCTGAGAGGTGAAGTGTTGAAAACTGCCCCCTCTACCCAAGCAGTCAAAGCTCCACCTGCCTTATTGACCACTTTATGTGCAGAGCTAGGCACAATGTGTTCTTTGGAGAAATTATATTTATTAAATGAAAGCACCAAGGTAATTACTGGAGCTGGACAAGTAAACAAGATGGACCCTTGGCAAGGTGGTCAAACCCAACAAATTGCACAGAACTATGCTTCTTTAAAATTTGGTCCACTAACCATTTGTATCAGGATCACTCACCTACAGTGCTTGTTTAAAAGGAATATTCTGGGGCCCCACCCTAGACTTACTGAATCAGATTTTCTTTTGGGGTAGTACTCTTGATGATTTTAGACCAAGAAAAGTTCAAGAACCATTGCCATAAACTGAAAACAAAAATAAGTAATTCTATTTTTTTTTCCATCCAAAAAATTTTGTTCTCATCGGCTCGCTTCTAATCATTTCAAAGCTTCACACAGATGCTCCCCCTTTCTTCCATGTGTATTTAGTACAATGCTTTACACACACCTTACTCAATTAGATAGTGCATCAGCAGAGCTATTTCAGGATCTTCATCTATTCCTTCATGCAAGTATAGAACTAACATACCATTTATACCACAGGAGAGCTCACACTTGGGGAATTGTGTTTCATCTAATTTCTTACAATTAATGAACAAGTCCTATCAGTTTTAATGGTGTTATCTCAGGCCTACATTTTGGTGTAAATTATTTATTCTACTAATTTAATGGCAAACAGTCACCAAGGCAAGCTTAAGGCAGTAATTTCACACATATATTGGTTATAGGTTAATTATTTAGGTGCCACAACCAGCTTTGCAATAATGAACTCTCCTGGGCAGACCCCATAAAATACATTCCTCAGCTTTAAAAAAAAAAAAAAAGTTTAATGTTTTGAAGTTTCTCACACTGAGGTTTATGTAACTTCTGAGTTGTACTAAACTGAAATTTTAGGAAAGAAACTAAGGAATGTTTTTGTCAAGCAAAAGACAAAGAAGAGACCAGATGAAGGAAGAAAGGGAAAGCATGTTTACAAAAAAAAAAAAAAAAATTATATGAACGTTCTGAAAATTAGTGGTGGTTTATATCGAAGAATTATGGGAATTAAAAATTAAACGCCCAAATTTTAGAGCATGGCATATTTTCTAAAGTCCCTTAAATTTCTCCATTTGTAAGATATAGGCTTAATATTTATAGTACCTCATGCTCAATTCAAATCATTCATTTATTTGATCATAATAGATGGTCAAAAAAACCCACAACTATTTTGATATAACAGTGGTTCTCAAACACTATGAAGTGACACTGGTGTGCTCTGAATCTTTCATAGTTATGTGCCAAAGTTGGATCATTTGGAAAATTTTATTTTATTAATCCTAAGTAGGGTATATACAATGAGCTCAGATGAGGTGTTGAAGAGCTCATGAAAATGTGGTATATTGTAGGATAAGAACTGTGAGGAGTAAAAGATGAAATAGTAAGCCACTACTTTTGAGAAATTGTGCATTTACCAAAAAGCTTGAGAACTTTGCCTCCTGAGTGTATAAATCAGTGAGTTGAACAACTCTCTCAGATAACAACACAAGCCTGAAGTGCTACCCAATGAACACAGTTATATTGATAGCTATGAGTTAATGCCTTTGAATATTCTGCCAAAAATTCTATGCTCAAAACCCTAAGAATTGAGGCCCACTGCCATACAGAGTGATAAATAAGGGCTATGGCACAGATGTGCACAAGTATTTGGGGACATAGAAGAGGAACCTTTGTTCTGTTTGGGTTTGCTAACAAAGGGGTTTTCCTTGAGGAATTGAGATTGTGAAGAACATGATGCAATTTATGGGGGCAATTAGTTTATTTTCCTTTCTCAGTAGGAAAATAGTGAGCAGAAATTCAAGCAGTTCCTTTCAGAAGGGAACACTCAATGTGTTGGGGAAGATAAAGGATTTCTGCTTGAATAGTCAAAGATCCAACAACCCCATCACCTGAATGTCCACATCATCTTCATCTGCTTTCCCTTGCATAATAATTAGGCATATATTCCCTTGTCTTCCAAAGCTAAGAGATGCATTAGATTAGCAGGCCAACATTTCACCTTTGCAAATCTGGGTCCACTTAAGCAATGTGTGGAATGCAAAATTTCAACAGCTGATGCCCATATAAATCCCAAAATTTTCATATCTATTTCATTCTCTTGATTCATGATCTTCAGAAAATCTTTTTAGTTCTTCTACTCCAATGAGATCATTATTTTCTTCCTTTTCCCTTTGCTCCATTCAACACTTTGAATCTCAACCCTATGAACCCCCTCCTTTAAAAGCCCAGTAGCCATTCAGGAGTTCCTGGGTGGCTCAGTGGGTGGAGCGATTTTGATTTTGGATCGGGTCATGATCTCAGGGTCATGAGATCATGCCCTTACATGCCTGCACTCAGCAGGAATCTGCTTCTCTTCTTCTCTCTCTCCCTCTGCCCCTCCCCCTGCTCATGCACTCTTATGCACCCTCTCTCTCTCTCTCTCAACCTCTCTCTCTCTAATAAATAAATAAATAAATCTGAAAAAAAAAAGCCCAGTAGCCATTCATGCCTCCATCCCTCTCACTCATACTCACAGAAAGTTTCTGTGAAGATCTGAAATAGTCTAGTCTCTGATGAGCAACTTGTGAGCTCTGCAGTTGATATGGCATCTCTGGAGCTTTTCCATATTCATGTCTCATATAGATTTTTTGCTCATGGGCAAATTCACATTTTTCAGAAACTGATTAAAGGGTTAAAAAAAGTGAACTATCACCTAGTTCCCTGTGAGAGAACAGTTCAGTTTTCTGAAAATCTATCATTGTGACTTACTATAGAATTAACTATCTCTATAATTTTCCCATTCCCTAAAATAGCATCAATATTTTATCTCCTGAGACTTTAAATATCTTATAATGGGTAGTGGGATCATATAAGATTTTAGCATTTATGTAATTTTAGACCTAAAATGGAATGTAGTCCTTTGATGAGCAACTGTTGGTCTCAGAGGATGACTCTTGCCCAGCTTCTCCATGGGATCTAAGATCCAATTTCAGCATGAATAATTGGAAAAGTGCCTCCATATTTGCTGCTCTTTAGTATATTCAGTTTAAATTATAAATGTATATATTTTCCTGAGATGTGACAAAATCATTTTCATTTTAAATGAAAAACAAATGTGTCTTTTTAACATGATTTTTTTTTTCTGAATGGCCCTTTAATTTAAAAAAAGATTAATTACTA
>NC_138379.1:25479363-25491825 GCF_054177405.1 Leptonychotes weddellii
GCCCCCCCCCCCCCCCCCCCGCAAATTGGAGAGACAGATGGCAGTACAGAGAATCACAACTTAACTGAGCACAAACTTACAAGCAGAACCCTACACAGGGACCAATATCAGGATAGGAAAACCTGAACTATAATTGACAAGTTGCTGGAGGCTAAGTGTGGACAAGCCTGAGAGAGAAAAACTGCAGAGGGACCCAGTCATAGGGAAGCTCTCACACTTTTGTGTTTCACTTTTAGGAGCTCTAAAGGGTCCTCCTAGTCAATATCAGGAAAAATCCCCTGAGCTTTCAGGAGGGGAGGGAAAGAGAGACAATTTTGAAATATGCTACAGCACTCTTTCCTTCTAAATAAGGCCTGCTGTCAGAAGAAATTATTTTACCAGAACATAAACTGCTGGTGTGATATCAGATGCCTGGGGGAAAGAGGGAAATACCCAACTCTAGCCCCTTCTAGCCATCCACATAGGGGAATGGAAATACACAATTCAAGCCCCCACCAACAATTTTGTTCCACTTAAAGTGGGGCAGGGGGCGACTGAAAAGCACTAGTGAAGTTCATGCCCAGGGCCACAGCCTCACTGAGACCGAATCATAGTACTATAGAAGCCTTCATCTTCCCACCCCACCTTACCACCACATTACTAAAGGCCTATTTACAGCAGTTCCTTTTACATGTCTGCCTTTTAACAAAAATTTACAAAGCATACTAAAAGACAAAACATACACATGCACACAAAACAAACAAAACAAACAAAAAAACCTACTATAGTTTAAGGAGCCTAAACAAGCATCAAAACTAGAGTCAAAAATGGCAAGAACATTGGCATATTCAGACCAGGAATTTTTTTTCAAGCTATGATTAACATGATAAGAGCTTTAATGGAGAAGGTAGACAATATGCAGAAACAGATGGATTATTTAAACAGAGAGATGGAAATTTTAAGAATCAAAAAGAAATGCTAGAGATCACAAACACTGTAACAGAAATGAAGAATGCCTTTGATGGGCTCATTGAATCTCTGAGGGTGAGAATATGACATGAGAAACTACCAAACTTAAGAAATAAGGAGAACAAAGACTCAAAGAAAAAGAACACAATATCCAAGAACTGTGGGACAACTACAAAATGTGTAATAATACCTATAATTGGAATACCAGGCAGAGAAGAAAGACAGAAAGGAACAGAAGCAATATTTGAAATAATAATGACTGAGAATTTCCCCAAATTAATGTCAGACACCAAACCAAAGATCTATGTAGCTTGGAGAACACCAAGCAGGATAAATGCTAAGAAATTATACCTAAGCATATTTATCACATTAGAACTTCAGAAAATCAAAGATCAAGAAGCAATTTTGGGGGGGGGAAGCAGAGGAAAAAATTACCTTACCTACAGAGGAGCAAAGAAAACAATTATATCTGACTCCTCAGAAATCATGAAAGCAAGAAGAAAGTGAGTGAAATATTTAAAGTGTTGAGAGAAAAAAACTAGAATTCTGTATCCTGCAAAATTATCCTTCAAAAATGAAGGAGAAAGATGTTTTCAAACTACAATAACTGAGGGAATTTGGTGCCAGTAGACTTGCCTTAAAAGAAATGTTAAAAGAAGTTCTTCAGAGAAAATGAAAATAATATAGGTCAAGAAACATAGATCTGCATAAATAAAGATGAACATTAGAGAGTGAATAAGTAAAGGTAAAATAATTTTTGTATTCTTAATTGATCTATCAAGTAACTGTTCAAAATAATAATAGCAACAATGTATTTAATTATATATGTTTATGTATGTATATATGCTTATATATAAGTGAAATGAATGATAGTGATGATACAGGGATATAAAAGAGGAATTAGATATATTTTGTTAGTATATGTGAAGGAATATAGTGTCATTTGAAAGTGGACTTGGATTAGTTGTAAATGTATATTGCAAACTTTTGCAACCGCTAAAAAAAGTTAAAAAAAAAAAGAAATACAATTGATATGCCAAGAGAGGAAAGAAAAGGGAATCATATAAAATGTTCAGTTAAAACCATAAAGGGCAACGGGGCTCCTGGGTGGCTCAGTCCTTAAGTGTCTGCCTTTGGCTGGGGTCATGATCCCAGGACCCTGGGATCGAGCCTCATATCAGGCTCCCTGCTCAACGGAAAGCCTGCTTCTCCCTCTCCCACTCCCCTTGCTTGTGTGTGTCTCTCTCTGTCAAATAAATAAATAAAATCTAAAAACAAAAACAAACAAAAAACAGTTTTAAAAAACCATAAAAAGCAGAACAAGTAGAGAAAGACAAAAATAGGAACAAGGAACCATGGCAACAAATAGAAAAGAGTAGCAAATATGGTAGATATTAATCTTGCTATATCAATAATCACCTTAAAAGGCAATTGTCTAAATATACCAATTAAAAGACAGGAGATTGTTAGAGTGGATAAAAAAACAATATCCAACTACATGTTGACTACAAAAGCTTACTTTAAATATAAAGTTACGTCTAGATTAAAATTAAATGGATAAAGATATACCATGCTAACACTAATCAAAAGAAAGCAGGAGTAGTTACATTAATTTCAGAACCAACTTCAGAGCAAGGAAAGTTATCAAGAATAAAGAGGGGCATTACATATTGATAAAGAGTTCAATACTCCAAAAAGGTATAACAGTCCTTAATGTGTATGTGTCTAACAACAGAGCATCAAAATATATGAGGCTAAAATTGATAGAACTGCAAAGAGAAATAAATGAAATGCATTAGTATGGTTGGGGACTTTAACATCTCTCTATCAAAAATGGAAAGATACAACAGGAAGAAAATCAGTGAACACATAGTTAAACTCAACAGCACCATCAATTAATTGGATGTTGTCGACATGTCTAGACTACTTCTTCTAACAACAGCAGATTAAGAATTCTTCTCAATCTCCCTTGTAACATTCAAGATGGACCATATTCTGGGCCATAAAACATGTCTTAGCAAATTTAAAGGAAGAGAAAACAGTGATACCTGGAGAATTATTAGAGATTAAACAACACAGTTCTAATCACACATGGTCAAAGAAGAAATATCAAGAGAAATTTAAAATTTTTTTAACTCAATAAAAATTTAAAATAAAACTTATCAAAATTATGTGGGATGCAGTGCTTACAGGGAAATTTATAGTATTGAATTTCTATATTAGAAAGACAGAAAGATCTAACAATCGATAATCTAAGTTTTCATCATAAGATATTAGAAAAAGAAAAGCAAATTAAATCCAAAGTAAGCAGGAAAAAAATAAAGAATACAGATTAAAGCATGAATAAATTAAAAAATGGAATCAATAGAGACTATCAATGAAATAAAAAACTGATTCTTTGAAAAGATCAATAAAAATGGTAAGTCTTTAGTCAGGCAAACTAAGAAAAAAGAAGACAAGTTTACAAATTACTAACGTCAAGAAGGAAAGAAGAAACATTCATACAGAACCCATGGATATGAAAAGGATAAGAAAGGAATTATGAAAAATTCTACACCCACAAATTTGGTAACCTAGATGCTACGGACCAATCCCTTCAAAGGCATAATCTATAAAAACTCACACAAGAAAAAATGGACAATCTGAATAATTTTATATCTAGTAAAGAAACTGGATCAATTATTAGTAACCATTAAATTCAGTAATCATACTCTGTGGTATTTACCCAAAATTGAAAACTTACATCCACACAAAAAGCCTGCACATAGATATTTATAACAGCTTTATTCCTAATTGTCAAAACTTGGAAGAAACCAAGATGCTCTTCAGTCGGTGAATGGATAAATAACATTCCAGACAATGGAACATTACTCAGCATGAAAAGAAAGAAGAGAGGAGAAAGAGGAGAGGAGAGGAGAGGAGAGGAGAGGAGAGGAGAGGAGAGGAAAGGAAAGGAAAGGAAAGGAAAGGAAAGGAAAGGAAAGGAAAGGAAAGGAAAGGAAAGGAAAGGAAAGGAAAGGAAAGGAAAGGAAAGGTCTATCAAGCCATGAAAAGACATGGAGGAAACTTAAATGCATATTACTAAGTGAAAGAAGTCAATCTGAAGTCTACATATGTGGAGGAGTGGTGATGGGATGGGGGTATAGATGATGATACAAAATGTCAGAATGTTGTTGAAGCTAGATGATGGTAACACTGGGGTTATTATACAATTCTATTTACTCTGTGTATGTTTGAAATTTTCCATAATAAAAACTACTTATTATAACCAAGAATTATTTATATCAACAATAAATACAGGTTTTATGTTAGACACATAGTAAGTGCATATGTTTTATAAAAATAATTTTTGGAGACTACTTTGGTATTTCAATATCTCATTCATCAGATTTACTCTATGAATGGTATCTGCATAAGGAAGATCACTCTTTTATACAACCAAAGTTTATCATAGGCTGGATAGTTAAAAGATACTTTCAAATTATCAAACAAACAGGCCAATAAACAAACTATATTCGTGACGTAAAGAATATGGTGACAAAAGTATAAAGATTTTATATTAAAAAAATCACAGTTTATAATAAGAATAGTAAGATGATAGAATTAAGCATGAGTACAGTGTAATAATAAGACTATACAAAATTGTCTCAACATCAGTCAGATTCCGATAGAAAAAGAGAATCCACCCTGAGTATTTAAAACAAGAGGATTTTAATGCAGGGAATTGATTACACGGGTGACAGAGGAGCTGAAAAGCCAAAGAGGGAACAATGAGGTAACCCAGAGATGAGCCCGCAGCAGCAAGTTCCACCACCCCTCTGGTGGAGAGACAAAGGGAAGGGGCTCGTGAGCAGACCTAGAGGCAGAAGTCTCTTGTTGGAAGCTAGACCCGTGAAGAGTTCATCCAAAGGGAGACAGAACCACTGAGGAGACAGCTGCTTCTGGAGGTGCCATCCAGACAGAGAGGGAGGGAGAGAAACTCCCTGGTTTCTTGCCTCCTCCCACCTCAAGTTAGTGGCTCCCATTAGCCAAAGCCAGCTGCCATGGGAGCCTGGGAAACTCAGGCTGCAGGGGATCTAAGAATCCTTAGATCCAAGAAAAGGATTACCCCCAGAATAAAGTGGATAATAAAAGAAAAAAAAATAACAGTATGCTTTGGCACAAAGCCCATGCTTCAGCTTCTATCCATTTAACGGAGCAAGTCTTGAGTTTCATGTTTGATATTGTAGTAAGCACAGATGTTTCATGCCTAGATGATTGCTTATAAAGCTTTCTTCCTTCTCTTATAAAGCTTCCTTCTCTTTTCCTTCCTTACTCCTATCAGAAGTGGATTTACCGTAGAACTCATGATTCTTAAACCTCAAGGCCCTGCCGTTAATCTACCCTCTTTTAATGCCCTGGGAAAGATACTATTTTTTTTTTAATTTATAATTGTACATTCTTTTTGAAAATAGAGCATCCATAAGGTTGAATAAATCTCTTGTCCCATAAAAATCTGTCCCTTTCCTACCTTTTGCCCCCCACTCGGCTCCATTATATCTAAGTTAGGGGCCTTTCTTAAAATACCTACTCTAACTCCTAGTTCATCAAATGAAACCAGGACCCTGGATCAGATGAGCTGTGACATTCTAATTCCATTTAGCAAGGTGTAAAAAATATATATATATATATGATTCCCCATATGGAAACATTCTTTACAATAGGAATTACAAGCTCAAATTCTTCCAGGGATCCAGGCATGTAACGAATGAATGAGAATGAATAGTTTGGGACTAGGGCAACCTCAAGGGCTCATGATCCAGCCAACTGTTGCATGAAATTGAGCTCACTATATCCAGATCTTCTTCTTTGCTTTTTTTGAAGAGAAACTTAAAATGTAATTTCTTTTTTCCAAGTAAAACTGTGAATTCTTTTGATTTTTAAATGTATGCTGAAAAAACTTTAATATGTTGCTGAGCAAAACAAATCACATCCAAGTGCTATATTGAACATCCAGGCTGCCAGTTTACATTTGTTTTATAGGAAATATGCATAACTTGAGAAATTTATAACCAATTTTTTGCAAGAAATCTGATTCTTTCTTTTCCCAAAGTCAAAATTGAGAGAAAAAAAGGGGGATAAAGCTACCCCCCCAAAGTATCAGAGCTCTATAACAGTTTGATTATTATTTATTGTAATAAAAGTAGATTTCAACAAAATCAGTTTAGTGCCAAGCATACTGCTGGTACTAAGATACAAAACTGAGAAAGAGAAAAAGATAACAATAATAAAATGAAAGTGAGAGAGATAGAGCCAAAAGAGCAGGGGAGGTCAACAGATATATAACTGAATAGAGGCCTGTGATGATGATGACAAAATAGCTAACAGATATTGAGTACTTACTGTGTGCCTGGCACTGTGCTCAGTGCTTTTGTCAATCAGACAGTCAGTCAACAAACTTGTATCAGGCCAGGCACTATTCTATGTGCCAGGAGAAATCAATGACAAGACAGAGAAAGCTGCCTTCCAGAAACTTAGAGTCTAGTAGAGGGAGATAGAAAATAAAGCTGAAAACAAAGAGGTACATAAGATGATTTCAGGCGTTCTGCGATACAACAAAGAAATGAGGTAATGGAGTAGGGGAGATAAGGGTTTTCAAAACTGTCCCAGGAAAGCCTCTCTGAGAAACTGACTTCCAACAAAGGCATGGCTTACAAGATGAAGGCAGTCATGAAGCCAAATGTATGAAGTTTGTTCCAAGTGGAAAGAAGAGCAAATGAACAAATGCTAAAAGTCTTGAGAAGCCTACAAGTTCAGAATAGTTGAAGGGTGGAGATCCAGCCAGAGCAGGAAGAGCACGGGGAGAAGGGAAGAATGGGGTAAGCAGTCCTGTCTGGCATTACAGACCATGATCCCGAACTTGGATATTCACCTACTATGTGCAAGGAAGCCACGGACAGTTTTAAGCTGTGCCCTGGTATGTTCGGATGTAAGTATTAAGATCCTCTGGCTGGTCAGTGGAGAACGACGTGTTGATGTGAAGGTTGAGCTGATGAAGGGTTGGACTAGATTGTAGCGGTGCTGATGGTGACACATGGGAAACTTGAGTTTGTATTTAAATTCCAGTTAGTTAACATACAGTGTAATATTAGTTCCGGGTGTACAATATAGTGATTCAACACTCCCATACAATACCTGGTGCTCATCATGAAAGTGCACTCCCTAATCCTCTTCACCTATTTCGCCCATCCCCCCAGCCAGCTCCCCGCTGGTAACCATCAGTTTGTTCTCTATAGTTAAGAGTCTGTTTCTTGGTTTACCTCTCTCACTTTTCTTTCCCTTTGCTTGTTTGTTCTGTTTCTTAAATTCACATATGAGTGAAATCATATGGTATTTGTCTTTCTCTGACTTATTTTGCTTAGCACAATACCCTCTAGTTCCATCCACGTCATTACAAATGGCAAGATTTCATTCTTTTTTATGACGGAGTAATATATATATGTATATATGCCACATCTCCTTTATCCATTCATCAGTCAGTGGACACTTGGGCTGTTTTCATAATCTAGCAATTGTAGATAACGCTACTATAAACATCAAAGTACGTGAATCCCTTTAAATTAGCATTTTTGTATTCTTTGGGTAAATACCCAGTAGTGCAATCACTGGGTCACAGGGTAGCTCTATTTTTCACTTTTTGAGGAACCTCCATTCTGTTTGCCAGAGTGGCTGTTCCAGTTCACGTTCCCACAAAGAGTACAAGAGGGTCCCCCTTTCTGATGCATGGGAGACTTTTTATCTACTTATTTATTTTTAGTAGACTGGATGCATGATCTGAAGGTAAGACCTAAAACAAGGATGATATCTTCTTGGTTTTGAGTGGACGGTAGCTGCACAGTCATCACCACTGGCCCCACCTCAACTACCTTAGTCCCTAAGCAATCACCACCGACCACACACCTTCACACCAGCACCATTCCCAAGCTGCATTACCCTCTGCCACAGCTGCTGGTCTGGATCTTTAGGTAATTTATAGAGTCAGTAAGTAGAGGATTTCTCTTTACCAACTGGTATGGAAGTATTGCAACATTTCAACAACAAATACGGCCGTACCAGGTCCTACCAGCGGAATACCAGTCTTAGGTGAAGACTTTTACAATCTATCCTACTGGACATAAGACATCAGCAACAATTTCTGGCCAGGGTAGTGACATGATCAAAGTAGAGTATCCAGAAGGCTGAACTGGCAGCTGTGTGTTGGATGAGTTAGAGTAGAGGGGAAAACTGGAGGCAGGGAGATCCATTAGCAGGTTATTCCAGGTGAGGCACACAATCAGGTGAGAAGAACACATAAATTCCCCACAGGATTTTGCTGTGAAAAGTTAGACCTTGCGTTGATAGGAGGAAGGTAATATAATCCTTTCCCCCTTTAAATTGATTTGTTGGAGCTTTGTTTTGTTGCTGAGGGCACCAAGTGAATATATAGCTCTCACCTACATGCCCTGTGGGTAAATGATAAAATTACCATCCCTGCTTCCTCTCTCTTGAAGGAATGAACTTTAGAACCCTGTGGTATGGAGTGAGCTGGATTAGGAGTGAATTCCTGAGGTAAGCTGGTACTTTCCAAAGACAGAAATGAATCTATGAATCTTTGACACATTGGTTAAACTGAAGAAAGGGGAAGATCCATACCTGACATAAAGAGCATTCAAAAATCCTGAAAATAACCTTAAAATATATCTTTGCTTATTTGTGATTGTCAGGGTGGATAGAACAATTGAGGGGGAGAGAAAGTGAGAGAGAGAGAGAGGAAACAAAATAGTAACAAACAATTGGTGAATCTAGGTGAGTGTATGGAAAATCATTGTATCGCCTGGCAACTTTTCTGTAGGTTTGAAATATTCCAAGATAAACACTGGGGCGGAGGATAACTTGCTAGTTTGCTAATTGTTCTTCCTGGGAACTAGATGACCTTTGATGTTTAGTAGTGATACTCGTGGTGAGTCACTTCATTTTCACTCTTGGAGAGGTGTCTTCATAGTTTGAATGACAAAGTGAATCCCACACATCCAAATCAAGGGACCAAGGTCTTATGTAATTCCTAATGTATGGTGTACTTTTTCTTTCTTGTTTTAATTAACCTAATTATTAGTATATAAGCAAGAGACTCTTTGTACGGCTGTAGAGTTTCCTAGGAGGAAAAGCTACCTATGCTTTTCTTTGCCTTTTAATTGCTACTCAGGTTGACACAGAAAGCACTCAACCCAATCACTAGATGTTTTGCATTATCTATTTATGACTTGTTTGTTTGGGTCTATGACAATTTTCAAAGTGTCTTCTATGGTGAACAAGTCTGATACAATATTTAAGAATGTCAGAGAACACTTTAAATTCTGTTTATTTCTCAGCCCATCACTTCCAGATACAATTCTGAAGTAAAAGTGTTCAAATCACCATAGCTTCTGTAACTGCAACAAATTCCAATGCAGCTCCCGTTATTGTTAGAATCCAAAAATAATATCTTTGCCTTGTGATTTATTCACATTTTAAAATATTAGGTTGAACCATATAAAATTGACATTTTGTAAATCAAAAACGGTCAAATATTGACAATTTCATATGGTTTACCCTATTAAAATCAACACATTTCCTGTAATGTTGACATCAGATAAAAAAGATTCATATTGCCTATTATATATTATTTCCTCCCTGGTGAAAGCTCATAGCTTTCAGAAACACAGAGACTTACAGTTTATAGAACCTCAGAGTATGTGCCCAAAGCAGTTGCTAGAATAAATATAAATTCTCATATAAACCTACAAATGATAAGAGTTTAGTCTATAGCATCCAACTTTGTTCCGTCACCTCTAGTCTGGCTGCAATGGAGGAAAAGAAACTATTGATTAATCTTAGCTGGGTTTTTTGCATATTCTGTACATATTCTAAGAACGATTTGAATGCCTTTACTGTGGATTCTCATGATTGTCATCGTCAAAATGTGTCACTTCTTTGCCTGTCAAATGGAAGCCCCACTAACGAGGCCCAAAATTCACTAAGTAGTATTAATCTATTGGGCAACCTATGTCTTTACATTCTATTTTTTTTCCTGAATTACAACTTCCAATAGCCTCTGACAGGTGAAAAACCTCTCATAGAATTCTCTCACTCTTTCTTTTTAACAAGAGGATATTTTCAGTTTAGCATGTATCCTACTTAAATGCCAAACCCTGAAAGTACCACATGATGCAATAGAGCATAGATTATCCTAACTGCTCTGGTAAGCGCTATAAAAAAAAAGTCTGTGAATAGTTCTCATAATCTGGCCCACTTACAACACAGAAATATCTTTTCCTTGACACAGAAAATGTATTTTTCCCCTCAATGTTTAGTGTTTCCCTTGGATATTTCTCATTAATATCCTTAAATATTGTAGTCCTGAGAGCTGCAGTTTTTCTAAAAGCAGAAAGTTATATAGATTTTTTTTTTAACCAAACTCTCTTAACAGAAAATATTGCAGCTTCTCTTTCTATTACTACTTCAAAACCATACTGGCAAAATGAAGAAGGAATTGAGATTTGAGCTTTTTTACTTTCTGAATTCACAGTTTTCTATTCCAGGTGCTTTGAAAGTTCACTATTCCCATCAATAAAGATTTTTTTTTTCTTTTTTGGCAGAAAACTCACACACTTCCTAATGTTACATGAGTATCCCGATAGATAGTAAAAATAAGCAGAGAAAAAGACTTGGAGCTGAGTGGCACAAAAGGTCAGCTGAAAAAGGAGAGGCACGGAGAAGAAAAGTATTATGGGGACACAGCAAAAAGACTCGGGTTATGATAAGGAAGCTGCTGGAGAAACCCAAGTCCAGCACACGCAAGCAAGTGCTGACGGCTACTCAGACCTCACACAAGCACTATGAGTAGGTAGTGCAATGTGGTAGCTCACAGCCTGCATGTTGGTGTCACGCTGCCTGTGTCCAAATCTTAGTTGCATGTGTGTGATCTTAGAGAAGTTGTTTGCCCTCTGTGCCCAGTTTACTTGTCAATAAAATAGGTATAAGAATGGCAGGTGTCAGATTGGGTTAAGAGGATCAAACGTGATTTCTCAAGTAAAGCACTGAGATCCCGAGGCCAATTAATTGCCAACAAACGTTAACTATGAAAGCCTTAGCTATATCTTAGTAATTTCTTTTCTAGCCTTCACAGCAGAACCCTCCAAACCACGCAAATAAAATCACAACCCTTGGCTAGAGCTTTGGAAACTCTGAAGAATTATACAGATTCAGATGAAACCACACTATAAGCTAATTGGCTCCTATAAGGATTGCACATTATTATTATATTGTATAATTATTATTACTTCATTAGATGTGCCTGCAGAAATGCAATGTATTGTAGGGGAAAGTCAGCAAGCTTTAGAACCAGGTGGGGCCGGATTTTACTTTTAGGTGTAGGACCAAGATGATTCATTTGATCTTCCCAAGGCTCATTTCCTGACCTTTACAATAGGGATAACAGCACCTGCTTTGTAAGATTGTTGTAGAATAAGCAATAATAACTGAATAACTGGGCAGGTGCCAGGCACACCAGAAGCTCTCAATAAATGGCAACTCTCATTATTCTTAAGGGAGGGAGGCTCTTTGATACAGTCAGGCCAGAATATCAGAAATTTTAACACACTGCATAATCAATTCAACAAAGTTGACATCCAACTTAGAACACTTTTCAAAGAAAGCAATATTTTTAATTTACCCGAAGTTTCGCTTGGTCATCCTGCATTTTCTTTTATTGTCTTAGACATTTAAACTTTCACAACTCCAAGAAATTTGAAACTGAGTTCAAATCAGATTTAAAAAAAAAAAAAGTCCACTCCAACAAAAGCTCTCCTTTGCTCTTATTTATGGAGTCTTCACTATGCATCCTACATTTGGGTCTTAGGGCAGAACTGAATGGGTACATCAGTACTCAGATGATCTTAGACACCATTAAATTAAAATACTGAAGAAACGACTGAATTTCAGAGATGTGAAACAAGTTATCAATAAAGCTAGTTAAATATAATGCTAAAATGATTCTTTTTCTGTGCCAAGTACTAAGCTATGTGCCTCGTGTGCATTATCTCATTTAATTTTCAAACTATCCTCTGAGGCAAGTGCTATTATTATCTTTATCTGATAGATGAGAAAACTGAGTCTTGGAGCTGAACTATGTGATAAGTAGCCACTGGCCACATGTTGCGATTACAATTAAATTAATTTAAATAAAAGCTAAAATTCAGCCCCTTAGTTGCATAGGCCAAATTTCAAGTGCTCAATAGTGGCTACTATAGTGTTCACCTCTAATTATAGAACATTAAGAACATCACAGAAAGTTCTATTAGACAGTACTGCCTAAAAGTCTAAGTAATCATCTGAGTTTACACCACTAACATGTGGTAGAACCAGGTGACTTGACTCCTGAACTTGTCCTCTTAAGCTCTGATTGCCAGAGCCAAGATTTCTCAATATCCACATCAGTGTTCCTCCGGCCATTATTTC
>NC_138379.1:25491925-25518977 GCF_054177405.1 Leptonychotes weddellii
TTTTTTTTTTTTTTAAGATTTTATTTATTTATTTGAGAGAGAGAGAATGAGAGAGAGCACATGAGAGGGGGGAGGGTCAGAGGGAGAAGCAGACTCCCTGCCGAGCAGGGAGCCCGATGCGGGACTCGATCCCGGGACTCCAGGATCATGACCTGAGCCGAAGGCAGTCGCTTAACCAACTGAGCCACCCAGGCGCCCCCATTATTTCTTCTTAAGAATAGCCTTACCTTGGTGAATTATATGCTTCATGGTGACAACTTTACATACAGACTGTACTAGTGTTTGCTCAACTTTTAAGGTTTACTTCTATTTTAATTTAAATCTATCAATTTTTAAAAGTATATTATTATAGTGCATGGTTTATTTCTCTTACTTGCCTTGTATTTATATTTATAAAAATAAATACAATGAAATGTTTTACTATATTCTATACAGAGACTAAGGGATTTTCATCTCTATGTAGGGAGGTTTGTGAGTTATATAGGTGTTAAATATACATTTGGTAAAAAAAAAAAAACAACAGATAACTTTTACTTGTTCTAATTCCAATTACTGAAAAGGAATCAAAGAGGAAATACATTTCTGACAATGTAACATGAATACAATTCATTGCTACATCTGTAGAACCACCTAAAATCTCCTCTGTGCCCACCAGGAGTTTGTCACGCGTAAACGTTTGTGTCTGCACTGAACATTTGGGGAAAAACTGAAGCAGGATATAATAAAGGACAAATATAACCATGTGCAAAAACTTCTTCACACAGACAATGGCTAATCTAGAAAGGGAGTGACTTTCAAGGGATAGCTTCATGGAAGGATGTAGAAATGGTCTTTAAAAGTGGAATAAAATGGATAAGACTATTTTTTACTAAATGTGCACTCAGGTGGGAAGGCACAGGAAGTTTGGGAGACAATAGGACTCTACCAGCGTGCCTGGCACTACAGAAACACTGGAGAATTTGGGGAAATATAGTTAAGTAACTTTGATGAGTCTCGACTTGGACAGTTTTGATGCTGGACTGATACCAACTGAAAATAAATGAAATCAGTTGAGAGGAGCTTCAGCTTGCATACAGAAGGGTCAGGAAGGGGAGCTGTCTATGCTGGAAATGAAGAGCCATAATGAGCAGGACGACTTCATAGAACTGAGATATTCTAGACTTTATCAGCCATGAGTTGAAATTCAGTGCCCTTTGCATTAATTTCCCAATATCCCTCCACAAGCCAAATCCTCTTCACTTGAACAAAGCCCAGTCTTCTAAGGAAACTCATTCCCCAAATACACTTCCAATTCTTAGAGAACTTAGGTTTCATTGCCTACTTTGCTAGTCCCAAGTGTGGATGCCTGGCTCAAGGCTGGCTATGAGAGCAATTCATAGTCCCCATTGACTGGAGGCCGGTGTGTGGAAATCCAGCCACAGCTTTCTTATTTTCACAACGGGTCCACTGTGCACTGGGAAAGAGAACCCATCTCCCCTGTGGTACATGCTGATGCGGGCATGGTTGTTAGAACCAAGTTAGCAGAGAGGGCTCAGAAGCCACACAGCTTGAGTTCAAATCCCAGTCTAATCACTTAACCTTACTCCTTTCTCTTCTTTAAAATGGATTCACAATAACAACACCTGTCTCATAGTGTTGCTATTAAATATTAACTAAAAGAATTCATGGAAATTATTCATACAGCTCCTGATTTAATTCCAGTCAAATGTCTCCCTATTATCAACCCCCAATTATTATAGCTCTAAGTCATTCATTCACACAAGCAAGCACACACACACACACGTCTGTATTCCCCAGTAGGCTCACACCCCAGTGCTGTGACTGGTTTGGCATGTTTCCCAGTATTAGCCATAGTATTGACCCAAACATATTGCCCATCACCACCCTCTGATACCTGAGCCTTGGTGCCGACTTGCTGAGGCAGACCCCTTTACCTATTTGCTTCCTCATTCCCAGACACATTCTCTCCATAGACTCTCCTTTGTCTCCAAAGCACCAAACTCTTTCCTACCTCAGGATCTTTGTACCTGTTGAACTTCTTCCTTCAATGGTACTTCTCCCCACTCTGCCTGACTGATTTTTACTTAACCTTCAGGTCATTGAGAAGCCTTCCCTAAACTTCCATCTATGAGCCACTTATTTATTCAGATAGATGTATGTTTGTATAGCCTCTCTTTGTGAAGTCCAACTTAAGAAATTCATAGACATTGTATAAATAAAGCTTTGTTCTGGAACAAAGCCAAGTCAGCTCTGTTCACCAACAATTGAAGACAGAAGTGGTCATGTACAGTTATTTTAATCTTAGTCATCCTGTTTTCATTTTTCTCAGTCTTGAGTGCTTGCTATGTTTGTGCTTAATTTCAAGGTGTTTTATGAACATTATTAATCTCATTATGTCCAATGAATGTGCAAGCAGTGAGGATGATGAAAACTACTAATTAGTGGCATAGGATTACGATGGAAACAAAGTAAAACCTAACATTAATTGATGTGCATGTGTTCATCACTTGTATGGCATCATTTTGGACTTAAGAACAAATAGACTTATAAACAGTCTTTGGAAATTTAACTCGTTTGTACCCAGAGGAGTTTCTATGTTTGGTTTTCTGGTTATATTTTGATGTCTCGATATCCTTCTCTATTCTAAGTTCCATGAGGCTAGGAATCAATGTTTTGTTTGACATGGTATTCAAGAGTCAGTCTCTCAGAATGACTATAATGATTTCTGACACTAACTACCTAGAGTTCAACCAAACTTCACAGGTGAAGGGCATAGTCCTCCATAAGACTGCCCTCATTTCAGACACCAGCCCCATGTTGAGGAGTCCTCAGGCTACCGTCACTTTTGACCAGCTGGTTACAAATTCAGTTTCCCATTACCCCTTAGGGTTTGAAAATTCATTGGAGCAACTCATAAAACTCAGGAAGATACTTCACATACCTTAATGATTATTAGTACTATACTTAATGATCATAGTTTTATTACAGCAAAAGAATACAAAGCAGAAGAACAAGCCCAAAGGAGAGGTATAGAGAATAATATCAGAGAAGGTCCCAACTGTGAAGCTTCCTTGTCCTCAGGATACATGTTACACTCTCAACACACTGATGTGGGCCAATACACAGAGTATTTGCCTTGGAAGATCACCTGAACTTCAGTATCCAGAGTTTTTATCAGAATTTCATTATAAAAGCAAGATTGGTTCAATCATTACCCATATGACTCAATCTCCAGCCTCACCCACTTCCTCAGAGGTCAGGCTTATCTCATGTGGCTTAAAGTCCAAAGTCTAATTTCATGGTTGGTCTTTCTAGCATAACCAGCCCCCATCTTGGCCCATTTCATTAGCATAAACTACTAGGGGCCTACTTTCAAGCATACTTTCAAGTGTGATCTGAGGAATAGACATGAATAGCAAAGATACACCTCATTACTTGGGAAATTCTAAGGGTTTAGAGGTTAACCTCCAGGAAGCAGAGACAAAGGCCAGTGACATTCCTTATTACAAGGTGATACATAGTCCGTGCAATAAATGCTTGTTGAATAAATGACCCACTGGAGTGTTAGGTCAGGTTACACTGGATATTGCTAAGACTCTGTCTAGAATAAAGATAAGAGAAAACGTGATTGAATCTAGCAGTTAGGTGATTGTATTCAAAGCAGTTTCAGATGTTAATTGATTAAAGAATAAATGGGAGTTGAGGTTTTATAGATTACTCTATTAATATGTTTGAGGGCGACTAGCAGGTGGAAGATATAGGATATAAAGACATGAATATGTTCTTAGCATGATGGGAAGGAGACAGTGGACTATAAGAGAGTAAGGAGAGAGCTGATAGGGTAAGTCTGAGGTAACCTTATGGGTGACTGGGTTCCCGAGAACTGCTGGTGGCCAAACATAAGTCTCCGTGGTGAGACAGAGATGATTCATGCAACATCATGATGGCTTGTAATGTTCCTTTTAAACCACAAATTTCATAATTCAGTTCTGTGGAAATACCTTTGTTCAAAGAAGTTTGTTCCCTTAGGCAAGCAGCTCTTAATCATGGGTGATTTTGCCCCTCAAGGGACATTTGACGATGTCTAGAGACATTTGACCCAGTCATTCCACTTCTGTCTATATACTCAGAAGAACTGAAAGCAGAAACTCAAACAGATATTTGTATGCTCATGTTCACAGCAGTACTACTCACAATAGACAAAAGGTGAATCCAAACTAAGTGTCAATTGACAGATGAATGAATAAACAAATGTGGTATATCTGTCAAACGGAATATTATTCAGCCTTAAAAAGGAAGGAAATTCTGACATGCTTTGACATAAACTTTGAAGACATTACGCTAAGTGAAATAAGTTGGTCGCAAAAAAAACACACCAAAAAACAAAAAACAAATATTGTATGATTTCACTGATGTAAAGCACCGAGAGTAGTCAAATTCACAGAAATAGAAAGTAGAATGGAGATTACCAGGAGCTTGGGGAAGGTGGGAAAGGCAAATTATTCTTTAATAGGTATGAAGCTTCAATTTGGGGAGATGGAAGAGTTCTGGAGATGGATGCTGGCAATAGTTGCACAACAATATAAATGTACTTAATGTCACTGCACTGCGTATTTTAAAATGTTTAAAATGATAAATTTTAGGTTACGTATATTTTACAACTAAAAAAAAAAAAAGACTCAAGTGCTAGCTGCTAGCACAGTGGGCAGAAGCCAGGGATGTTGCTGAGCATTCTACCACGTACAGGTCAGCTCCCACAACAAAGAATTTTCCAGCCCAAGGGTGCCTGGTGGCTTAGTTGGTTAAGCGTCAGACTCTTGATTGTGGCTCAGGTCATGATCTCAGGCTCCACGCTCAGCGGGGAGTCTGCTTCTCTACCTCTCCTTCTCCCTCTCCTGCTGCCCCTCTTCCCACTCGTGTGCTCTCTGTCTCTCTCTCTAAAATAAATAAAATAAAATCTTAAAAATAATAATAATAATAATAATAAAAACCCAAAGAATTTTCCAGCCTGCATGTCAGTCGGGCTGAGGTTCAGAAATCTTACTTTCACAAAATACTGAAAGAACAACAGTAAGAGACTGTGTAGAGATGCTGATCTTTTCATTTTTACCCTGCCTTTTCACACTGAGTCTACTTCTCTGATTTCGCCAGATTTCACTGGCCAAATCAAGCTAAAAAGAAGCAAAAGGGGTAGGGGGGGAAAAGTAGAATAAGAAGGAGGAAAGCAATCACTTACATCTCAAAATAGAATTTAGAAACTCTCAATTTCTGAGATTAATCTATCTGTCGATGTATGTATGTAGGTATGTATGTATGCATGTATGTATGTATCTATCTATCCATCCATCTAATAATTTCACCAATAAAGTCTGAAACTATGTAAGACTCCTAAGCTTGGCTTGAATTCTTCACATTTTGTTGTATTCCCTAATCTATTCCATGCATGTTCCAGAAACTGATAATAAACTCTCTTAGCAATAATGTATTGTTTCAGGCGCCTGGGTGGCTCAGTCATTAAGCGTCTGCCTTCAGCTCAGGTCATGATCCCAGGATCCTGGGATCGAGTCCCACATCGGGCTCCCTGCTCGGCGGGAAGCCTGCTTCTCCCTCCCCCACTCCCCCTCCTTATGTTCCCTCTCTCGCTGTGTCTCTCTCTGTCAAATAAATAAATAAAATCTTAAAAAAAAAAATAATGTATTGTTTCAGTATATATTGTGTCTAAAATATATGTAATTCTGCTTTAAATTTTGGTGAAAATTCTATGCCTTCTATAGATGTCTTTACTACAGAAAAGAAGGCATCTTGGTTTAAAGAATGTGTTTATTTCTCCTGTTTAAAAACCATGAGAAATCTCAATGATGAAGAATCATTTTTTCCACTGCTGCACTATTGTTTAAAAGAGAACAATGTTTCTTGTTAAATAACTAAAACAAATTAAAACTTGAATGAGCAATGACAGTAAGGGAAAATTATCTTTTACATTTTCTATCCATGGGGCCACTGAATCAATGACCTTTCAATTCAGTCAAATAAACCTCTGATCCATTCGAACAATCAGTGAGTCTCACTATTTTCAAGAAATTGAGCAACTTATTTTATTGAAAATGATAGAGGTAATTGTGTATGTGTATGTGTGCATGTGTTGAGCCATGGCATTTGAAACAGATTCAAGTGAAAAAGAACTATAGTTTGAGAAACAATGGCTTTGGAAAATTTTAGTATTTTATCAATTTATTATTTGTTTATTCCTCCATCTTGTTCCATAAAATTGGTTTAAGACAGCTCAGAGTATTTTTATAATCTATAGTCTCTTGTCTTATATTTGTGAATATTTTGTAGACTGGGAGCTAAATACTAAATTATTAAAGATCATGGAAGGAAGAAAGGAAGGAAGGAAGGAAGAGAGAGAAAGAAAGAAAGAAAAAGAAAGAAAGGGGGAAAGAAGGAGGAAGGGAAGGGAAGGAAAGGGAAGGAAAGGAGCAAAGAAAAGGAAAGAAAAGGGAGGGAGGAAGGGTAGGAAAGAGGGAGGGTGGTGAGGAAGACAGAAAGGGAGCAACGTAATGTCAAATATCTTTTAACCCTATGAATTACTTCATCTCAAAGACCATTTCAGTAACTTTATTCAATAATACCATTAGCAGACAAAATATGCATGTTACTTGCAATTAATTTGTATTCAAGGATACTATAACTATAGAAAAAAATTGTTTATTTAAGTAGAATGAAATGTGGTCTGAGTCGACTTACTGTTTTTTGACTTTCTGTCAGCGATTTGCCCTCTGAAAAACACTTCAATATTCTTTTTGGAACATTTCTCTCTCCCCATCATAGTCCTGGTGGCTATGATCAATCTAAGTGTCCGCCTTCCTACTGGGGAGTCACAGCAGCTGCTGAGGGGGCTCTATTTACCAAATCTTTCCTGCATTGTTCAGATACAGGCAGGAGCTAAACCACCACCTCAGCTTGGTCCGTGGATATACTCTCCAGGATTCTGACTCTGAAGCAAGTGGCCCAGGATTGAAGAGACATTTGGCATGAGTCATCCTAGTGGCAGTACCACGATCACAGGACTAATGCCACAAGGTAGTTCTCTAGCTCCTGGTTCCCAGCTCTATCTTCTCTCCTTGGTTCCTGCTTCCTGACCTAGTGTTTCAGTTACTAGTAACTGTTTTACAATCCACCCCCAACTTAGTAGTTTAAAACAACATCTATTTTGCTCTTGACTCTGCAATCTGGGCAGCCCAGCAAGGACAGCTTGCTTCTCCTCTACTTATTTTTGCCTGGGGTGGCTCAACGGCAGGGCTTGAAGGCTTGCTCACACGTCTGGAACCTGGTCAGAGAAGACTGGAACAGCTGGGGACCAGAACAGATGGGGCTCCTTGGTCATCTTGCAAAATCTTGATATGGTCTATCCAGCATGGTGGATTTAGGGTGGCCAGACTTCTTACAGCTCAGGGATCCAAAG
Source organism: Leptonychotes weddellii (assembly GCF_054177405.1). Taxonomy (NCBI): domain Eukaryota; kingdom Metazoa; phylum Chordata; class Mammalia; order Carnivora; family Phocidae; genus Leptonychotes; species Leptonychotes weddellii. Next base: position 25,499,391 of record NC_138379.1, read on the forward strand.
ATACACACCTCAAGAAAGAACCATGCGGAAGCCCTGTCTCTTTTTATGACGTAGCCCCAAAGTCAGGCGGTGTCACCTCGGCACTTGATTGAAGCACTGTAAATGTACACCCATGTTCAAGAACTCCATCAACATCATATTGTAAGAGGCACACGTGGGATAGAATATATATTAGAGCAGTCATTTTCAGAAAATTTAATCCACCACCCCAAGCCTCCTGATTGATGTAATCCTGTTACTTTTCAATAAACTCTCTTGTGCCGATCTTAGCCAGGGTCAGATTCTATTACTTATCACTAAAGAATCCCTATCTAGTAGAGTAAGGATCTGTTTTATTAATCCCTTGGCAATTAAATGCCACTTTAATGTTGGATATTTAATTAATATTACCATCAAGAGGTTGGTACTTATTCATTAACTAATTACTAGACACACCTGCATGACTTTGCTTCTCTGGCGGACAACTCCAACTATTTTATCAAGCTTCACTGCATTGCTGCAAAACAGACATGATTATAAAAAAAATAGCTGAAGCAGAGAAAGGTTATTTGGTTTATCACAGATGGCAATGAGGAGTGCAGTGCTTCCAGAAACAGACCCAGAAGTTTTCATTCCCCTGGCCAGGCTGGAACTATTAAATCACATAGAAATACCAGGAAAAGATAAGCTACATGAACCAGTGATTGCTGGCGCTAAACACTCTAGTGAGTTCAAAGAGCCCTCAGGGCCTGCTGTTTATTTGGAAAACCAGAAAAAAAAAAAAGAAAGAAAGAAAAAAAGTGGTGAGAGAATGTCAGGACAGCAGCCTAGCTACATATTAGCTTATGATTTTATCTTAACCAGGCTTGTTTGAAGAATTTACATATTAGGGGTACATGAGTTTATGTATATATGTGCTAAGAGTATTTTAACCCTTTTTTTAAAAAAAGCTTCAGGGCCTGTGTGCACATTTTAAATAATAATGTATGTTCCATTGCCTATTATCGGGTGGTCAACAAAATATCACCCTACAAAGAAAAACATTTCAACATAAGAGCACATCGATGTCAAAAAAGCAAGTTAGAAAAAAAAAAGAAGAAGATAGAAGGAGGGGAAGAATGAAGGGGGGGAAATCGGAGGGGGAGGTGAACCATGAGAGACTATGGACTCTGAGAAACAAACTGAGGGTTCTAGAGGGGAGGGGGGAGGGGGGATGGGTTAGCCTGCTGATGGGTATTAAAGAGGGCACGTTCTGCATGGAGCACTGGGTGTTATGCACAAACAATGAATCGTGGAACACTACATCAAAAACTAATGATGTAATGTATGGTGATTAACATAACATAATAATAATAAAAAAATACATTAAAAAAAGCAAGTTAGAAAAGTAGCAAATGATATTAGTATGTCGAATATGATGGCGTTTTACTAAAGATAAAAACATCAAAATAAATAACGAAGCAAGAGACTGTTTGTTGTTTCTAGAACTATTCCATCCCTCCCCCTGGAACCCATTAGCCAATTTCCCTAAGATGCCAGAAGGTTCTAGCAGATTATCTTTTTTAATGTCATTGTGTTGTTGACCACCTATACTTTCAAACTCTTTTGTTAATGGAGTTCTTAGAGATAAATAGAGGAGGAAAATATATGCCTGTGATTCCAGCTACTGATTTTTTTAGGATTTAATTTTTATCTCTTAGGGTTCAAATATTATATTTTATCTGCTCTCATCTGTCTCTCAATCTCTCCCTCTCTTTCTTTCTCTCTCCCTCGTGCACGCATTCTCTCTCTCTCCATTTCTACCTCTTTCCCTCTTTTGGTTCTCTTCCAGAGGCTGCTTTTTCCAGTGACAGACATCTCCATGGGCCGTTCTTTGTGACCACCGGCTGTGTTGTGAGAACTGTTTTGGTCTTGCTTTTCTTCATGCCTGTCAAAGGCCACAGAGTTCGGAGTCTGAAAACACAACCTGAATCAGCATGGACCCGGGAGACCCCGAACACATCTCAATAAAACTTTCAATGATCTCCATTTTATACACGACGTTTTAGTTGTGGAAGACATACTTCATCTGAACAAAATTGTATTGAATAGCACCTCGAATGAAAAGGTCTGTTCAAATAGAGATGATACAGAGAATTACATGTAATACCTTGGTTTTTTATTCTCCATTATAGATAAAACCACTACAAAACCCAAGAAAAATCATACACATTCCTTTTAGAAGCGCAAATGTCCTAGAACCTTTGATTTGAAAACCCCTTGGAGCCCAAGTGTTTTAAACCATCTGGCAGAAAACTCTATAGATGTAAAAACACTTGTTAACACTATTTTCCAAAGACACGATTATTAAGAGACATTAGTGAAACACCTTTCTATTGAGTAGTTTTGAAGCTTTGGCTTCATGATTATTCTTTGTATGTGTTTACCTTATTTTATTAGCAACTTGTCCTGGATTCTGAAGTATTAATTCTTTGCAACAGCAAGGGGTTTTGTGTTACCTTACAATGTGATATCACCTTTAAAATGTTACACTTTTACCTCTGTGCAAGCACACTGCCCCCAACTAAACAACATACATAACTCTCAATCTATCATCTGCATTCCCTTTGCATTAGGTGTAACATTGGCACAAAAATCAGAGCCCCAGCTCCAATTTTTCCAGCTGTCTCTGTTGCCCTGTGATCTTTTGGTACAAATTTTCTAGCCTGTTTGAAAAGGCAGGCTTCTACCCGCCCCCCCCCCTTTTGATTGTGCATAGGCATTTTGCCAGCCTGAGACATGGATTAATATGAACAGAATCACAGACTTTTCTGAACATAAGTCATTTACGTGCGTTTAGTGACATACACGAGCAAGAAAAAGGCGGACCGCAGTTGGCTTTGTATAGGATCTGGGTAGGTTTTGATTTCACTCAGAGCCAAGAACAAAGCAACCTCTGACTTTTCTCAAACTCAGCCCGTATGGAATGACTTCTAATGACTTCACGAACTGCTAGCCTTCAGATGACTGGAGCGTTTTTTTTACTTTTTAAGTTTTCCTCTTTTGTGACGTTTTATGATTATACCTTATGGTGCAGTTCTATTTTTGTTCTTCATGGTTTTCTGAATGCTTAAAGTCTAGAGGGAAATTTTTTTAATCATTTGGCCACCATCAAATGTGCTTTTCAGTTTGGGGATAATGTGGAGAGAGGCTTTAAGTACCGTGCCAACACCAAACATGGCATTCCCTATTGAATGAGCCAATTCCATCCCCTGAGTCTGAATAATTTAGAGGAGACGTGATGTCATTGTCTACTTAGAGATAAATGGAAAGGAGTCTGGGTGTAGACTTTTGGAGTGGTCTTTGTAATAATAGTAATTAAAAAGAGCATTACCTCATATATTTAAACTTTTTGTATATACCATGTGCTTTTCTCATTTTTACCCAATATTACTCATAAAGGGCTAGTAGTTCTGTTTCATTATTTTCGAAGCACTGTTTGATGACCCTGGTTTAACAGTTCTCACAGTTCACTGCTTCAGTTTTCATCAGATTATATTTCTAGTTACACTAGACACTTTCATCATCAATTTCCATATGCCTCAAAGACATGCAAGGACCAGTTTGCCAACAGCAAATTCAGATACCAGATAATAGCTGCTGTAGAACACATTCTTCTCTTACTACAGACTTTTCTAAAATGAAAATCTTAGAATCCACCAGGCCAATTCCTTGACACTCAAACACACTCATATTTGTTTAACTAGATTAGCCTGTGTGTGTGGTGAAGGTTGAGGATTACCACAGACTATTTAATTTTGATGTGAAGATCTTATGATAAAATAAACACTGTCCATATACACTTCCATATACTTCATGTCCCAGCTGGTGGAAAAGTAACAGCCGTCCAATTTGCCAAAAAGCTGCCAAGTTCCAAAGAATTCTTTTATCCCCCTCCCTTAAATTCCCATAACAACTTTCCCATGTTCCTGCCATCACATCTTGAACCTCCTGTTGGCAAATGAATGCTACAGATTATGACCCATTATATATTCTAGACAAGTCTGAAGTATGCAAATAAGTGTTATATCAACAACTGAAGGTAAAGTTCAAATTTCAACCGATCATCATTTTGCTACGAACTATCAGTTTATTTGTTTTGCTTATGAATTTCAACAGCATAAATAACCCAAAACTGCAGCTTGCCATGCATAAAATCCTTAATTTTACTTTTTAGAATATTGCTCATGCTTCAAAAGAAGGGAATTAATAAACTGAAAATAAAACTCTAAGTATCTTGGTCTTTCAAAGATCAATTCAATCATTCCCATAGATAAGAATAGCAGAAGGATTTTCTTAATATGTTTTAGGACTACTGAATCCTTAAGGGAATATCTTTTAAAGTAATCTCTATGATTATAATATATGTGTAGTATTTTGAGATGGAACATGGACTGTTGGGTATTCTGAACTTATAACATGCATTGCACTCCTTTTAAAGAAAGTTCTAGTATATAGAGCCATAGAAAGATGTTTAATGACATGGAGAGATGTTCATAGTATTCTATTCCTTTGAAGGAATAAGTTACATAGGTGATGGGACATGAGAGAAAAAGGAGAACTTTTACTTCTTGATGTACTTCTAGGTTTAATTTGTTTATGACTATGTATTAATGTTGTGTTAAAAAGATTTAGAAATGGGGTACAAAGCTTATAATCATTGCTCAATATGTATCAGGCATTAATCTAAGTGCTTGAAAAAATATTAACACATTTAATCCTGGTAACAACTCTATGAAGCAGGTATATTTAATATCTCTTTTTTACAAACGAGGAAACCAAGACACAGAGGGTTTAAGCAACTTGCTCAAAGTCACACAAATAGTAAGAGCCAGAAGTGGGATTCCAACCTTGGTTTTTCTCTCAACTACCACTCTATACACTTAACTGCATTCCCAGGTTTATTCCATTTTTGTAAACTACATTTGACTGCAAAGCTATATAACAAAATGTTTATAATGGATATTTCTGAATGATGAAATCACAGCTAATTTTTAACTTTGTCCTTTTGCTTGTCTGTATTTTCCAGATTGTCACAAAACAATGAATAGAAAAAGGAACAAAAGTTGAAAATGAAAAAATAATCTTTTTAAAGTTCCTTCTGTACTGAGCATGAAATAGGGATTTTGATATAGTGCTGTGTTTTTTTTTTTTTAAACTACCCTCCAGTCAACCTTCCTTTTATTTTAGCTTCTAGTAAAACCATGTGCTCTAGATCTTGGCTATTCAACTGTTCTCTTTTGTGCAGATTTTACTTTGTTTAGGGCTGTTCATTATGGGGAATCATGAGAACAGAAGAAATTGATGGAACTTTCAAGATGTGGAAATGCCAAGAAAGGGGTGAAGTTAGAAAACATAGCTGCCATTATAGAAGTCCTGAAATGTCTGTATTTGCTGCATTTCCATTGCATCTTTTCTTAGAAGCCTGAGTTGCCCAGCAGGGCCATAGTGATGTACCTTGTATCAGTAAGAAACCCAGCGACTACAACATCTTTCTTACAATTGGTCTGAGAAGATTGATTGGGTTCACATGGAATAATCCCTTGCCGAAAAAACAATATTCTTACTTGCAGTCAGTGTCTATGCATTTCCTCTGAAAGCATATCTGTTTCTTTGAAGATTTCCCTTAGAAAACAGCCACTTGTGAAGACTCCCTTAGAATATTGTTTTAAATATAAGTGAACTAGTTCCAATGAGGACTGACATGGAAGTGATATAGCATCTAAAATCTTTATAGGAAAACAGAAATACACTTACCTCCTGCATTTATGCTTCATTTGAAATAAGAACAAGTCCAGACGTGTGAGCCATAAGTAGCTGTGGGACATTGAATGGGAGATAAAGTTTTAGGATCTGTGTTGTTAGAAAAATGTTAGGTTAAAAAAAAAATGTTAGGTAAGTATGGTTCTCAGCCTCTCTGGCTGGGGAATACCATGCCAGTATTTCTTTCTTTTTTTCTTTTTTTTTTTTTTTTTAAGATTTTACTTATTTATTTGAGAGAAAGAATGAGAGAGAGAGCATGAGTGGGGGGAGGATCAGAGGGAGAAGCAGACTCCCCGCTGAGCAGGAAGCCCGATGCGGGACTCGATTGGGACTCCAGGATCACCATCTGAGCCACCCAGGCTCCCACCAGTATTTCAATATTCCAGTAATCTTTATTTTTATTATGTAAAATTTATTTGAATATCTTGAATCCATTCATGTCTCGCCGTGTCTTGTCTCCTCCAAACTGTCATGCTGCTGAAGGCTACCATCATCTTCAACCCATTGCCAGCAATAACCCCTAACTGGCCTCCCAATGTTCACTCTCACCCCCTAAAATCCATTCTCCACGCTGGGGGAAAAATGACCCTTTCAAAACACAAATCTAATCATGTTAGCCTTTCTACTTAAGATCCTTAAACAGCTTCCAGTTGCCCTCAGGATGAAGTCAAACATCTTGAACAGGACCTTAGCTGTGACCTTCAAATGCTTTTAGCCTGGCCCTTTGGTCCTGGCCTCTGTGTACAGATCCGGATCTAGACCCTTCTCTCAGGCACCATGCGATTCCTCACTCAGCAACCCCCACACGGCTTTTCTTTTTCCTATGATATCCTTGTATTTCTTCCCTCCATCAGGGAAATCTTCACTCAACCTCAGAGGAGAAAAAGTCTTATTGTATGTTTCGGTTTTGGTTTTTTGTTATTGTTTTTGTTTGTTTTGTGGGTTTTATTTTTTTTGCACCAGATGCCTCTTCTTTTCATTGACATAATTTGTATTTATCTGTATGATTATTTAACATCAGACTGCTCATGACCATGAGATTATGTACTTCATAATGTGGAGGAAAATTCTGCTTTTTGCATCTTTAGACCATCAGCATGGTATAAGTATTCTTCCTAGAGTGAAGATTAAAAAATATTTGTTGAATAATCAAACCATTACATTAATAATACACAGAGAGATGGGTTTTAGATTCTGCTTGTCTCTCAAACTCAGTTTTTAAAAAATGTATTCATTCATTTATTTTTACTAAGAAGAAAAATTACATTATGTATTGCTTACTCAAACTACTAATGCATCTTACACTAACTTGTCAAATTGAATTATTAAAATTGAAACCCCCCACATACATTTTCTTTAATCAGGTTATTATGGGTTTTCCACATGCCCATCTTTCAAAAGAGATTACTTTGCCTTTTACTTCAGTGAGAATGCTCTTCCACCATGACAAGCCTGTCCCAAGTACCACTACATTCTACCATTTTTCCAGAATTGGGATCATGCTATGGGAAAAAACCTGGCAAATATTAATTGATAACAGAAATCATTCAAGTCTGTTAAAATGGAAAACACACTAACGCATGCTCAGTATCTTGTCAGATTTTTAAAATTAATTTTTAAAATTATTATTGCATAAATAATACTTGTTTGAGTTGTTGATACATGCTAGATGTTGACTAGTAAGTATGGTAAGAATTAGTGAGTTTTGCAAAATTTTAAGATTTCCACTCCTTCCATGCTTATTATTTAAGCTGCTGGCAAAGATTAGCCTTTCTAAGATAATGTCTTAAAAATTTATTTTGTGAAGCAAAATTTCCTCAGTTCTAGTGTCTCCTGAATGTTTCTCAGTCATAAACATTTTTATTGGTTCACCAAAAGGAAATTTTAAATACAAAGGACAAAACACATTATATATTTATTTTGAGAACTTCAAAAAGGATCTATCAAAAAATCAGGTTAATCACCTAAGTTTCTTTTGGGACTATATCTTGGTACATCATCTCTGTAAATTTTAAGATAGAAATTTTACTCGGGGATTTTTTTTCATGTTACTGTATTTTTTAAAAAGGTTATCTTTAAACAGGTGTGATACATAATAATCTTCAGTTTCTCTATGAGAAAATAAATTTCTGAAACAATCTTATGTATTATTTCATGTTTCTAAAGATATTAGAAAACCCTTTTAAATGTACTGTTTGAACACCATGAGTTCTTAGCTCTTATCCTCTGACACTGGTCTCATGACATCATTTCCGTTCCTGTATATCTGGTATGGATTTTCCTTGATTGTATAGTTGTCTCCTTCACTCATGCCTTGTCTTACTCACTTTCTCATTTATTGACCCATACTGTCATTTAGTAAATATTTCCAAGTTTCTACTATGTACACAGCACGTAAGAATAAAGGACACAAAGGGATAAAGGGCATAGTTCTTAAACTTGAGGAGTTTATAGCAAAAAACATTTGAAACAAGTCAAAAAATGTAAAAACTGTAGGAATTAAGAATAAAATAAGGATGTTCGTTGGCTCAGATTTTTTTGAATTGCACCATAATAGTTCTATTGGCAGGCTCTGATTTTTGATAACCTATAATCTTAAGCTTTGCTGGAAAATGATAAAGATGCAGAAAATTTAAAGGAAAAAGAACCAAAATAGTTGCTGTTTGTTCATAGAGTTAGATTGGTGTATATAATTTCAATAAAATTATTCAGTGAAATGCAATAGTTGTGATAAAATTTTTTCTGAAGAAGAACCACAGGATTGAACCAAGTTTTCAGTTATACACATGTCCCTGAAGTATTGGAAAACCTGTCCTCATAGGGAGAATGAGAGCTAATGCCAAATAAAGTATTAAGCTTTCAAGGGAAGCAGCATCCACTTTCCAAGCTTCCATCCAAAGTTCTCCCACGCTCCGCTCTCTCATTTTCTTCCCTAAATGCATTCTGAAAAGATATTTTAAAAGATATTGCAGCAGGCTATCAGGAAGCATATTTGCCAGTTCCTTCGATGAAATCACTGGAGAAAGGGTCCAAATTTACATTCCATTAAAGAGAAAAATCTGTAATATTTGCATAAAGGCAATCATAAACTTGGCATTTTATTTTTAGCCTTCTTTTGTTTTCCATTATAAACAGTAAAAATTGAATTTAACAATGACAAAAAAATGAAGCTTACAGTCTCATTTATGTTTAAAAAAAAAAAGAAATCCCAGCTGATAGCATTTCAAGTTTGCTCTAATGAGGCTCGATGTTTCAAAGGTGATGTCAGGGGACAGACATGGTTCACATCCAATCATTTTAAAACAAGCTTTTAGTGTAGGTATCTATATTGAAGGACAATATGATTTAACAAAACACAATATGTTCAAATCCATGTAATGAGAATTTTGAGAAGTGAGTCCCTTTTGTTCCTGACTTACTATTTAGATTTATTTCTATTTCTCTGGCTTTTTTATTTTGGTAACCTAATAGAGAGAAAAATTCACAGCCTTAATACAGCTTGGTCACTACTTCTCCCAGTGGATAATTGATCATCACAGACACAGAAGAGGATGACTTCTTCCTACACTACAAGTTACAATTTCAAACAGCTTTTTTTGCCTCAGTTTTTCCCCACTCAGTAGAATGATATACAAATTTTCATCAACTTTATAAAGGATCAACCACTTGTTTTGTATAGCATTAAATATCCTGTAAAATGTGCCACTAAGTAGAACACATTATTATTTATTATCTGTGTGCACATATATAGATTCAGGTTCATGTACGAATTTAAGTTTGGCTGTTTTGATTGACTATCAGTTATTTAAAAAAAAGTAAGAAAACCACAGAAATTATTTGGCTTGTGGGTTTTTTTTTTTAACTGATTAAATCAGCCCAAATCAGTCAAAAAAATTCAAACCATTTAGCTAAGACGAGTGCACTGCTAACTCAGAATAAGGGAAACAAAACCAAGCATTTCTTCAACATGATTCTAGTCAGTGTTTGCTGCTAAGCTGGAAAACAAAAACAAAATTTAAAGGTGTTCCCCCCTTCCCTCCCCCCATCTTTGCCATCTTTAATGTCAATGCCACTTGCTGTGATTTGTGCTGGGCAAGGAGAATCACTGTTCTCTTGATCTCAGAACATTTGACAAGTACTGACACTCTGGGCATATTGTACAACAAAATAAATTTATTAGCAACACCATCTCTCCCTTCATTTCAGCTCAGGCATAAGAGATAGGTTACTTAAAATTCAAGTGCCAGGAAAGCCCATTGTAAAAGGGAAATATTTTCAAGTGAATTCCGTTTGATCTTCTTTTATAGGGGCTCCTACCAGCCTCTCTCCCTTCCTCCCCAGACCCTGGAAACCAATTAGTCTCAGCACAGAGGCCACAGACCAGGTTGAAATGGCTCCTTTTTATTTTTAGGGGATATAATTTCAGCCAGGATGTCTAGTCAGTTGTCAAATAGTATACTTAGCACACTTCTCTCTCTCACACACATCCATTGGATTTCCCTTTGGAGAATGCCTAGATCTTTGAGTCCGACTCCTAGAAAGGAATTAGATCTGGTTGCAGTCCAAATCCTTCAGCTCTGACAATGGCATAACATCACAGGGCCACCTCATCTTTTATAGACAGCTCCGCCAACCAAGTTTTCTAAAAGCCTTCTCTTCCTTGTCTTCTGTCTTCTAGCATTTCAGCAGCCTTTCCTTTCCTTATGTTGTTTGCATACAATTCTGAAAGTCTTTTTTCCCCATTACCCAAAGTAGCAGAAAACAGAGGACCAACTTTAATTTTTAAAATGTTTCTGAAGTGCTTATTTTGGGGTGGGGGGAATATGTGCTCCCAAGACAAAAATGGAAACAATTAAGAGTCTTTGACCCTCTTCACCCCCCTATTCTGAACCTGCCTTAATTCATGGAGGTGAAAAAAATTATCAGCTGGGTTGGCCTTTTCTTTCTCAGGAACAACATTGCAGAGAGAAAGGTGTGTGTGTGCGTGTGTGTGTATCTGGCTAGTCGAAAGCCTTGAGGAAAGAGAGCACAGCTCTCCCCCAGGAAAGCCTAAGCTCAGCAGATGGGAGGGGACCCAGGGTCGCCTTCCTCGGTTTGAGCCCAGGGCCCGAGCCGCTCCCCTTGCCCCCGCGGCGAGCTCGGCGCCCTGGAGCGGTGCCAGGACTCCAGAGAGCCCCAGGCAGGTCGGTGGATGGGGGGGCCTGGGTGTTCTCTTTGCAGAAGACGCCCATTTGGAGGGAAAACTCCCTTTATTTTTCTGGGGCTCCGCAGCCGCCCCCTCCCCAGTCCCTGATCATTTTTACGCTGATCACACTCCTGATGATGAACTTGCGGCTCAGCTTCCTGCTGCCTGCTTGACCTGAGAGCACCAGCAGGCTGCCGGCCTCGCCCTCAGCTCCCTCCTCCTCTTGCAACCCCGGGGCCTCGGGGCGCCGGTGGGGGTTCGAGCGGGCCCGGGCTGCAGGAGGGGCGCGCGGGGGCGCGGGGTCCCGCCGGGGAGCGCGCACGGAGCGGCGCCTCAGCCGCCCTGCTTCCTGGAGCTGTGCTCCTTTGACCCCAGTGGCAGTCCCTGTCACTGCACCGCTCGCGCTCCCTCTGGCTCGCCGCGCCCTCGCTCCCTCTCCTCGCCCCCTCGCTCGCTCTCTCCCCAGATCGAGGCTGCTCGGGTCCTTTCTCCCCCCCGCCTCCCTCTCGTGCCGCGCCCCCCGGCCCCCCGCCCCAGCCCGCGGCGGGACCTCCGGGGTCGAAGGTTCTGGCCCGCCCGCGCCCCTCGCCGCCCCCGCGCGCCCCTCGCCGCCCCCGCGCGCCCCCCGCACGCCTCCCTCCGGCTCGGGCCGCTCCGCGATGGATCGCCTGCTCGTTGGGCGCTGAAGGCATCCCCGGGACCCGGAGCGCAGCCCGGGAAAGGTAATCCGCCCCGGGAAGGGAGGCGGAGGGCGGGGGAGGGGGAGGAGGCGGCCGGGCGCCCGGTGCCGCGCGCGAGAGGAAGGGAAAAAAAAAAAATGCACACACAAAGCGGAGCCCGGGTGAGAGGTGCCTTGTCAGAGGCGCGTGCGAGGGGCTCGGAGGCTGCGGACCGCGGCTGCCCCGGTGCTCCTGACATTCGCACGAGCGGGCGCTTCCCGGGCAATTCGGAACCCGAGGAGGGCGTATTTTCTACGCCGGAGCGAAAGCAAATTCTTTTTCAGGAGCTGTCTCCCTCCCACTCCCCATCTCGCCCCTCTGCTCATTTCCCCTCCCCCCCACCCCCCAGTCCTCAGCCCCCGAGGTCCCCACCTCCAGCTCCCTTCTCCGCCGGGATTTCTTAGGAGGGGTGAAGGGGGTGTCCGCGAGGGGCATCAGCGAAAGCCAGGCGGCGGGGATGGGGGTGGGGACGAGGACTAGGCGAGCTGTTTACTAGAAAGTCCCGGGGTTATGTGTTCGAACCGCCCCGGCCTAGGCCCGGGTGCATTGTGTTGGCCCGAGCCCCGGGCGCCCGAGGCGGCCCGAGCGAGGTGCGGTGGCCGGGAAGGCGCTGCGCAGCTTTGTGCTTGGGCTGCGCTCCGCGGCCGCCCCCGGGGCCGCCCGCGCGCGCGCAGCTCTCGCGCGGGGCTTTTTCTCACCCTGTCCCCGCGCCCCAACCTCGCTGTCCCCTGCCGCCTCCGGTCTCTTCACGATGGCAGCCTGCGGAGCGAGCCTGCGACCCGGGCACGGCGGTGGGGGGACGAGCGAGGAGAAAAAGTAACCGTTGCCGCCCGATTTCTTCTCCAGAGAGGCAGGAGTTTCTTTGCTATTTACACGGAACAGGGTTATCTTTGTAAAGCCTTTGAATTCAGGGGTTTTGCGGCCTAGGAGATGAAGGGGGCATTTTTCCGGAGATCGGGGAGGGAGTTAGAATCTACCAGCAAGAAATTAAGGATGCCCCGGTGGGGTAGATTTATAGAACATTTACTAACCCCCTCCCCCAACATACCCCAAATTAAGAGCAAATGCGGGTCATGCAAAATGTGTAATTGATTTAGATGCTGCAAACAAACACAAACAGGTCCGGGTGGAAAAAAACAAAACTTTAAGGGAAAGAAGATTTCTAAAGAGGGGGGAAATCCGTGGCCTCCACACCCCCTTCCAACGCTCGCTGGCTCCCTCCCTTCCTTTCTCCGCCGCTCCAGGAAAGCAGCCCGGCAGCTCCGGGCAGAGAGCAGGGAGGCGGCGGTGGCGGCTCCGGGCGCGGGCTCCGCTCTGAGGGTTCGGGGATGCCAGTGCGCCCGCGAGGCTGACGTCGGGGGCGTGGGGCTGTGATGCTCGGGCGAGGATGGCGCGGTGTCAGAGCCATTGGCCGCCGGTGGTCATCAATCAATCCGGGGCTGGGGGAGAGAAAGAGAGACAGGCGCCCGGCGGAGCCCGGGGCCGCGAGCGCCAGCTCCAGCAGTGCGAGCAGCGGCGGCAGTAGCGGAGGCGACGGTGGTGGCAACGGGGGACTGAGCGAGTAAGGCGAGCTGGTGCTCCAGGAAGGAAGGGGGAGCTGTAGCCCGGACGAGCCGGCCGTAAGCCGGGAGGGCAGGGCGAGTGTGTGAGTGTGTGAGTGTGTGTGTGTGTGTGTGTGTAGTTGCTGAAGGACACCCCCCCCCAAACTGCCCACCCTAGATTTAAAACAAACAAACCAATCCAAAGTGGAGAATTCCGCGCCCCCCGCCCCACCATATATAGGCTCTACGCGTTGCCAGAGGCGCAGGAGAAAAGTCCTGCCCTTTCTCTCCGAAAGAATGTGCCAGGCGGGTGTCCGCAGTGCTGGAGACAAGTTCAGGTGTAAGTGCGGCGGGAGTGGGGGGGGGGCGCTCTGTGGACAGAGGCACGTGGAACTTTGTGCATCCCTCTCAAAACCCTGGCGGAGAAGCCTCTGAGAAGGCTTGTAGGCATCGCTCCGGGATACGGGGATGAGTAACTGGAGGTGGGCATAAAAGAGTAGGGGCGTGAGTTGAGAAATCACTCGATCCGTGCGGCAGGCAGAGGGAGGAGAGAGCGAAATTTGGTGGAGTTGGAGCAGGCGAGTTCCAAAGTCCGGCCAGGCGGTCGGGCGATCTTCTCAGGGCTAGTGAATAAAATGAGCATCCTTGTTTAAACGAGGAAATCACGGGCTCCTTTCTCATAGGCTGTGCCAAACGAGCTCGGGTAGGGAGGTCATGAGTTGTTGCTTTGAAACTTTAGGTAAATTGGACTTCTGGTGTCTAGGAGGTGGAGACAGTTATTTAATTCCTCAGCTTTTAATCCTTTCATTGCCAGCAGACTTTAAAAGGTTTTCCAGCTAGATTCCTGAAAAAGAACATTGCAAGTTGCACAGCTTAAGGGGCAGGAGACTCTATTGCTGTCTAGGAAATGCAAAATGAGCCCACACGATTTTTTTTAAGGCGAAAATCAAACTAGCACCAGCATGAATATTTGGCAATGTCAGTCCCTTTTAGATTCTCCTTTAGGATTCCTGGCATTTAGTGCCAGGTTCCTTTGTTTTGTGGAGCAAATGTGCTGAAATTATAAAATGAAAATTGAAAGAATACTCTTTAAATATTATATGTAAAAAGTGATGTAAGTGTAATGAGGATGAGATGCTCCAAAATCTGAACATTTGGAAGCTTTTACTGCCTAAATGTGTGAAGCAAGGTAAATCAGCTTCTGGATAGTTTTAGGCTGTGTATCATTCTGTCTTGTTTCAAGCTTTTTCCAAATTTCTCAGGTCAGAGGAGGGGCCATTGTCCCCTCTCTTTGAGAGTTTGCTAGAAAAAAAAAAAACCTTTTCCATGTGTTGGTGTTTAATATCTGAGTGGGGGTGAACATAGTATTTTAAAAAATAAGCCTTTTCTTGACTTGTCTGTAAAGGTTCCTGTGAAAGTTTTGAAGCTCTCTGCCTCAGTCCGACAGTTTCTTCAAAGGACTCCAGATTAAAGAAGGTAGACACTGCAGGTGCACTCTTTCGATAAAACATTTGAAAGAGAACATGGTAGAGATGAATTCAAATGAGGTGCCAGCCACCCATTTAGCCCTTCAGAGTTACAGGGGCCTGTGCTTGCTGATGAAAAGATGTTCTATTTGTCTTGCTGGGGCAAAGGTACAAAGAGGCACAGATGTTCACTTGATAGAAAAGGCAATCCTACTTGGACTTTAGGATAGACTGGACCATTGAGGAGTGTGAACTGATCACCTTCTAAGTTCTCTGCTTCAAATGGGAGGGTCTAATCCTAACTCCTCTAAGTCACTGCATAGATATTTACATAATAGGTGTGGAAATTTTATTTCTAGGCTCTTTTGCTTAGTTTAATTGGTGAGTTTACTCCAGGAACATTTAAACCTTTCTCTGACACAGAGTGCAGAGATCGTTATTGAGAGGTCACAGTGGCGTAGACATGAATTTTGTCTCCTTTGCTTCTTAATGCTGCGTATCTCACACAATAGACTTTGATGGCAGGAACATAAGAATTGCCATGTAATTTTTACACCACTCTTTAATTTATGCAAACACTAAGTTCTCGGAGTCTGAAAATGTGTATTTTTTTTCCCTCTGTGCTTTGATGGCTAACATTCTTTTTAATGACAGTCATTTCTATAACAGGAAGATGTTTTCATTTGTATTTACTTTTCAGCATGGCGCAATTATGCAGTTTTGCGCTTCAGTAGTGTCTCGGTACTTTGTGTCTCAAAAGAGAATTACAGTACTTAGAACAGGACTGCAATTTGAAGCAGGTGTTGTGTTTTACTGTTATGCAAAATAACAGTAAAATATAATTGTGGGGGAAATTAAGGAAACAGCTGCAAACTTGGTATGAAAACTGCTACTACATTATGATTTGTAAGCAGTTCTTATAGATATCTTACATCAAAGGAGCAGGGAAAGATTTTAATTTAGTTAATCCTACTGGCCTGGTTGTCTATCAACTAGTGCTTAAAGGACTCCTACCTCCCATGAAGTCAGGAAGAAGAAAGAGAACCCAAAGTGACACTTCGTTTAAAATGCCAGAACACCAGGGATTCATGTCTTGGCAGTGGCGTTGTGCATTAGGAACGAAGGCAAAGTGGGTGTCATTTAGCTTGCTTTGCTAATATGAAGAAGGCAATGATTTGAGTAGAACGCTGTGGAATTTCTTAGCCCAGCTAGCATATGGAGGACTACACAACCCCCGGGTTGTAAAATAATAAAATAAATGGCCTATGGCAGGCCATCTGCCTTTTGCTTGATATCTAAGGTGTTTCATGCCAAATTTAAATCTAATCTTATTATTCTAAATATTTTTATTTGAGATAACAGCTAAGACTCCTGGAGCTTAATGGTGCACATGGCAAACATACTCTGATGCAGAGCACTTAAGGAGCGTGGGTTACCCCAGGGTTACTCAAGGAGGGTGCTACCCGTTTCTTCTTTGTTGCACTGATGAGTTCCAACAGCCTCAGTGCAGGGATTTGCTCTCTTAGTCTTTGCATACCTACCATAAAAATAAACATCTTCATTTCTCAACCCAGCGCAGCAAATAATATATTGACATTTATCAGAAAAATCAAAACTAGTGGAAATTTTGAGAGGATGAAACCAGCTGCTGAGAATTATACAGCACCAGGCAAGAATGAGGTGGTAGACGTAATGGACGCCCCCTTTCAGTGCTCTCTTTGGGCTCTAAGAGGGGCCGTAGTGAATGCATCCAAGTAGTGGTCCAAGTCTGGATGTGTTTGACTTTCCCCCGCGTGACTGTAGTGTTTGAAGAAATCATATTACATTTAGCAAGAAGGATTTGCCCTACCATAAGATTCTTGGCCAGAATGGAATACATATGTATACCAGGTGTTGAGTACCTGGGTATTTGGGGAACTGCTTGTGAAAGAAAAAATTGCATGTAACATGTGCCTATATTATGTGCGTATTATAGCTATACACAGGTATCTATTATAAGTGCAGCATTTTAAACTTACATTTGATATCGTGTTATATGGCTGGCTGTGTTAAGCATTGAGATTTCACATTATTCTATGACATCAACTTTGTACAGACTAGACATTCCAATTAGCAGGGAAGGTTTGGAAGATTCTCCACTTCGAGCACAAACCATTTATAGTTAGACACCATGGCAACTGTGGATATGCCCCTTCCGTAATTCATGTTAAGTGCCATAATTATAATTAAAGAGGAAATCTTAGTTTGAACGCCACTGAAGTGATTTGCCGGCAGCCAGCAATGTCATATGGAGCGCAGGGTCCACTCTGAAGTGCATGCAGGATAGAGTGCTGGGGAAGGTTGTATTCACGGGGCAACGACACACATTAAGATTTTTCCTGAGCCCATTTCATGTCCAGGTGTCATATTTGATGTTTCTTAGAGCACCTTCGTTTTCTTTGTTCTCATTTTATAATTTTTTTTTTTTTTCAGAAACGCACAGTGGTATTGATGAGTAGATCCTTGGGTTCAGAGGTTGGCTGAAACACACCATGCCTGCGTCCATCCTTTGTTCTGGAAAGTTGTGAATTGCTCATGCCTATAGGGAGGAAGGATGGCTCATGGGATTCCTTCTCAAGGCAAAGTTACCATAACGGTGGATGAGTATAGCTCAAACCCCACCCAGGCATTCACGCACTACAATATCAACCAGAGCAGATTCCAGCCGCCACATGTACATATGTAAGTATCACTCATGAACTTAAAAAAATTAGTAATCAAGAAAATAGAAATAAAATAAGAAAGTCCCTGATGACTTCTGCCAGGGAGAATAAAAGGTGTATGATTTATAAAACAGATGAGTATCTGTGCTTCCAAATATAGCTCAGAGGAATACCCTGCATCTGTGTAACTTTTTCAGATTTTCAATGTACTTTTGAAAACCACAATCTGACGTTGGATCACCAGATCTAAGGGGTGGTGGTCGGTTGCCCGCATTTTGTGGGTAACAACAGAGAGGTTAAGGTATTTGCCCAGTGTCACACAGTGACTTTTGGCAGAGTCTCCTGACCCCTGGTTCAGTTTGCTTTACATGTATTGTTTGCCTCCACGATGAAATATTTCTTTAAATTTTCTGTAGTTTTTCCCCCCACACCTCACCCCACTACCCCTTTACATTCAGCTGGGAAATAGGCCTAATTGGGACTAATTGTCCAGCCGCTGCTAAATCCATTGTCTTGCCTGTTGCTAGTGGAATGTGTGCTGCGTGCTGCAGGACTCAAACAATATGGGGAACAAAGGATTAAGGGACAGTGGAACAGTTGGTTCCAGGAATTGTACTTTTCTCTCACTTGCTAATACCATTTAAGTCCTGTTTCAGTTTTAGACTGTTTAAGGAACAGAGTGTGGGAGAAATCCAGAGGCAAGGATTTTGCAGCACCTGGATGCACACTGGCTTTTTTCTGTTCCTCTGCTACAGGATGTGCTGGGCTTTCAGCACAAGGGGCAAAAGGTCACCATCTCCCTAGTTTATTCAATGCCTGGTGCTCATTCTCTATTAGACCCTTCCAATGTCTAACATGAGTCTTTCATAGTAGGACTAAACCTCTTTGAACACTATTGTATAGTCAAGAGAGAAAGGAGGTTAGGGCTCTGTTGACTGTTTTTTCCATTCCTGGCAAAATTGAACTCGGGGTATGTCTAAGTCACAAGTTCTTTTTTATGGTATTTGTTTTATTTGAGCATTTAAAAAATAGTAGGGCCTTCCCCTCCCTCACACACATACACACACACACCCCTGCCCCCCCAAATTTAGAAACACTAATGAAACAAAAGGATCTCTCTTGACTGCCTGGGTATTAGTGTAAATACTAGGATGTTACTTTACAAGTATATTCTATAGAGCTACTCAATTACCTATGTTGGGATTTCTGGGAAAAAAAAGAGAAGAAAAAGGGAAAGAAATGCTTGCAAATGGTTAGTGCTGAACTATTTTGAAGGAGTTTATACTCTCTTTAAATCACAATTTATTCATGATTATGAAGGATTGTTAACATGATTTTAAGGAAAAGTTTTTAAGGTGAATACGATTTTCCTTTGTTAAAATGGCTTTTCTGAACAATAAGTCTTGTTCATTTCAAATTTTCCTTTTATTCTTCTGCTTCTAATGATTTATTTTTCTTCAAATATGTTATAGAATTTGTGCAAGCTGGACTTGGGATACCTTTAGCTCTGTTCTGCCAGTGTGACGTTTTGTGTTAAAGAATCACAAAGAACTTTGTGAATTCTGTTTCCTTTCAGGCAAAAGAAAGTATGTTTTGCCTCAGATTCCTTGGAAGATGACTGATATGGAATATCACCTTAAGTCTTCCCTTGTTCACGGCCCTAAGACTCTATTGGTGAACTGGGAACAAACAGAGATATTTAAAAAATCATGTAACCTTAGAACTCATCTGCTTAGATCTAGCCATGAAAAAATCGAAGGATCAAATTACATACACCTTTTTTGGGGGAAAAAAAAAAAAAGTCTTGCAAAATGAGGTTTGCAGTGGTAGCCTGGACAGCTGTGTAGCCATTCACTAGACTTCCCACCTTGGAGTAGAGCACTCATCCCTGGTCTGGGTCCAGCTGGCCTTTTCCATCTTCATCACCTACCTAGGGCTTTCTGCCTGAATGCTTTGCTCCAGCCACAGGTGGGCTCGCTGTTGCCTGAGCACCTCAGCTGTGAGAAGCACATTTATGCTCTGCTCATCACATGCCTTAAGTCAGTTCAGCCCTCTCTCCATCTATAAAACCTCTTCTGTCTCTCCCAGTCCAAACTGACTGTGCCCCCCTCCCCAACACAACGCCCCTAGTCCCTACTTCAACCCATACTATTATTATCTCTCTCTATCTCTCTCTCATTTGTTTTTTTTTTT
>NC_138379.1:25519477-25608228 GCF_054177405.1 Leptonychotes weddellii
ACCCCCCACTCCAGCAACCCTCAGTTTGTTTCCTGAGATCAAGAATTCCTCATATCAGTGAGGTCATATGATACACGTCTTTCTCTGTTTGACTTATTTCGCTCAACATAATACCCTCCAGTTCCATTTGTTTCTTAAAAGCAGTGATTGAGCAGGTAACAGCTGTTCAGAAATACTGATTGATGGATGGATTGATCCACTGATTTGACTGTGCATTGAGATGAGATATTGTGATTGAGATTTGGAGATATTCTCATTGGAATTTTTCTGTTCTGTATTAACATTTTGAGTGTTTGTATGAAGGTGTGTGTGTATTGTCAAGTAGCTGGCTCACCTTCCCATTGGCTTGACTTTTCCTTGTTTGCTGCCCTAGCACAGTGACTGGCCCATACTAGGCATTCAGGTATCTTGGTTAAATGTGATCATGTTATATTTCTTTTATAGTAAAAAAAAAAAAAATGCACTTAGTCTAAATAGAAACTTAAATTGGCTGGAAAAAATCCATAAAATATTTAGTCTAAAATTTCTTCGGTTTTCCTGAAGTTCTCAACACATCACGGCAGAGGTTTGTTCCTCTCCCTAAAAATATTTTGTCTTTTCCACTTGAAGAGTTGCTCGTTATTTTACATGGGATCCTTAAAATGTTTCCTTTCCTTTTTTACTTACGTCCCATAATGGATCACCTGAATTGGAATTACAATCCTGGCCCCTTAAGTGATCCATGGTTTTCTTTCACAGAACCTAGTGGGGTTTTCTTGCCTTAATTAAGGAATAGCTCACTTCTCATTTAATTCAGTTAGTCTCACGTCAATTTTGTGACCCACCTTGGGCAATTGACTTCTCTTCTCCATGCTCCATGTATACTCATTTGTACACATTTGCACTGAATGACAGTTGTGGATCTTTTTAGCTCTGACATACTGAGATTAAGATTGCAATTAAGACAACATTTATTTGCAAGGGGTTGCTATAGGGGGAATACAGATACATAAAACTTGGTCCTCATCTTCATCAAGCTCATCACCGATTTCAGAGCTATTGTTTCAAGTGACGTTAGGAGATTTACTACTTGGTCTTGGTTTGGTTTCTCCCATGAGTTCTGACGAGGCTGCCACCAAGCTTTCTAAAAAACCACTGGCCTGCATCTCTACCTGTGACATAGGGAAGATTTTTTTTTTTTAATTGAAGTACAGTTGACAGACAATGTTACTTTAGTTTCAGGTGTACAGCATAGTGATTGGACAAGTCTGTACCTTTTGCTGGGCTCACCACAAGTGTAGCTGCCATCTATCACCATCCAACACTTCATTAAAATACCACTGACTATATTCCCTGTGCCATGCCTTTCATCTCCATGACTTATCCATTCCATAACCAGAAGCCTGGACCTCCCACCCCTCTTTATCCATTTTACCCATCCCCTTAGTTCCCTCCCCTCTGGCAACCACCAGTTTATTCTTATATTTATGGGTCTGTTTCTGCTTTTTTTTTGGTCTGTTTATTCATCTGTTTTGTTTTTTTAGATTCCACATATATATAGAAGCGAAATTGTATGGTGTTTGTCTTTTTCTGTCTAACTTATTGCACTTAGCATAATACCCTCTAGGTCCATCCCTGTTGTTGCAAATGGCAAAATCTAAAGGAAGATTTTTTTTTTTTTTTAAGAAAGTAATCTTAAATGACCTTGGAAAAGAAAATGAAAGCACAGCTGGAGTTGATAGGGCAGAATTTAGCCAAGAATTTGTATGCCCCTCTTACCCAGACTCTTGAAAACAGTGATAGATGTGATGATTGGAAACCAACAATTAACAGTGTTTCATTTTTCTACAATCCCTTCATTTTTCCCAAGCAGAGTGTAGAGAAAATTGTTTAGTATTTTTAATGTTGGTGGGAGGAGGTGCTGAAGGAGCCAATGTAGGTTTGAAAGCACCATAAAGATTTTGTATATTTTTAATTATGTGAGGCCTAATAAAATATTATAAAGCCTTTTTCAGTAGGGCATCCAGCCACCTCAGCTTTTGCATTGAAAGTCCTGTGTTCTGGGAGACCCCTTAGTCCTGTGCTAGCCAGGATGGTTGATCACCCTACTGAGGTTAATTCCTCACCTTTTTCTTTAAGAATTGGTTGCTAGGAAGCTCGTATCGAGTTTTATTTTCAGTTTTAGTCCTATGCTTGTCTTTGTCTTCAGTTGTCAACACCCGTGGAATATTACTCTGCTGTTGTTCTTTTATACTTGTTTTGGGAGGCAGCGTAGCATAGTGGTTGACATCTCTGGGGGAATAAGATTGTTAGATTTAAAGCCTGGTTTGCACCACTTACTAGCTGTGTAACCAACCGTGGAGAAATGTATTAAGTTCTCTGTGTTTTCTTTTTCCATTTGTAGAATGTGGACGATAAAAGTAGCGCCTATCTCAAAAGGTTGCTGTGAAGGTTTAAAACAGTATTACTTGTAAAATTCTTAGAGGAGTTCTTAGTACATAGCTTATACTCAATACACGTTAGCTGTTATTAATGATTGTTTTACTGATTCTGCATTTTTAATTCTAAGCTGTCTCAATTCATTTTGAAAACCAGTGGAGTAAAAATGAATGAACAAGAAAATCACTGGTAAATTTTGTCCTGTCTTCTTCAAGGAACCACTCCCAGCAAACTTTTCTGAGTAGGATATTTGACTGTCAGGGTTGGCAGATGTTCTGACTTCTTGGTGCCTGTCAAGGTCATAAACAGCCTAGGATTATCTCATTTAGTTCTCCTTGGGAGGTACAGTCCCAAGGGGAGAAGGAATCCAGTGAACTGAGTGTTGCCTGGTTATTCTCTGTGAAATCACAGTGGCCTTCTTCCTCATGGGCTGTTCTCAGGGTTTTGTACCCCTCATCAGTGTTTTAGGCTCCCCTCCTGTGGTGGTGGTTAAAACAGAAGCATCAAGAATTAACTATAATTAACCAGGATTGAGTCCAAAGGGCCACAGCTTTGGCTAGGGAATGAGGACAGTATTCATATGATGGCTGAGAATATGGTCTGAAATCAGAGATCTACATACAGATGTTGATCCTGCTTGTTACTAGCTTGGCTGAGTGATGATGGAAAAATTCCTGAGTCTTCTCATCTGTAGAATGGGTTGAATGACCCTTTAAGATAGTTGTGAGTATTAAGTGAGATAAAGCATATGACATAGAGTGCCTGAAAGATATAGCACTTGATAAATAGATGCTGTGATAATATTTATGATCTTTTCCATATGGTCTTATGTCCAGCTGGTAACATCAGTGTTAACATCTTCCTTTCTGAACTTCTTGTTGTATAAAACCTGACAAGTCCAGCTTGTGTTCTCATTACTCTTTATTGCACTATAAAGTATCTGGTCAGTATTAGCTTGGACATTGTGAATCAAAAATGATCTGAAGCTTTTAGGGTAGCTTAGTGATCATTCCATGCCAGATTCTTATAGGACTTTGTGTGTATGTGTGATCTGAAGTTTCATTTCTGGTGCTGGGAAGTAAATGTTTATGTCAGGTCTGCCTTAGGCATCCTTAGGTACAAAGACAAAGTTACATGAGAGAGTTATGGAATGGTGTCTTTTGGTTAAAAAAATATAAAAGTGTGTAGAAAAATAAAGACCAACATTACTGGTGATTATTTAGGGAATGAATTTGGGGGAGGGAGTTGGTGGATAAAGACCCTTCACTTTTTATTTTATATACCTTTGTATAATTTGGATTCTTATTATAACAACTGTAATACTTTTATGATAAAAACTTTTTTTAAGAATGATAAAAATGCAATTTGTCTATAAGTCCTGCCTTGTCTGCAAGATTTGCACTGAAGGCTCCCACAAATGTATATCTTCTACTTTCTTTGGGCCTACCTTCTTTCAGTGGTGTTTTCTTCTATTTCACGTTATAACCGAGAAATAGACCAAAGGCTATTTTTTGGTTCAGTGTAATTCCACTTGCTCATGTGTGGGAAGGTGGGAGCAGTGCCAAAGAGGTTGCCTTCTTTCTAGTCCTATACCTAAATGAAATTGATTAAGAAGTCTTTTTAGATGCATTTTTGGAAGCTATCGGAGTACAGAGTATCAGTAAATAGGTAGCTTGCTGTAGACTACTTGATCATATTTCAGAGAACCTGGATTCTAGTCCTGTCTTGGTCACTAATTAGGTCTACGGTCATTAGTACTTTGGGCTTCCCTGGATTTCAGGTTCCTCACCAGGAACTTGGTGCCCTTTTAGCATCATCGCTTCCCACTCTGGCAGTTTTGGATTTCTCCTGCTTCTTATCTTATCTTTAGGTCTGTTTGAAATTAAGAATATAAATCCCTCATCATTAGTGGTATTCTGTAGGAAAAAAAAATATAACAGTGAGGCATCATGGGGATGTGGTGGAGAAGAAGAAGAGAAATGACCCCTCTAACTCTCACCCAGAGGAAGACTAATATCAACGAATGAATGAATGTCTGGGGCTCTATACAATTGCACTTTACTGACAAGGTAGAAATTCATCCTTTGCTCTGGAGCTGGGCTGCATTAGCTGTTTGAAAAAACATTCTAAACATTTTTTTTCTCTTGGTAAGCCACTCATTCTCATGCTCATTCTCATTACAAATTTATCACTGGCCTGCACATTAGCATGGCCATAATTTTTGTTAATGTTTTCAATCTGAAATTCATCATGGAGATGCTGAATGGCTCTTTTCGTTTGCACTCATATGTAAACACAGAGTATTTTTCTTTTCCTCTCTCATTTCTTTTTTTTTTAAATAAGTTCTTTTTGCTATATACTCCCTGAGGGTATTGGTCTTGTGGTCCGTGACAGTTTGACTTCATTTTAGAGCTTGACTTTTTTCTTATTCTGTAGATTTCTTTGTTTGCATTCGAGCATTAAAAAGGCAGCCTAAAATTAGAATTTTTTTTGTCCATATGGGGATTTGTTCTTAGAACCCTGGGTGTATGTTGTATAACTGTGCAGTGTTTTTTGTTTGTTTTTTGGTTACTTGACTTTCGGGGAGGGTAAAGAATTTTGACAAATAAAGTAAATCCCATCTATTATGGTATGCCTGGATTTTAAATTCTGAAATACTTACCTACATTTATAGAGATAAAGAAAGATTCATAGGCAAGTGTGGTCATAGTCAATGGATAGACACATCCTGAAATTGGGAAACTGTCAAATCACCTCTCCTTATGGATTGAATCTGTTGCCTGTTCTAAGTACAGTTTTGTTTTTTTTTTTAATTTCCTTCATGGAAATGTTTTGAGAAAGACATACAAAATGGCTAACCAGGAAGTAATGCAATAGGGAGTCTGTATTTGAGACATATTTAATTTTAATTCTGAGATTTTAGAGCTTATGAAGGTATAGATTTTAAGATATCAAAACAAAGCCAATGTCCCTGAATCTACCATGTGTTGTACAGCAAACTCTTGGTAGTTCTGAATTATTTCCAAAAAAAGAAAAGAAGTTTGCGGAGTCTCAGAAGATCTGCCCATCAGCTTGTTTTTCTTCTTTTTCAGGTTTTTCCTCAGCTCTTTCCTTCCATGTTTTTTTCCCCTTTTGGACTTCCACAGCATGCTGGAAACTAGACGTTTCAGTAGCCATCCTGGCATGATTGGGCTATTATTTCAATATCAGTATGGACAAAACTACTCTCCCTCTTTTGCAGACCACCATGTTAGTCTGCCTCTTTTATTTTTTAGAAGTACACTTGGAGGCTTTGTCTGTGTAGAAACACGAACTCTGCAAAGAGGAAACTCTGTTGGATTGATTGGCCCTTGCAGTATTTGGGTCCGCATATTTTTATTCTATTTTGTTTTGAAGATTTTTTTTTTCTTCAATTTCTGTCCCTGTAGAAGGGTAAAATGTACGTAAGAAAATGCATCTTTGCAGGCTTTCCATATTTTCTTCTTTACCACAAATCAAGACTATAAGCCCCTCTAGTGGGTTTAAATTTTTGTGCAGTTTTATATTAAGTAGTAAAGCTCTTGACACCAGTTGAAAACAGAAAAGAAAAAGAAAAACTAGTACTATTAATAAAGCAAACAGGTAAATGTTCAGCACTTGATATTACTGAGCTTGAAAATTCCAAGTGAGAATTAAACCATTCTTGGTTCCTCTGTTGGTAGTGGATTCCTTGAAAGATTGCCGTAACACAGACTCTACTCAAGCCCACTTACTTCTTTGTGCAGAAAGCCTCTAAAACTTTCCAGCTCAAAGATTTGATAATTCTTGGATTGGAAAAATATCTTTTCCCATCTTGCGGTGGGCTATTTTGGCATTTATACTGATTGGCTAAGAAAAGTGGCTTACTTGTGGTATTTGGTTTTAGGTATTTGGGCCACAGACCAAGTCTCAAACCGTTTACATATTGCACACTTAGTTTAAAATGTGTTTTGCACAAGGACTTAAAACCGAAATCAAGAAAAAAATTAAGTCTTCCACCAGCTAAGCAACTTAAGCATGTTTCCCTAATTTCCTGATTTAGCCTTTTTCTGTGACATAGACAGTATACCAGCTCTATTTTAGTCCTGAGTTTTGGAAAATAGTTCTTTTTTTGTTTCATTTTGCTTTGCCTTAAGACTTCAAAGATAACTAGAGGCCTATCAGACTGTATTAGATACTTTCTTTTTAAATCACAAATATCATACCCATTGCTCTTGGTTTTACCTTATGTTTAACATATTCCATTTTTAAAAATGTTACCAACTTTTGCATACTGGTCCTGCATGGGTGGGCAAGGAATACAATGAGAAATGGGAGTATGTGTGAAGGAGACGGAGAGAGGAGAGGGAGGGAGGAAAGAAGAGAGAAAGAGAAAGACAGACAGACTAGCAGGAGAAAGACAGACAGACTAGCAGATACATACATGAGATCATAACTCTTTCTTGCAATTATGATGTTCCTGGTCTTGGGCTTGACTGTAATACCAGGAGAGTGTCAGCATCCTTCAACATCAGTCAAGATGGACTTTACAAGGAAATAAGACAAATTGCACCTTAGCTTTCTGGGTTATGCATCCAAACCCCACATACCAACGAATCCAGCCCTTGAAAGGATTAGAATAGCAATTTTTGATACATTGACCTGTTTTGGTTTCTGAGAAGGACAGTTTGTAGGTAATTCAAACTTTAGGTTTGTATTTCAATATTAAAAAAAAATCCATTTAACAAATAGCAAACTATGAACTGGCTTTTGAGAAATGTAAGAATATCTGAAATTGCGATTTCCCAAGGTTGGCCATCTGTTAGTATCTGGGAGACTTACCATATGTTGTGCTCAAATTCCAATTTTTACAGGTTAACTTGTTTTCACTTTGTTCTTAACCCTCACAGTCTGGGCACAACTGGTAGCACTGAAACCTATTTTGACTCAACAAACTCAGAGAAAAGAAGATGGGGAGTTCAAATCTTTGGGAAGAACAAACTTAGGAAGGAGGTGTTAACTCCTAAAGGATATTAATTCCTCATTCTTTCCTAATGCAGTCCAAAGAAGATTAATGTTTCCCCTATGTGAGATACAGAGGCTTGGGTGTCTGTTCAGTACGGTGGAGAGAGCTCCGTCCTACCCCCACACCCACTGACACTCTCGAGGGAGAGAAGGGAGATAATAACCCGGCGGGAGGTGGTTTGCTCCACATTGTGCCCCTCGGTGGCGGATGCCTGGCCTGTTTTGCATCTCTCCATCTCGACCCCTCCACGTAAATGGCAGTCGGCACGTTCCACTGTTTATCTTGGAATTTGATACCATCATCTTGGCAACCAAACTGGGACCTTTACTGCTCAGATTGTTTGTCATTTGTTGTTAATTATCTGTTACCATAAATTCTGCACTTTGAGGAAAAAGGGAATGTTTTGAAATATTTCCTCCAACATGTAAGTGGAGCTTCATTTTTTGTGGACAAAAGAGCGGGTTGGGGGGCGGGAATCAGCCCTTTTGGGAATTGGTTTCAGGGAAATCAAATGCCCTGGTTTTTCAGACAGGCTTGTAGATCCCACTAATGCAGCCAGAATTTGCAGAGAAAGAACCGTTGCAATTTAGCAATGGTCTGTATTTGGGAGAGGTACTGCCTCCTCCCAGGAAGAAAAAATAATTTAACTTTGCATAAGGGGTTTGGCTTTTATCACAATCTCTTTGTGCCATAATTGTGTTCTGCGTGTGCGAGAGCCGGTTCCTGCAGTCCGTTCCTTCCTTTCAAAGGTTATTAAGACAAAGCAGTCCAGAGTGAAAAGTAGCTTCTGCTTACCTGCCTTTATGAGGTGTTTATTTTGTTAAGTGTAGAATTAAAATGAGCTTTCTGGCCATTAGTGGATTTTAGTCATGCCCCCACACTCTGCGGGGAAGGTTGTATCACCTTATAAACAAACAGTGCTGTTTTGCAAGGTGCTGTACCATGGGCTGCAGGAGCCACTGCTGGACTTAATATCTTAATAAAGCCGTAAACAGAAGAACATGAGCGATGGGAAGACTGAATGCATATATTTTGGAGGGGAGAACTCAGGAGGAGAGTGGCTGGTGCCCAGCAGAAATCTAGGCTCATTTATAAATATATATATTAAAAAAAAAAGAAATTTGAAAAGCCCCCCCCCCCCAATAGTATATCCATATCCCGGTCTGTCTCTCCACCCCTATGCCCCTTGCATGTGTTCTGGTATATTCTCTACTGCTAGTGCCTTAGCTTTACTGTGGGGATCATAAGAATATATGCTTCACTAGGTAACAATCAAGTTTATATTAGAGGATGCCTAGTGCTTAGTAAAGCACGTAGCACAGCATCTCAATGCTCAATGCATGGTAGCTATTATTATCAATAATATTGTTCATTGTGACTGCATCCCCAGCATTAACCCTTGAGCTGCCACAGAGTCTTCATGGTGGCACGTGGGCCATCATTACCCACCCTAACTTTTTTTTCTGATACCATTAAACATGGCATGTCTGTTTTACTCTTGTTGAGAAGTTTTTGTTTTTGTTTCCGTTTACTCCTGCTTTGAAAGTTTTTAGGGGCTGTGCTGTCTCCCGGGTCAGGGGGGGCAGGGGGGGACTCCCACACTGGGAGGTAGGGACGGAGTCTCTCTATGAACTTACTGAGACAGTGTGACTCTAAGAGATGTGCCTTTACTGGAGCTGTGGGATGTACATGGGTCTGCTGCCTTTGGTTTCTCCAGAACCGGAGAATGTTCTCCCCAGGCTTATAAGGAATCACGATAATAATGCTGTTTCTGAAAGAAAGCACCATCTCTACATATTGCATTATCCTTTTATTTCCTCTGGGTCAGTGCTTTTTAAAGGGAGTATATTAGGTATGTGTGTACTCTTTTAGCACACAAATTACAATCAGACTTGAGGATTAAGAAATGTGTGTTAAATTAGTGTCTCAGACTTAGTAACAGTTTGAGTATGAAAAATAAGGGGGAGGAGAATGGAGGTTGGGGAAGAAAACACCCTCAGACCGCTCTGGGGGAGGCTGGGAAAATGATTTAACACTTTCGATTTTTTAGAAGCCATTAAAAACGCTGATGGGATCAGATTACCTGACTGCACATCTGAAACATGAAACTCTTGCCCTAAACCGTGCAATTGAGTTAAGCTCAAAATTCAAGGCCTCCCCCTAAGACTGGCCTCTGGGTAAGCCTCATTGTGAATCACGAAATCATTTCCTTTGAGAGGAGCAAGGACTACAGTGAGGTTTTTATGGCCAATTTAGTCTGTACTCTGGTGCCAGCCAGACATTTGGCAGCAGTTAGTGCCAACTTCGGTGATCTGTCCACCGATTTTTCCCAAGGTCTTCGATCCTGTTTTTGGTGCTGACATTGAAGGGAAGACACGTAAATCCAACTTTCTAGGCACACCTCCTCAATTTTTTATTTTTAATTTATTTCAAGTGAGTGGTACTGAAGAGGTGTGGGGAGAGCATCAGGCTGGTCCACTGCCCTAAACTTTGAGGTTCGAAATGACGTTGACAGCTCTCTTCTCTCAATACTGTTTCCCTTCTCCTCCTTTGTCACCTCTTTAGGGGAGCCCCTACCTCCTCTCTGGATTATGTGAACCTTTATATGTATAGACAGTCCCTGACTTACAGTGAGTCGACATAAGGTTTTTCGACTTTACCATGGTGCAAAAGTGATATTCAGTAGAAACTGTACTTGAATTTGGATCTTTTCCTGGGCTAGCAATACAGGATTCAGTCCCCTTTGGCGATCCTGGGAAGTGGCAGCCCCAGCTCCCAGTCAGTATGCAATTATGAAAGTCAACAACCAATACACTCATAACCCTTCTGTACCCATACAACCATCCTGTTTTTTGCTTCCAGTACGGTATTCAGCAAATGGCATGAGATAGTCAACACTTTATTATAAGATAAGCTTTACGTTACATGATTTTGTCCAACTGTAGGCTTATGTGTTGTGAGCATGGTTAAGGTCGGCTAGGTTAAGCTATGATGGTCCTCAGGGTAGATGTATTAAATGCATTTTTGACTTATGATATTTCCAATTTACGATGGGTTTATTGGGAGGTAACCCCCATTATAAGTTGAGAAAGCTCTGTATTCGGAGTACCTACAAGTAATGCTTTTCTTTGACTCCACTTATCATAAATGCATTTTTATTTATTTATTTTTTAAAGATTTATTTATTTATTTGAAAAGGAAGAGAGAGCATGAGTCGGGGGAGGGGCAGAGGGAGAGGAAGACAAGGAGACTCCCTGCTGAGTGAGGAGCCAGCCGTGGGGCTGAGATCATGACCTGAGCTGAAACCAAGAGTGAGACGCTCAACCGACTGAGCCACCCGGGCACCCCATAAATGGATTTTTAAATTATTTGTGAAGTGACTGTCTTCCACTAGGCTATGAAAGCAGCTACTCTGTCTTTGTAGTTTTCTTTTCTTTTCCTTTTGCCTGCCTCTATCCAGATCACCTGTCACGGTACTAGGCACATTCTAGATACTCTCCAAATACCTGTTGAATGAATGAATGAAAGTTGAGTTTGCAAGGATTCAGTAGTCTCTTAGTATGTGCTTCTCCAAGAAGTCTGTGCTCCCTCGTCATCATCCATTCATTTTGAGAGCATGTATTTAGACTTGACCAAATACTTGGCTTTAAAAAGGGTAACTTACGTAAGTTTCCCGTGTTTTTTTCAGGGTGGAGCTGGATGAAGCTCAGAGTGAGTATTTCTGATACTCCTACACCAATGCTATGATCTGTCCTGCTTTCAGTTGACATTTGCATTGACAACAGTATATTCTCAGTACTAACATGGGGAAAACATCAGTTTCACTTTCAACTTGACCCTAAAGATTTGGGTTTCCTATATTTTTCTCTAAAAACTGAGGCATTAGAAAGTATATTGTTTTAGTTCCTTTGTAAAAGTGCTTATTTATTGATCCTATTTGGAGTCAACAATTATTGGATAGAAGCGTGAAATTAATTTAGGGTATATTTCAGCCCCATGATTAGGAGTCTGACTGACAACTGCCCCTAATCTGTGGAGTTGACCTGAAATGAAGACCTTGAAAACAGGTCATCTGTTATCTGGGAATCATGCATTTTGCATAGGGCGAATCAGTTTTATTCTGTACTTGTATGTTTTGTAACTACTTTTTTTTTTTTTGAGATAATAAACTCTTACTATTAATAAGCTCTTATAGAATAACCATTTTGACAGAAATCTGTGATTTGGGTTAAGTACAGTAACACCATCCTAGCAACACTGGTGTTACTTAAAGATTGAAAACCTTTTTAAAAATGTAATATAAAGGAAAACAGATGAAACTCAAAGTACGTATGTAATGGAGCTCTGATTATGGGTGAGTAAGCTCTAAACCCCTTGAAAACCAAATGATTAGAAAAGCCCATATAAAGTGGCAAGCTTAAGGAAAAATTTTATATGGAGCAGAACTTAAAAGAGGGGAGATAATAAGAAAAAGAGGCTTGCGTTGCAAGCACTTTGGGGCAGGAAGTTTTTAATTTAGGTGACTGACTTCAGGTTTTTCCCCTGACTGTCCCTGCGATTGTGTCTCCTAAGGAAGGTGTTGTATAATTAGGCTTTCTGGAGATGCCCTTTGGCTGAAGACCTAATTGAATTTCTGGACGTGAGGGCTGGACTACAATTGGGGGAGCTTTTTGCCCTGCAGGTAGAGGCCCTTTGATGGACCTGCCTCTCTGATAAGTACCTGTAGTGACGGGCAGTGACATTGTTTAGGTAAAGTATGGTTTAGTAATTGAGGAGTCGGTGCTCCTTAGGATATGAAAATCTTTCTTTAAAATAGGGAAGACACCAAAATCCACATATGCAATTTAAATGAGCTTGTATTCTGCATTATAAATATGCACCGGATGCCAAGTAGAAAACCGGAACACTCTCTCAGGATGCTGTTAGGGCCAAGCGGAATCTCATTAGGGACAGCTTCAAAGATCAGTTCCTCGTGTCCATAAAAACAAGTGTAAATTATCTGGTGCGCGCCTGCTGTTAGCAGTTGCAGTGTTGCATTATGCATGATCCAGACTGCACAGAGAAGACGCAAGCTGCACGGAGTTCTGCAATATATGTGGGGATTTCTCCCCCCATACGTACATACATACATACATACATATATATTTATATATATATGTTTTGGTGCTGAGCCTACATTTTGGAAATTTATTGGTGTCTTTTAGTTAATGGAGGGTGCCGTATATAACCTGCTCCTACATTTTTGATGAATTGGAGTCAGTTCAGAGAGGCATGATAAGGCTTTGAATTGTTTATATGAACAACCAATCTACCCAGATTTATGTTTCTTTTTTACTCACATACAGAGTCAGATTAGGGGCCATGCATGTGTTCGATGCACATAGAATCAGGTGTCTTTGTTTCCACCGTCCTCTCCCTCTTTTTGCTCTCTTGGGTGTATTTTTAAGATAGTGTGACTGCTCCATAAATTAAGAAAACATAGTCAAGTTTAACACACGGGGCTTTAATAGGTTAGTTTGAGAATAAATGCCTAAGGATCTGGAATATATTCTTGAGCTTCACCATGTGAGAAGACAGAGAGGCAATAGAATGTAGTGTTTAAGAGTGTGGACTCTAGAACCAGACTGCCAAGGTTCGAGTCTTGGTCTGCTTCTTACTAGCTCTGTGACTTTGGAGAAGCTACCTAACCTCTCTGTGTTCCCATCTGCAAATGCGGGGAAAAATTTGTACCTATCTCCTAGAGCTGTCATGGATGCTAAATCGGTTGCTTTGTGTATAGTACCTAGAACATTTCCTGGGACACAGTAAGTCCTGTCACCGTGTGTGCTCGTATCATGTTGCCAGCATTTTTGTCAGACATAGCACACCTTCCGGTGCAGCTGGGGAGGCTGAGGTGCGGCACCCCAGAGAATCGGTTCATAAGCCGGTGTGTGCTTGAGTAGACATGTACATGTGAAGCTGAGGGCAGGCAAAGTCAAGGAACTTGCAGTGAATTGGGGGGAGCCATTAAAAATATAAAATACTTAATGATATGTATCTTTTTGTCCAAATAACCCCTGGAAATAAATAACCGTGAGATTTTGGGGAAAGGGTAAGAAATAGAAAAAGAGAGGCAACTTTCCACTCGCCGGAGTAGGAGAGTGTCTATAACATTTCCTGTTCCCACTCGTTTCTCAGAGCCTCGTCCCAGGCCAAGAAGCCTGTGGAAGAAAGGTCAAAAGAGCAGCCTTACACAGTATCCAAGACTTAAACCCAGAAGCGTTATAGTACCCATTACCTCCATTTTGAAAATTACATTTGCAAATATAAAGGGATGGTCAAGATAGCATTATTTCTCTTTCCAGACTAGAAGCTCTGTCAGGGCAGGGCTAATGCGGTCTGATCTTGAATCCAGCACAATGCCCAAGGGCTCCATAATTAAGTACATCTTTAACAAATTAATAACAGGCTTCAACATGTATGTATGTAATTTTGTCCTCGTGGTACATTCTCTCTGAACCTAAAATCTTCCCATTGTCTTTAGAGAAGTCAAGTCATTCCTGCAATTATAATGCTCGCGCCAGGACTAGTTATTGCCAACCTTGCTTGCTTCAGTGTTCCTCCATATAGTTTGCTCAAGATGCCCCTGCCACCTGCTGTCACTCACTCATCAATACCTGAAGAGTGGTTTGTTGGTAGCTCTCATATTTTGACATTGAGTGACTGAGGCCTCTTTTGTGATTCTGTGATCCTCTAACACCTTTTTTTTTTTTGAAATGAGAACCTCTAAAATACTGGCGTAAGACAAAGAGCTTTTTTCCTTGATGGAAGTCTTGGAAACCATCTACAGATAGGGAGGAAATGAGCAAGAGGAGTGGGAGGTCTGGGGGAAGTTGGTGTCACAGAAAATGTTTCAATGAATGAATCAATCAGTATTTACTGGAAGTAGCAAGGTGGGTTAGGGATAGTAACTGTTTCACCTAATTGTTTTATTCCGTGGGCATAGCACAGTGTCTCTTATAATAAATAAATAGTTATTGATGAATAAATGAATGTTTTCTTGAGTCTAGCAGTCAGAATAGCATAGAACTGTAAGCTACCCATTGTTGTCTGCTAGGGGTGTTTTGCCTATTTAGGGAGACAATCAGATGCACCTGAATTAAATAATATTTAATAAAATAATCATGTGTGCATTCTTATTAGGAGCCTATCAAGGTGTATTTTTGTGTACTTGCCATGTGTTGTGTTCACTGTAAGCGCAACATGTGTAGAGAATTTTGCATATGGCTAGTTGGTGACTCAGAGAGGTTGAGGGACGTGATCAAGGTCACACAGGACTGCCGGTCATAGTCTTTATGACCCTTACGGAGCAGAAAGTGCTTAAGGAACTTAGAATTTGAGGCAGATATTAAATCCTAACCGAGTAGGAGAGGCAAGGGAGAATTTCTTCAAGAACATGTCTGAAATAAAGCCTTTTTCATCTGACAATTAAGTCAATTAAATTGCTTTCCAGTTTTATTTCCTAATTTTCCCTGTAGACATAACCCAGGTCAAAGTATCTTCACGTCTGACTCTTGTCCCAAACATGAAAGAAGGGAGGCTCCCTGGAGGAGGCACCCTATGATGGAAAGCAGTATCAATTAAACAGGAGCAACTGTTTTCTGCCCTGGAGGATCACACTTTGCTTTCATTTTATAAAATCTCCTCCTGCTCTTACCACTACCAATCTTGTGTCCCTTGGTTCCTTTCAAATTTGGAGGCATCTTCTGGATCCCAGGGCTCCAGAAACTGCTACCATTTCCTACTCAGAGACTACACGCTTGGAGAGCAATTGCATTTTTGCTAAGATGCAGGAGTTGAGAAGTGTGCAACCATATGCCATGGGCTTGGATAATGGCTCACATTCCAAACAAGTTAAATGGTTTCGGGGCCTACTGCTTGCGCTGTGTGGAAATGAGCAAACCTATATGCTTTTAGGTCTTTTCCATTTGGAGACACAAGGACGGAAGTTTGGATGCTTCAAAGCAATAAACGTTACCAAGTTCAATTTGAGTGTAGTCTTGAGACCTGACTGTGACTGAGTATCCAAGATCAAGGGCAGCTTCAAAGGCCCTCCATTTTTGACAAGTTCTCAGAGGCTGCTGTTTGGAAATGATGTCTCAGACCAAAAAATAGTGGTGTTATTGCACAGAAAATTGCTCCTGTTATCGATAATTGGTGTTGGCATCACTCGGTAGACCACTGAAGTGTGTCTTCTTCATTAAGATGGAGAAACCCTGTAGCCACGAGTCACTCCACAAGGAGGATTTCCAGCCACATGCAAGTTCCCTCTTGGAAAATGCTCTGTGGCAGGTGTGAGGTATCACACCAAACTTCTTTCTGTTAAAACTGCAGCTGGGCCCAAGTTGGCTTTGGCGATGATCCTCCTTGCTTGGGGTGCTGCAGATCTAACTCTCAAT
The DNA here is from genome assembly GCF_054177405.1 of Leptonychotes weddellii. NCBI lineage: Eukaryota > Metazoa > Chordata > Mammalia > Carnivora > Phocidae > Leptonychotes > Leptonychotes weddellii. The sequence continues at coordinate 25,535,357 of NC_138379.1, forward strand.
AAGACTCTAGCCAAGTGCCTAGGCTGTTGGTACGACGGCTGACAGCTGGGCATTGGTTCAGTTGCTGGTGGTTAGCCAGGAGTACCTGTTAGATCTTTAAAAGCAGAGCATCACAGAAAGTAGGAGAATTTTTCCGGCTCTGTTGCTTTTCTGGGAAGTTCAGAGATGACATTTGGCAGCAACCTTCACACTGAGTTCTAACTGTTGAACTTCATAATAGGAAAATTTTCTAATAAAAGCTCTAAGTTTTTGGTGTTGATTAAAATTAGTAGTTCTGGAATGATCAAGACCCCATCTTAGTAGGCAGAGAAGTTCATAAAATATGCATTTCGAGGAGTCCAGCTAGTGAATATATTGGTTGTAGCAGTCTACATTTCACTGTAGAAATTATACATCTCTACTGTCTATATACAAATACGTTTGTGTGTACGCATGCACACACACCCACAGATAAATGAAGGTTTAAAATTAAACATAGTTGCAGGCGCTTCCTGAACACTTCTGTAACACAAATAAAACCCTGGACATTGTTTGCATGTGGGTTGAACACCTCAGCTAATGATTACTCACACAGTTGACCTTGTTTTCTATTGAGGCCACCAAGAAGCCACATTATTAAGCATATTGGGTCAACTCGGGGTTCACTGTTAACATCATTTTTCTTTCTGTGGAGATGAAAAGGTCTTCAGGCAGATTGTTTTCTTTTTGTTCCATATTCGTGGGGGGAGTAGCATGATTTTTGCATGACTCTTGGTCTGCTCTATAAATAAGCAGATTCAGTCTTTTGTTTTAAATGTAATCAGCAAGATTGCATTTGCATTGCTTGTAAGTGAATCACATAAGTGAAATTACATTGCCTGCATCTCATTTGGTATCATAAAATGTTATGGGATGCAGGCTGTTTTTCTCCAACTAAAGTCTCTTGAGTTAGTATTAGGGTGCTTGCTTTCATTTTCCTTTGTGACCAAATTTGTTGCATTCTACAGAGCTAGAGCTCATATTTTCACTTATGTTAGTTGCTGGAGAAATACTTGTTCGTATTTTCTAGAATGAGCTAAGATATTGGTTCAGTAAGGGGTAAATGGTGTTTTAAGACTGTCTCACGTCGTGTAGCAAGTGATTGCTAATCACTTTCTGTCGTTTGTGACAACTTCTGCTTACTAAGAGTAAATGCCAGTCACTGTTGGTTGGTATAAAGCAATCTGAAGCTTTTCAGGGAGTTGGCTCCAGAAAATGGTTTACGCAAAAACAAACACCAAAATAAAAACTTCAGTTCGTCACCACTTTTTTTATAGTGACCAGTATAAAATACATATCTTAATCAGCTCTTTAGAAGATATTCTTAAGGCCAATGATTTAAAAGTCATTTTGAGGGGCGCCTGGGTGGCTCAGTTGGTTGGGCGACTGCCTTTGGCTCAGGTCATGATCCTGGAGTCCCTGGATCGAGTCCCGCATTGGGCTCCCTGCTCGGCGAGGAGCCTGCTTCTCCCTCTAACCCTCCCCCCGTCATGTTCTCTCTCTCTCTCTCTCATTCTCACTCTCTCAAGTGAATAAATAAATCTTTAAAAAAAAAAAAAAGTCATTTTGAGATTAATCACGCTTATTTCCTTGAAAATAATTTAACACAACAATAATAATCTCTGACTCCAAAAGTCAGTAATTTCAGTGACAAATGAGAATGCCCTATTTCACAAAACACCCTCCTCCTCCCTCAGGTTTTCTTGATTCAGGAATTTTTAAGATGGAAGTTGAAGAAAAGGTATGAGTTCTTAGATAACCTATAACATAGTGTGGTTATCCACAAAACCTTTCTTTATTAACTACATTATTGATAAACCCCACAAAGCAGCAGTCAGCTAGTGCTGATTATGCCCTTTGCCGAACGGGAAGACCGCTTTCAAGAAGAAAAAGCAGGCCAGTTTTAGTGATATACCAACAGTGAAGGTGCTTAGTAATGAATGGTGATCTTGGCTTATTTGGAAAGCTATTAGTAGAGAGAAATGGGAAGAATTAAATATAGTGAGTGGGAAATTAAAATAGGAGAGCATGCATTTTTTTCCTATCAGAAGAGAAGACTTAAGGATACTAAACCCAAAAGAAAAAATAACATTCTAAAATAGCTTACAAAATTTTGGGGTAAGGTTTTGAAGGAGATGTGCAGTTTTGTGTTCTCATAGTATTTAAAAGATGTATCTAAAAAATGTCATACAGAAGGACAGGATTGAGTATAGCTTTTCTTTAATTAGTAAACTTTACACTGAAGCATAACCTATGTATGGAGAAGTGTACAAATTAACTGTATTTGACTCAGTGAATTTTCACAAAGGGAACATACTTGCGTGACCAGCATCAGATGTAGTTTGAAAGATCATTTGTTTGTTTTAGTCTGCAAAATAATATTCGGAAGTCATAAGAATTGAACTGTTACTGTAATCTACAATAAAATTTTATTAGTAAAAATGGTGGAGACCACTGTTACTAGTGCTGTGTGGTTTACAAAGAGGATAATTATATGCATTGGGATCCCAGTGGCTTCCCTAAGATTCCTCCACCTTGTGTGTTGCATGGTTTAAAGTTGCATGTATGACTACTGTGACTTTTATTTAAACTGGTCTCCGAGGCATACTTTTCATTTGTAGTCACTTAAGATTTCCTGAAAGCTCCTCTCTGTGATTTGAAAATTCTCTGGATAATATTTCCAAATTGATGACCTTCTTGAGTTAAAATAATTTTTTTCTATTCCATTCATCACCATTTTCTCCTTGAAAAAATTAACCATGCCTATCCCACTTCAAATGAACAGCTGCACTTTGAAACTAGATCCTTCTTTTGGCTGTAATTGTCCAAATGAGGAGGACCAGGTTTGCTAACTATTTGAAAAGAATTGATTGTGACTGTAAAGCATTTTTATGCTTTCAGTTTTTTCTCTGCAAATTTTGGTGTTCCCAAGCTAGGGGAAGAAAAGGGAAAGAAAGAAGGGGAGCGAGGAAGGAGGGAGAGAGGAAAGGAGGAAGGAAACAAAAGAAAGAGAAGAAAGGATATGGGGAAAGCAGTTTACAAAGTACCTATAAGCAGAGGCAGTTCTGGGAACAGCTTAACTCTAGCTTTGGGGGAAAGAGAAAGATAAAGGATTACCCCCCCAAACGTTCAATCTGAGAAAGACTATCACTACTATGCTAGCAGTGTGACTATAAACTACTGACCCAGATTGTTCATTTCTTTTTAATACATTCACCTGAATGAGTAGAATAATAAAGTACCTACATACATATATATGTGTGTGTGTGTATTCTGTTTGGTGTGGTTATCACCAAGTCCTGCAAAACTGCATTGCAGAGAACAGTTATGAAACTCTCTTCAGGGTTTGTCTTTGAAGCCGGTTCATGGGCATATATGGAAAGAGTTCTCCATATTTTCCAGCTACAGAAATCATCTTCATCATACTTGTTCATACCTTCCTGGCACCTGCCAGTTCAACACACCCAAGGAATAGAATTCACTCGGGAGTTCCTACCTTTGATGTTCTCACTCTGGCCACAGAGCTCTTTAGACTTACCAGACTAAATGTCTTCTTTGGTTGGACCCCTTACGGTCATTGCCATGAAGAGTTTTCATATATGTAGTACTACAGGAACTTTCTACTTGTCCATAAAGATATTGGACTGACTACTGGAAAGTTGACCCAACAGTTGATCCAAATGATCCTATATGAATGGGAAATAGGGTCTCTCAGCTTAGAGACCGAAATAATTGCACATTTTGTTGTTTAAGTGACCAAGATGGCTGATTAGAGATGTTTACTGATTGGTTACTTAACAAGGAGCCATTCTTTTTTAATTTTTTTAAAGGAAACTAACAATCATAATAGATTTTCTGGCTGTATTTGTGTTTTGAATCTCACAATAACTAGGGAAGAATGTTTCCAAATGAACATGAATTATAGCTCTGTTTATTATACCATTGTGAAAGCTAATAATTTATCTTGACATAATAGCTGCTTTTAGGCTATCAGGAGTCATGAATAAGTGAAAATATACCCTCAATTTCTAAAAATACATTTGAATTCTTTTATTTTGACTATGTAAAATTATATATTGTCTCCAATAAAAAAATTTGGATTGATACCTCTAGGTAACATAGAAATATTCTAAAACTTACTTTGCCATATAAACAGAATAGTAGATATAACTGTATCAGAGTTTTGATATGTATTTGCTTATTTGACATGGTCATTCTTTTATTCGTTCAGTAATTCAAATATTTATTGAACGCCTGCTATGTTCTAGGCAAGCAAACTTGCCTGAGTCTGGGACTGTTTAATAAATTAAAATGGTAATCTTACCAATTTATTATGGGGGAAAATGGTTCAATGTAATACCCACTGATGATGCTAATCAGCCTCGATACAAAATTTGTTCTAGCCTAGAGTATAAATCTAACCCTTATTTTTATGGTTATTTTTCCCATTCTGATGGCTTTTTTCCTCATTTTATTGTGTTAACTGTGGTTAAACACTGCTTTTGGAGAACCCCTTTTCTCTCTTCTTTCAGGCATCTAAGATTTTATTTATTTATTTGACAGAGAGAGACACAGCGAGAGGGAACACAAGCAGCGGGGAAGTGGGAGAGGGAGAAGCAGGCTTCCCGCCGAGCAGGGAGCCCGACGCGGGGCTCGATCTCAGGACCCTGGGATCACGACCTGAGCCGAAGGCAGACGCTTAATGACTGAGCCACCCAGGCGCCCCCTTTAAGGCATCTTAGATCTTCTGGACTGCAGGGCACACAGCCTAAGTTAGACCAAGGAAATGGGTTTAAAAAAGGCAAGCCAGACAGGACAAAGTAGCATCCACAGAGATAATAATAATAAAAGAATAACGGCTATCAACTATTGAGTACTTACTGTATACCGAGCTAAGTGCTACCTGCTTTAGTACATTATCTTAAGCAGTTCTCACCAAAACCCTCAGAAGTAGGTGGTATTATTCCCATTTTGCAGATAAGAAAATCAAGATTAAGATTTCACAGCTGGTCAATGGAATATACATTTTCCTGAGTTTATGAATCATGCTAGTCTGTCAAAGAGGCAGTGACAGATCCATGATTTAAAAATTTGGATTTTGACTGTTTTCTTTTCTTTTCCAAAACAATGCTCATGATAAAACCATGTGGAACTGAAGTCATGAAGAACATGAAGTTAAATACAATCCAGATCCACAAACATATTTTTTGGAATAGTTCCACCGGTTGAGGCTCTGTAGAGAAGCATGACCTAGCATGACTTTTTTATTCAGAAACACAAATATGGAGGAATTCATTATTTGGAGGCTGAAGGGTCAAAGGAGAAAAGCATATTCAATTGAGCATCAAATGGTATAGACCTCAGTTCCCTCATCTGTAAAATGGAACAAATACTAGTGAGAGCAGATGGTTTCCAAAGATCCTTGGATTTCAGGCATTCTAAGATTTTAGGCTGAAGTTACTCAGAATTCCTCGTATTAGTTCCTGGACTTCCCACTCTCAAGGCCACTGGGATTAGGTGATAATGCATTGGAGAGTTTCACATGGAAATATCATGTTCACAGGTTATGGAATTCCAGAGGGAACACTCAAGACTGTTAACCCATTCAACTAAACACCCAAAACTGAGTGTAAAAATTTAAGAAGGAAAAGATTTTCTCTACTTCGAGGTATGTTTGGGGGCTTATGGAAGTATGAAATAAATATGTGGAGACTGGGCCCTTTATTGACTGAAATAAAAAATTTCAGATTCCGGAGAAGTGTGTCAGGATTTCTTCTTTTTACTAGTTTGAGGAGTGGTCATCGAAGAATATATCAGTAGCCTGAGAGGCTCTAGGTCTGGGAGCCTCTAATTTCAGAATTAATGTTGACTCATGCTTTGATAGTGGACAAGTCTCTCAATATCTGAGCCCCATTTTCTTCTCTGTAAGATGTAAAAATAGGTCCCCAAAACTGTTTTCTGATGCTAAAAATTTATGAATCAGTGTATCTTTTGATATCCGTCAAGCAAGAGAGTGACGATATTATGGTGGTGTTTGGAGTGACCAGGGTCCCAAGTGGTGTGTATGATGGCTAAAGGACCAATTCAGAGGACCTGAACTGAGGTTGTTTCTATAGAGAAAAAGAAGAAGAATCCAACATTGAAAAAATAATTTGTAGTTGAGTGAGAACGGTTTGTCCTCTGGAGTGAGCAAAGTAGGTGATGATAATCCTGCTGTTGGGAACAATGGCATCTAGAAAATGGTGGAGGAGGCCAGATTGTCCAGCCCAGCACACTGCGGCGGAGTCCCAGAGGCTGTCTGCTTTTAGGGTTGGTGTGAGCTGCAGTTTTTGAAAGAACGAGAGCTCACGTGGCTGTCTGGAGCTGTACACCGGTGAACTTGTGTCAGGGAGGCTAGCCGAGGGCAGGCAAATGTGGGGGAGATTCTAACTCAAAGACAGTGTGGCAGCATGCTGCAGACCTCTCGTGGATATCCTTAAATTTGGGGGCAGAAATTTAAAAATAGGAGCCTAGCCTTAAAGGAACAGTGCAAGGGCAAATTGATTGTAGTCCCTGGAAATGTGGGAGGTTACAAAAGCTTAGTAACAGGAAGGAGGCAAAAGCCCATTTATTAGAACTGAAATGTTAAAAGGCGCAGCAGAGCGAGGTAGGTGTCAGATGGCTTGTCCCTGAGCTGCTTGAGGCGTGGATTGGGATTTTGAGTGCTGTCTATGGTGAGGGTTGGTCAGGATTGGTTCGGAAGCCTGGTCTTGAATTGAACTGAGTGGTGGGCATGAAGATGCCATGGGTCTGGGTAGAGAACACACATGAGGGCAGGGCACCCTGCCCTGCAGTTGGGAAATTCAGAGTGCCTTAGGACCCTATTGTTGGTCAAGCTGCCCAAGACAAACCAGAAGTTTAGGATGTGCTTTTTTTCTCCCTTGTTCTTAGTTTGTTTCATAAGGTTAAAGAAAAAGAAGCAGTAGTCTTCAATTTTATAAGGTCCTTGACCTTCTGTTTATGATTATTTACACTCATAAATTTTCAGTGCAATCTGACCATTCCTCCTTCTTGCAGTATGGACTACCTCATGCCAGAGATAGTCCTGGGAGTTGTAGATGCCATATTTAATCTTTAAAGTGGCTATTTATCCCTCCTTCATGAGGCTTGAATCAGAATACCAGCCCAGCTGTCCCTGTGACAAAGCCCATTCTTTTCCATGAGGCCATCCTGACTTTCGACTTAAAGTAAGTTCTTCCCTGTTTCTCAATCTTGTTTTTCACAGAACAGTGAAGATTTTCAAAATTCCATCTACTGGGCTTAGAGGTTCACAAATGCTGCCTTCTCTTTGCATATCTTTAAGTACTTAAAACAAAAATCCATGTTTGTTTGTTTGTTTGAACTGTGGGAAATGTAAATGTAACTCTCAAGTTCCTAAATCGAAAGGCATGGTGCACTGAATTTTGGATCTTAATATGATGGTCGTGCATAAGCATGAAGCTCATGTGTGAGCATTGATAATTGTGTTTTCTAACTTCATTGTTACATTCTGTGTCTAAAAGCAAGATCTATGTTGGCGTGGCTGCTGCTGCTGCTGCTTCTTCTCCTTCTTCTTCTGCATAACCCTTGTCCTTCTGCCTCTTTTTCTTTCCTGAAAGAAAATATAATGAACATGGTACATTACTTTAAAAAGTAGGTTTCATGGTGCAGTTGGTAGCAAATGGTGTTGAGTGGGGATGGAATAGTGATTTTTGGAAATAAACTGTTTAGGGGAAGAAGAGAAATGCGGATACGCTCATCTGTGCCCTCTGTTGGCTTTGGAGCACACGTGGCAAGCTGCACAGGTGGGAGGTGTTTATACTCTTCCCTGTGCTCACGGTGGGTGGCCAGGACTGTCGAGAACCTTATTTTATTTATCTTAGAGGAGTTGCTGTAATTGTTGCCCAGAACTACTGGCATTTGGGGTTCACACATCACTGAACTCCTGGTCTGTTGGTATTTGACGAGTAAGACCCACCGTGTTTCTCACTTACGGAGAGAAGTTAAGTAGCTAGTTCCCAAAATGGCCCCGTTCACGACCACAGGCAGGCCCCATCGTCAGCGCCGTGTGTCTAGAAATCTTGTCTGGGCTTGACAGCTTAAAAGCCTTTTGGAGGAGTTCAGCAAGGGGAAATGGTTAAGAACATTGTGACAAAACTAACCCATGAAATATCCTGCAGCCAGTGAACACGTTTATAAAGAGTCTGCAGTAGCACTGAAAATGCTGACGTTACAGTGGCTTAAGTGGAGCAAAAAATTCCCAGAATATAACATTTTGAATGCAGAATGATCCCAATTATGTTTTAAAAATGCATCGTGAAAAGACAAAATGGAAAGACACCAAAACGTTACTCGTAGCTGTCTCTAGGTAGATGAATAGGGGTTCATCTTTCTTTGCTCTTTATACACATATTCTTAATTTTACTAATGTTAGTTATCTGTAGCTTTGGCAAGTATATATTTACAATTAGAAGAATAAAAGCTGGGCGCCTGGGTGGCTCAGTTGGTTGGGCGACTGCCTTCGGCTCAGGTCATGATCCCGGAATGCCGGGATCGAGTCCCACATCGGGCTCCCTGCTCAGCAGGGAGTCTGCTTCTCCCTCTGACCCTCCCCCCTTCTTGGGCTCTCTCTCTCTCACTCAAATAAATAAATAAAATCTTTAAAAAAAAGAATAAAAGCTTTTTTTTTCACAGTAAAATAATTTCTCATATGTGGGGGTAACTCGATTCTGTGAAACAGGGAAAGTCACTTCCGTTTGTGATTCTGGTGACTCTTATTTGACTGAATTAACACGTTACTTTGTGTAAAATAACACCCATTTGACGCATGTAATGAGGTGATATGGAAGACTTGACAGTTTTAATAGTACGAGGCGAATACTAATTTTAAGAGATAGAGTTGAATTATGAGTTACAAAATGGTGTGTTCTTTCCCAGTTAGGGTGCAGGGGGTTTATCATCTGTCTGTAAGAGAGCCGTATTTGGAACACTTCGTTAAGGAGAGGATTCAGGTTTCGTCAACCTCGTGAAATTAGGGCAATCCTGAGAAATTTTGCAGAGACAGAAATAATGACAAAACCGCTAATTGTGGTAGTTATTGATGCTTAATAGCCATGCTCAGTGCATTCTCCTGACTTCCTCAGAACATCTCTGTGAGGTGAGTCTTTGTACCCCTCATGTAAATGGGAGAAAACTGAAGCATGGGGCTCAGTAGCACCATGTTCCAGAGAAGTTTTGGGTATTGCGTATCTGGGGTCTGAAATCATGTTGTCTGTCTTGCGTGTTGCGTATCTGGGGTCTGAAATCATGCTGTCTCTTAAGAATGTATTAGGCTCATAAAGTTTTCTGGGCATTCTAGTAAATTTGATACAGGAATGTTTATCAACCATCTGTTTTTCTTTGAACCGGACTAAGAGAGAAACAAATGATAGACCAGTAAAAACACCTGACCAAAGGTAACACTTAGTAGTTTTTAATGTTTTCTGTTGGACAGTATCAAAGTGGATAAAACTAGAATTTCAGAAGTTTATTAGGTATCTAAAAGTAGTACCTAATGTTTGAAATGTTCAGATGTGGAGAACACTTGTATTTCTTCAGTTTCACATTGGATTTACATGGAAGCAGGTAATGGCCTGGGAGGCAGGCAGTGTAAGCGAGTAAGCCAAGAGTCAGACAGATTCTCCTTAAAATCGAGGCTTCCCCATTTATGACATCTCTGACCTTGGGGAAATTATTTAACCTCAGAAACCCAGTACATCTGTAAAATGGGATTAATAGTACCACCTTATAGGAAGGAGTAGATGAGGTAATGTCCATAAACTGCTTGCTTGGCACAGTGCCTGAAGCACTGTGGTAAATAGCACTCCCAGAGGGTAACTTTTGTTTTTATTACTGAGCATTGGGAAGCATGGAGCCTGGATCCATTTCTGCTGCTAACATTGGCCATGAGCAAGTCACTTAACCCTTCTGGATCTTAGACTCAACAGGAATAATAACACTGATCTTTTTACCTGCAAGATGAGGGTGCAACCAGATTATACATGAACCAGTTTTTTGAAAAAGTATGAAGGAATATACCAATGTGCAAGTAAAAGATGAAGGAGGGAACAGTAGGCAGACAGAAGGGGCAGAGTAATGGACTTGAGTTTACGTTGTAACTGGAACTTTCCCACAGGAGTTCAGTTTGTGGAGAACACATTGAGTTATATTCAGTCGTCTGTTAAAAAAAAAAATAACTTGAATCCAGAAACCTAGCAGCACTATTCACCAATTACATTGATTTGTGGCCTCTCATCAAAAAAGGACCAGCCCTAAACTGATTTTGTGGGGGTTCTTATTGCATGTTTTCCCAAGTGAAGGCTGTTTAGGGAAACCCCTGGAAGGCCTGGCTGAGGTTTACCTTTTCATTCGGGAGCCCATTTCTTCAGCCACTCAAGCTGTGGGAGCATCAAGTGGAGGTGTGTGTTAGCTTGTCCCTCCCCTCAGGCCAAGTGCTTCTGCACATTATCTGTATGCTAAATAGCCAAGAGTGCTCCGCAAAGTTTTGCTTTGGCAAACTCACATCAGAATTCCTGGCTCTTCTCACGTCCCCTCTGCAGGGTCCTAATGGGAATACTGCCCGGCCATGGGTCCTGAAGCAAAGAAACATTTAGGAGTCAGGACAAGGAAAGATTATATTCTAGTCCTGCTGCTGTATTTATTGAAATGGGTTCACGATTCTGACGGTGTTTCCTAACACAAAGACATGCTACAGCATGGGTCAGGGAAAGACAGTCATTTCTTTGGAATCAGAAGCTGATTTGTAGTTGGGGGTTACAAATCTGTTCACTGACTTTCTCAGGCCAGCCTTCACCCTCGATTCCAATGGGAATCATGTTGTCTGTATAGAACAGTGCCAGCCCCTATGCTAATCAAGTTTAATCTACCAGCCAGGACTGCTTTCCCACAATGAGCATTTGGGGGCATTGCTTATTAAAATATCGGGTCTTTAGCACTACCTTGAAAGCAAATCTGAAGGCTTGATAGGGGCTACCGTCTTTTTATTATTATTGTTATTGTTGTTGTGATCTTAAAGAGCAGTTGATACGGGAGTGAGAAGGGGACTGGCTCCAACATGCCCCCTTGGCCACCCCTCCCTAAAAGATGATTTAAAAACAGGCACTGAGCCAGAGAATTTTCAAGGCTAACTTTCTCACGTGGAAGAGAAAAATTATTACAATGCCCTTTAGCTAAGTACACTCACTTCAGCCTTTATGGACGGCAGCGATCACGTGCTCACCTCTTCTCGATGAAGAGAGCTTGAAAACAATCACACAGCAGAACCTCCGGAGACTGGGGGCGGGCTGATATCTGATAGTTGGGCACAGGGAGTACCTGTAAGGTTTTTGGTTGTGTGTGGTTTTTTTTTCTTTTTAAAGGAGAAAGCTTATGGAGAAGTTATTTTCCTGCCAAAAAGCTAAAGTATATCTAACCTCATTTTCATCTTATCCGTCATTGCTCTAGCAGAAAGAGATAGCTGACATGCCTGAGTCTTAGCAGACCTGTAGGCCCTCTGCAGAAGTCACGGGTCAGATAACCGGCCCTCTACGGTTCAGCATTCAAATGGGTGTACGCAGGAGTGAAAAGGAGCAAACAGAATTATGCAAACATGGTGGATGAAGACTTTCTAGTAAACTTTTAGCAAATATTGACTCAGAATTGAGAATTATCTGAAATTTATTCTTATCCAAAGTATCCAGGGAAGTCACTGATTTGAAAGAAAACAGGATCATTTTGTATGTGAACTATCCTGAAACCAGTAATAGAATGTAGAAATGACATAGAACAAGGCACTGAAAGAAATTGGGTGTGGCCAGGATAAGAACAGAGTGTAATTGGATTTGTGTGTTATTTTCATGGGTGTATAAAAGACAGAATGAGAGAGAGAAAGGGGTGGGGGAGAGAGAGAGAGTTTGCACTGAATAAAAGCTAACTGTTAAAAGTACAATGTATACGTTTGGCTCCTGTAAAATGTGGTCTTATACCCTTGTCCCCAGTGTGTACTTGAATTGGTGTGAGTAGTCATAACTGTAGTCATGATGATTTGGTCTCTGGATTTTGTGAAAATTAGTATCTGAATAATGCATTCCTACCTGGCTTTAGCAGTCCTGAAGTGAAGTAGAGAGGTACAGGGTTTAACAACTTTAGGAAAATTCAGGTCACCTTATAAATTCGGTGTCTACCTGGGAATTGCCTTCTTGTAAATTTGGCACTCTGACTTACCTTCCTCACCTTCACACCTCTCATTTTGAAAAAAATGAAACACAACAAAACACTGTTCATTTTATGTTGAAGGACATTACTCTAGCTGTCTGCTTGGTGAACTCCTACTACTCCTTCCAGACCCAGACAAATATACTCACTTTGGGAAGACTTCACCGTCCCCAAATAGAACTAATTCCTTTCTTCAATATTGCCCATAGAAGAATCTCAGTAATGATGTCTAACATTTATTGAGCACTTAATATGCACCAGTCCCTTTATAAGCAATAGTTGTTTAATCAACTTTGTGAGGGAACTACTGCTATCATCCCCAGTTTATAGATGACATATAACGAAGGCTTAGAGGAGTTTAGTAATGTGTCCAGGGTCTCAAAGCTGGGCACAGGCAGAGCCATGGTCTAAACCTAGGTCTTATTGATGCTTTAAGTGACAAAAATGACCCTTGAAGTGACCTCTTAATCACTGTGTTCTCTCTTATTCTCCCTCCTCCCATACCTGCATAGGTATATAAAATTTAGGGCCACATTGATTGCATCTTGGTATGTATACCCTCCCAAGCAAAACTGTGAGATTCAAGATGGTAAATGGCATCTTGGTAACCCCTGTTAAAGAATAATTCTTCAGAACCCTGACTCACACGGATATAAAACGAACACTTGTTAAAATTTTTCTTTAACTCACTAGTAAATGAGGGAACCAAGAAATTTGTTGTAATAAGCTCACAGGAGAACCACAAATTTATTTGGACTAAAAGAATGTTGAGATGAATTTACAAATGGATTCAAAAGGGCGCCTGGGTGGCTCATTCGTTAAGCGTCGCCTTTGGCTCAGGTTGTGATCCCAGGGTCCTGGGATCGAGCCCTGCATCGGGCTCCCTGCTTGGTGGAAAGCCTGCTTCTCCCTCTCCCACTCCCCCTGCTTGTGTTCCTGCTATCCCTATCTCTCTCTCTGTCAAATAAATAAATAAAATCTTTAAAAAAAAATGGATTCAAAACTGGAGGGGGGAGTCAGTTGAACCTCCACTGGACAGAACTTATTTGCAACTATAGATAAGAATTATTTGCATTGCTTTCACTTATCTACAAGTTACCAAGTTGTAAAATAGCCCAAAGGCTAAGGCATTTATCCCTATGGGATCAGATAATGCCCAGAGGCTTCAGCATTCCATTAAAAGGATGCTCATTCCAAAGTCACCTCTGAGAAACAGGATTGCATAGCAAAGGGCTGAAACTCATGATTTAGACAGGTTCCAAATCAAGAGTCCCAAGCTTAATGTGGGATCTTAAGTAAAATTTGGAGAATACAAACAACCACATGCATGTGTGTGTGCACACGCACACACATCATGCAGAGATCTTGAGACGATTCATAGTAATAATATAGGAAATAATATAGGAATATAGGAAAGTACATTACAGATACTGCTAAGTATTAGGTGTTATTATTAGTAATATAATGTCTAACATACAGTTGTTGCTTAATGTTTGTTGAGTGACAAAATCAGGAGTGGACAAACTTTTTTCTGGAAAGTTCTAAATAGTAAATATTTTAGACTCTGCAGGCCACAGGGCATCTGTACAATTACGACTCTGCTCTTGTAGGTTGAAAGTGGCCGTAGATAATATTTAAGCAAATGAATGTCGCTGTGCTATAGTAAAACTTTCTTTATAGAAACATGCATTGGGCTGTATTTTTCGTATGAGCTATAGCTTGCTGATCTGTGAGCTAAATGAATACAATGGCTCATTTAAAAGCTTGGGATGGAGGACTAGACTAATTTCTAGTCGTACCTGTTGGTGGACCTTGCTCGTGTCACTCCCCAGAAAAATCTGGGCAGAGTTTGGTCAGTGCTAATTAGAAGTTATAACATGATAGAAGGTATTCCCTTTGTTACCATTCAAAGTAAATTGACCACTAGAATTACAGTCAGACCTAGGTTTGATTCTCTTTTCAACCAGATCCTATATGCTCGATCATGGGCCGGTCATCCATCAGGTCTGTACATTCGATATACCAACCTTGTGATAATCACGTAAACAATGACATACTCTACCAAGGTAGTAAGTATTCATTTCCAGAGAGGAAAGAAGTTCTCCATGGCTGCTTCTGTTGTGTGGGAACTATGTAATCTTTATGGTTGAATAATGGACTAGCTATTTCAGCAAGGGATAAAGATGTAAGGTAAAATAGTTCTCTTTATTGTTATGAAACAGGCTCCAGAGTATCATATATTGAGTCTGAAAATTATTGCATTTGAAAGGTCGTTAAATGTTGGCATCATGTTAAGTGGCCTTACAAATAAGCATTTGTTTTGAAATGTACTAACGAGATGTCCCAACTGTAGCAAAAATGGTCTTTTTGCCTTAGGCATGACTGATTTTTTTGAAAGTAAGTCAATCAAGTCAACCCAAAGTTGGAAAAAAAAATTACAGATCATTAAAATCCAACTGAAATGGCCACACACTTTAAAGGAGGCCCATTAGCCATGCAAATATGAAGCTACCTGTACTTCTGATAAGCACAATTAACTAAACAATGAATTCCATTAACAAGTACTTGTGAGACGTTAAGCCTTGAAAACTTGGCTTTGATGAGTTGGAATGGTAGAGAAATACAGTAGAATTTGTTCCCCTTTAGCAGTTTTAATAAAAAAAAAATCTTGTTTAGTCAGTTAGACCCAACACCTCCTCCTGAATGTCACTCCCAACATTTAAAAAATTAAATGCTTGTGTTTTTTATGTCCCTTAAGGTTCTTTCTACTGGACTGAGCCAGATGAAGACGTTTTCAGATGGACCCGTATTTGCAAATAACCCACATTTTGTCTTTGAAGTTGTAATTATTGATGTAAAAAAAAAAACCCGGTGTACTCCATTTTAGGACAGTCTGCTCTTACATCTGGGGGTGTTGTGTTGTGTAAGAGAAGGTTGTATAGCTGGAGGATGGCAGAAGGACAGAGCAGATGCTGAGTAGCCCTTTGGGGTAGAGCCACCTACTAACCCTGTGCCTTTGCCGAGTCTCTGTTTCCTCATTCGTAAAATGGGAGAAAGACAGGGGCTACCTGCCGCAAGGATTAGATGAAAACCATCGTGTGAAGGGCATCACATGGTGCCTGCCTTCTAAATGAAGACTGCTGCCGTCGCTCCTCATTATTACTGTTGTTATTTTCAACCAAAAAAGTTTATGTCTGTATCCAGTTAGTCTTAGTTTGGGTCGCTGTAACAAATACCATAGATTGGGTGGCTTACGCAACGTTTATTTCTCACAGTTTCAGAGGCTGGGAATTCTAGCATCAGGGTGCCCCCCAGTTTGATTCCTGGTGGTGAAAGCCCCTCCCTGGCTTGTCGAGGGCTACCTTCTTGCCCTGTCCTTACATGGCCACAAGAGAGATCATCTTTCTCGTGTCACTTTTGATGAGGCCGCTAGTCCCATTCATGACCTAATTACCTCCCAGATGTTCCATCTCCTGATACTATCACCTTCGGGATTAGGGATTCAACGTTCGAATTTTACAGGAGGACACAGATTCAGTCCATAGCACCAGATCGGTGATAAGTGTGCACAGGATGGAGCCAGAGGAGACCTAATATTAGGCGTAGGATGTTGTAGCTCATTTGTGGCTACTTCTCAGATTCTCACTGAGGTCTGCTCACGAGGGCTTCGGTTTTAGTATCATCATCAGGTTTCTACTGCTTTTGTTCCATACCCTCTCCTTTCTGTCTTTCCATCTTTCCATTCCCCACCCCCATCTCCCCTCACACTCTGCACAGAGCCTTAGTTTTCCTGTAAAAGCCTGCTTTCTTTGTGGCCCCCTGCACCTCTCAGTGGGTGAGGGAGGAGGCTATTTTCCACGGCCTTCAGGGCTGCTTCAGGCCCCACCATCTAGCTCTCCATAGTCTGGCCTCTCAAACCTTCCACTGCTCACTGTCTTGTGACCGCCCCAGCCACACCTCTTTACTAGGAGGCCCCTGCACATGCTAAGTGCTTCCACATTGCTCCTCCTGTTACCTGGACAGCCTTTCTTTTCTGCCTGACTTTCCAAATCCTATGCTTGTTGAAATCCCACTTCAAATTCCAGCTTCATGCCACTCTCCTGCTTCCTGAGCCTAAGATCCTTTGTCCCAGGCATTTGAAACAGGCATACTACCTTGTCCTTTGCCCGCTGTAATGTCCCCTGTCCTCCTTCCCAGCCTGCAAGCAGTGCCAGGCATTTTCTCCTTTACTCCACAGCACCTCACAGAGCCTTACTTTGCACACTGTTTTGAAAGTCACCTGTTTAAATGTTGTGAAACGACTGAATATGCAGAAACCAGGCATGTCAGTAAGCATTTGGTGAATAAACAATTGACAGGTCAACTGCAGAATCCTTAAAGGAACCATGCTTGTTGCTTCTTTGTCCTGTTAGAACCTATCATGGTATCTGGCATACAGGTAGGTGCCTAAGGAATGGTTATTGACCGAATGCCTGACCCACTGTGTGGAATAACAGACACTCAGTATGGCGTCACATGCCCCTTTTTCTCAGATGCCAGGCCTCTACGCAAAATCTTAAGCCGATTAACTTGGTTCTTAGGTTAGAAGAGAGGGAACCGTTTAACTCTGGATATAGTACATTTCCAATGAGATATTTATGACCCAACAACGTGCCATCTGAGAGGCTTCAGTGGTTCATAAAATCGCTAGCCTGACGGGCACTAAAACACCTGAATGGCATTGGTAGAAAGACCATGAATTCATATCAGATTCAGTGCTCAAAGAATTCAGTTGTTACCACTTAATATTCATTGAATGTCGGCACTGTACTTCTGTACTAGGAAAAAATAGACGAGACATACTTTGTGCAGTGGGCTTTGTTAGCTATAATTAGTCGGTGATAGTACAGTGTTGATACAGCAGTTCAGCAGTTAAAGAAAAGCAGTGCCCTTGGTACAAATGTGAATATATTTATACATCTGGTTCTGTTATGCTTACTTACTGTGTTTCAGCACCGTTACTGTTCCCCGGGCACGATGGTTAAAGTGGGAGAATTTCGCCAGCTCATAGTTTGAGAAAAATGAGAACAGCCACACTTCTGACGCAACTTAGTTAAATCACATGCCCTTTAATTTTTGTTTTGTTGTGGTAACTGGAATTCTGGCTTTGCTCTCTTTTACACTAGATAGCCCTGGAAGTCTTTCCTACAGTCCTACATTGCAATTTCACTTCTCTTTCCATATAAAGTCTGGCTAATTCGCATTATATTTGGATGGATCTGGACTGCGTTTATCTTTGCATTGTCTAGGAAAGCAGAGAATAAAATTGCAAAGAGAAAGGACATGTTTTAAGCTACTTAAGAGACTGAATTATTTCTGAAGCCTTAAACGAATAGTGATGTAGAAACCATGCAGCTAGTCATTTGGGGGTCATTGGGTCCTGCCCCTCTTTTCACACTTAAGGAAGAGGCTGGAAGAGAGGTGACTAGCCCAGGGTCACCTCACTAAGTGATGACCACTGAGTAAAAGTACAGGAGCTCCTCAACTCCACAAACAGGGCTTTTCAAACAAAACAAACAAACAAACAAAAACAATGAGGCTCATCTGTCAACTAAAGTCCCTTTTTTTTTTAAACGTTTTATTTTTATTTATTTATTTGAGAGAGAGAGAGAGTACGAGAGAGAGCATGAGCTGGGGGAGAAGCAGACTCCCCACTGAGCAGGGAGCCCGATGTGGGACTGGATCCCAGGACCTTGGGATCATGACCTAAGCCGAAGGCAGACAACTAACTGTCTGAGCCACCCAGGTGTCCCTAAAGTAGTCCTTTTAAAGAGACATGTATTTGGAAACATTTACAATCAGTTTGCACACGTGACTTGACATACCTGAGAATGAGGAACACTTTTAATTTCTACCAGTATTCTAAAAATCAAACTTTCAAATTGTTCACTTCCCCCAACATACTACAATATACAGATTTTTTTTTTTGAGGTTTTAAGAGATTCCTTTTGACTAGATAACCTACATGAGAATTGAGGGGTCAATATACACAGCATTAAAATTTGGATATTTTCAACACTGAACTCCAATAATTTTAAGCAGACTCACTAGATCTTAGTGGCTACTAGAGTTTAGGTGATTTGTTAGCATTTTATAATTTTTATCTTTTTTATTCTCCAAGTGCTAGCATCTTTTTAAGTTTCCAAAATTAAGTGGGTAGAAAGAGAAATTGGAAGTTAGGAAATCTGAGTTCTAGTTCTTTAGAGTGGAGAAACCTTTAAATTGTAGTAGTTCTCTGTTTATTTATTTTTTTAAAGAGTTTATTTATTTATTCATGAGAGACAGAGAGAGGGAGAGAGAGGCAGAGGGAGAGGCAGGCTCCCAAGGAGCAGAGAGCCCGATGCGGGACTCGATCCCAGGACCCTGGGATCATGACCTGAGCCAAAGGCAGACGCTTAACCATCTGAGCCACCCAGGCGCCCATGTTTATTTTAATGTGTAGTTAAAACATAAAGCCAGCATATCTCCGTCATGAATTCATAAATGATATTGTTTAGGGCAAAACTTTAAAAAATATATAAAAAGGGTAGGCCACTTAACAGAAAGTAAGTAGCAGTGTACATGAGTAAGGCGGACCATGAAGAAGATATTCAAAGAAGTGGAACAGAAGATTAGACAATCTCTAAAGTCTCTTCCAATATAAAATTCTGTGATTTTACTAACTTACACCAGGTATTTGGATTTCACTGTCTTGCTGGTGGGCTTTGCATATCTTTAGCAAACAGTATATCTAGGGTGGATATAACTTTGGCTTTCATTCCGCCCAGGTTTTCTGGGTAAAAAAATGGAAGGGTTAATGTCACCTTGGAAAACTTTTTAGAGATAAAGTCAGTGGAATGCATGAACAGCATCAGGATTTTCAAGTGGAATGGGGGTGGTAAATACATTTGATTCCCATTAAAATGCTTTGTAAGGGTAATACTCTATTCTCCCACTGAATTATAGGCTAATTGTGTACACAAGGCTTTTACTGCACACATGGTCTAAAGAAGAAATCCATGTCATAACAAATGACATGATAACAGCTTTTATGAAGATCTGTCAATGGAGCTTGAAACACTGTATGAATTTGTTATTGGGACAAATAACAGATATTGTCAGAAGAGTATTCCATAGTGGAAGCAGTAATATTATCATATTTTTTTTATGAGTAAAAAAACTCTAATGCGTCAAGACTGGATAAATGAGAATGGTTTATTTGTTTGAATATGCAATGAGATATATAAACACTTGACAGTCAAGCTTCAAGAACAAGATTTGAGGCTTGGCACAAACCCTGGAGACTGAATTAGAAAATGTTTTGACGTAGCGCCTCTCGGAAAGACCACCAGTGTGCCCAGCACCGTCATCTCTCCACTGCACCTAACAACATTTGTCTTTGATACGCAGCTCACTGGCCAATGAATTCATGGGCCCACGAATTCTGACACTGCCCAGGGAGGCGTTTAGACCCATCGGATCGTATGGAGGAGGAGACCAGTAGGGCTCTGAGGGCACTGTAAATCTTAACACACAAGGGAATGCTGAAAAAACCTCAATTAGAGTAGAGAAGATATCAGGGGGTTATGGTACTTGTCCTCAAATATTTGAAGAACAGTCAGAGGGAAAAGGGGACTGGATTCTTACTCTCTGGTATTTCAAATGCAGAAGATTGGGATGAAAGAAGAAAGTAAGAGGAAGGAAATCAATATAATTACTGACCGTGGAGTGTATGTCCAGACTGTGCTGGGTGTTGCTTATGTGAGCTCCTTTTTTTTTTTTTTTTTAAAGATTTTATTTATTTTTTGACAGAGAGAGACATAGCGAGAGCAGGAACACAAGCAGGGGGAGTGGGAGAGGGAGAAGCAGGCTTCCCACAGAGCAGGGAGCCTGATGTGGGACTCGATCCCAGGACCCTGGGATCATGACCTGAGCCGAAGGCAGACACTTAACGAGTGAGCCACCCAGGCGCCCTATGTGACCTCCTTTAACTCTCAGAAAGTTCCCCTGTGGTAGCTGTTACCTCCTTGTAACAGAAGAGATGGAGGTCAGAGAAACTAAAAGATACTATTTCTACTAATAGTAGCAAAAATACGACTACTTAGTAAAAAACAAAACAAAGCCAAAAACCACTTCCTGAGTGTCTGCTGTGTGTCAGACTGTTCTAAATGCTTTGAGTACATGATACTTTTTTATTGTCACAGCAATCCTATGAGAGAGGTACTATTTTTATATCCATTTTATTGGTGAGGAAACCAAGACACAGGAGTTGAGTCCCATGTTTGGTGTTACACTGTTAATAAATCTGGAGTGAGAGTCAAAGCAGATAGTCAAGCCTGCTTCACTCTTATGTCACTTTGTGTCTTTGCTTTCTGAGCGTGTGCTCTGTGCCAGACCCAGTATTTGACGATTTATATCCTCATAGCAACATAGCCCCAAAGAATGAAACGACTTGCCAGAAGCAAATACCTCAGCCAACATTGTTCATTTTCGGGCTCTGGGCTAAGTCTCTTTGGACCGTGCTCAGCTTTCTCTGTGCTTGCAGAGGTGTAGACTCTGAATCAGAAACTTTTTAGCAAGTAGAACAATTGAGAAAACCAGAATGGGGGTCCCCAGGGAAGAAGAGGGAACTCAGAAGCTCTCCTTCTCTGGAAACATTGGGAAGAAAACTTGTGTCAGTTAGGCAGCGATGGGGTAGAAGCTTCATGTAAAGTGTTGAACCCAATGCCCGCTAAGGTTTTGTCCGGCTCTGGGATTTTATGAGGCTGTGTTTTCTTCTCATCTGCCCCTGTCATCTTGTTTTCCCCTGGGTGTACTCAAATGTACGTGCAAATCTCACTGTGATATTTGAATCTGGCTCTGGGGGTTAGATTGCCTTGGTAAGATACTCACTTGCTAGGATACTTGACATGATGCCTTAGGGGAAATGGTCGATCATTTGAGAAGGCAGCAGCATCAACAGTAAGCAGTGAAGTTAACTAAGACGGAAAATGTAGTCTGTGGGTCTTCACACAATGCGAACAGGTAGATCTAACGGTAGCCGGGGTCTCCCTTAGACATGCTGTTACAGTGAAAATATTTGACTGCCTTGACTTTTATTTTCAAAGCATTTACCAAATGCCCAGTTTGGAAATAGTAGTTTCCCGAGGGTGGTCTCAACTTTAATTATATCTGTTGCAACTTGCCTACTCTGCTAGATGTCTCATTTTCAACTCTGAATGTCTTTGGGTGGACATGTCTTCCTTCCTGTGACCCCCCCCCCCCGGGTGAAATTTGTCATGTTATCCTGCAGCGTTCCTCTGACATGCTGTGCTGTCTTGTCTCCTGAAACCATCTCTTGCCTTGTTTTGAGTCCTGAGGGTAACAGAGGACATCCATGTCTCTGGGTCAGAGGATGTACATGACTTCCGCATTTGCCTCTTTATACCTCCCCCCTTCTCTTCCCCAAGCCTCTACCTTGAACCAATCCTCCATACCTCTCTTAAACGTCTACCTAATTCCCTTTGGTGACATCAAATTGGTGATATTGATGGGTGAATCTTCTCTGACAGTCTTCCTGTGTCCTTCTGACTCATTTTATTTCAGCTCAAAGCTAAGAAGACGCATTTTCTCCCTTTTTCCTTTCCCCTCTATTTTTCTATTCCTTGGCCTTTCTTTCACTGTTAATTCTGTTGGACATTTAAATGTTTTTCTGGAGGAGGTGGGAAGGTGGGGAGGAAAGTGGAAGCCACTTAAAATTGACTGGTGTTCCCATCAGTGGCCTCAGAAAGTTATTGCCCAGTCTAGAACTAAGATGGGAAACAGATTATGTACCATCTGATGATTTGCTTCTCTAAACCGAGGAGAAGTCACAGAATAAGGGCCTGTGCACAGTGAAGGGTTTCTATCTGTGCTACTTTCTGTCTAATAAATTCAAAATGATAACTATAATGCATGTCCCTCTGAGAGGTTCCGATGGATTTGTAAAGGATTTTGACTTGTGCCTGGAGCTCAGCTGAGTTACGGAAAAGAGGAAATAGGGACTGTGTCTGTATATTATCATTAGGTTGAGAACTGGAAAATAAAGATGTGCTTATGTGTGTATGTATATTCATATACGTGTATTTGAATTATTCATGTATTTAGAAGTCCAGTGGTTGATATTTATTTAATTTTCATTCAAATGTTGGTGGATTAAGTATCAGTGTGCACAGTCCCATTTCAGCGAGCGTCTTAACTTTTGACATGGAAACAGAATATTACTATCACTTTTCACTTTTCCCTTCCAGTCAGCTGCAGGAAACAGTCATTCATTCTCTCGGGAAACTACTTTTAGAAGACAGGAGATACTGACGAGACTGGAACCACTAAGACTGAGTGTAATAGAGTCTCAGTAATGGAAGGGAAGACACCAGACACTTTTATATATATAGAAAAGTCAACATCTGAAATAATCAGAAGGGTTTCCAGGTTATTCATGAGATCTCAGTGGATTAGTGAATAACATTCTCCATGGTAATAGCATTATTAATTTCTAGGCTTTACAGGAAAAATTCATTAATTTTTTGCAGAAGTTAAACTTTCTTTTTGGGTTTCCAGTTAGACCCACTGTGTTAACCAGTTCACAGTCCCTCCCCTTCTCCTCCCTCTTTTCTCTCTTCTTGCTCTCCTTTCTTCTCACTTCCTTACCTTCTCCTGTGACAAAGAGAAAATTACATTAAAAAATTAACCATTAAAAGAAATTCAAGACTATCCAGGTTGTATATCGATGTCTTTATTCTCCTCACTAAAGTTGCCATTGGTAAAACAGATCGTTTCTTTCAGAAAAGTGGAAAAAAGGAAGAAAAATTAAAGCCTGTAGAGGCAACGCATATAGGGAATCTCGTGTTGAGCTTTCAATGTATTCTCTGCTGCATGTTAACGATGAAGGGCGGGGCTGTGACATGAAATATTGTTCCTTATTTAATGTTTCACACTTTGATCTCTGCATTGCATATTTGCCTCTCTTGTGACCTTCTCTTTGCCTTTATAACTGCTTTTTTTCACCCATAATCCAAAATAAGTGTACATTCCTACAGAGAAATTAAAGGAAGCTGTCAGTGTAGAGTTAATATAGTTAAAGCATCCTTAACTCTGCTACAAACCCCTTAAATAATTAAAACTGTATGCTTGAAGAGTCATATTTGCATTTCTTTACGAAGTTTATTTAGCACACTTTGTTACACTCAATTAAGTGAGACTGTTCTGTTTCATTTTCTTTGCTTCGGGTTGATTATTTTGCCTTTTGATTCAAAAGCCCTAGTGTAATTTCACAGTGCTTAGGTCTCTAAAAGTATACATATATTAATGCATATGTAGATCTATACACACCCATTAAAAGGCTTATGAATTATACTGAATAGAATCTTTGCCCAAGGCATTTGAGCGTTGCAAGTCATCTAAGGTGTAACTGGGACTGCAGATAATTCACTGTGGTAAAGAAGGAGCTTGACAAAGTTCTTTTAACATTCAGTGTTTTTCTTTTAAGTCCTGTTATTTTGACATCACCTTCTCTCTCCACTGTTTGATTTGTGAATCACTTAGCAAAAACAAGAAGATACAGGTGTCGAATGGTTGTGGAAAGGAAATTAAATATAAGTACTATCTATATCTCTCCACATCTCAGTTGGCAAAGCATGTGCAAGGTGTTCTCCGTAAATTAGTTCATTGCTTAAGTTATGCATGTTTAAGAAGGAATAAATGTAGTTATCAATTTCTTAATGAGTAGTGGGATCAATTGGAGCATGATGAGAGAAAATAGCATAATTTTGCTTCCCCAGTTGGGGTTCAATATCCCTAAACTTCACCATTAATCACTCTGTCCATTTCCTGGGTTATTTCTGATTTTACATGTAAGATATTCTTTCCTTTTCATTCTCCTCCCAGGTAAGTAAGCCTTTTTGAATTTGCTCAGTGGGGTCGTAGATGGGGGATGCTTTCTCCTGTGCACCTCAAAGTCTCCCTTGTTGCAAAGGCCCCTTCGGCCTTTGCTTCAGTTTATCTGGGTGCGTTCACGGATAACCGTCGATATGTATGTGCAATGACAATTACGGGGGTTCTAATATATTTAACTGTTATGGGATCTGTTATGTCTACTTTAGGGTCGACCCCATCCCATATGACACTCCAAAACCAGCGGGCCACACGCGGTTTGTCTGCATCTCAGACACGCACTCCAGAACAGATGGTATCCAGATGCCTTATGGGGACATCCTTCTCCACACAGGCGATTTCACCGAGCTGGGACTGCCCTCAGAGGTTAAGAAGTTTAATGACTGGTTAGGTAAGGAATGATTGCGTTCTGGCGCCCCCAATTAACCTTTCCTGTCCGAGTGTCACTCACTGCGTCCTAATTGAATTAGAGCACTTGGAAGCCAGCTCAGCCATTTCTCATATGATATGCGGTGGTGTCTAGCTTTAATCCAATTCTGTTAATTAAAGATGAATTTTTAGATATTTAATTTTACTGTGCATCCTTTCAGTGCCTGGCCTCAGCGGCTCTGGGGCAAAGGGACGGAAAGCTTTGAAACCCATCTCATCTCACTCATGCTGCTTTAATGAGGGCATTCATTGGCACACATGAGACCTAGAATCATATTTTTAATTCATTGGCTCTGCAGTCTTTCCCAGATATTATGAGCAAAGATGTACAAATGACCTGCTAGTAAGAGAATATTTCTAAGAAATGAAGGAGGATGTGAAAGTCCTTCTATGAAGGGAGGGTCCTAGCACAGTGCTCCTTGGGGGCAGCTTTCCTAAGTGAACCAACGGATGTCCTAAAACCCCTGAAATGATAAGTTGTTCTGCTGTAAAGCTTCCCAAACTTGGAATGTGAAACCACCCTAGATACACCAAGAAAAGGATGATGGCAACTTTGTGGTTACTGTAGAGACACCCACAGGTCAGGGTTATGGAAAAATGTGGGCTCCTGGGTCAGGCAGTGGCCAAATATTAGCATTACAAGGCAATCATGGGGTTATTCAAAACTAGATTAGATGACACATCTTTTAAAAGAATCCCCTTAGGGGCGCCTGGGTGGCTCAGTCGTTAAGCGTCTGCCTTCGGCTCAGGTCATGGTCCCAGGGTCCTGGGATCGAGCCCCGCATCGGGCTCCCTGCTCCGCGGGAAGCCTGCTTCTCCCTCTCCCACTCCCCCTGCTTGTATTTCCTCTCTTGCTGTGTCTCTCTCTGTCAAATAAATAAATAAAATCTTTAAAATAAATAAATAAATAAATAAATAAATAAATAAATAAAAGAATCCCCTTAGGTGAGGGAAAGAAGGCAAGGGTTCTGAGATTTTAGAATCTCTAAAGACACTGAAGAATTATATAGTAAAGAGCAGAAATCACTCCGGAAGAATAATGTCATGAATAATATGTCAACCAATAAAAATTACTCAGGAGACTTAGGCAGAAAGTTTAAAATTCATTTTCCATCAAACTAAAGCAGGGGCTGAGAAATTTTTAAATAATTGATGAGGTGATAAAATGTGTGACTGGAAAAACAGCATTAACAGCAGTTAAAATATTTTTAAAACTAAGCCTAATTGCTAACATAACTATTTTCAGTTTTCCTGTGACCTTGTCGATCTATCCACATTTTATGTAGTTGGCATCAGAGTATGTATCTGCTCTTTTACTTCTGGCTATTTTCATTGAATAGTATTGACATGATTTTCAACGACTTTGCATAATTTTCATGTTCATCCTTTTAAATAGCAACATAACATTAATATTGTTCTGTGCTTTTATTTAATAAGGGATTCCTCTAAAAATGAATATTGATATTTGATAATTTCTCCTCTGATTCCTAGCACTGAAATTTGCGTTTTCATTTGTGTATGCCTTTTTGCTTCTATTGACTTATTTCTTAGGGTAAAACGTTGTATGAGTTAAATTACTAAGTAAAAGGATATGAAATTCTTTATGTGTTTTGCTGTGTATTGGCATCTTGCTTTCCAAGGGGATTGTGGCTGTGTACCTCATTAACAATGAATGGATATACCAGTGTAAGCACGATCTCGGCAGCATTGGATATTGGAGCTTTATATTTTGAACTGTTTTAATAGTTATTCAGTCTTCTCGTTTTAAACAGCAGGGTACCTTAAATAACATTCAGCATAATCCCATTTTTATAGGTAACTCAGAGATATAGAGAAGTTAAGTGACTCTCTGAGAGTCTCTTTGTGGCAGAGCTGGGTCTATAATCCTGATCTTTTCACTTCTCTTTTGTCTTTGTAAAATTGGCTTTCAAGTACTATTATCTCTTAATTTTAGCAACTTTTATTTATGAAGTGTTAGCAGGCAGAATTACTTGAGGTTGAATCTTGACAGTTCTAAACTGTTGTGTGAAACTGAATCTCAACACAGAAAGATCTAGCTGCCTTGACAATGTTGATTTGTAAAGAAAGGGTATAGCACTGTGGGAAGTGTTTATAGACGTACAAGACAGGATAGATCCTGGTTATAATCTTGTTTAGCCACTGACCTTGGGCAACTGAGTTAACCTCTCTTTTCCCCTTGGTTTCCCTCTGCAGAACTAAGGATTAATACTGCCTGTCTTTTTGAATTGTCATGCAGATTAATCAGTAAATGATTGCTGCTAGTAAGTTTTTGTGGGCCATTAATAACTGAATGGGGAATGTGGTGAATGGATCATCAACAGATATTTAAAGGGTAAAAACAAGAAGAGGTCAGAGGAGTTATTTAGTAGATTAGAAGTAAACACTGGGAGATTTTATAAGGGAAAGTACTCTGTAAATGGAAATGTGCTGTAACTAAGGAAATAAAATGGTAAGGAAATAAAATGCTAAGGTCCAGTTGCATGGTCAGTTCCTTCTCTTCTCATTTCCCCTCTGATCTTGTGTGGCAGAAGTAAGAAGCCTCAGCAGGGGCTGCAGAACATGAGGCCAAAGGGAACCCATGGGATATGGATAAAGTTGGAATCCCATAGGGAAGGACCAGAATAGCTCAGTTACCCTGGCAACCTTATGGTGCTGAGAGTGAGAGGGGATGTGA
Organism: Leptonychotes weddellii; assembly: GCF_054177405.1. Lineage (NCBI taxonomy): Eukaryota > Metazoa > Chordata > Mammalia > Carnivora > Phocidae > Leptonychotes > Leptonychotes weddellii. The sequence goes on from NC_138379.1 coordinate 25,562,697, forward strand.
GATTACACTCTACCACTTGGCTCAACGGAAGCCTCTCACCTGCAAAAAGTGCTTCTAGCAGCAGTTGCCAGATGACCTAGCAGAGTGGAGTCAGGGGTCAGATCGGTCTGGGGCTTTTGTCATAACAGGGCATTTAGTTCTCACTGGCATGGGTCCTTACAGATTTTGGAAGGCACTTCAAGTTCAGTGAACCTCTCACTGATTTCCATCTTTCTACTCTAGACTATCCTGATTATTGGAAACAACCTGACCATCCCCCCGCCACCCCAGCTCCTTTTTTCTCCAGCAGGCTCATGTATTTCTATTACAGGCCAGGCATTCCTTTTGTCCCTGTGTCATCCCTCTAAGGTTGCCAGTGTTATCCCATTTTCCAGATTGGGAACCTGAAGCTCAGTTGGGGTGACTTACCCAAGGTCATTTAACAGATAAGAAGCTCAGAGAGGTTATCAGAGAAATCCACTCAGGTTCACTTGACTACTCAGCCTGGGGTTGTCTGACCCCAAAGTGTGAGCCTTTTTTGTTACTACTCTGCTATTACGAATGGGCTCGGAGCAGCTGGGAAGCTTGCACTTTAGACTTGAACTAAAACAAGGTAGCTTCCAGCAGTTTCATGTGGAAGATGAGTAGCTGTTTGTCCATGTGCTATTACTTGAAAGATGTCTTTAAGTCCTGTCTGTCTTGAATCTTACCCTGACCTACCAGCTGCAGGGCCTGAGAATCCCATCATGACTTTTCCTGTTGGTTCAGAGGCGATGAGTCCTGGTTAATTTGTGCATAGGCCACCTGGCAGGTGTAACACACACAGTTATTAATACAAAGTGATTTATGAGATAAGCCAGCACAGCACAGAGTCATAAGAAGATAGAGCTCAAACTTGGACAGGTAGGATACCATATAAGGATTATAAGCAGCTGGGAAGAGTCAGTTTTGAATTCCCTACTTTTGGTAAATTGCTTAAACTCTTGAGCCTTGATTTTCTCTTTTGTAAAATGGGCATCATCATAATGATCATCATAGGGCGTATGCACCCTGTGATAAAGCTTAGACCATTCTTAACACAGCCCTGGCCTGTAGACAACTTTCAGTAACTAGTATGGGGGAAGACAACAGAGCCAGAGGCAAAAAATCCAAAAACCAGAAACTGGAAGGGACTGGTACCGTGGATTTAAAGAGGGATTTGGACTGTAAGAGGGAGCACTAAAAAGGTATTAAGAATAGAAGGTGACAACAAGCATCCCTTACTAGACAGAATGCTAGGACTTTTAGAGGCCTTAGACGTCCCACCTCCTAATTTGAGAGAAGGGGAAACTGAGGTGGGAGATTAAATGAATCACCCAGAGTCACTCAGAAAATAGATGGCCACATGGGGACTAGAACTTGAATGGGGAGGGGTGTTGAACGAGCATGTATTATCTGTAGGTGGTAGGGTCTAGACACTGTACCTGTCCCCACCCCCCAATTACAGGTATCATTCGTTCTCACAATAACTGATGAAGTAGCTCTTGTTACTGATGAGTAAGCTATTATCTTCTTCTATACTTACGAGGAAACTGAGCCTTGGTGAAGTTCACTTATCTATGATCGTAACAACTAGGTGGGCACATCAGGATTTGAACTTGGGTCTATCAGATTCCATTTCCCTAGCGTGTCCTCCTGTCTTTCTCTATTCCCAGTGTGGCACTTAGGATCCCTGCTGGAGGGACCCTCTCCTGGGTATAATGGTGGTTCTTTGAAAAACTGCCTCCTTTGACACACACACTCACACATACAGATGCTGAGGGTCTAAGGTGGGTTTATGTCATGTTACAACAGTTTTATGGCACAGCCTCTGTATGGGGGTTGGCTGGCTGCTGGGAGGGTGTTGCGAGGTGGGGAAGCATTCTTAGCGTTTGGTGTAGACAGTTCCAATGGCAGTGAATTACAAGGAGGTAAATATCCATAGAGAATACTGAAGATGCAGCCAGGCACATAGGCTCCAAGAGGTGTCTAAATCATGTTGTGACATTAGCATTTCATTGCACTCATCTTGGTCCTTGAAGTGAATAGCCACTGACTGGAGCCTGAAAACCTTTTCTTTTGTGGGCCGGTCTCTCCCACTTGCGAACACTTGAATTAAAAAAAAAAAAAAAAAACCCAGCATATTCTGATAGCTTCTGCTGTTGCCCCATTGGCCCCTTTCCTCGGAAATCTCTGCCGTGGGTTGGAGGGTGAAACTTTAAATTTCACTCTCTGCCATCCTGAGGGAGCTACCAGAATCCTGTTTTTCACTTCTCCCGAGGCTGGCTGATCAGACACTGGAGTCCTCCATCTCGCAAACACCTCCCCTTCTCCCTACCCAGCTGCCACCCATGGGGCTGTCTGGAAGGGAACCAGCCCAGGGTCCGAGAGACATGTGGCTTCTTATTGCCAGGGACTGCAGGGTTGTGGGAAAGAGGGACTGATAAATCTTGCCCAAAGAAATTATTTTTATTATTTATTTTTTTTAAAGATTTTATTTATTTATTTGAGAGAGAGAGAATGAGAGACAGCACGAGAGGGAAGAGGGTCAGAGGGAGAAGCAGACCCCCCGCTGAGCAGGGAGCCCGATGTGGGACTCGATCCCGGGACTCCAGGATCATGACCTGAGCCGAAGGCAGTCGCTCTAACCAACTGAGCCACCCAGGCGCCCAAGAAATTATTTTTAAAGTGATAGTTAAATACTCTCGTCCCATTAATATGTCAGGTCAGATATGCTGCAGGTATGTTATAGGTGAATAGGCTTTGGTGAGCTGAACTGGGATCCTAGCCACTCAACCATTACAGCATTTTCTTTTTTATCTTGGCACAAATGCATCCTAATCACTATAGGCTTGGCTTAAAAATAAACTTGCCAACTATAAAATGCTTGCTAGTTACAATGTGATTATTTTTATTGGTAGTAAATTCTGAACAACTGATATGCCCGAAGGTACATTTTTGTGAGCCATTGGGCCACGTGTGGTCTTCCTTCACGTTGCCGCTGTGTTCTTCCAGCTTGTGCCTCTGATATTCTTTACTGGTCTTCACTGTCCACTCGATTTCATCCCTGCTGTCCTCTCATCTTCAGCATATTTTTGGTAGACTTCTCCTTGAATATGGCATATACACATTGAACATTCGTGGTTGTTCTGTAATTGTTTGCTTGTCTCTACCCTACTAGACAACAGTGTGTACCTAAGGAGCACTCTTTGTACACCCAGTTTGGAGTATAGGGCCTGAAACATAGTGCCCAGAAATGGTTGTGCGATCATGGAGTGAATGAATGAACATAACAGTACAAGGCTTTTTTCTCCCTGTACTTCTGGCTCAGACTTCAAAATTATGTAGTTCCGTATGTAAAATCTCTTTCTATTCCCTTCCTTCTCTTTTCCCTTTCTCCTCAAAGTATTTATAACACCCAGTTGGCTATTGTTAATGATTCCTACATATGGTGCAGAAATATTATAAAGGGTTTGTTGTTGTTTTGTTTCCTGTTATAATTAGACCAGGTTCTTGGGTGGGCTATTGTTTCCGCCTAAAGATTACATGTAACAATCTGGCTAGTCAGAATCCCTTTTAGCACAGCACCAACGCCATGAACTTTCCATTATGACTTTTCCTTGGTCTTGGTTGTTATATAATAGCTTTGAGCTTCAGTTTCTCCAGGCCTGAAAGGAAGAATGAAAATATTCCCAAGGAAAATCTCAAGAAGAAGGTTATTCATATATGTAGGAGCATTGCTTTAGGCATGGTTTATAACAGAGTGTGACTGTAACGAACATCACAGATCATAGACATATAAATTGATTTTGCTTCTTTCGGAATAATCATACTGGGATAATGTGTCCCTTTTCCAGCGATCTTGCTGTTGGGCCAGAGTTTTGGAGCTGGGCTTTAGGAAAAGCTTTCATAGTCTGGGCTATTTATTTTATTCTTATAATACATGTAATACATGTGCATGCCTGATAACTTAGGAAGTAGAGACAAGTGAAAGAAGAAAACAAAATTACCCATGGCCAGAGATAACCACAGTTAACATTCTAGTGTGAATCTTTATGGAATGTTTTCTGTTAATACTTACGTACACACATGCACACACACATCTTTTACCAAAATAGAGATTTATGGTAGTACTGTTTTATTGTGTTTTTCATCTTAATGTATCACAAACAACTTTCCACATCAATAAATATGGCTAAAATATTTTTTCCCGGAAAAGAATATTTTTAATATAAATAAGATACACATGTATTATAAAAATTCAGTATTTGATGTGTGCAAAGTAGAAAATAAACATTCCTCTATAATCCCATCTTTAGAGTAGTTGTCTTTGATTATGGAATGTGAGAGGATTTTTTTGACTTTCTGTTTCTGTCTTGAATGTTCTCAATAGCAGCAAATATGCACCCTTTAAGGGCTTTTTGCTTAATGACTATTTTTAAAAAGTATTACAACTGTGCATATTATCCTGTAACTTTAAAAAATTTTAACACATCATGCTCTGCATTAGCATAGCATTCTGCTGTGTGGGTGCACTCTGATTTATTTAACCAGATCTCTATTACTGGACACCTAAGAAGTCTTCATTCTTTTATTATATGCACTGGTGTGATGAACATCCTTCCTGCTCTCTCTTTGCAAACATCCTTAAGTTATATTTGTAGGATCTCTCTCTAGCAGTAGAATTGTTGGTCCAAATGATACATACCTTAAAAAAATGGTTTATTATATATTGTCAAATGTCCCTCTGTTAAGATTATAATTTCTCCCTAATACTCTTCAGTAGTCTTTGAAAATTTGTGTCACGTGTTTTTGAATGTCTTCAGTGTCAGAAAAATCTCCCATCCTCTAAGGGCTTTTTAAAAAATGAATGCAAACTCTTTCTAATGGTGAAAGCTTACATACTCATGGTGAAAGAATGTAAATAACGGTAAAAAAAAAAAAAAGATCACCAGGATATCTTACAGTTCACAGATAACTTCTCTTCACATCTGGCATGCATCCTGTTCCGTGGTGTATGAATGCGTGTGTGTGTGTGTACCGAGGTATAGAAAGACAGTACGGTATAGCGTTCAGAGCATGAGTACTGGACTCTGTCTGCTTGTGTTTAAATCCTGATCTCAATATTGTTAATGCTGTGATCTTCGATTTATTCCTCTGTCAAAGGAGAATTATTCATGCTTAGTGTATCTAACCTACAAGGATGGTTGTGGGGTTAAATAATATAATGGGTGCCCACCGCATCCAGGCAGTGAATGGTCAGTAAGCGTAACTTGCTCTCTTAAACGCTAAGTGCGCCATGACTTCTTCCCGTCCTGTGGGTGCGTGTCTCTTACTCCCTGGGAGAGCAGAACTTAATCAGGGAAAGTGGTCTTACAGACTCTTGTGCCGCAGTGACCTGCTGGCCCGAAGCCCATTCTGCGTGCGGAGCAGAGAAAAGGGTGAGCCCCCTGGCCTTGTCTCCTTCGCACACACAACACATCCAACACACATCGACATCTCGCTAGATTCTAATTCCCTCTGAGCTACACACCTGAGGGGCCAGGCCTCCCCTTTTCAGAGCCCTCTCTTCAGTGTCCTGTCATGTCCCTCCTGTCCCGATCTTGAATCTGGCACACTCACTGTCCTTGCCAGTGTCACTGTGCCTCCTTCTGGGAACCATCCCTGTGCACTGGCTCTTGCTTTGGAAACTCCACCGCACCAGCCTTCAGCCAGGTTATTGGTGTCAGACTTCAGTTTATTTTCTCAACTCTCACACATAATGATTTTTAGACATGGTTGTCCCATTTAAGGCTTCTGATTTTTTTCTTAAACAATACAAAATTATTAGGAACTGGAGCTTGTGAAGTGGGCAAGTTGAGAGATACCATTTGGAATAAAAAATAATGATGTGACATAATGGCAACAGAAGTCATGGGGATGTAATGTACAGCATGGTGGCTATAGTTAATAATACTGTATGCTCTAGTATAATTACGTAGTACAGTGTAATAGAGTATAGTGTAATACTATATACTATAGGATGGTTATATACAAGCATTACATATTTGAAAGTTGCTAAGAGATTAGACCTTAGAAGTTCTCAGCACAAGAAAAAAACTTGGCAACTATGTATGGTGACAGATGTTAGCTAGATTTATTGAGGTGATCATTTTGCAGCATATACAAATATCGAATCATTATGTTGTATACCTAAAACTAATAGAATTTGATGTCAGTTATACCTCAGTAAGAAAAATAAACAAAGCAAAACAATGGTGTGACACAGTGCTCTCCAGTGAAGTGCCTAGCAGTTCCCAAGGAAAAGTTTCAAAAATGATTTGATCAAGGGAGCCTCATTGGAATGTTTATAGAAATATAACTTTATTATCACTTAATGGTCATAGCTAATAAAGAGGTTTTGTAGGAGGCTTTGAGAAGGACGAACAAGATGACTTTTCCCATGATTTACAGAGAAGAAAGTGTCAGAGAGTTCCTTAGAGCCTAGAATTCCCTGATTCTTATTGTTCAGAGTTTAATATCAAAGGAGTTTCTTAATCTTTAGCTTGCTCACAAAAACCAATATCTGACATGCTGTACTTCTAGCTTTTGATTCATAATTTGGTTTTTCCAGTTATCATTCTAAAGTTATAACTTATTTAATAGCTTCTGTTTCTATTTTAAGCAATTTACTTAGGGTTTTTGCTTTTTTTTCCTTAGTATGAGATTGCAGAGTTTTAAAAAGTGCCCATGAGGTGCCTATATATTCTATCATGTGGATACAGACATCCTGTTTTCTTGTCTGTACTCGTATATTTGCTTCACCCAAATAGTTGATTCATGCTTAGTATCTACTTGTCCTTTTTTACATTGAAGAATCTTTTTCCCTAAAGTGAATTACTTCATGGTCTAATTTATATATAAAACATTTTTCCAATAAGGACAAAATTAATTTTAAAGCACAGTTCAATTTTGATACAGAATTAAGTAAGATTCTTGGGGAAAAAATGAACCCAAACACAGAGCAACTGAATATGCTCAATGAAGTAAGATTGGATTTTGTTCCATTAGGAAGGATCGTTAGTGAGCTGAGGACACGATGACTAGGTCATTTGTGATCCATGTGAACCTAATCTTCTTTGTTACGGCCAGCCATTTTCTTAAATTACATTAATTATAATGCTTCTAATTTATATGACATCCTTCCTCCAAAGGACTCAAAGTACCTTTGAGTATATTAGATCATTAATGCTTATAATGGTTCAGGGAGGTTGATATGGGCAGACAGTATTGCTGATGTCTTGCTGACGGATGGATGGAGATCCAGAAATGTGGAAGGACAGGCTGGGGTCATACTGTGAGTCAACGTAAGAACTGGACATTGACTCCATGCTTCTTCCAGCTTTTGGTTCTAAAGCTTCCTGTTTTCTCCTTTTCTGAAATAATCAGCATCTCTTTAAAAGAAACAGACATGGGCAGGACATATATAACCATCATTTCATCAGCTAAATAGAAAAAGCCAGGTAAAAACTCTTTGGAAAGGGGGAGTCTTTTTGTATTTTTCTATATGATAATTGTATCACTATTTAAAATAAATAAATAAAAGTTAAAAAAGAGTTTTTTGGTAACAAAAAAGTCTTCAGCTTTTCCAAGCCATCTGATCCAAGAAGGAAAACTGAAGCCCCAATTGTGTACAGTAGACCCTTGACCAACATGGGTTTGAACTGCACGGGTCCACTTACATGTAGACTTTTTATAGTACTGTAGATTATTTTCTCTTCCTTACAACTTCATTAATAATGTATTCTCTAGCTTATTTTATTGTAGGAATACAGTATATAATACATATAATACATACTAAATGTGTATGTGCAGATTTTCCACTGTGTGGGAGGGTTGGCGCTCCTAACTTCTGCATTGTCCAAGGGTCAACTGGTATTGCTAAATCCTGGAGCAGGATCCTTGTCTCCCAGAACATGAAGGGACTTCAGCCTCAAAAGATGATTTGCATCTATTCTAACTGCCTTGTAAGGGCCAGGTCCTTTGTGACAGGCACTGAGAATGCAGAAGGGAACAAGAGGGCAGATCATTGCATTTGGCATTCAGCCTCTGATTGTCAGTGTGATTTCCCCCTTTTCTATAGGCAACTGGAACTCAGAGTTTCACTATCTTACTCGGTTTTACACAGACCTGTTAGTGGAGGGCCCAGGAATAGGGACCTTGTTTTCTGTCTGGTGTGATGCCATTTGTCTTCCTATGTTAATATTGTGGATTGAAATCTGGGAGATTCTTCTTACACTTTGAGATTTTGTTTATGGAATGGAGTACTGATTTTGTCCTAATCTCTTTCTCCAGAGCCTTGTATCTAACTGGTGAGTAGGTATTTTGCCATAGATTGTAGAAGGTACACAAGGTATCTCAAAACCAGTGTATCTCAGACTGAATTAATATCTCTTCCAAAGACTGCTCATTCTCCTGAATTTCCCTTCCAATTTACATCACTGTTAACTTAGGAACCTGAAGTGTCTTTCAGACCTCCACTGTGCTTAAAGAAACTGCCAAGGCTCAGCCTTCCATTCTTCTTTCTTGGAATCATATATGAATAATAACATTTACTGAGCACTCACCATTGCCAGACCCTTTACAAGAATTAACTCATTTAATCTTCACAATACTCAAGTTGGTTGATGCTGTTATGACCATTTTCATAGATGCAGAGATGGAGGCACAGAGCCCTTTTTCCATGAGGTCTCCCACCAGACTGACATTTTGTGGGATGTATTTTAGGAACCGTTAACTGATGGGATAAAGTCCATCATGACATTCAAGGCTCTTCATGAAATGGTCTAGTCTATCTCTCCAGCCTCACTTCCCACCATACTTCCCTCCGTCCTCTCCTTAGCTCTTTGGGCTTCTGTCTTATCATCTTCTCCCTGCTCCCTGATCTCTAACCACAGCTGCATTCTGGTCCATGGTATTTCCACCTTGAACCTTTGTACGGAACAGTTTCTTTGGTCTGTGGGTCTCTGTTCAAATGCCACTTCCTTGGTAAGATCTTCTTTTTCCTACTTCTATGTCTTATTTATTGTTCTTCCTCCAATGAGGGTAAGCTCCATGAGGGTCTGCAGTTTTCTTGTTTTCCACTATATTCTCTATACCTACAACACTTACTGACACGTAGGAGCTTCTCAGAACATGTGCATAGTGAACAGATAGATGAATGAAAGCAAGCTCCGTGAGAGCTGCAGACATGTCTCTCTTGCTCCCTGTCATTGATGGGGTTGCAAGCACAGCGCTGGGTGCGTAGTAAGCACTCAATAAATTTTTGCTGAATAACTGAATATTTGTTCTTGTTGATCCTGCCAGTCTTGTTCCTTTCTTCTGTGAGCGCTTGTCCATTCTTTAAGGCCCAATTCAAAGTTACTTCTGTTCTGAAACTGGCCCTGCCTTCCCAGGGAATCAATCCCTTCTTCCCTTCCACACTGTCTTCAGACCATTAGCACGCATTACTTTTAGGACTTCTGGTCTCCTCTTTCGATTATGAACCCCCTGAGCACTCACTCCAGTGGAATCTTTAGCAAATAAGGACTTCTTAAGAAGTGTTTGGTTTTCTTCACATCATAGTTGTACTTCCATGAACAAAATGCGTTGCTTCCCTGAACTTCAGCCACCTCTTCTCTGCAACACAGAAGATACGAAGAGCCATGTAGATGTTAGAGATGATCATTTCATTAACATCACAACCCTCACTGTCTTATAGTGCAGCCTCTGAATACATTTCCAGACCCCGGCACAGGTTTCTGGATAGGGACAGTCCTCCTTAGACCAAAGTGGCCCTCCGTATGGCTTTGAACTTGCTGATACTTCATAGATCACTTGCATTTTAGCTATTCTACCTCCTCCCAGCCCGCCTGCATATTGTTTCCTGGAATCTTTTTTCCAGCTGTCCCCTGGGTTTTCAAATGTCATTTGCCTGGCCCTTCAAAGGGCATGGAGAGTCCGTTGTGCTTCTAGTCTGTCGCTGCACGCACTAATTCTTGACGTTTCCCCAGCCCCCCTCCCCCTTTTGACTGATAAACTTTCATTATTGGTTTTGCGTGAAAGTCTTCAGGGTTCCACTCTGCCTGACCCCTGTGGTCACTTAGTGATTACATGCACCAGCTGAGGTAATTTATTCACTTTGTTTTGGTGTGAACACGTCCCATGGGTCTTGTAACTGCAGTAATCACTTGACCCTAGTGACTGTTAAGTGCTTTAAACACAGTTATTTTAAATTTATAATTGTTTTCATTAAAAATCCCTTATAGTAACTTAACTGACCTTGCTGTCAACGTGGCATTATGTGCAGGGGGAAGAAATGAAAATATTATGATGCAAATAATATAGTACTCATCAGAGATACGCAGCAAATCATTAGCTCACCCTACACATGTTCCCTTGGAGTCGTGCAAGGAAGAAGAAAGAGGACATAATCATAGCAGAGCCCACGTAATTCAGTACAGCCATTCCTGCATGTGGGGCAGGCCACCAGCCTAGGGAGCAGGAAGTGGAATCCAAGGTGAAGTACCAGAAGGACCATTCATGTGTAGACAGCACTTCTCACACCAATGGGTAGCCCCAGTGGATTAATCATTTGTCAATTAAATTTTTTTACTTCTTATATTGAATTTAATTTCAAGTTTCAGAAAAGTTGGAGATACAATGAACTCAAAAAACTAGATTTGTTTGATTGAAGGCTGCTAGACTGCTGGGCAGAATGTGCTAAGTAATGAGATCAAAAGAGTCTTGATAACCTGGTATTAAAAACTTGCACACTCAGATTCTCTCTGTGTTTCTGGCATGGCTGAGTTAGTCCTTGTGGAAACCTGAAGGCACATTCCAGAGCCGTGGGTTGAAGGAGTCCTTCAAAGACAGCTGGTTAATAGGCATTCATATTTTAGCCTAAAATGGGAGTTCATTTTGAAACTCACAGATCTCTACACTTGGTTTTGTTTTTGTTTATTCTTCTTATTGTTTTTCTATTTTATTACTTAGGGAAGGAAATAGGAGGAGTCTTGCACTTTCACTTAGAAATGTTTCCATTTCTCCAAGTTGTTCCTGATTAGGGCTGCTATTTGTCCATAAGGTGCTTTTGTACCAAGTGTATAGAGGTGCCCCCTGGACCTGATGAGTACATGTTTGTTGAATGGCACACAGCTCCCACTCACCTCTTTGACTGCTGCTATTGTGCAGTTAACAACTTTTGCAACCGTATAAGGCAACCTTCAAGTAGTCTTCTATTTTGATTTGCCTCCCAGATGAACATTCTTTTTTTTTTTTGCTTTTTTTATTACATATCTTTGATTAATGCTCTTATGCTAGTATTTACTTTTGTCACCTTGTGATCTTTTGATATTGTGATATATGCCACATTTTTATGTACATATTTTGAAATGGGATATATAGGGCATTTGATTTTAGTCCTCGTAATAGTCTGTAAAACACACATAATTGTCAAAACATATATATAAAGTTCTTAAAGTGTCTCTTTCTAATTTTGAAAATTAGAGGAGATTTTTATAATGTTTCAGGAAAGAATCACATTGGGGGAAAATGACTTTTATTTTTTATCATAGTCTGTATTTCCTAGCTCTCCTCACATCTGGAGTTTGTTTTAAAACCCTATTTGGTATATCCAAAATGAATAATTAAGCAGCTAACTATAACATGCATTATTAATCTACCAGATTTAGGTGTTATTAAGCAAGTTTTGTGTGCATTACGAAACTGACACAAACTTTCCCCCCCACTTGTTTCTTTTTTTTTTTTTTTAAAGATTTTATTTATTTATTTGACAGAGAGAGACACAGCGAGAGAGGGAACACAAGCAGGGGGAGTGGGAGAGGGAGAAGCAGGCCTCCCGCAGAGGAGGGAGCCCGATACGGGGCTCGATCCCAGGACTCTGGGATCATGACCTGAGCCGAAGGCAGATGCTCAACCACTGAGCCACCCAGGCGCTCCCCCCCCCCGACTTGTTTCTTAAACTCTATTGAAATTTCAGGAACAGGAAGGAAACAGCACATTTTTTTTTTCTTCTTTCAGGGTAAAGTTGTATAATTAAACTGTATTACCCCCTCCTCCCTGCCACTTTGTTGAATCTCATTTATCCTCTACATTGAATTATTTTCCTTTGTATGAAAATAAGGTTGGGAGGTAAACTCTCTTTCTGTTTTGAGGAGATTGAACTGCCCTGTGAGGACATCTGACTATAAACTAGACAATCTCTGAGCTTTGGTTTCTCTATAAAATGTGGAAATTGAGATTGTCTAGTTCTTTACTTACTGACTCTAAATAATTTCGTATTACAAAGCTGATTGCGATTGAGTGCCAGCAATGTATCAGAGGCCTGCACACTTAACCCCTGACTTTGGAGTTGCTCATCGAACAAGGGCATTGGTCATAGTCTCAGTGGTGGTGGTTGTGAAGGGCGCAAGAGAGCTGCATGTAGTTAGTCCTCCATAGGAAGCCATCAGTTATGACTTTCATGACTTAGGAAAGCAAACTGATATTTTCACTTGTTTCATTGCATAGTTTCACATTGTTCACTTTATGACTCCTTTCTTCACAGAAAGCCTGGATTCAGAAAGCAATGGAACCCTAAGGCCAAAAAAAATGACTAGTGTATGAATTGACAAATGCGTCTTTAAACTTGTACATTTAGCACTGTGGAAGTGAGGAAACTTGTGATTCTCCTATAAAAATAGGTAGAAACCGAAAATACATGTGTGTCTGCATGTTTGTCGGACCTGTATAGCTTTTGCTTCTGTGTGTTTTGTTCTTTGAGAAGGCCACGCGAGGGTTAGGGGTGGCGAAAGGCATAAAGTCTACCTCCACGTGTCTGCCTGTGTAGCCCGACTCGGGCGAGAGCCCCCCTACCCAGCGTGCCAGAGACTGCTAAAGCAGGAAACCGTAACGATGATAATCATGTAGCCAGATATTTTTACTCTAACTTGAGGCACACAGATGCGCGTGTGGGGGCCGGTCTTCCGAGGTCTCGCTGAAGCCCTTCCTTTGGATACGAACACTGTGGTTAGAGATCAACACTGCCTTTCTTGGGCAGATCACACATATAACTTACTGTCTTCATCTCACCTTTATCATCTTTATCACGTTTTCCATTTTAGCCTATTTTTTTTTAAAGATTTTATTTATTTATTTGACAGAGAGAGACACAGCGAGAGAAGGAACACAAGCAGGGGGAGTGGGAGAGGGAGAAGCAGGCTCTCTGCTGAGCAGGGAACCCGATGCGGGGCTCGATCCCAGGACCCTGAGATCATGACCTGAGCCGAAGGCAGACGCTTAACCATCTGAGCCACCCAGGCGCCCCATTTTAGCCTATTTATTGGCGAGGAAGAATGTAAAGATCCTTGCAAAACAATCTGAGTGCAGACTACTTCTAGATTTTCCTGATTCTTTCCCCCTCACTTTTTAAAGGGCTGTCCTTTACTCCTTGTACAACAGCAAATTTATGTAGTGTTTTAACGCTCCTGCTTCATCATCTTAAGTAATATATAATTACAGGAGGTACTTCTGGTAAAAAGTACAGCTGACATAAACTAGTTGGAGGAAAATTCAGGTGGCTCTGGGACGCCACACATGGGAGTGGAAGCACATAGGGGTGTCCCCAGGGATAACTGTGACTGTCATTAGTCCGTGCACTGTAGAAAGCAGCCGGCGTGTGTCTCCGTGGGACTGGTGTCAGTTAAATGAATGTCTGGGATTTCTAGAAAAATCTAAAACAGAAACTATTAGTTTCTTGTAGTTCTTTTATAGCTCATAATTTTCCATATACAACTCTATTAGTGCTTCCTAGATCTAAGTTTTTATTCTTACCTATGGCCTCCACCTACCTTGCAAAGATTTAAACAAAAAAAAGTAGGTAGAACTCAGTGATAGGGAACATGACATTTTCACAACTCCGTGTTTATGGGTGTGTCTTTCATTTTTATTTTGGTAAGCCAAAATGCTTCACAGAGTAAGATTCCATAGTCTAAGGTATTGGGAACATAAGGGAGGATCTTATGTTTTAAGAAGGGTCGTGTCTCCTAGGAGTATTTTATATGTGGTTTTTAGTAAGGTAAATTTGGGAATTCCCTTTCCCTGGACGGGAGGAAGGAGGATCAGGAAACTTGTGCAGGCAGTTCTTGCTGTCCTCTCTTAATTCTCTTCATCGGAGTTAGAAGGGTTGAACTTTTGGAACAAGCTCTTTCCCCTCACATTAGTATCCTGCGTCCGTCACCTAGAGAGAGACACACACACCAAACGAATACGAACATAGCCCAGAAAGGCTCATCCTTCAGTGGGGTTACTCCCACTTTTGGACTTAGATAGTTCAGAGTTTCTGCAATCTGCCTTCTTCATCAAATATGCAGTGTTCTGCACATCCTTTTATAACACTTCACAAAGCTCCTCAACATTATTGGTTTTAAAAATCTCTTTCATTGTATATGTCTGTGTTCAAATCTATCCTTTTTTAAAAATGTGTGCTTGTGGATATTAGGAAAATATGTCCAGGGTTCACAATACCGTTTGGGTATACCCTGGTATGAAATATAGATGCACACCAACTAACAATAGCTATAAAAATGAAATCTTGCACAAGCCGTGCCCTGCCTTCCCAGTCAGCAGGAACAATGATTTTGGCGTTAAAAGGAAGCTTTATCAGTGGGGAGGTGTGCGTGGGGGGCTCTCAGCTCAAGAAGTGGGGCGGGGGGAAGTGCTGCAAATTTTAGTATAATGCATAACGTTGAAAGAAATTTTATCCCATCATAAAGATTAGCAGGCTGTGTAATTCAATTTAAAATTGGTCGGCGTGTCCTGACTATTATAAAGCCTTTCTTTTTTTTGTTTTATCGCCATTCCATTATTTTAGGTCATACACCAATATAGAATGGAGCATACAGCCAAACCATACAAAGTCTCCCTCTGTGGTTCCACCCATTGGAGAAATTGTTGGTGAACGCAAGAGATTATCTTAAAATGAGTTAAGAAAATGCTTGCTCAATTGAATGCCTCCTTGTTTTCTTTCTTGCTTTTTTTTTTTTAAACATAAAATGAATTTCTCTGGGCAAGCAACCATTGAGAGTGAAATCTTTTTAAAAGCATTTGCTGGACACAGGGCTTGGTTCTCAAAACTCCAGCGTTAGCACTTATCTGCAGTATCATGGGCATTACTGTGCCATTGAAAGCCAAGATGCAGTAGCTTATGTTAATGCAAGACTGACAGACCCACATCTGATGGCAATTACCCATACTGGGGGGTTAATAAATGTTCTTAGAATTACTGTCTTTATTTTCTTTATTACAAGAAAAATGGGCAGCTTTCTACGCTGTGCCTCCTGCTTCTTAGGAGCTCCAGTCTTGGTGACTTGCTAATTAACTGTTTTGGTTCCAGTGTTTCACGGGCTCTGCTGGGTTTAATATTCCTGTTGGGGAAATGCTAAATCCTTTGGCCAAAGTCGTAGAAAAAAACTAAATTAAATTCAGCAAACATTTATCCAAGTGCTCTTTACGACCAAGAGATGAGAGGAGCTGTAGAAATAATAATAGTGAGATTTGGATGTACCAGAAAAGTGTCTGGGAAGTGAAGGCATAATATTTTCACTTTTTTTTTTTTTGATCTATTAGAGGGCTAATTTTTATTCGTGTTCTTAAGGAGTTTCAGCCCTGAAGCACTTTGTTAAGAAGAATCTTCCTGCCACATCCAGACTCAGTGGGAAAGATGTTAGGATTGATTAGCAGTGTCGGCCATGTTGGAGGATGGGCAGGTCCCTGGTTTGGTGTCATTCATCTTTGGTCATATTCATGCTCTCTGACTGTGGTAGACAGAAAATTGCCATGATGAAGTGTATGCCTGCTTTATTTTAACTCTTAATGGCCAATCCAGACTTTCAAGTATCTCTGTTGGCAAGTTCCTGAAATGACTGTGACCTTGGCTTGGTGGGATTTTTAAGTTTCCTTCACATCGTAGGCTGTTTCATGTCTTGTGGAGGTTCTTGGCATATCTGTGGGGCAAGTTGGGGTCAGTATGTGAACCAGGCAGTCAGGAAGACAAGAGGACACATGCAACTGTTGTGCCTGTAGGATTTAGGAAGCAAATTAACTTTGGTTTATGATTCTAACCTATACAGAATTAAGGTTATCTAACCCTTCCAAGGGGAATTAACTTTTGAAGCTTTTTGCCTACTTATTTGAAAAGGAGTTAATAGATCCACTCAGTTTATCCCGGTAGGTCCCGCAAATCTTGAGCAGCTTGGTTTTCCCTAGTTCAAGTTCGTGTCTTCTCAAACAGACTGCTTATCAGAATGTCCCAGGTGGATAGTTAAAAACTGAGATTCTTGAAATCTAGCTTAGACCTATGGAATCTGATTTTCTACTGGTGGTTTTAAATAGTTGGAGCTTTAATGAGCTCTTCTGTGGGTTTTCCAGTTCACCACCACTGTTCTCACTTAGGACAGTATCAGTTGTCAAGTTCAGGGATATTATTCTACAAGCTCTCATCACCCTTAACAATAGGCCATTCTTTTCCACCGTGACTTCTGTGTATTTCAGTTACTTCATCTGTGAAAGGGGATAATCGTCCTTACTTCGTATGTTTCATGCAAGGATTAAGTAGGTTAATGTATATATAGTTTTTCAGGACGGTGCCCAACAGAGGGTAAGTGTTGTTTGTGTTGGTTCTAGGCTTCATAATTATCCTCATCTTTTGATTTGTTTACAGGGACTCTGAGTATCTGTGCCAATCGCCAATCAGGATCTCTTACCAGACTATATTGTAAGGAGGAAAGGAAGGTATACAAATAGCAGTGTTGGGGAGAAACACTATTAATTAGGCATGTGGAAGTATAAACATAGTGAGTTAAATCAGGAGGCTTTTGGCTGCAAGAAACAAAATAGCTTCAACAGCAAGGGACTTATTATCCCATATAAAAAGAAGGCTGGGAGTAAAGCATTTTTCAGGATCTGGTAATTCAGGGGCCTGAATTCTTGCAGCATTCCTTTCTCCTGTTCTCATATGTTATTAGCCTTGCCACAAAGGTTGGAGAGTGACTGTTGAAGTGCCAGGCAGAGCATGAAGGCGTAGCATGAAGTTCAGTGGGAAGAGGGGCTGTTCCTTCTTTTTCTAGGTGGTGACCGTTTCCCAGAAGCCCTTCAGCGGACTGCGCCTCCTGTCTCATTGACTAGGACTGGGAGACATGCACCTCTTTAAACCAGTCACTGGCAAGGGAAATAAAATTACCAATTAGTCAAGAGCAGTTCACCTGGGTCTAAGAATAGGCCCACTTTTCTTGAGCACATGGCTTCTCTGGGGGTGGGGGTGGGAGTGGAGAGGAGAGGGATGAATACATGAACAGAGAGTATGCACACATTTGGTCCAATCTGGTACATTTTTTACTTCCTGCATAGTTGTTTCAACATGAGACCCTTACTATGTTTGTCTTACTAAGGCACGAAGTTGAATAAACACATTTTAGATTTTCAATCACAAGAGTAGGTTTTGAAAAAATATTCTTTAGTTAGTTTTTAGCTAATCACTAATAGAGGATGGCAGTATTTGAGTGTTCTCATGAAAATTGAGATTTTAAAGGAACCGTGTGTTTGATATACTGTTCTAAACATTTCGTGTGTGTATGTGCACACACACGCACAGATGTGCTTCATGCCTCCTTACATTATGTTACACATGATTAGGAAAGTCTGTTTCTTAACTGATTATTGGTAAAGCTCTGGGCAGATTGAAAATGTTGACTGATCCTCCTCAAAGACCCCTTCCTTGATTGCCGTATCTCGGTAGATGTCCTCTGTTACTCTCTTTCATAGCACCTGCTAATTCCCTGCCTAGCACTTACCATAACCTAAGTTGTATTAGTAGATATTTACTTCTTTATTGTCTGTTGCTCCCAGCTGAGTATAAGCTCCATAAGGGGCTCCATAAGAGACCCTTTTCTGTTTTGTGCATTATTTTATTCCTAGCCCATACCAAGCATACTGACTATCATACTCACCAATCTTGGGGAATAGTGTGACCATAGTAGAAAGACTGTGATCGTTCCATGGGCATTCTCAAATCTCATCCTGACTTTTGAGAGGGTCAGAGATTTAATGAGATTTAATGGGATCTAATAGGATTTCTTTTCCTCAAGGCTGCTGGATTAGGAAATTAGGTTGAGACCTGACTTTGCAAGAATTTTGAAATCAGCTTTTTAAATGAGCTAAAAGAGGAAGGAAACTACAAAGTGGGTGAATCTGAGAATGTGCAGTTGAAATGCCACATGACGGAATTAAAAAGTAAGAACAGTTTAACCCAAAGAACTGAAATTTGGCCAGACCTTCCTACTAAGGAATTAACTTTACAGGTTTTGGATGGGTTTGAATAGAAGTGGCTGGTGTTCTCAGTTGTAGAGAATTATGTTAGAACCTGCAAAAAGACCTTCTTTTCCTGCTAGTGTATCTGATCTTCAGTTTCTGGCTAAAACACTTCAAAGAGTTCATTTAAAAAAAAAATTAATAAGAATAGTCTTTTTCAAAAAAAGTTTCACCTCCACTTTCAGCATTTAAGAATCAGTGATACTGGTTTTACCTCTCACTCTGAGAATAATCCCAGTGAAAAATGCTAGTATTTCAGAGACATGCAGAAATGATTACATGGTTGAGAGGAGCCTATGTATTATAAGAAGATAGCAGTCTAGAAAATCTTTTGCTCAAAACTTTGAGAAACCACCTTGGTATTTGATAAGAAAAAGGGGTACCATATTGGCTGAGAGTAAGCAAATCCATTTCTTAGCTTCTGGTGGAAAAAAATAAGTAAAAATTGGATGCTAGCCTCATGGAAGATCTTTACCGCTGGTTTCGGCAAAGGTGCCTCAGTCATAGTGTCAGAAACAGAAGAAAAATTTGGAAGGACATTGGCTGGGTCCAGGGAAATCATTTTTATTGTCTTAAGTTACTCTCTGATTTAAACTCATGGTTAAAATAACTAAACACATGCCTTCCCTGAAAGAAAATGGTCTTAAACTATAATAGAGGTTTAAAAAAGAACAAGAAAGATTATTCTGACAGTGAACTTGGAGCAGTCCTGTGTATCTCTGAGATATGAAGAAATTAGTCGCCATATGCCCAGAGGGTTATTGGATGGTACTTGCGGGTAGTGGCAGGTTGATTTTAGGAGTCCAGATTCATGATTGTAGGCACTGTCTTCAGAAACTCCTCTCAGTTTCTCTGAACCTAGATTTCCTGATCTGTAAAGCAAATCATTTAGACTATCTCTGACTCCGTAATTGTATGATATGGTGGAAAGGGAAAACACAGGTCAGCAAGATGGGGAGTTCCACCTTGCAGCTAACTCCTTGGGTGACCTTGGGGGAGTCATTTAACCTTGCTGGGTCTTAGGTTCCCATTCCAGAGAAAGAATGATTCTGATCTCTGGGGACTCTTCTAGGATAGAATTTCAGTGAGCCTGGAATTAGAGGAGAAGAGGTCAGGAGCACCCTGCTGCCTCTTGATTTTTCTGCAGGAAGCAAAGGGAAAAAGCTGGCCCTGCAAGTATGTTAGTGTGGATTCTTTCATGTGACCCAGTGACTTGGGGTCCTGAGAAGATGCACGCACATGTCCTGTCTGGCCCAGGCAGTAGGCTCATTTGTAAAGAGTGGCCTCGGGAAAACCAGCTGTCAAAACAGCAGTGATTTGCCTGAGAGGCCTACGGGTAAGAACTTTCAGATGAAGGGATACAGTGAAGAAGAAATACAGACACCTTCCTCAAATAATGAATGGCTGTTCCATTAACTCCAGTATTGATTATCTCCTCTGAGCTACCCAATCCTGAGGACAAAGGTTGGAAAAATCTTTAAATGAGTAATGTTAACCGTGCAACAGTAGTAATTCCCTTCTGTTTTGAAATTGAAACACATTATTTGTATGATGTGTATAGTTCATTCTTTCATTTATTCGTCCATTTATTTGTTCACTCATTCAACAAAACTGAGTCCTTACTATGTGCAGGCCAATCTCTTTGCCTTCCCCAACAACAACAACAACAACCACGTCTCCTTATAAAAGATTTTTAAAATTAGACTTAGCTTCTCAGTTGCAAATGAATAGTATACTTCGTGACGTATTCAATTGGTGCCATCCGAGGATAAAAG
The DNA here is from genome assembly GCF_054177405.1 of Leptonychotes weddellii. Taxonomy (NCBI): domain Eukaryota; kingdom Metazoa; phylum Chordata; class Mammalia; order Carnivora; family Phocidae; genus Leptonychotes; species Leptonychotes weddellii. The sequence continues at coordinate 25,582,853 of NC_138379.1, forward strand.
ATAAATAGGATTTGTCACACTTTAAGGCCATCCAGAATCCAAAATTGAGGTACTAACTACTCATATCCACATGATTCTTAGCCAGGATAAAATCATTCTTCATTCACTCATTCATTTGTTTGATAAATAATTATTGAAGTCTGCTGAGAATGCAAAGATGAGTAAAATATAGACGATCCTCCTGAGGTCCATGGTCAAGTGGGAGAAAGATCCCTGTGGACACATTCTCATTCTATGAGCTGCAAGCACTTGGCAAGCTCAGAGCCCAGCGTATGAGTGGAGGAGTGGCTGAAGCGGCCAGGTGACAAAGAGTTACACACATCACACAGGGAGTTTGGCCTCTGGTCTGTAGACAATAATAGGGAGTCTGGGAGGATTTTCAAGTGGGTGAATGTGTAAGTGTATGGAAGGAATATATGATTGGATTTGTATTCTGATAAGATCACCTCAGCTTTAGAATGTAGGATGGATTAAGCAAAGTCTTCCTTATAGTAAGATGTATTAGTTTCTTAGGGGTGCTATAACAAAATACCACATGCTGGGGGCCTTAAACAACAGAATTTATTATCTATCTGTTCTGTCAGTTCCTAGTAGTCCAAGATCAAGGTGTCAGTAGGTTTGGAGGCTGGTAGATGGCCAACTTCTTGCTGTGGCTTTTCATGTGGGAGCACATTCCTGGTCCATATTTTTTTTTCTTCTTCTTCTTTAAAGATTTTATTTATTTGTCAGAGAGAGAGAGCGCGCGCAAAGCAGGGTGAGCAGCAGGCAAAGGGAGAAGCAGGCTCTCCTCTGAGCAGGGAGCCCGATGCAGGACTTGATCCCATGACCCTGGGATCATGACGTGAGCCGAAGGCAGATGCTTAACCAACTGAGCATCCCTATTCTTTTCTTCTTATAAGAAGAGCAATCAGATCAGATTAAGGCCCATCCTTATGGCCTCATTTCAATTTATTCACCTTTTTAGGGGCCCTGTCTTCAAGTACAGTGACATGCTTGAGGTACTGAGAGTGAGGGTTTCATCATATGGATTTTGAAGGGTACAATTCAGCTCATAAAAGATGCAAACCTAAAGGGAGGGGAAATCCATACCTTGTCAGAGGGCCTGGGTGTGTATGATATGGGGAGAAAAATGGACATGTACTTTTAATGGAAGATTTAAGGCTAAAGCAGTGTGTGTTTACCTGACTTCAAATATTCAGAACATTTGACCACTTCTGCTCTTTTTTCATTTTATTGTCTTGCTGGGAACAGCGTTCAGCGGATGAGTACACTCTCCAACTGTGCCGTGATTACCTGGACTCCTTAACATATTTAATTGAATTTAAGGAGAGCTGTAAAGAACACCATATGCCTTAAGCACACTATGAGAAAACATGGACTTAGGAAGACCAGTGTCAATTTGTCTTGAACTGTAGATTTAAGATATTGAGGGCTAGATCTCTGGAAACTAGAAAACCATGATGTCTTATTTCACTCAGATTGCTATAACAAAGTACCACAGACTGGGTGGCTTATACACAACAGAAATTTATTTCTCACAGTTTGGAAGGCTAAAAAGTCTAAGACCAAGGCACCAGCACAGTCTTTTGGTGAGAGTCCTCTTCCTGGTTCACAGATAATGCCCTTCTGCTGTTTCTTCACATGGTGGAAGGAGCTAGAGAATTCTGGAGGGTCTCATTTATAAGGGCACTAATCCCATTCATGGGGGCTCCACCCTCATGACCAGTCAGTCACCTGCCAAAGGTCCCACTTCCAAATACCATCACAATTGGGGATTAGGATCTCAACGTATGAATTTTGAGGGGACATAAACATTCAGACCCATGACATATGGGAAAGGAATAAAAATGGGAAAGGGAAATAGACCTCCAGCTCCACTTCCTGGAACCTTGGACCTCCAAGGGCCATAATAGACTTTCCAAAAATGGTTTCTTCCTAAAGAATTATACTACTTTGTACTACTTTATCCCAGAGGGGAGGCTTGTGGCATGAGGCTGCAAAACTGTACCTAAGGAAAGAGATCAGAGATTTTTGGTACTGGTGTTTCAAGGAAACCAAACCTTATCACTGGGACACTTCATGATTTCATAACCCCCAGAAAGTCTACTTTGTAGCTCCTGATTATCTGGAATTCTTATTAATAGGAAATTTTGCCAGTTGGCGGCGGGGGTGGGGGGGGTGGGGGAAGCAGAAACGGAAGAGGAAATGAACGTGGTCTCCATTTCCTCCATCTCATCACTGTCACTCTTGATCAAAATAACCTTCCCTGAGAGATTTCTTTTAAAATTTTATCCTTGAAATGTTTCATTAAAACTTTGAATTATAAAATAGGAAAAGTCAATTTTATTGGATCCTAAATTTTGCTTTGTGCAGTGTCCTGTCCAGATTGCAAATTATTAACATTGACATAGGATGTGTGTGCAAGGTAATATCCCCTTTCCTGGGCTCTTCTCTAAATTTCAAGATATTCTGTAGAGTGGATTAGATTATCCAGTGAGTAGGGACTCTGAAAAGAAAATAGAATTGTGTATTGATGCCTTCAGAAATATTATTTGATGGCAATAAAATATTCTCTGAAATTCCCTTCAGAGGGGAGAAAATGGAGTTTGTTTGCAGTAATTGCATTTTCTAGCATTTGCTCTTATACTTTCCAATATAAGCCAATTGGAACCTGTGATTTGGTTTTGCTTATTGGTAAAAGTACCATGTAAATTGATCTGTGATGCATTTAAAGAAGATGCTTTTGAAAGTTTGGAAATTGAGATGGCTTTTTCTTATTAGATTTTGAGAGTATTAGGGTTCATTTCTATATTTTAGTCTAATGTAATATTAGCCAAATATGTTCTTTTTCAATTTAGTTTTAATCAAGTTCTAGAGGACCATTTTCATCTAGCCCCAGTGGTGCTGTTAAGGCAGAGATTTTATTTCCACTGTCAACTCTCTGTTCTGGCTTCTATGGACCAGCCCCCTGGAATCACTGCACACTGAAATCCTGCATGCATCTGCCCAAACATTATTTTAGCAAGCAAAAATAATAATATTTATTAGAAAAAAAGATTTTTTTATTACTATTTGAAGGGTTAAGGTGGAGAGGGAATTCAGAATTCTCTAAAAGTGTTTTTTTTTTTTTTAAAGATTTTTATTTATTTATTTATTAGAGAGCGAGAGAGAGAGAGAGAAACAGCATGAGAGGGGAGAGGGTCAGAGGGAGAAGCAGGCTCCCCGCTGAGCTGGGAGCCCGATGTGGGACTCGATCCCAGGACTCTGGGATCATGACCTGAGCTGAAGGCAGTCGCTTAACCAACTGAGCCACCCAGGTGCCCAAAAGTGTTCTTTCTTTTAAAGAATATGGTCTTTATACCAGTGTTATTTTTATTTAATTTGATTTTTAGCATACTTAATGTCTGAAAATGTAAACATAGGATTGCATTTGTTCTTCTAATTATTCAGTATAATAATTGCCACTCTTTTTATGATTAATGCTGGAAGGAGCACCTTTTCTCAGTTGCTTTTTAAAGGCTTTGTGGGGGAAAGAACAATATTCTTCAGCTCACCATAGATTTTGCCAGTCAACACTACTAGTTTATTAAAGATATTTGTGGAATACTCTTTTAAGGTGGTAAGAAGTTGGAGATGGGCCCCTTATCCTGAATGAGGTTACAATGCACAACAGAAGACAGGGTAAAAATTATGATGTTAATAATTATCGTTTATGTGTCAGGTTCGTATTAGGTCCTTTCCTGATCTCACTCGGTGTGCACATCCACTCTGTCGTGTAGGTTGTACAATTATCCTCATTTTTTTCTGATGAGTAATATGGAGGTGAAAGAGCCTGTTTTAAGTTTGAGGTTTTTGAGTTTCAGAGATAAAGTAAGTGCCAGAACCAGAAACTTGGTCCCAAATCGGTCTGACTCCACAGCCCATGATCTTTCCATCACGCTGTATATCCCTACATTCCAGTACGTTTGAATGAAACATGCACCAGCTGTGTTAGATGAGATTGACAGTGTCTTGACCAGTTCTTTTTGTGACTGTCCAGTGGAACCATGATTTGGATCCGGTTTTCTGAAGCTTGAGGAAGTCGATGAAAGGGTCTTTAAGGAGATATTCTGAGTGTTCCCCTGAAATTTGTTGTATGGGGTATAAATCTTTCTCAACAAGCCAAGGCCTGCATTTGTCAGTGAGAGTGTGAAGTGAAGAAGCTACCTGTGTGTGGCTCTAGTTGTCCAGCTGGATGGTGATACTCGAGTATAATTGGGGCTGGATTTCAGTGGACAGTGCACTGCCAGATCTTCATACATAGAACGTGCCATGTTGGTCTGGGTGGCAACTTAGAGATACTCAGTTGGGAAACAAAAAAGATATTGTCATTTGTTTTTACTACCTTATAGTTATCTTCTAACATGTATGAGTGTGAACGAGTGTGTGTGCCTGAATATGTGTTTAAATCACAAGAAGTTATGTTGGATTAAGGTTATGGTTGAGACAGGGAACACATGCAAACAAGTTGCTGCTGAGCCACAATCAAATCTCTGAGCTGTTTTTATGTCTTTAGTTATTATGGGTACTAACAGAGCCTGCTCACTTGTGGTTTATACTTCTCAGTGCCATACTGATGACTGTTCAGGTCCAGAAGGGGTCTGCTTTCCTGGGCGGGGGATAGACTTTTGTCTCCTTTGTATGGATTAAGGCTTACAGCATCTTTGGTACTTTGGGATTCTTTTTATGGAGGAGGAGGAAGGAGAGGAGGAGGGAGCGTTTCAGCTGTGGCTTCTTACGCTAGCCCTAATTCCTGCAGTTGGACCCGGGCTTTCACTCAGCATTCCTTTCATTCTCCTGGGTTTCTGGCTCAACCCTGACATTATTGTAATATAGTTTTCTGTGTTTAATATTTCTTAGACTTGGTTTCCCATTGCAAGCATGGAAGAAACCCTAATGCATGAGTTTCAGAGGAGAAGGTAGCAGTCTGAACCTGCTGTGTGGCTCCATCAGCAAGTGTGAGTATTAACGTTAGAGCTGTCAGGACTTGTGAAAATTAATGGAGCCTGACGGGGGACAGACTGAGGTCAGAGACGGAGCTTGCCCTGATTGAATGTTTCTGGTGGCTTTGCAGCCCAGGCAAGTGAGTGCAAACTGTGGAGCCGAGAGGGATTGCCGGAGGTCTGTTGATTCATTTAACAAGTAGGCCGTGGGCACCAACTAAATGCCAAGCATTTTTCTAGATTCTGGGAGAACAGTGGGGAAAGGTGGGCTCTGCCCGCTTGGAGCTGACAGTCTTCTCCCTGCCTCCAGGCTCAGCTCAGCCCTGCCCAGCTATCAGCCCCCCATAATCCAGGGAAGGAATGTCTATGACACTCTCCTTAGTCCATCCCAGAGCCTCATAGTTCTTCCATCCTCCTAGCCACTGGTATTATTATTTATTTCTTTTCATCCTCCTGCAAAATTTTCTGCTTGAGCAGTTTTCAAGCCCAGGTTACTCTTAGTTCTCAGTGGAATAGAGACTTCAAGAGTTTGAACATTTTCCCTCTCTGCTGAAGTCATGATATTAAAAATACAATAATAATTTTAAACAGAAAAAAATTGCCTTTTATCCACCTTGGGGGTATAACAGGGTCCTTTTATAACACTGGCATTAGGGAGCAGTGTTTCAAAACAGGCCCCTGGCACTGCCCCCAGGCAGGTTGAAGGTTTCAGAAATGTGATTGAATTGTAATGTATCTCTTTTGTTTAGAAACAGTTCCGTGATAATAGGTCTGGCTATATATCTGTTTTATTCTTTTTTCATTTCATAGATGAGTTTTTTTTCCTAGCATACTGGAAAGGGAGAGTAGGCCTGAAGCTTGTGCCTTGTGAGTTTGATTTTCCTGGGTATCTGGAAGCTACAGCAGGTTCTCCTCTTTTTTCGTCATCTCTGTGTTTTCTTCTTGCTGCATAATAAACTTTATTTAATATGAGAGTTATGCTACATATTTTTGGTTTCTTTATATATTTTCAAAGCCTATAATTTAAGGGTATAGAGGGGAGTGGGCCTAGAGATTGGAGATCTTGAAATTTGTCACCTTTATATACTTAGGTTTTCTCTTACCCACGATACCTGGCAAGCCATGTTTGCTTTGGGATGTTCTCCTTCACAAAGAACTGCTATTGTACTCTGGGTTTTTGTTTCCCTCAGTTTTAGCAGAAATAAATAGGAGATAGCAGTCAGTTAGCCTTGCTCATCAGATCCCTGATAAAAAATGGGGCATGGGAAAGCAGTATTTGGCATTTGCCACAACCTAATGGCCATTTTGGTTACCCCCGTTTCCCATACTCACCATTCATGAGGAATAGAGAATATGGGGCAGGGGTCATCTTCTTGCAGGTGGTAGGCAGATTCCCAAGAAAAGTGACTATTCTGGAATTGACTTTGGATTTTGATTTGACTGGAACTTAAATTTTCTAGAGGAATATATCCTATAATTATTTGTGGCAGAAAAATAGGTCACAGTTGTATGATACTTAATTTTGAGGGACATTAACTTTTATTGGGGGGGGCAAGCTAGCAAGGAATCTTGTTTGGCCAAAGCAGTGCTTATATATATTGATTTTTAAATGGTGATACACACGGATGCTGGTCCTCACCACCCTCTATTACTTCTACCTAGTCTAATTCACATTTTTTATTTACTTATCTAGTCCCTGTAGGCATTTGGATTTATTATCTTGGACTACTATTCCCCTGTCAAAGTCTCATCTTAGTTCTTATAATAGAGCCAACATGTTTTTAAATTCTGGGACCCTGCATAAAGTTGGGCACAGGAGCTTTTTTCCTTCTCCTTCCCAAGGCCGTGACCTTCCCTTCCTTGGGTAGGCTCCCAAATTCTTCTGAGAGCGGGTGGGTAAGAAATTACACCCACAGCTGCAGTAGCATTTGGGGAATGCCTTAGTTGAGCCAGAATGTGTGTTGTCATAGTGTGAAGGTGAAACTGCTTCATGACCCCTGGAGGAGAACTCCATGATGTAGCCAGTTCTATTTTGTGATACAAACAGAAAGGGCCACCGCTGCCTAGATCTAGGGAAAAGGATCGCCATAGATGGACGAATGGTATGAGGAGGAGTCATGTAAGAGGTGGGTCAGACCGAGCCAAACTTCGTAAGAGTCTTAAAAATTTGGGATCACCTGAAAGAAAACTAGCGTGGGGGACAGAAGAGCTATTCTTGTCCCACTTGTGCCTCCAACGTGGCCCATGACTTAGCTTAGCAAGGGCAGCACCTCTCTGGCACTCCGTTTTTTTCATCAGGGAAATGGAATTGGATAAACCAGAGGTTTTTCGGTTGAATATTTTTAAGCCAGGGCTAAGTCTTCACACGAAATCTTTCCCCAATTTGTAAAGGAAAGGAAGGCAGTGCGGCTGTGGTGAACACGGGAACGGGTCACTCGCCTCTGCCCTTGTCTGTTTGCTCACGTGGCCCTGCTCCAGCCCTGGGGAGGCTCACGGAACACAGCTTTCAAATCACCAGATGAGGCTGTCTCTGAAGAGCCTGCAGGGGTCATGTGTTGTGATTCATGGGAGCCGCTTTAAGTCACACACGAAATGTCCAGAGTTTGGTACGGAAGGGAGGCTGACCTTGACACAATTCACTGTTGGTCTGCTTTCAAGTTGTTGTGGATTTATCAGACATGTGCATAACTGGAGATCTGAAACTTTTCTAGACGTTCTATTCCTCTCTAATTACTCATAGAAGAGTATATGAGTATATAGAGATCGTATATAGCATCTTATTCTAGGAGGATATTAGGGATATTCCAGGTGAGTAGTCCCTCTGGAGAGATGTTATCAGTCATGGTTTATTCCATTCATTTGTGAGTGAGAGGCTGATCCTGGCACATTTTTCGGCAGTCAGTAAATACCAGAAGTGATGGGTAACTGGGTAACAGAAGGAGGAAAGAAGTGGTGTGTTCAGGAGACACATTTTGCAAGGTTAGAATCATCTTGACAGAAGCAATCGGTGTGCAGATTGAAGGCCTCTTAGGCCCACCCACCATGCCGTGTAGATCCAGATGCCTTCGTGACCCTAATAATACTTTTGTTGACTTGAAGGACACATTAGACCACTCCGGCCCCTGCCTCTGAAAAATCAAAGTTCTCTTTTCCATCTCAGATGTTTTCCCTTGGGAGCAGTGACCTTGAGCCACTGTGACCAGAGAGTGATCCAATTTGTGGATCAACGAATATTTTCTTGGATGGCACCTGGGAAGGGTAATCATTATAACAACCATTACATCACAGCTAATATCTGTTGAGTCATCCTGACGTGTTAAGTACTGTGCAAGTTCTTTACATGCAGCATCTTGTTTAATGTGTACCAAACCTTGGGGGGAGGTAGTATTATTTTCCCCCATTTAAATTTGAGGAAAAGGCCAGTTAAAAAATGGTTTGTTAGAGATTTTTCTGGCTAGACTGAATTTGGGGGCAGAGAATGGGACACTTCCGGAGGCTTAAACTGGGTAAATTCTGAGTGTCTCTGGAGGACAGTGTGATAGCGGTTAAACTTTGTCATATCCCAAGATGACAAGCTCAGGTTCTAAAACTCTCCTAAGAAAGCTCCTGGCAAATATTGCAGAAGTTCGTTCATTCTTCCACTTATTCAGCAAATAGTACTCATGTGCCTGCCATTTGGAAGGTATGGAACCGGGTACTTTGGGTCAAATATGAAGCCACAAGCCATGATCCATACCTTCAAGGATTTCACAGTCTAGGGGGGAGACAAGTCACATGCAAAAAGCAAAACTAAGAAAAATGGAGTAAAAAAATAATTAACATGCACTGATTGTTTAGTCCATACCGTGCATGTGCTTTAGAAACTTTATCTCATTTTATCTCGAGCACAGGTTATGAGGTGGGTGCAGTTATTATCCTCATTTTGCTAGCACACTTGAGAGAACATAAGGACTCTGTCCAAGGTCATGCAGCCAATGTGTGGTGAAGCCTGCAGCAGAGTCCCTGCCCTTAACCTTATGCTGCCTCCATCGTTTAAATTGTAATAGTTTAAAATTGAATCACAGAGAATAGAATAGGGTGAAACATACTGTAAGAAAATATTAACTAATATCCATAGAAGTAAAGATGAAGAGGGAGAATGTAATGAGTCAATGAGAATGAGACAGGAGGCAAAGGGGGCTGAGGAAGAAGACGAAGGAAAGGAAATGCAACAGAGGGAGGAGGAGAACCAGGGAGCACAACATCCAGTGTCAAGGGGGTAGAGACTTTGAGGGACAGGGATGTCGCTGTGGTATGATCCATGGAGATGAGAAGTGAGAAAATGTTTGGGCTTTGGCTCTTAGTAAGTTATTATTGACATTCTGGGAAAGCTTTGGGAAGAGAATAGAAACACAAGCCAGATTGCATGCGCTAAGTTCTGAGTGACCACGTGTCTCTTAAGTTGCTAATTCTGATAACAGAGGGGACCATCAGGCAACATAAACGTGGTAAGTGGGCCAGGTGTGAGAAGTCATAGGGAGTGGAAAGGTCTGTGGCCAACTGGATGAAGGTCAGTATTGACTGGTCTTCTGATTTTCCAAAAGTGGCTAGAAAATCAGAATTTTTTGCATGACATCTCCTGATTTCTAAATGTTAGTTCAATTTAAAAACAAAACACAAAACAGCATTGAGGGCCAACTGTAATACATCTGTGGCCTGTATTTGGCCTACCAGCTGCAAGCTTCTGGAATCCTCTTTCCAAAAGTTTAGATGTGAAATGAAGAAGCATCTCAAAAATAAGCGTGGTTTAGGATTGTATGTGAGAGGTGTGTGTGTGTGTATGTGTGTGTCAATGGCTGCTTGTTTTTGTTTTCTTGGGTTTGGTAAACAAAAACTCATTAAGAAGGAGGATTAAATAGAGACAGAGATACCCAAAATATCAAAAATAGATGTCTGGAAAATTAAAGCGCCAGTGAGAGTGGGAAGAATAAGATCAAGAGGCCAGTTATTAGAAACATGAGAAGATGGGCTAATTTCCCACATTTCGTTCATTTACTTGCTATAGTCATCACTTTGCCATACTTGTGAATCATCTGTATTATTTGCTCGATAGTTTTCTTTAAATCATCTCCTATTTTATATGTAAAAATAGAAAAATGAAAGTAGAGATGAAAAACAAACCAAAAATGAAGCCATATATCATTATTTGTACTGTCATATTGTATTTTTCCAAATATGCATTTTTAAAACATACAGAACTATTTGACGTTTTGTCAAAAGTTTATCTCCATTCCACTTAAAATAATCTTGTATATCGCTCGTAGAACATATAGCATGTCTTGGGAAAGATGGAATGCTTAGTTAGAGTTCTTTAGGTCATTCAAAGCAAGAATTTTTCCATGTTAGAATAACTGTATATAGTCTCGGGTTTTTTTATTCAGGCACGTCAACTTCAATGGCCTGATCTGAATAAAATGGATCAAGGCAGGCACCTCTTTGTCTGACAATTTTTAAATGATGCTATATGAATACCAAGAGGTTTCGAGCTTGACTGCAGAACCTTCCAAATTAACCTCGAAAAAAAATACCATCAAGTAACAGATTTGTCAGCTGCCCTGCTTACACCTTTCATATAAAACAAAGGTTGGCAGATAATAAATGAAAGGTCAGTTCAGAAAAAATTACATATAAAAATTGTATATATAGGGGCACCTGGGTGGCTCAGTTGGTTAAGCAACTGCCTTCAGCTCAGGTCATGATCCTGGAGTCCCGGGATCAAGTCCCGCATCGGGCTCCCTGCTCAGCAGGGAGTCTGCTTCTCCCTCTGACCCTCCTCCCTCTCATGCTCTCTCTCTCTATCTCATTCTCTCTCTCAAATAAATAAATAAAATCTTAAAAAAAAATTGTATATATAAAAATTACATATACATAAATATATGTCAGACAGTGTCCCAACATAGGTAACAGAGGATGGAAGTTGGAAACTACTTCTGGAGTCTCAGAAAGAGACGAATTTGTTGGCAGTATGTAAATATCACCACTGTTTCCGCGGCTCTCCATTTTGGTGGCTACTTCTTTATGCTGAGTCTCCAAAATTTGATTTAAAAGACGCTGAAGAGACCTGTCTCCCTGAAGAAGATTTACTTTGCAGCAGTTTCACTTTCTCTAAAAAAAAGATGGCTCAAAGGGGGAAAATATACTTCCTTTGCCTTGTTTCTCAGTCTCACTCATGCCATTCCTGAACCAAAACTCTAAAATGGAAAAAGTGAGAAGCTAAACCTTCTTGCAAGAGCAGTGGTGCATAAAGAAAGGCTTACAGTGAGTCCATCATCATGAATGATTAAAACGGAACTGGGCAGCTATAGCATGACTTGTACAAGTAGAGTTGCTCAAAGACTCATGCAGGTCTGACCTGCCTTGAGATGACTGTCAAGGAAAATGTGTCAGCCCATTCTGGCTTTGGGGGCACAGGTGACTCTGGGGGTGCAGTATCAGGCCAAAGGGGGTCACAGAGCCATGATGTTAAAGTCGTGGGGCATCTCACAAATTTCCAGTGTGCGTGGTGTCGGGGATTTATGGCCTGTTAATACATCTCTCAACTGTATCTTAAGTGTAGGGAATTGTGCAAAATATAATTCTATCCGAGTAGCTTGCAACATACATCACACTCCTCATTGCCTTATGCTAGTGCACATTATAAACTTGCAAAAACATACATTTGAGAGGGCTTCCTATTTTCTGTGAGCTCTTTAGCACAGCCTTACGCATAACTGAGGCCAAAAGCACGTCGAACAGCATTGTGCACTAGTAGTCAAGGATATCCATTGACGCTTGGCCGCGATGCTTGTGGTTTCTGCTTTCTGCAGTGTTATTTTCTGACTGCTTTCATCTCTTTCTTAAGCCTCCCTATTAAACCATGTGTTATAGATGCAATTTCATTACTGATAGAAACCTAAAAATTGAAAGCTAAAGAAAATAGCATTACAAAGCATATTCTGGTGATCTTAAAAATCATTTCAGGGGCGCCTGAGTGGCTCATTCGATTAAGCGTCCGACTCTGGATTTTGGCTCAGGTCATGATCTCAGGGTTGTGAGATCGAGCCCCGCATCGGGTTCCATGTTGAACACGTACCCTGCCTAAGATTCTCTATTCCTCTCCCTCTGCCCTTGCCCCTCACCCCCACTGGCGTTTGCTCTCCTTAAAAAAAAAAAAAGTTTCAATATTAGCAAATATGTTTGCAGTGTGCTGCTGAGATTGAGGACTTCACAGCATAGTCTCTGCAGTTTGCATTGCTGAGGTCCAAATACCTATGGCAAAACTTGCCCCCACCCCCAAAATATAATTTTCCTCCCCACTAAGCTTCATTAATTAAATCATTGACTCTGGCTTGCTGGTAAGGACCAATTCCTACAACAAGTGTATCCAATTTCCTGCTAGTGATAACTTTCATTCTTCCTGGAATAGCAGGAAACATTAATTTTGCATTGGACCCAGGAGTCTCAGGAAGCTGGAATTATAGGCACCATTGCCCCGCCCTTTTCTCCCCTAAAATAAAGTGAAATAAAATAAAATGAGCAGCAGCTCTGCAGTGAGGCTTGAGGGATGGGTAATGACAAAGAAGAGAAAAGGGCATTAATTTCAGGATGGGGACAGCTGCCCGGCACTATCTCCCTTTGGATTTTGGTTCTTATAGCATCACGGTGAGTTATTAATATGTATGATCCGTACTTTATTCAAACATTATAAATCTATGCAGAAGTCTGGTGTTTGGGTTTTCCTTTATAGCTTTCATTCTTCTTCCCAGAATTATCTCATTTTGATCGGGAAACTTTTGCATAAAAAGCACATACCGAGAACTCACATTTCCATACCATAAATATTAAAAGGGGGTTAAGCTTTACAGTTTCTTCTCCCATCCCAATGGGAGGAAAGTTAGCCTTCTAATCAGGGGGCCATTATTAATGTTCTTTTTATTCACAAGCTACAAGGTAAATTTTAACTTACAATATGAAATTGTACTCTGTAGTTCCTTTCCTTTATGTACATTGTGAAATGCTTGGCTACGCCATGTCTTTTGTATGATATTACTACAAATATACTTTTGAAGGATATACTACAAATCAAGCAGTCCTTTGAGTTGTTAAGAACAGTTGGTTGGCTTAATTTTTGAGGACCAAACCAAGTCCAGACCTTTTTTTAAGGATCGTGATTAAAGTGCTTTTCACTGGATAATTATAAAGTATGATTCATCACAGTGTATATTCATCATGGTAAATCTCTAGCATGCAGAAGACGGAAATGGAACTAGAAAGCTGAATGTCTTCTTAGTAGCTTTTAAGCTTCTTAGCAGCTTCCTCTCTCCTGTTTATTGTCATTTTTTTTTTTCTGCTAGCATAAAGGCGTAGTCATAAATTTTGGTTCCCATGGAAATAGAAAGGAATGCGTGAGCTATTTCATTCGGGTGTACTGTCTGCTAATCACAGTCTCGGCTGTTGTACTTCGTGATGGGAAATGAACGTGCTAATTGGTACTCTTTTTTCTTATTTCAGGAAACCTGCCATATGAATATAAAATAGTGATTGCTGGGAATCATGAACTGACATTTGATAAGGAATTCATGGCAGACCTTGTTAAACAGGACTACTACCGTTTCCCCTCTGTGTCCAAATTGAAACCAGAGGACTTTGACAACGTTCAGTCCCTCCTGACAAACAGTATTTACTTACAAGACTCGGAGGTAACAGTGAAGGGATTCAGGATATACGGGGCACCTTGGTAAGTGCTCATTGGAACAATCTTCCCCCTTCTTGTTTTTAGTTCAGCACTAAGAAATCATGATGCAAACGTAGGTGCTTTCAATGGCAAGGATAAGGGTGGAAAGAAAGCTTATTTGTATATTTCCAACACAACACAGATTCTAGCACTGCTGGAAAGAACGGTGCTTGTTGTTTTCACCGTCGTGCAGATTTCCTTAAGCAAGATCAATGGAAGTAGGGCTTTGGTAGATATGCATATGTTTATGTGACTGGGGCTATGTGTGTGTCTGTGGGACACAGAAGGGTTTGGGGGAAGGTCACCGTGTTACCCTTCACGTGGAGTCAGCTACTCTGAACATGCCATCAGCCTTAGGTAACTCATTTCCTTCTCATTTTACACTGGAAACACTCATATCTTGCTTAGGTTAGGTTTTCTCAAATCTTGCTACACATCAGAATCACCTGACTAACTCTGAAGAAGTACAGATTTTTGAAGCCATACCCCCAGAGACTCTGATTCTCCTTCCTGAGGTAGAGCCCAGCAATTTGTATTTTTAAAGCTCCCCAGACGAGACTGATGTACGCTCAGTTTGAAATTTACAGGTTGAGGCTCAGTGCTGAGAATTCTAGCACTGAGCTCTAGAAAACTTGAAACAGGTGCGTATTCTTTGGGACCAGACAGGAAGCATTTGATCTTGTCTCTCTCATTTGTCACTTGTGTGCTTTTGAAGAAGTTAATTCACAGAGGATGAGCCTCAGTTTCTGCACCTCCAAGACAGTGGAGATAGTACTTACTTTAGAGGATTATTATGAGGATTAAATTAGGTGACGTTTTATAATGGATGTGGAAGAGTGCCTGGTGGTTTGCTTAGGGTAATGATGATCATTTTCTGGCCTCAGTACTGCTCCTAAGTATTTATGTGAACTTGAGCAAGTCACTTAGCCTCCAAACCAGTTTCTTCATCTTTAAAGTGGGAGTTTTAGACTAGACGATCAATATCAGAGGAGCCTTGGATTTTTATTTATCTACTTTTTTGAGAGCTCTGTGTGTATATAGAGCAGAAGAACTAACCTTTACTCACCCAACCTGGAGAAGTATCCCAGCCCTGTGCTAGGATTTACGGATAAGTCTGGAAGAGGACAAAGAGCGTGAATTCAGATTGGCCATCCCACTCGACAGTTTGGTTTGTTCTCTGTAGAGTAGAAAGTTGAGGTTATTTTCTCAGCAGTTGATCATTTTTTTTTCCTAGCTTTACTAGTTGGTATCCAGAAGGACTGAGGAGTGAATACAGGAAGTATATTTCATTTAAAAATCAACCCGACAATGACTGTGAACGCTTACTTGAGTACCTACTGTATGCCAGCCATTGTTCTAAGCCTTTTTATCTTTTATCTCATTTTCCTTAAAATGCCTTTAAGAAACGGACACTGCTGTGATTCTGATTTTGCAGGTGAAAAAAACTCAGGCACAGAAAGGTTAAGTAACTGCTCAGGGATTGCCCAGACTCTGAGCGGCAGCATCCTGGTTTTGAGTCTGACTGCGGTGTGCACCATATGACTGAGATGGTCATGGTAGCGGTGTGGACATTGGGGGTTATAATCTGCAGTGGTGATGTCCAGCTTTACTAATGTACATCAGTGAATGTTTTATATACACAAGGTGGTAAAGGGCAAGAGAACAAACAGTAGAAATTGGTCCTATCCAAGTGTAATCTGAAAACTGGTCTCAGGGTAACGCCCGATGTCGGTATGAGCATTTCTGAGCAAACAGCCAGAGAGGGAGCTTTTCCATCCTCACAGCTCTCTTCTTAATGACTATGCAGGAGGTGAGGAAGGACCTCTGATTGGCAGAGAAGCTCTGCGTGGAGTTAAGATCATTTTTTTAATACCTGAAGTTGATTTTTGAAAGACTTTCGAAGGCACGGAACATGGAAGGCCGTTCCTGAACAAGCCAGACTTTGAGACACCTCCGGATTGATAGTTGCTGAAATGATGATAGCAAACAAACTTCCTCCATTATCCGAGCAGATTCAAATCTGTATAGGATAAGGTTTAGCTACACCAGCTGACGGCTGTGATGAATGAGGGAGTGAGGCAGATCTTGCAGCATCTCAAATTTAAAAAATAAATAAATAAAATAAAAATTTTAAAAATTAAAAAAAACACACTACATAGTAATTCAAATATGTGATGTAATGGGGCATAATCCGTTTTTGATGGCAGAAATATGTGATGTGATGGGGCGTGAAGACTTCAGACAATGTTTATGTCTGAGCAGAATTGATGTCATTCAAAAATTGTTTATTTTAGTAAGATGGTTTAATCAAGAAGGTAGGCAGGGTGCGTCTTCTGAAATGTTATCCTAAAGTTGTTTTTACACATAACATGTTGTGATTTCCAGAAAGTTTAAACTATTTCCTGCCTAGCACTTCTTTACAGTAAGGGAGATCTTTAAATGGAATTTGTGTCACCCATAGGAATTGCTGTACTTTGTCTTTTGACTAAGAATACAGAGGTTGATGAAAAGCAAATTTCAGTTTCAATATATATTTTGGAGGTATAGTAATTTGGATCTCACTGTGAAGATATTTTGTTAAAATTAATAAAATAAGATGAAAACAGAGGAGGAGGCAAACCATAAAGGACCTGTAACTCTAGGAAACAAACAGAGGGTTGCTGGAGAGGAAGGGGCTGGGGGGATGGGGTAATTGGGTGATGGGCATTAAGGAGGGCACCTGATGTAATGAGCACTGGGTGTTATATACAACTGATGAATCACTAAATTCTACCCCTGAAACTAATAATACAGTATATGTTAACTAAATTGAATTTAAATTAAAAATTTTAAAAAAAGTTAATATCCCCAGAACTGCTGATAATCTGAACATTGATTTGGGAATGCCCGTGCTAGCCTTTCTGTGCAGAGAGCACAGATTTTCCTAGCTCTCCCCTTTATTTAGCCCTTGGGCTGGTTTCTGAACATCTCCCTGTCTCTGTTTTCTCATCTTTAAAGTGGGAGATAGCAGCATTACTTCTTCCATGTGGTTGCTATGAGGATAAATGAGTTAATGCATCTGCAGCACACCAAAGACTTCCTGGCATAGAGTAAGCATCTAATGAGTGTGAGCTATTACTGATTACAGGGGGGTTAGTCTTCCAAATCTGCTTTATACCTTTGTCCATCTTCATACGAAGACTGTTAGACTAGGAGTTAGATGGGGTGCATTCGAGCTTAAATTCAGCCGCTGCTGATTGAGTGACACAAAGCTGATCACTGAACTTCTGTTTTTGTAAAATAGGGCCAGCGAGATCTGCCCTAGTATCTCTAATCCACCACTTGCTTAAATAGTCACCAAAGCTAAAATTTTCAAAGAGTATCCATATTTGCTGGCATGCTTGATTATTTTAATATCTTGTACACGTTGTAACCACTTTCACTTACGAATTTGACTAGAAGCAAAGTTTGGGTGGATTTATACCAGAGCTTTACTCCCTTCAGAAGTTAGGTTTTTCCATCCCCGAGATTCACCCATAGGTGAATGCCTACTTAGTAACCCATTAGTTACTCCAGCCCCCAAATAATGTAAACCAGTTTCAGTTTGATTCCCAGGCTTTTCCAGTGAATTTTGATATTACTAATGGTCTTAATTTCCAAACAAATCAAAATAAGAGCCTTGATATGAAGGATTTCCATCCTGTCATGGGTTTCTCGAAGGTGACTGCCATCCCACCAGGAAGATAGCTGTAACTCCCGTATTTTAAAAATGTGGATCGTGACTTGCTTTTTAGTATAGAAAAGGAGTACTAGTCCGTATTCATTACACTGTTTTAACTTGTAGCACAGCTGAAAGCTTCCCAAAGATGAGAGAGAATTAAAGCAATGTCTCTAATTTACAATTTAGCCGGAATCTGTATGGGGAGAATAACTCACAACACTTCCAAGGATCTGTGTGTGTTTGCAATAGGAGTGCACTGTGGTACTTCTTAGATTCCTGAGGAAGAGGTCTGGGGATATTCAGTGGTCTCCCTACACAGATGAAGACGTAAGTGTGCTGCCTTCTCCCGGAAGAAAGGTGCTCCCTTGGAAGGAAGGCAAGAGCTGACTAGATCCACACAGCACCCCTGCCTCGGGAGGCCTCATGGCAGGTTCTGTGGCTTCTGTATATATTCCTTCACCATCTTGTTCTCCCAAGTATCTTGAAGAAAGGAATCAAGCCTGTTGTATTAGCATCTTTGGGAGTAACGGTTTAGACACAGCTTTTCTTAACTTCTCCTATTATGCTTTTCTGTCCCTCTTTGGGGGAGAAAGAGAAGGTCTCGTGTTGCCAGGAGGTTAGGTCTGCCTAGGACTTGGGTCCCACGACAGGAAAGCTTGTGGATTTCTTGTATCCCTCGTGTTGATTTTCTGCCACCACCTTGGTTCCTAATTTCCTGTTTATGATCACTCTGAGTTCTGTCTTTTCCAAAGGCTGAGAGTATGGCTTGGAGGAAGGAAACAAAATTTTAATCTGTTTGTCTGGCCAAGGTTGGGGGGAAGGTGGAATTTTTGGTTACTGGATCTGTAGCCAGCATCTTAGTACAAAGAGGTTTCAGGAAACCCACTCACCATTTAAAAATCCACCAGCCCCTTTGGTTTTTTGTTTTTTGTTTCTTTCAATTGCTCTTTTGATACTAAGATGCTGTGTCGAAAAAAATACAGGTACTAACTGATCAGGAGCCAAGCTGCAGAAAGTAAAAAGCCCGTAGTGCTCCGACCCAAGCAGAGCAGTCGTATTGTTCCTCGGTGGCTGCACCTTGTTCCCCTCTTGAACAGAAATGCAGGGCTGGTCTCCCGTGGCTTTTAATGAATATGAGCGGGGCTTTCCGATGTCCAGGAATTTGATCTCGATGCTGACCAGGAGGTCAGGAACAAAGAACACACTTTTTCATGTTAGAGTAGATCCAGGTGTAATTTGTCAGATTTAGTAACTGTGGAGGAAGTGCCTTAACTTCTGTGGCAGGAAAATTAGATCGGGCCTAGATGGTGTAATTCTAAAATGGCTGCAGGAACAAGAGAAAGCCCATTGAGTTGCATCTGCCAAGGAAGGGTGAGCAGGATGTTTTTTTCCCCTCCTCCCCTCCCCTCATTGCGGATCCACAAACATGTTGAGTTCATCCATTCATTCAAGTATAATTTTCTCAGCATTTTTGGAAATGGGAGTTGTTAAGTGTCGATGCCTCTCTCTGCAACGTTTGTAATTGTGTTTGCACAGAAATAGCTACAAGGTTGCTCACATTTCCTTGTTCTGATCAGTGCAATAGTACTTTATGTTTACCCTGTCAGAAAAACTTCAGATGTTTTTATTTCCAGTTATAAGTTCTATAATGCATCATGTATTTTGCTGACAGTCTTCACGTTCTTGAAATAGTGAACAAATTAACAGCAGATATTGAGTAAGAGGATTAGGAAACCAATTGGCAGCTCATATGATAGAATTCAGATATGGGGATGGGTGGAATGGGCTCATTTATTTTATTTTCACAGTCCTACTTTGTAATTAACTTGGGCCAAAAAAAAAGGAAAGAAGAAAGAAGAAAAAGAAAAGAAAGAAACCTCTCCATGTTCAGCAGGAAAGTCCTTTCATGCTAAAGAACAGGAATGTACAAACACTATTGGTTCCTACCACTGTCTCAGGGATTCCAGCTTTTATTCAGGAGGGTTCAGAAAGGTACTGGTACAGAAAAAGGTCTGTGTATGTGTTAAACAAATACGCACTCTGCTTTTACATGATTCTGTTTAAAGGCCCAGGGTAACATTTCATTTTTCTTGGCATGGGGCCCATAGACTCTCCCATATGAAACCTATGGGTGTTCTGCCCTGCTCTAGGGTTACAGGCTCTGTTTACATTTTTGCCTGTTCCAGAATGCAGCTGACTGTTCTTAAAGCTGCGTGGGATCAGGTTCACTTCTGGTTTAACAAGTGCCCTGTTTATTTGAAAAAGGAGAAAGCAACACCGATCACTTTGCTTTCCACGTCCCATCCATAGCCATATCAGTAAGTAGCGGTTCCGAAGCCGGGTTATGCAGGGCCCATGCTGTTTGGATCACAGTCAATACCTTTCCACCCTGCTCCATCCAGACCCTTAAAGCCTGTCCTGATGCCTTTATCTGACGTGTCGATGGTAGCTGTGTAGAAGAATGTGGAGGGGGGCATAGAAATGTTTGCGTGCATTCGCATATGCTTAATATCAGCTATGGGCATAAATTAAATTTTTGCTTGCACATTCTGAGAGATGACCTCAACTAGCAAATGACAATAATAGCCTCACATGTGGATGATGACTTCACTCAGAGAACTGTCCCATGTATTCTCTCAGTTGGGCTTCACAACAGTTCTAAATAATTAAAATTTAAGTTAAAAAGTAATTCTAAATGATTGAAGTAAGCAGAGTATGTATTAATAACAATAATTAATAATAGCAGTATTTACAAGTGCCTGTATGTCAGGTGCTGCTCGGTATTGCCTCCTTTTGCCGGAGGAGGCCTAGATAGAATTTTTGACAGAGACGGTGACTTGCCCAAAGGGATTGGAGAGAAAAAGGACTAGAATCCAGCCTTCCTATGCGGAGCTCCTTAGACTAAACTGGGATATCCTAGTAACCAGATGTCCTTCTACTCCTTGACCTGAGCTTAGCTTTTTCCATCTAGTTGCAGCAGGGGCACACAGAAATCCAGGCTAATACTCTTCAGGAGCTCTCAGGATTCTGAGTAAGGTGCTCCTAGGGGGAAAGTAGGGATATTGAGGAAACAGTTAAAGGAATGATCCAATATTTGTTTGCCTGACGAGCTACAGAATCTAGGGTTTTCTGTGAAAAATCTATGTTTCAGTGTGTCATAAGACATGGATCACCTCCTTCTGGTCCTTCTGCTCCGTAGAGATGACTCACGATTCCTTTGCACACACGTCCGCGGGGAGTAAGTATTGGGTGCCTGTGGCTTTTTTCCCTCTGTGGCACCAGGTAGCGGCTGAGGAACGCTGCAGCCCTGGGCAGATGCAACAAGAAGGCATTGCTGGAGTGTGCCCCTGCTGAGGTCAGGACTGCCTCGCGTGGGTCCACACACCAGGCTCCAGGGAGCATGCCCTGGCCCTTGCCACTGAGACCCAGCCGGCTGGCTGGCTGCTGGCCGTTCTTTCATTTTCTCGTATAACACGAACAGGCTCCTTTTCAACCACAGTCGCTGCTGGGGGATGGAAGGCCATGATACGGCGGCTCTAAGCTCTATGAGGGCAGGGTCCCCGTCAGCTTTGTTCTCTGCGTCCCCTCGGGGAGCCCAGTGGGTGCTCAGTCCGTATCAGCTGAATGAATGAAGGAGGGCGGTGGTGGTAGAGACATGTCTGTGGCCAACAGACTGAAGGTAGAGGGGTCATGAGTTGCAAAGGACAGAATATTTCCAGTATGAGATCAAGCACAGCCATGAATCTATCAGGAGGACTAGAGATGGTAGAGCAAAATGGAACCAAACAGAGCACTAAACTATGTTTGTGAGCTTTGTTCCTATTAGATCCATCGTGAACATTCATAAATATAGAGAGTAGAACGTCTCTCCAGGTGAGCATGGTTTAATAAAAATGTGAGGAATGGGAGTAGTTGGACAAACCTAACCTTGAAGGCAGTGAGAGTTTTCAGAGGAAGCCTCCAACAGTATTTTTAGGTTCTTATCATTTCTGTACTTCAGATGCCTTATCCCCAGGCTAGGAGCAACTGTAGAAGTTTCTATTAGAGTTGAAAACTGTTTCTTCAAGCTGCAGCAAAAGTAGGTAGTGTAAAGTGTGAGTTTGGTAGGAAGCTAGACCAGCTGGGCGCTCAGAAAGTTCTTTGGACATTAGAAACCAGTTATCAGACATGTGGTATTCTCTTTTCTTAATGGTCAAATTCCCAGTGGTTGGATTTTTAGAGATGAATTAAAGTCATGTGGATTCTGTGCCATTTCTTTTCAAGCTCTTTGACCAGCATGGATTTCTGATTTTATACTCTGAACCGTAAGTGTAATGTGAATTTCTCCAGGTATCACCAGATAGTGAGTGCACTGGGGTCCGGTTGACAGTCTTGATCCAAATTTGCCTGGTTCCAGTCACTGCTGCCAGCCTGCCTCCCGCCGTGCACTTCTGCCCTATAGAGCCCACGTGCCCCCTAGTGAGTCCCAGTAACTCCCCAGGTTCATTTAATCGTCCCAATGATCAGTGATGAAGGTGAAATGGGCCCTGGAGCACACGTTTTGGAGGTTGCCGCTGCCACGGAGTGCTCCTCTTTGGCCTGGCACCACATCTGCACAGTCTTCCTCCTTTTCCGCCTTCCGATGAGTCTGCGGGCTGCCCAGGTTGCTTCACAATAGGGGCGTGATAATCAAAGCCACGCTCTGTTCTCTGCTCCACAGGAGAGAGGCCCTCTGTCCTTCTGGGCTGCTCTGTGAGAAGCAGTCAAGACATGATGTCACGCACCTCCTAATGATTCACCTCTAAGCCCGTGGGAGCTTGTTGGGGATAGGCCAAACCGTGTTGTGCTCAGGGACATCCCTCTGACAGGGAAGGCTTTGTTGAAACTGGGTTAAGCTCTTCTTTCTGACTTGCTCTTCCCTGGAGCCATCTGCTCCTCAGGTTTATTAACAAACTTCTGGCAGAACCTCCCCAGTGGGCAGACGTACCCTGAAAGGTCTAATCCCCAGACTGGACGTAGCTTAAACACCTGCAACCCTGTTCTCCCTACTGACGGGAGGCAATGGAGGGTAGAGGCAGCGGACTTTAGAAACAGGATGCATTTACTTTGTTAGGCAAGTTATTCCATCTCTCTGAGCCATACTTTCATCTGTCAAATGGGTATGCAAATAGTAATAACTACTATATATTAAGCATCACCCACATCCAGGTGCCTTATATCACATTGTTCTTAAGTGTTACATCGACCCTATAAAGAAAATAAGATTACCCCCATTGGAGAGATGATAAAAATTGAAAGTTAGAGAAGTTAACTAACTCACCCAAAGACACACATTTCCTGAAGTGGCAGAACTGGAAGTCAACCCCAAAGCCATTATGTTTTTCACTACTTGGCATATTTTTATGGGATTAAAATGTGGTCATGTATGTTAAGTTCTTGGCACTCGGTAAATGCTTGGTAAATATTATTTTCTCCCCTGAAAGGTAACAGTTGTGTAGTTTTATAACGGTTATTATTTTTGTTTATTTGGTTGGTTGGTTTTGTGTTTGTTCTGTTTTATTTTCTTTTTTTATGCATCAGGGGAGAAGGGGAGAAGTGAAGAGGCAGAAAAGAGATGAATAGGAAGCATAATCTAGGAAAATGATTCCTCCAGTTTGTGTATGTGAGAGAGAGAGAGAAAGAAAATTTTTAAAAGCAAATAGTGTACAGCTTCCTTGCACGGCAGGTTGCTTAGGATCTGGGTAAGTGGAAACCATTTAGGAAAGGTACCCCATACATGGGCTGCATGTGGTCAGAAGACATGGAAGTGTGAATAGATGTCTGTTAAATGAAGACAGAGGGGGCATTTTCAAGGTCACTTACATGAAGTGTCATTTGAAATGTATGAGTAATGCTTGGTAGTGCATTTTCACCCAGGAAAAATAAAGGTAATCTTGGATGGAGACTATAAATTGAATGTGGAATGTTCCATGGGGCCGCTCAAACAGGAAGCTAATGGCAAATGTGAAAGCCTGTGGGTTCGCAGAATGTGCGTGCGTTCTGTAAAGAGTAGACGAGATGAGTTACAAATCTGCATTAATCCAGGGGAGGACTTAGAAAGACTGTTTTGCTCAAATATGAGAAAAGATCGGCTTAGTTAAAGTGTAAATACAGTTACTAAGACCAAGAATATCCAAGTATGAAATTTGCGGCAAAAAAGAAAAAGGCAACAAAGGGAAACACTTCGAGTATAAAGGCAAATTAGAGAAAGTGGTTAGGAACCAGCCTCAATAAGATTCTTCCCAAGATAAAATCTCCCAAGCCAGCATCTGAAGGTGCTGGTGATACTTTGGGTAATTTAGATACTTTCAGTCCTAATGTCCCTAATGTCTGGCATGGTCGATTTAGGATAGATCACATCTCCTCCTCCCCCCCACCAAAAAAAATAGTGCTAAAATTTCATATGATCCTACAGTAAATCAACATTGAAGGCTAAATAAAACCAATGATGTTTATAAAGGAAGAAAAAAAGAGTTGACACACTGATTTTCCACTTTTTTGTAAAACTGGGTAGGCACTTATTTTACCTATTATGTACAAAATGGTTGTACACGAAACTAAGTGCCTCTGATGTGGCTTAATAACTGGAGATCACTGTTTCTCTCACTCGATTTCAAGCTACAGTATATATTGAAATTGTGGGGCATATCAATCTTAATACTGAATACTGAATACTTTCCATACCACTGGAGGCTTCATGAGCAATGGAAAGTAGCTTGGAGTACCATGGTTCTAGAAAGAGGACTACCGAAGACAGAAACTGGGAAAAAAACTTCGTATTGTCTTAATGATTTAAAAATCTATCCCCCTCTCACTAGCCATAGTTGGGGTCTCTATTTTTATTGTAAATCAGGAATCAATTAAAAAAAAAAGCCTTCTTGCTTTGATCTTTACAGAACAAAATAAGAGATGCTAGACTAAAACCTAATCAGAAATTGTTGATGGCAAGACTAGTTGGAAATATGCTGTTGGCTTGTTATTAGCCACCTTCTTGCTCTTTTTCTTCTTTTCCTTTGGTGTTATGCCAAAAAAAAAAAAAGATTGTGGAAAGGAAGTTTGTTTAAGAGACTTAGTTTGTGGGGTTTACTTTTATATTATTTAAATAAATGAATCCAGGGTGCCTGGGTGACTCAGTGGGTTAAGCGTCTGCCTTTGGCTCAGGTCATGATCTCAGGGTCCTGGGATGGAGCCCTCCCATCAGACTCCCTGTTCAGTGGGGAGCTGCCCCCCCCATGCTCTCTCTTGCTCACTCAATGTCTCTCTCTCTCTCAAATAAATAAAATCTTTAAAAAATAAATAAGTAAATAAATCCATAGGAAGCATTTGAGAATGAGGATTGTAGGTTTTGCTTATGATGCCTCTGTTACTAAGCATTCCTTTGATACTTAACCGTTTTTTCAAAGGAAATAGCAAGGAAGTTCCTTTTCTTACCCAAATTCAGCCTCTCCCTGAAAAAAATATATAATTCTGTAAGGACAAGTATTTACCTGTAGGTTGAGCAGAATGAGTAGGAAAATGGAAAACCCAGGTGTGTGTGTATAATGCTAGCCCTGACCTTTGTGCTTTTAGACAGCTCTTCCCAGAGGTGAGTTCTGTGTGGTTGCCCCTTGCAAGGCAAGCTTCGAAGGCAGGCCTGTGAAAGCAGGGGGATATCCGGGGTATTGAGTACCTTCCTGTGCTCAAACACATCATATGTGCTGTTCAATATTACCATTAAAGGGAAGATCTGGGGGCGCCTGGGTGGCTCAGTTGGTTAAGCGACTGCCTTCGGCTCAGGTCATGATCCTGGAGTCCCGGGATCGAGTCCCGCATCGGGCTCCCTGCTCGGCAGGGAGTCTGCTTCTCCCTCTGACCCTCCTCCCTCTCATGCTCTCTGTCTCTCATTCTCTCTCTCTCAAATAAATAAATAAAATCTTTAAAAAAA
>NC_138379.1:25608328-25641154 GCF_054177405.1 Leptonychotes weddellii
GGAAGATCTGGTACCAAGGAAGGTATTGGTTTTTAAGTTTATTTGCTAGAGGAATTACCTTCTGGAGAGTTCGAAGTCTCCTGAAAAGCCAGAGAGAAACACGATCACTTCTTTGGAAATTTTGAAGTTTGGCTAGCCTGTAAACCACAGGCTTAACTGTGCTCTGGAGTCAGTTCTGAGATTTTGTAACTGCTGAAATTTATGATTTTCATTATAAATGTATTTTTACTTTGTTGATTGTTGCAATGAACAGAATAATTGGATTATCGATAACACGGAATACAAATATGGCAGAGAAAATCCATTCCCTGCCCATTGACTCAAATACTCTTCTTCTGAATGACACCAAAAAAGCTTTGTCTACAAAAAAGAGAGAGAGAGAGACAGAGAGAGAGAAGAAAAGAAAGTAGTTGCTGCAGAAAATCATCAAGGAGAAAAATCAGGCAAAAAGTAGACCTCTCCATTCCTGAAGATTGTTTCTCAAGCTGTGTAAACTGTCTTCAGTTTACCAGATCTCACATGGATGAAGATTTTACAATTCCAGTAAAAACTCATACACTCACCTAGTTTTAGTCATTCAAGAATTAGCATCAGTCATCGGAGAGCAATGGTATGTTTTTCTTCTTATGCTTGGCACTGAGCATTTCAAAAGCCATATCCCCACCAAAAATATACAGAGGGATCGTAACATTATAAAGAGTGTATATAAATATATAGAGAACTGAGAGGTAATACACCACAAATATAACAGCGGTTTTCTTTTATGAGTGTTCTTTTTTTTTTTTTTCCTTTTCATTCTACTTTCCTGGGATTTTGTATATGCTTAGAGTGGTTAAGTTTCATTTTTACAGTCAGGATAAAAAGCCACATTCTCCAGTTGTAAAATGTGTGTCTAGGGGTAATTTGGAAATTGACTCTCTTATTCTAACTTTGTTCTGTCATCGTGAATCGAGTTCTTGTATATTTGTGCGCCTGCCCGTACGCACACACTTCACAGATTACCTGTGTCACCGTGAGGCCATTGCAGAAGATGGGGAGTTGGAAGCATCTGTCCCAGTCAGCAAGTGTTGTGGATCGCCTGGCTGAAGTGGAAAAAGATTCCCTGAAAGCACCCCGCCCTGAAAGCACCCCGACTCATGCATCGTCCTGCAGAGAAATTTTGTCTCCTCTTCTAAATCAGAATGTCCAAAGAAGTGGAACCTAGGTGGCTCATTTGGTGCTAGGCTGACGGAGAGAAGCCAGACCTCTTTGGTGCTGCATTTTGAGTCATCCCTGAATGTGACACCCTGGTTTTGGGTCAGTAAATCTGGCTTTAGAGGAGGTGACTTGAGTGGAGGGGAAAGCCTGGTGTCTACCTTTGCTTATTTGTATTCCAGTGCTGTAACCTCCCCTCCTCGCGTGTGTCTTTGTTCTATTAATCTGCAAAACAGGGCTCGGCTTGTGATTAGTCCTTGGAGCTTGTTTCTATTAATCAGTCTGCAAAACAGGTCGACTTGGATGCTTTTGTTCCGGAGCTTAATGCGTTCTCCTTGTCAGGCTGTGGTTCAGGCTGCTTGGTTTTTGCCTTAACTGGGACCAGGGGGTGGAATTTGGTTTTTATATGCTGATTGCATTGTCAAGAAAGAAAACACCATTTGAAAAGACAACCAGAAAATGCTAATGTAGAATTCAGAGCTATGTTTTAGGAGGAGGAAAAGTTTATAGAAAATATAACTTCTGTAACCTGGTTGTGTTGTGCAGTTGACCAGAACAGAAAATAAGGCATTATTCATATCATGTAGTCTGGAAGTATGGTGTCTAGCCAAGGTTGCCTATTAATAATAATTTTACGTGTATTTGTAATGTAATTCTCTTTTGATCCTTAAAGTGGGAATATCATCCTTTTAGCTACGGTATTGGGTAATTATAAGAAAACCCAACACAGTCTTGTGAAATTCTTTACTTTTCACCCTACCTTGTGCTGAATGACCTTGCCATAGATTAAAATTATTCTACCTGTTCGTAGGGAAAACTCGATATCTTAATTTTCTTATCTTCGTTATCAAGGGACGTGCACTGACCTAACTGTGGAGATAGAGTGTGGGTTAACTGAGTGATGATTATAAATTGCTTCGTGAAGTGCTCATTATCACCATTTTAAAAATTCTGCTAACTCTAATGTGAGAAGGACAGAATCGCTGGAAAAGAATTTTAATGCATAACTTCCCCCAGTGACAGTGACGCTGTGGGAAAAACACAGTTTTCTATCAGAAGTTGTCTTTCATGACTCGAAAAAATTCTAGTAAATTTCAGCATTCATTATTTGTGAAATAACTGCCCGTGCTCCCCACTCCCCCCCCCCCGCCAAAAAGGAAAGAAAGAAATCTGTTGAAGTACAAGCAAGGAGCAAACTGTCAGAGTCCCAAATTAAATTTGTCATCAGTGATAAATTTAGTGCTGTAAGATACTTTAATAAGTGCTTCAGCTTGATTTATTGGTTTTGTTAGTTAACAAGAGTATATTATGTCTTGTACAGAACTTAGCAGAAGCAATTTCTGACTAGACCTTCCTTGATTAAAAAAAAATGAAAGTCTCATTTTAGTCGTACTGGTAATTATTTTAGTACTAAATTGGAAGGTAAGCACTCTGCAGTCTTGTCATTAATATTAAAAAAAAAGAAAAGAAAAGAAAAAGAAAAATGTCAAAATGTGAAAGGGAAGACATTTGAAAGGTTCTAGTTTTTTATTTTTGTACATACTTTATTTCCTTTGTGTGTATGCAGTGTCTTGGCTGTTTTACTGGTTGGAGCTTTAAGTTGCAGCCCTTGCATGTATAATCACTAATGAGTGTCAGGATTCAGCTGCTAATTTGAAAGGCTTTGTGGCTCTTTCACCCCAGACACTAGCAGCTTCATTAGGCTCTGCTTTGTCCACCCTGCCCTTTGTTGGCCTCTAGATCACAGTTAAATACCAACATTACACCAACACCCCCTTTCCCCCCCGCTCACCGTTGAAACAGTCCAGACCTGATTCTTTTGGTGCATATCTCATCAGAATCTGCTACTGACATAAACTTGGGTGCTTCTCCAGCATGCCACATAATTAGGATTACCTTCCCCCAAAGAGGCCCTATTTCCTCACACCCGGGGGGGTGTTCAGTTGATTAGAGATTTTGAATTTTAGAGCATTTAGTGAATTTCTGTCTGTCTAAAAAAAAGTTTTATAAAGCATAGTCTTTAAAATATGTTTTTAAGGATGTTTCAAAGAAAGCAACAGAAAGGTGTTTTTTTTTTCCTTGACTTGGGAAAATACTTGCAATTTATTATTAATGCCATCAAATAAGAAAAAAATAAAAGAAAATCGAATATTATTTTTTTTTCCTTTTGAGGTTTGTCTTTGGGATTGCACTCTTCTTAAAATCAAACCAGATAGCAAGCAAGTGAAGAGCTTTGTTTGTTGTGCTCTTTTAAATATCCCGAGAAATAAAACATTGGAATGATTTGTCAAGCTTCTGATTGTCGGGAAGGAAAGCCTTTATTTTACAGTGAATATTGTTTGTAGATTCTCCCCCTACTGTTCACAGTTCCCAGAGAAATTATTCTGCACTAGTTTAAAATTTTACCCTATATATGCTATGAAAAACGGTTGTCAGTTAGAGGTATCTTTTGGCATGGAATGTGATTATCAACCATGAAAAAATCTTTATAAACTTTTTTCTCATCAGATCCAGCCTTCCAAGCCAGGTCTCCGTTGATCTTATTTTGAAGTGGTTTGAATTCTCCTTCCTTTTTACGGGAGAGTCATAAAATTAGAGATGGGAAAGAGCCCTCCGATTGCATCACTTTTTCCAGCCCTTTGGCCAGTGTGCTCTCTCTCCCTCCAGCATATTCCCTGGTGTTCCATTCAGCCTAGTTTAAGATACTAAGACCAGGGAGGCTTCGTGTCCAGTCACCTCTGGGAAAATGTCCCACGGTCCTTGACATGTGGATATGCTTTTAGGCATGCAAGCTAAAGTTTTTAGCTGCTTTGAGAATGCTTCAACATTCTTACACTCATTCTCTTTTCTTATTTCTTGCATCTACACCCTTGGGAACTTTTCCCTGTCTTGGTCAAAGAGCCTGTATGTATTGTGAATAAAGAAACAATACACACATGCATGGTTTTGTCTTTTTATCGTTCGTACTCAAAATGACAACATTAGTTAGGGGGTTTTCTCATTATTGACCATGTGTCTAAGATGTCCCTAAATTTGAATGGTCCATAAATTTTATCTATAAATGAATCTCATAAATCCTTAGCCATTTCATAGATCCTGGAGCTTGTCAGAATCTTGTTAATATTCAGACTTTTTAAGAGTCTAGAAACAACGTGAGGACTCTGTGAACACTTGTTTTTAGATGGACAGAATTAAATATATTGAAGGCCTCGGTTCATGACACAGGGTCATCACTGGTCTATGTATAGGCCTTGTTACTATCATGATATTTATCCATTTATGAATAGTGTAGTAAACATCTGTTAGCCCACACATAGCCAGAGAACTAGCACACTGACAATAATTTGTATTAATCTGTGTATTTTCCCCTTTTGTCCCTCCTTCTTCTGCAGGTAAACATTAACTTGAATTTTGCCTTTATCATTCCTTTGCTTATTTAGATTTGTCCTTTTTTTAATAATTTTTTATTTATTCATTGAGACAGAGAGATACAGAAAGAGAGAGAGAGCAGGAGCAGTGGGAAGAGGCAGAGGGAGGGAAAAGCAGACTCCCTGCTGAGCAGGGAGCCCGACATAGGGCTCCATCCTAGGACCCTGGGATCACAACCTGATCCGAAGGCAGCCACTTAACCATCTGAGCCACCCAGGCGCCCCAGATTTGTCTTAACATACAAACACACACACACACAGACGGTTATTGGTTTTAAACTTCATAAAAAAATATTATAGGCTTCTGCTTTACTTAAAGTGGAATAAGCTCCTAACAGATTGAACCTCCTACAAGTAACTATGAGCTCTGGAAAAATGAAAAATACCTAAGGACTTTGGGGAGTAAACACAAGCAGGTAGATTTTTGGAGCGGAGTTGAAACTTGGAGGAAGCATCAAGCATAGAGTGAGTTTTCCATTTCTGTGGTTTTTCTCTGAGGGAAGCCACAGTTGGGCAGAGTTATAGCATTGGGTGGCTAAAATTCCAACAGAGAGTCTGCACTCTTTTAGGCAGGAAGAACCCTTTGAAGAAGATCGTAGTTAACTAGAGCCACCACAGAGTGAGGGGGAATTCTAGGAAAAAAAAAAAAAAAAGAGCCAAATAAGAGAAACACCAAATTCTGTGTATAATCTCTATCCAAGTCTCTGGTTGATTTCTGAGCTATGCATGATGGACAGATTAAAAGCAGTCTAAACTGAGGTCTGGGCTACTGCCCACCACAGACGTGACAGAGTTTAGAGTTCAATTTCAACCAAGATAATTGCCTGCTAAGACAAACCATGAACTCTCACTCTTCTGAGAAATTTAACAGAATTCAGAGTCTCCACAACATGACATCAAAGTATCTGGTATTACTTGATATGTGAAGAGCCAGGATTAATGTGACGTGTTGTCAAAGGAAAAGACAATGAACAGAGGCCAACCTTGAGATGAATCAGATATTAGAATTATCAGAAAAGGATTTTAAAGCAGCTGTTATGGGGTGCTTAGTTGGCTCAGTGGGTTAAATATCTGCCTTCAGCTCAGGTCATGATCCCAGGGTCTTGGGATTAAGCCCTGAATCAGGCTTCTTGCTCAGCAGTCTGCTTCTCCCTCTCCCTCCCTCCCTTCATCTCCCTCCCCTTGCTTCCTCCCTCTCCTTCCCTCCCTCCCTGCCCCTCCACCCTGCTTGTGCACTCTCTCTTTCTCTCTCTCCTCTCTCTCAAATAAATAAAATCTTAAAAAAAATAAAGCAGATATTGTGATTATGCTAAGTAAGGATAAAGAAAATATGTTTATAATGAATAAAAAGTTAGGAAATATCAGGAAGTGAAATAAAAAATAACGAAATGGAAATTTTGGAACCAAAAAATGTAATAGTTGAATACATCATTCACCATATGGGCTTCATAGCAGATTTTTCTTTTTTTTTTTTTTTTTTTTAAGATTTTATTTATTTATTTGACAGAGAGAGACAGCGAGAGAGGGAACACAAGCAGGGGGAGTGGGAGAGGGAGAAGCAGGCTCCTGGCTGAGCAGGGAGCCCGATGCGGGACTCAATCCCAGGACCCTGGGATCATGACCTGAGCCGAAGGCAGACGCTTAACCGACTGAGCCACCCAGGCGCCCCATAGCAGATTTTTCTAACAGAGAAAAGAATGAGTAAACTTGATGGTAGGTTAATAGAAGTTAACCAGTCTAAAGAAGAGAAGGAAAAATTATTGTAAAAATGAACAGCCTCAGTAATCTATGGGACAATAGCAAAAGTGTAACATACAGGTAATCTGAGATCTATAGGAGAGGAGAGAGAATAGAACCAAAAAGTTATTTGAGGAAATAAGGGCCCCCAAATCTCCAAATTTGTTGAGAGACATAAATCTACAAATTAAAAGCTCAGTGAACCCCAGAGAGAGAAAATATCAAGTAAACTGTGCCTAACAATAGCATAGTCAAATTACTGAAGTCCAAAGAAAATGAGAAAATAGTTAAGGCAGCCAGATACTAAAACAGCATATTATATATAGCAAACAGTGATTAAAATGGTATCAGACTTCTCATCAAACCATGGAGGTCAGAAGATAGAACAACTTCTTTAAAGAATTAAAAGGAAAAAAAAATGTGAACCCAGAATTGTGTAGCCAGTGAAAATATCCATGAAGAATAAAAACAAAATAACGTTTTCAGGTAAATTTAGGAAATCAAAGAAAATTCACTGCTACCAAACCCACATCATAAGAGATGCTAAAGAAAGTTCTTACACTGAAGGGAAATGATACTGGAGGGGAACATGGATCTTCAGGAATTAATTAAGAGTATCAGACATGGCTGATATCTGGTTGAATATAAAAACCTGTTTTTTCCACTGATTATTTTCAAAAATACGTATGACATAAAGCAAACATTATAATTATCTTGCGCTTATAAATAACATAGCCATAATACATAATGACAGCTGTGTCACAAAGTAAGGTAAAAAGATTTACGTGATCTCACGACTTCTACATTTTATGTGAAATGGTACAATACTAAGTAGGTTGTAAAATGTTAAGGATGTATAATGTAACTAAAACAATCTCTAAAAAAATACACTATATAAAGATGTAAAGCTTAAAAATGAGTTGATAAGATGGAGTTGCAAAATGTTTTTAAGTACTACAGAAGAAGCCAGGAAGGGTGAAAAGAGGAACAAAAAACAAAGAGGACAAATAGAGAACAAGTAAGAGTTGACCTACGTATACTCACATGAGTAATTATATTACATAAACTTAAAAGGCAGAGATTATCTGAATAGATTAGAAAACAATTATATGCTATCTACAAAAGACACATTTAAATATAAAGATGCACTTTAAATATAAGATACAAATAGGTTGATGTAAATGGATAGGAAAAGATGTACCAGGCAAATGGTAAGCATAAAAAGGCTGGAGTGGCTATATTAATATCAGGTAAAATAGAATTTAAGAAGATAAGTATTACCATAGATAAAGAGGGACACCCATAATGATAAAAGGATCAGTTCATCAGAAAGACAGAACAGTCATAAATGTGTATGTGTTTAACATTGGACCTTCGAAATACATAAAGCCAATATTGACAGTGTTAAAGGGAAAAAACAGACAATTCCATAATCATAATAGATTTTAACACATCTCTCATTAATTGATTGTAAAACTAGACACCCCCCCCCAACAAAATTGGTAAAACATAGAGGATCAGGGCACCCGGGTGGCTCAGTGGGTTAAGCATCCAACTCTTGATTTCGGCTCAGGTTATGATCTCAGGATCATGAGATCGAGCCCCACATTAGGCTCCACACTCAGCAGGGAGTCTGCTTCTCTCTCTCTCCCTCTCCCTCTGCCCCTCTCAACACTCTCTCTTTCTCTCTCAAATAAATAAGCACATAGTACTTTTACCAAGGTAGACCATATGCTGTATCATAAAACAAAATAAATCTAAAAGGATTGAAATCATACAGAGTATATTTCCTCAACACAAAGGAATTTTGTTAGAAATTAATAATAGTGAGCGCCTGGGTGGCTCAGTTGTTGAGCGTCTGCCTTCGGCTCAGATCACGATCCCAGGGTCCTGGGATCGAGCCCCGCATCGGGCTCCCTGTCAGCGGGAGGCCTGTTTCTCCCTCTCCCACTCCCCCTGCTTCTGTTCCTTCTCTCGCTGTGTCTCTCTCTGTCAAATAAAATCTTTTTAAAAAATAAATAATAGTAAGATATATTTGAAAACTCCATATATTTGGAAACTAAGCAACGTGCTTCTAAATGAGTCAAAGAAGAGATCCCCAAATTTAGAAACAATTTCAAATTGAATAGTAAATGAAAGTATAACACACTACAATTTGTGGAGTACAGATAAACCATGCTTAGAGGGGAATTTCTAGCCCTGATGTTTATATCTAAGCCAGTTACCACAGGTTCCACCTCAGGAGCCTAGAAAAAGCAAAAACAACTCCAAAGTAAGTAGAATGAAGGAATTACTAAAGAGAAAAGCAAAAATCAATGGAATAGAAAACAGAAAATAACAAAGCTAAAACTAGTTTTGAAAATATTAGCAAAATTGATAAGCCTCTAATGATTAAGAAAAAAAGATAAAATAAATCACCAATATCAAGAATGAAAGAGGAGTTATCACTATAGATCTTAGAAACATTAAAAATATAATAATATTATAAACAACCTTATGCCAAAAAAAGGTGAAATGGACAGATAAATTTTAAAAATAAATACAACTTACTAAAAAAAAGATATAAGATAAAGTGTAAAATTTGAATAGCCCTATATATAACAATGAAATTGAATTCATTTTCAAAAATTTTTTCAACAAGAAGATTCCAGGTCCGTATAGTTTTACTTGTGAATTTTATCAAACCATTCAAAGAAGAAATATCAAAATCTTGCATAAGTTATTTCAGAAAGTAGAAGAGTCAATACATTCCAACTCATTTTATGGCCAGCATAACATCAATACCAAAATCTTACAGAGACATTACCTCCAAAATTACATAATAATATGCCTCATGAACAGACACAAAAATATTTGAAAAAATTTAGAAAATCACATCCAACAACATACAGAAAGTTTAATGTATTACAAACAATTTGGGTTTATCTCAAGAATTCAAGATAGGTTTAACATTTAAAAAAAATCAATCAATGTAATTTACCCTGTTAACAGAATAAAGGAGATAAGCCATGTGATCATTTCAATAGATACAGAAAAAGCATTTGAATAAATTCAACACTCATTCATAATAAAAACTCTCAGTAACTAGGAGTAGAAGAGAACTTCATCAATCTGATATAGGGCCACAGTCTACAGTTAGCATCATAGTCAATGATAAATATTGAATGCTTTCAAACTAAGATCAGGAGCAAGGTAAGGATTCCTGGTCTTCTACTGTTACACACTAAATTTTTTGAGGCCCTAAACAATATAATCAAGCACAAAAAGAAATAAAATGAAGATTGTAAAGGAAAAGGTAAAATTGTCTTTTTTTGCATGTGATACTAATTTAGTAAATTCTAAGGAATTTACAAAACAAAATCCTAAGGAATCTTCTAAGAATAAGTGAATTTAGCAAGTTTACAGGTACAGCATTAATATACAAAAATCAACTGTATATTTGTATACCAGCAGCATAAAATTGAAAATGACTTTTTTAATATTAACTATAATAGCACCAAAAACATAAAATGCTAAGGGTAAATATAACAAAATGTGGACTATCTTATTACTGAAAATTAAATGATATTGCTGAAAGAAATTAAAAGATTTGAACAAATGAAAATATACTGTATTTGTAGACTGTTCAGTTCTCCCCAAATTAATGTGTAGATTCAACTCACTCTACTGAGTCAAAATCTCAATAGGCTTTTGATTTTTGTAAATAAGCAGCTGATCCTAATATTTATTTGGAAATGAAAAAGATCTAGAATAGCCAAAAACCACTTAAAAAATAAAAGTTGGTGGACTTACATTATCTGATTTCCAGGCTTATCATTAAACTTTTACTAATCAAAATAGTGTATTAATGGTGAAAAGTAGAGATATAGTTCAGTGGAAAAGAAAAATGAGTCTAGAAACAGACCCATACATATATGATCAAATGAATTTTGACACAGGGCCAAGGCAATTTAAAGGGAGACAATAGTTTTCAATAAATTGTACTTAGACAAATAAATAATTAGTATGGAAAACCTTGACCCATACCTCACACTATATACAAAAATAAATACAAAATAGATCTTACACTGAGATATAAAACTAATTCTATAAAACTTCAGAAGAAAAGAAAATCTTTGCAACCTTGAGGTAGGAAAAGATTTCTTAGGACACACAAAAGCATGAACCATAAAAGAATAAAAAAAGACAAATTGGATTTTATCATTATTAAAAACTTTTCCTCTTCAGAAGATGCCATTAGAAAAGTAAAAATGCTGTCCACAATCTGGGAGAACAAATTCTTGACACATAAATCTGACAATTATGTAAATCTGTATCCAGAATATCTAAACTAAGACTCTTACAACTTAAGAAGAAGACAAATACCCTCATAAAAAATGGCCAAAAATTTGAATTGACTGTTCCTTAACAAATATAAACAGAAGGCCATTAACCATACAAAAAGATATTCAACATCATTATTCATGTCTGACATGCAAACTAAAGCCACATGAGATACCATTAAACATCCTTCAGAAGGACTAAGATTTTTAAAACTAACAATACCAGAAAATGACAAGTATGGAGCCACTGATAGAGCTCTTACATACTGGAGATATGAGTATAAAATGCTACAGCCTTTTGGGAAAACTTTTTCCCAGTTTCTTAGAAAGGTAATCCTTACCTACCATACAAGCTAGCCATTCTCCTCCCTAGATATTTACCCTAAACAAGTGAAAATACATGTCCACACAAAGATTTGTACACAACAGTTCATAGGAGCTTTTTTCACATTAACTCAAACCATTAAACAACCCATCTGTCCATCAACAGGTGAATGGGTAAACAAGTATTAAATTCCACACATTGGAATACTACCAAGCGATTAAAAAAAAAAAAAAAAGGAATGAGATACTGATACATTCAGCATAACATGGATGAATCTCAAAATCATTATATACTGAGGGAAAGAAGCCAGACACAGAATAGTACATAAAGCATGATTCCATTTATATGAAACTCTAGAAAATACAAACTAATCTAAATTAACACAAAGATCAGTGGTTGCCGCTTACTGGCGGCAGAGGGAAGGGCATGCTGCAAAGGGTATGAGGAATATTTGGGGGGTGATGGAAAATTTTTTTTTAATTGTGGCCCTGTTTCATCATTACACATATGTATACATCTGAGAGATTCCAGCTTATTGTGCAGCTTATTGTACATAAGTTTTATACCAATAAAGTTGATTTTTAAAAGGAAATTAGACAGAATGTAGTCCTCTGGGGCTTTCTTATTTCATTCAACATTTATTGCTATGTTTAATCAAATATCTTTGGAAGAAAGGAAGAAAAGAAGGAGAGAAGGAGTTAATGAGGCATATTTATATCAGTCATTTCTTTAATAGGAGAGAAGAAAAAGATGGGAAGAAGCTCAAGTTTTCTTAAGTGAAATAACCCAAATTCTAGATTCCATATCCAGCCATCTTAGATATAAGAGAATCAATTTATAGAAACAAGCTTATATTACCTTACAGTTCAAGGCTATTGTTGATTTTTTAATCAGGAAAAATTTCAATTCGTATCAGCAACATTCTTTGTCAAGTTACACAGCTTTTTTTTTTTAACATTGGAGGAGCAAAGCAGGATGAGGGTATTAGTTAAAACTCTTTTAGTTGCAAGTAACAGAAATCCATTCAAAATGACTCAAGCAAAAATGGGAAATTATTGGCTCATGTAACTTAGAAGTCCATGGGGATAACTGACATTGAGCACGGCTTGATCCAGATACCCATTTGTTATTATTGGAACCCATCTCTATTTCTTGGATGGATCTTTGTCTGTTGGCGTCCCCTGTAGACAGACTCTCCCCTTGTGGTGGCTGCTGGCAGTTTCAACTTTACATCCAATCAAGAGTCTCATTATCCCACTCTGACTTACATGTCCTTTCCAGAACCCATCAGTGTGGGAAGGAGGCTGGAATGCTGTAATTGGCTAGGCCTAGCCAGACTCCTTCCTGAGGCAAGTGCAACATGGGGTGGGTCTCACCTGTACCACTTGGGGTACAGGTGGAATAGAGGTGAGTTTTCAAAGGAAAATTGGTGCGCTATCACCAGAAGAAGGTAAATTGAATGTACCACAGACAACGGTCATAGTTGTCCTCTCCTACAAACACAAACACAAGATTCATGAAGGGCTAACAAGAGAGTTTCTGGTCCTGCTTGTCTTGTAGCCTCTTTTTTCAAGAATGGTTATTCATTGATCCTAATATCTTTGCTTCTGGCATTGGAAGCTAGAAATGCTCTCAACAGTGGGTAGTGGTGTGAATTGAAAATTCTGGAGTGGTAAATGCCTTTATATATTTTAGGTCAACAACCAGAAATTCTGAGATTGTGCCTGTATTGGATATCTACAGCTATGTAAAAAATCACAACATTTAGGTGCTTAAACAACAAACATTTATTATCTTATAGTTTCCATAGGTAAGGAATCGAGGCACAGTTTAGCTGGGTCCTCCACTAAAGGTTCTAGCAAGAGTATATAATCAGGGTGTTGTCCAGAGCTGTAGTCTCATTTCAAGGCCGGATGTGGGTAAAATCCACTTCCAAGATGACTTAAGTGGTCGTTGGTAGGATTCAGTTCTTTGCAAATGGTTGGACTGAAAGCCCTTTTCTCACAGTTTCTTGTTGACTGTTAGCCAGTGGCCTTCCTCAATTCCTTGCCATGTGGGCCTCTCCATATGTCAGCTCACAACATGGCAACTGGTTAGAATCAGAGTGAGCAAGTGAGAGAGTAGAAGAGGACCAGCAAGATGGAAGCCGACATCTTTGTAACCTAATCACAAGTAACATTCTATCACTTTTGCCATATTTTTTTTTCATTAGAAGCAAATCACTAGGCTATGCCCACATCCTTTACCCAAGAGGCAAAGGATTACACATGGGCATGAATACCAGGAAGCGGGATCACTGGGAGCATCTTAGAAGCTGTGCATCACAGTGACAGTGGCAGTGTCTACAGAGGAAGGAATGTGCCCATCTCTTTGCCATTGAAGTTTTCTGTTGGGGAGTGAAGTGGATGGAGGAAGTTCCAGCAATAAGATGAGGCAGGAGGGGGGTTAGAAATGCAAATCAGGTAAGAAGGCAAAATTGAAACCATTGAAGAGCTGGATTGTGCTGTGCAAAAAATGATTACAGAAACAATCTGAAAAAATAGTTACATGACAAGAGGTGAAATAGGAGATGCATATAAAGAGTTTTATTTAAGAATGTTCATTACAGAGAATAGAAAGAACGAATGAAGGAAGGAAGGAAGGAGGGCGAGAGGGAGGGAGAAGGGGAAGGGAGGGAGGGAACAAAGAAAATGATTTGAATGTCCAAAAGTAGGAGACTGGTTTAAAAATTGCACTATAGGGGCGCCTGGGTGGCTCAGTTGGTTAAGCGACTGCCTTCGGCTCAGGTCATGATCCTGGAGTCCCTGGATCGAGTCCCGCATCGGGCTCCCTGCTCGGCGGGGAGTCTGCTTCTCCCTCTCCCACTCCCCCTGCTTGTGTTCCCTCTCTCGCTGTGTCTTTCTCTGTCAAATAAATAAATAAAAAATCTTTAAAAAAAAAAAATAAAATAAAATAAAAAATAAAAATTGCACTATATTTATATGATAGGCTATCATAGGTATTAAAAGTAAGTTTTTGGAATGGTGGGTTTTAAACTTTTTGATCATAACTCAGAGTAAGAAATCTGTTTTACATTAAAAAATAAGTATATAGAAACATTTATTAAAGTAAAACTTGTGGGGCGCCTGGGTGGCTCAGTTGGTTGAGTGTCTGAAGCTTGATTTTGGCTCAGGTCATGATCTCAGGGTCATGAGATTGAAGCCCATCTCTGGCTGCCTGCTCAGCGAGGAGTCTGTTGGAGAATCTCTCTCTCCCCCTCCCTCTGCCCCTTCCCCTGCTCTCTCTCTCTCTCTTTCTCAGAATAAAGAAATAGATCTTTAAAAAAAAGAAATACAACTTTCATAGAACATGCTTATCCTTTGTACATAAAATGCATTTTGATATCTTTTACTCTATTCTGTTTTGTTCTATAAATTGTGGTAAGGGGCGCCTGGGTGGCTCAGTCGGTTAAGCGGCTGCCTTCGGCTCAGGTCATGATCCCAGGCTCCTGGGATCGAGCCCTGCATCGGGCTCCCTGCTCAGCAGAGAGCCTGCTTCTCCCTTTCTCTCTGTCTGCCGCTCTGCCTACTTGTGCTATCTCTCTATCAAATAAATAAATTTAAAAAATAAAAAATAAAAAATAAATAAATTGTGGTAAAATGTATATAATGCAAAGTTTACCATTTTAACCACTGTTAAATATACTGTTCAGTGGCATTAAGTACATTCATAACGTGTGCAACTGTCACATCTCCAGAACATCCTCATCTTTCGCAATGGAAACTCTGTACCTGTTAAACATCAACCCCAATTTTCCTTCCTTCCAGTGCTGGCAACCACTATTCTATATTCTCTATGAACTTGACTGCTCTAGGTATCTCAAATAAGCAGAATCATACATCACATGGCAATATTTGTCCTTTTGGGATCAGCTTATTTCACTTAGCATGATGTCTTCATAGTTCATCCATGTTGCAGCATGTGTCAGAATTCCTTCCTTTTTAAGGCTGAATCATATTCCATTGTATGTATAGATCATAGATCGTTTACTATCCATCTGTCAGAGGACATTTGGATTGCTTCCACCTTTTGCCTGTTGTGAGTAATGCTGCTATGAACATGGTATGCAAATGTCTGTTCAAGTTTCTGCTTTCACTTCTTTTGATATGTAGCCAGAACTGGAATTACTGAATTATGCTGTGTTTAACTCTTTCAGGAATTGCCATACCATTGTCTAGGGCAGCTGCCTCATTTTCCATTCCCACCAGGAAAGCACAGGACTCCAGTTTCTCCAGTACTTTTTGGGGGGATTGAGGGGGTGGAATAATAGTCATCCAAATGAGTATGCAGTAATATCTCATTGTGTATTTCATTTTTTAAATGCTGGTCACTAAATTCCTTTCATGACCTACTAATGAGACCCAGTCCTCAGTTGAAAAAAAATATTATTTGATAAGACTGTTTAATGAAAAAAAGTCAAGTCATGGCCTCAACTTAGTGGTGGGGCCAAAAAGCTATATGCAAAATGTGAAAAGGCTTTCTCTAAGTAGGTGCGATGCTGGGAATAGGAGATTGAACAATACAGAATACTGACCGTAGAGGACCTCAGAAGTCTCTTACCAAAGAGAGGACAAGTAGATCATTGAATAGATTGACACCAGTGCTACAGCTAGTTTAGTAAGATTATTCTGGAGACAGAGGCATGATGAGCACTTGATTCCGCTTGGGTGGTTAAGGAAAGCCTTCAGGAAGACTGAGAAGAATCTAGAAGAGGATATTTCAGGCAGAAAGAGCTGCACATACAATGAATAGAAGCAATTAAAATTTTAGGATCTGAAAGTAATTCCATTGCCATAGAATGCAGGTATAAAGAGGGCCATAATGGGCCTGATATGCCGGGTGGAAGAGTTTGGACTTTGTCTTCTGGCTCTGGTGAGCCATGGAAAGATTTGAAGTAGGAGAATTATTTGACTAATTTATATTTTGGAAAGAACTCTTGCTGCAGTATAGACTAAAATGAAGGGAGTGGAGAAGGAAATGAGACTAGGAACAATAATCAGAAATATTGTTGGAATTGTCCAGAAATGAAATATGGAGAGTCTTCCTTAAAACATTGTCAGGGGAGATGAAGAGGAGAGGAGACTCAAGACATGTTGAGAAGGTAGAATCAGAAGATTTGGATCTGATGGGCTCAGGGGAAGGGAGAAATCAAGATTAGATTTCTGACTTGCTGACTAGTGTTAAGTGATTCCAGTAACCTGATAATGGATTGTTAACTTACACTCTTGCTCTAAGAAGTCCTATTGTGGGAAATGTTTGATTATTTGCCTAAGATATAGTGGGCACCCTTCCTAGGTGGCACATCCTATAAGCGCCCTTCTTTCATTGTCCTTGTAGGCACATTCATGTAGAGTGTTAGAGGTTGGAAACCCAGACAGGATGACTTGGAGCAGATGAGGTGGGGGAAGGAGCAAGGAGAGAAGCAGCCATTGGGTACCAAGCATTAAGAGAGAGTTGTAACAAGGCAAGTCTGAAAGTAGAAATAAACCCCCACACTCTTGGCTAGGAGGAGTGGGAGGTTTTTGGAGTATAGGTACAAGTAGCTCAGGGTACAGATGATTTACATGAGACTGTGAATGATAGGAAGATGTGGGCAGTCTACTTTTAAGCAGTGTCCACTGCTTACCATGGGAGACTTGTTGCTGAAGTTCATGCTGGACCAATAGGGTAGAGAGTAAGAGAAGGGAGAAAGTTTTCTAAAACCTCTTGTATTTGAATCATGAACTGCCTACCCAGATGTTCATTTCATGATGGACCATCCTATTTGTACCTGAAAAGTAAAACGTTAAGCAAAATTAAATGATAAAATTACATAAAATAATATGCTAAAATAAAAGTGGATAGAATGATTAAAACGGACAGCTAAAAGAATTCAATCACCAAGCCACAAGGGTCACCACTTACAGATAAACAAGGCTCTTCGAGTTAAAGTGACTGCAGACCAGAAATTGAATGTTGCTAGTTGAAGGACACGGTTCTCGTTGGGCTGGAGGCAGTCCCCATGGAATTCTCTAGGTAACCGCCAGGACAAGACAGTGAACCCTAGCTCCTTTCCTTGGAGAGGCTGTAGGGATGAGGCCATGACCCTTTCATTGAAATTTACTTGTTTTATATCATAAGATTCATAGGTGCAGAGAGAGAGAGAGAGGAAGGAAGAGAGAATTTTCCTCCTAATCAGTGGAGGATATGGAAGAAAGGATGATGATGGCGATGATGCAGCATTGTGTTCCAGAGCTTACTGGGTGGCCGGCACTCTCTGAAGGACTTTACATATATGTAAACCTGCATCTCAGAGGCTCTGACTGCAGAAGAGGTTGGGATGAAGAGATATTAGTAACTTCCATGCTAATATACTCATTTGGAGAAGCAGGACTAGACGTGGATCTCTGCTGTGCTAATCACATCTCTGATTGCGAGTTTCCCCATCTAGGAGAGAGGAATCACAGTATCCACACGTCCTTGTTTGGTTGTTTGTTGTGGGGATTAGCTGGGTTAGTACATGTAAACTTTCTAGAACCAGCCCTGTCATCCTGTGAGTGCTCAGTGAGTATCAGCCATGCTTTTATATATTACTGGTGTTATTATTCTACATGACTTTTAATATTTAAAGAAAAAGAAGGGCCATATTTTAAGACAAAAGTGCGTGATAAGGGAACAGAAATGTGTACACATACAGTCAGTGAAAACTGCACTCACTCCTTTTCTACTTCCATCAAAAGCTATTAAAATGTAGGGCCTGCTCTTGTGTATTTATTCAGACATCAATCTTAATCGGCCCCTTTGCTACTTTGGCAGTAAGGGTATTGTAATTCTATTTTTATCGGTTCCTTCCTGTGCACCAGACATTCAAAATAGCATGAGTAAGGATCAAAAATATCTTAATGGATTTGGTTCCCAGAGGTATCAGTGACCAGAGGAAAAGTTCTGCAGAAATTTCTTCCTGAGCTGATAAGGAAGGTAAGTGGGGAAGGTGTGGAGGCAGGCAGGGCTGGCTACGCAGCTAACTCTAAGTCTCTGCAGAGCAAAAAGGCACAGATCGAGTAGCGGGGGGGTGGGGGGTGGGGGGACTACAAGGGGCCTAGGAGAATCTGGGGGATTCAAGCATAAATGCTTCCTCTTTTCAGGTTATGCTTGGGACCAGTGCTGTGTAATTGTTTAGGATAGTACTGCCCCTCCATGAGGTAACCATGTTTTTGATAAACATACTTCCTGGTGTGATCGCATGACTCACACCCACATACACAAATACAGAGGCTCCCATGCCGTTAATGTTTTTGTTTGGATCTCTTGCCTCACATC
This sequence comes from Leptonychotes weddellii, assembly GCF_054177405.1. Taxonomy (NCBI): domain Eukaryota; kingdom Metazoa; phylum Chordata; class Mammalia; order Carnivora; family Phocidae; genus Leptonychotes; species Leptonychotes weddellii. Next base: position 25,626,673 of record NC_138379.1, read on the forward strand.
TTTTTTTTCTACATCTCCCGTTATTTCATCTCTTCCTCCTCCCTCTGTCCCTCCTTTCTAACCCCTCCCTCACACTCTGCCTCTCCGTATCATTTTATATTCAGACCCATCATCATCGGAAAGTTATCAAAGTCTGGAAACTGGGATCAAAGGGAAGAGAAGATGCCATCAGAATATCCAGAACAATTGTAGCTCTTACATAAATGCATGTGATTCAGTTTCCCAAACTGGCCTGTTATGCCACTTTAATGAAGCATGACATAATCTTAGGCAGTGCACAGATGAGCATTTGTTCTTGAGTAATTTTGTATTTATTGCATGCATATTGAGAAGTGTGTGAGTATATATGTAGTACACCAAACTCGTGATTTCATGGTTATTATTGTTGAGGGTGAGGATAAATTTAAGTAATAAAAGTGAATCCGTATGCAGAGAAATATTTAGTAAATATTAGTACAGGTGGTACACAGATGTGGTGAGGGACTCATGACTCTAGCGCACGAGGACCAAAGCTTGAGAAACACTGTTTAAGATATGGCATCTTTGACTTGAATCCGGAGCCTCTGGGGAGCTCTGTTGCCTTGTCTGTTGACCCCAGGTGATCTCTAAGAGGCATCTGTGCCATCTAACCATGGCATGCCATCCGCAAGTCTATCACGGAGGTAAGGATTCTGAATATGAACAACCCCTCCCACTCCCAGCAATTCCACAGCTGCATCTACTGATGAAAGCCCAAGGCATGAGCAATAACTCTGCACCAGCAACTTGAGTTTTTAAACATTTAAACCTGTGCAGCAGGTGTGAATCTTATTCTGTCATACACAGATGCAAGAAATTTCACATCATTCTTGTTTGTTTTGTTTTAGAGTTGAAATAAATCTAAATCTGAGTCCTTACCTCTTCGCATAGGAAGAAATTAGATCTCACCCATGATTAAGGCTCCCTCTGCCCTGGCACCCAACCCAGGGCCTTGATGAGATTTGGGCCATTTGGAGGGGACCATGTGGATGGGGTCCACTGCTGATAGGCCCTTTGTTGGCATTAGAAGGCAAGGGATGGCTCTGTTTCCCCTGACTTGGGCTGGGAAATTGCTGTCCAAGCTGGGAGCGAGGGCATGATTTGACCTCCTGAGGATCATAGCACAGCTGTTCCTGCTGAGGGTTTGTGAGCCCCCCACCCACTGTGCCCCCTTGTCAGAAATTCCATCTGAGTCCTCACTATTCCAGATAGTCTTTCTGTTTTCACTGTGGAGGAGGGAGTTCTCCCTCTGCTTATCTTGATGGCTTCTGGTAGTCCTTCACCCCCACTCCTGTCCCCAAGGGCACTCACCCAGCCTCCCTCCCCAGTGCATTGACCTAGCTTCATGCCCTCAGTGAAAACAAAAGCCAGGAAGAGTGGGAGTAGGGGTGTTTCTGGCAACTTCTACTTAAACCATGATATACAAACACCCCCGAGGCAAAGGAACACAAAGCCCTTTTTGGAATAAGGGAGAGAAAAAGAGGAAAATCAAACAGAGATTAATATATCTGTTATTCTGTCATATGTGAAGGTAAAAATTTGTAAAGGCTTAAAGTATTTGTTATAATATTACACACATACACTCTTTCAATTCAGAGGCTCAGAAGTGTGTTCAAATAGATACAGTATTAAACATGGTTTTCCAGGGGCACCTGGGTGGCTCAGTCATTGGGCGTCTGCCTTCGGCTCAGGTCACGACCCCAGGGTCCTGGGATCGAGCCCCGCATCGGGCTCCCTGCTTAGCGGGAAGCCTGCTTCTCCCTTTCCCGCTCCCCCTGCTTGTGTTCCCTCTCTTGCTGTCTCTGTCTAAATAAATAAAATCTTTAAAAAAAATTTAAAAAAAAAACATGCTTTTCCATTCTTACCAATTAGGGTTGGCTCAGAAGTAAAGAATGAGGGGTGTCTGGGTGGCTCAGGCAATTAAGTGTCCGACTCTCAATTTTGGCTCAGGTCCTGATCTCAGGGTCATGGGATGAGCCTCAGAGCTCAGCAGGGAGTCTGCTGGAGATCCTGTCCCTCTCCTTCTGCCCCTCCCCCCTCACATGTGTTTCCTCTCCTGCTAAAGGCCACAAACTAGGAATTAGGGCTACATTTGGACCTCAGGTGTATTGTTTTCCATGAACAGTATTTTTTAAACAGATAAGTTTAAAGGTCTTCGTGTGATACGTGTATGCTCCAATATGTCATAGACCCCATCTCTATTTCCAGTTGCTTAATACTCCAGCTTCACCTGCTAACATACCTGTGTAAACTCTAAATGCAATTCCAGCTTGAACCACTTGAGATCTTCTTAACTTGCATAGTCTCACTCTTCCTGTTTAAGAACTTAACATGTGCTGTACTCTGTGATAAACATTTTATTTCACCATCACAACACGTGGGGAAGGTATACTAACTGTCATTGCACAGACCATGGAGCTGAGACCCAGAGGTGACTAGTGAGTGGTAGAAATAGGAATCAGAGAAATAGACTCCATTTGCTAATACAAAAGCTAAACTCTAAGCTGAGTAGGATTGAACCATAGAGCCTGAGAATTACCCAGGTGTCCCATGGGTTTTAGTATTGGCTTTCCCAAACCGCTAAGTTCCTTGAGAACATCCTTATTTAAATTCTTGCACCATCCTAATAGAAACTAAAACAAAATAAGTGATAAAATTATAATTTTATAGGGACGCCTGGGTGGCTCAGTCAGTTAAGCGGCTGCCTTCAGCTCAGGTCATGATCCCAGGGTCCTGGGATCAAGCCCCACATTGGGCTCCTGGCTCGGTAGGGAGCCTGCTTCTCCCTCTCCCTCTGCTTGTGCTCTCTCTGTCAAATAAAATCTTAAAAAAAATTATAATTTTATAAATCATAAAAGTGAATTGACTGAAGATGAGCAATAAGAAACAGTCTTGCATATGCCTACATTTTTCTCTGAACTTGATCAGAGTTTCTTCTCATAGTCAGAATAACCTCAGGTAAACAGGTTTTTGCCCAGTGGCACAAACCACAAACATTTATCCAGATGATTGAGAAAGAGACAGCCTGAATTAGTGAAAAGCCTAAGTTTCAAAAATGGTTTCCTTCAGTCAAGTTCATTAAGAAACTGAAGGTAAACTTTCACAGTATTATCACGACAGAGTGAGAAAAAAAAACAATATGTTTTGTGTTTTCATTGTATCTTTAAACTTATTTTTCTTGGGAAGGACTAGCCTTTATTTCTAGTCTACCTATTTGAAATATGTTCTACCTACACTTTTGGTCCTTAATTTTTTTTAAATGAAATGTAGCAGAGGATAATTGAGTATGGTGAGTGTGTTTGTGAGAATTTACATTTTTGTGTTTTAGAATCCTTTCATGGTAAAAGAAAAAATAATAACTTATGATGAGTACCCAGCACATTCCTTGACATTATAATAGTCATGAGATCCGAAAGTCTGGTAACTTCAGTTCTAATAAAAGGTCAAATCAAAGAGGCTCATACAAATTTTCATTTTGCATACTTATAATGAGTGTTTGCATAGTTGTTAACATATCTTAAATATATATCAGTGTAATTAATCCAGTTTTTATTGAATGCTTACTGTATACTGCTTATAATCTAATAGTTTAAATGTTCTGTTTGAATCTTGTTTCTTTAAATATTGCATAGTTAAGTTTCAGCTTAGCTCTTCCCTGATATACATTTTCTAAAATTCATTAGTATAGTCCATATTAATGATATTTTGCCTTATTAAAAATATATCATAGTCAATATTATATAAACTTCGTAAGGTGACCGATGGTAACTAGACTTACTGTGGTGACCATTTCACAGTGTAAACAAATGTCAAATCACAATTTTGTACACCTGAAACTAATATACTATATGCAGTTATATATATCAATTATATACATATATAGTAACAATTTGGGCATAACACCATATCAGTGAGGATATTTATACTGCAAGTGATGGAAAACTCAACCCAAACTGACTTGAATGCATGGAAAGTATTGACTTATGTATTTGAAAAAAATTTAAAGTAGATGTGGCTTTATCAGAAGGTTTAGCGTGGCCTTAACATGTGACTGGGATACTATTTCTCCCTTTCCATTCCTTACATGTTGGCACCATTCTCGGGCATACTGTCTCCTCATGCTTCCAAAATGGCTGCCAGTGGCTTTGAGGGACTAAGTGGGGAAAAGAGACCACATCTACAGGGAAGGCAGCCTCAGTAAAATCCTGCAGTGGGTTCTGAATATCTCTACCCTTGTACCAATTGCCACAGCCAGAGGGATGGAATGCACCAATGGCCTTAGCCTGGGTTGCAAGCTCTGCGATGCTGGCCTGGAGTTCAGTCAGCTTACCATGGATCCCCAAGTGGAAGCCAGGACTGTGGGGGAAGAGGAAATGGAGGAATGAGCATGGGAAAGCAACTAACAAATGTCCACTCTGAACTATTTACTGGAGACAGGAAGTGGGCAGCTCTCCTTTGAAGCTCGTTTCCTTTATATAATTGCAATTATTTGGTGTGTCTTTTCTTCAGTGGGTCTCTCAGTATTATATTGTAACTGATATTTCAGAATTGGCCTGAATAGATGGCAGAGAAACCTTTGATAGTGATATAAATCTGTGCAAAGAAAGGGCACTAGGGATTTTTAACCTCTTCTCCCTCTTTCATAAGTTTACCATTTGCATAAAAATTGACAGATTCCATCCCATAGTCACTCAACTATTCTTAATGATTTTATTTCATTGTTTCCTAAACCACAGGTTCTTTAGGAAAATCTTTCTTCTCTCCCATGGTTAGTACTTTTTTCCCCAACTGATTCTCTTCTGTATGACCCTTTTCTTTCCAGATTTAAAATCTCTTCATATGTGCCTTTTTAGATTTCTTACTAAACTTTCCATCCATCAAATAAATACCAGATGATAGGGACTATGCCCTTTTCCGTAGTTTTTGCCATGTGGGTAATAAATACATCTATATATTTCAGTTTCCATCAATTAAACATACTACAGTGGCTTTTTATTTATCTGTTAAATGGGAGTTAGAGTGAATGGGAATGGGGTATTATTGGATTCCTTGTTTGCAAGTACTTGGACGTTAGTAAACTGCTCTTGGAGATCCAGTCCAGGAAAATAGATTGTGGGCCAGAAATAGAAACAGGATTTTTTTTTACCCTAAATGAAGGAAGTCATTGTTTAAAATAATTCTTAAAAGAGATTAATTTTCCCTTTCCTTTTTAAGAATATTTCTGAACATACTTTTAAAAGACCCTGGGTATTTTTACATTATTTTTAATTATTTGCATTATTTAGGCAGTGATTTTTACGCAAAACGTATATTAAAGTTTTGTGATTCCTTCATGCCCAAGTTGAATCTGTAGGCTGCGGGTGATTTTTTTCTCTTTCCATATGGGTCATAGAATAACAGAAGTGAGTTTGTGCTGGGGGTTAGCACTTGTAGAATTTGCATTCTGCTTTTTGCTGTTTTCCATTTATTGTTAAGTTAAAGGAATGTTTATATCTTTGATTACTCCCTGGTAACAGGGATGTCTTTACCCTGGAAGACAGGGGTAATGAAGAACAGGTGTTAAATGTGAACTTTCAGTTTTATGTTCTCAAAACGTGCCCAGATCAGGGCAGAGTTTTGTGAGTCTTTTAGTGCAGATCGCCCTATTGGTAACTGCAGTATTTCCCATAGTATCCTGCAATGCTCCACTTCCCAGACCTCTGAATCTGGCAACACTTGAAGGAGGCACACAGACTTGTTGAATTACAGTTGATAAGTTGATGAGATGAATTTATGCAGGACAGTGAGTACCCAGCATCGCTGCCTGGATGTTGACACAGGATAATCTCCTGAAACGTAAATAAGTTTCCATTTTTGATAGGAAATATATATGGTTCTTACCTTCAGAATATGAAATGAGACTTGGAGAAAAAATTCAAGAGGTTAAATTGTCAAGATGATTTTTGCTTAAATATGGAAAGGCTGAAAGAACATTTACTCTTCATGAAGAAGATTTAGCAATTGTAGTCAACTTCCAGGGAACCTTTTCTCTTCTTTAGGGTCCTTTTCATCAAATGCCTGCCTCAGGGTGCTGAATTTTGTACTTCTGCAGAAGGTAGAACATCCTTTCCACTCCAGCAGGGATGGATTTGCTGGCTCTCAAATTTGCTGCAGCACAAGTGATATGCTAGCTGAATCCCATTCAACAGTGTCTTTGGTGCAACATCATCATTTTCCTATCAGCTCCTTTTTTTATTATGATAAAAAAAACACATGACAAAATTTACCATTTTAACCATTTTTAAGTATACCGTTTAGTGGTATTAAGTACATTCATATTGTGCAACCATGACCACCATCCATCTCCAGCACTTTTTTGGCATACCAAACTGAAAGTCTATAGCCGTTAAATACTAACTGTCATTCCCCTACCCCCCCACCCTGGCCCCTGGCAACCACGAATGTACTTGCTGTCTCTATGAATCTGACTACTCTAGGTACTTCATATAAGTGGCATCATACAATGTGTCTGGCTTATTTCACTTAATATCTTCAAGGTTCATCTGTATTGGAGCATGTGCCAGACTTTCCTCTTTTAGGCTAAATAATATTCCATTGTGTGTACATACCACGTTTGGTTTATCCATTCATCCGCAGATGGACACTTAGATTGCTTCCACCTCTTGAATATTGTGAATAATGCTGCTGTGAACATGAGTGTACAGTATCTGTTTGAGTTTCTTCTTTTGGGGTATGTAGCCAGAAATGGAATTGCTGAATGATATGGCAATTCTATGTTTAATTTTTTGAGGACTTGCCATACCATTTTCCACAGCAGCTGCACCATTTTACCTTCTCATCAACCATCCATGAGGTTCTTTTCAGCAGACATAATTCCCACCCACCGTACCCTGCAAAATTTGGGACTGGTGGACTACTGATTCTTGTCAAGAAAGGTTTTTCTCCAATTTGTGGGAGTGGGGTGGGGAATTGGACTCCACATTTATATGGTGACCAAGAGAAGCAGAAATGGATAAAAAGAGAATAAAAGGAAAAAGTAATAACTATGGCATAATGAACACAGAGAAGAACACGGATAGTCTGGATTTAAACAGAAAATGCTGGAAGCAGGGTGTGAAACTCTCATCTGTCTGTCACTGTTTCATTTTAGGGTGCACCTGGTCTTGGTTGTGCCAAGTGCAAAATGCCCTGTGTGCCTCTGTAACGGCCAAGCCCCCAGTGTTTTCTCTTTCCTACACGAGTATCCATGTGGGCGGCAAAGTGGAGCAGATGCTGAGCTCAGTCTCCGATAAAGACTCCTTGCTGCTGTTTGCCTCTAGATAGTTCAAACCATGTCCTTTCATGTCTGGAAAAAGAGAGTGTCACTTTGGCTTTCTGAAAACAGTTGCCACCCTTGGGCAAAACTAATTGTCACAACACACATGTTCTGCTCAGGAATCCCCAAAGAGAAAGAAATGTTTGTTACTGCCATATGTAGTCCAGCCTAGCCACAGACATGGCAGGTTCAGGGTGAAGAGGAGGGGGCAGGAGAACGTTATTTGTAATTTCATGTAACTCTGTTAACTCACAATAAATCTTGGAATAATAACACCCAGAGAAGGAGCTTCTGTGTGAAACTTTGTGGATTTGAGAACAGTTCTACTGAATATTTCATGATCTTCTTGTCAAGACCTCTCCTTATAACGTGACCCAAAAGGCCCTGCCGTGGCTTCCTTCTTAGGAAGACTTGACCATTTCCAATTGCAGAAAAACCTCAAGAGATGCAGCATTTCAAAATCCATAGTTGAGCTTTTATTTTGTGTGCTGGGATGTTTGTGGGTTTTCTTATTATAAAATTAGAGTTGTCATAGTGACTTTGTCTATTTCAAACCAGATATTCCATGGCTCCATAAAAGTCCCACGTAAGGAATTGGACTTATTTATGAATGTGCTAACATTGCGCGCAGACAGTAGTACAACACTGATAAACAGGCGTCTTTGGTATATGGAATGTTTGGTAAGTTTACATTTCTGAAGATTAAATTAAAAAAATGTTTTATTTTAATAACCGTTCAAAATTGCCCTAGGAATTTAGTCAGGATCCCCTAGTGTCTCCAGGTGATCATAATTAACAAATTTTATTGCCCCCACTCATCTAGCTTTAGAACATGTGGTTCCTGAATGCAGGTCTCAGCCTTGACCTAGGTTTTTGATAATCCAGTGCCCGGGCCCTATGTGGACATGAATCAGAACTTTGCAGGGAGGGTGGGGAGCAGGAAATCTGCACTTTAGCAGGATAATTTAGCAGGGTGGTTTTTATGCCCACTAAAATGGTGAGAACAACTGGCTCTGAAGCTATAGGTGTTTGAATTGCTGTGTATTTATTCCTAGATTTACTCCTTGTAAGTCGACTCCTCATGGGGGCATCTTTCTGCCTCTTGCCTAAAAAAGTGGAGAGCAAAGTAAATTAAAATTCTTTTAATTCAGGATCTGTGTTGGTTGGGGTACAGATAATTGTGTTTTTTACTGATTTTTAAATATTTCCCCTTAATTATGTGTTTTATTTCAAGCTCGTTCTGCTCTGCATTGTAGGAGGGTGGACATGAAAGCCAAGGGAACCCCAGTTACGTGCACGTTCACTTCCTACTCATGTAATTTTAGTTGTTACCTTGTCCCTTTGGCTTTCACTTTCTTCATGTATGAAATGAAAATATTGTACTAATTTATCTCTGTATTTCTTTCCATCGCTAACATTTTATGTTTTCTTATTTTACTTTTTAACTTTTCCTCTCCCAACCTCAAAACATTTTCTCATCCATGGAACTGAAAAGGACCTTGGAGATCCTCTCATTTTCATCTCTCATTTAGCTCAAGAGAAAACAGACTGAGAAGCAGATGGGAGGTGCTGCTTTGGAAGAGCCTGAACGAGAGCCCAGGGCTTTTAGCTCAAGTGAGAGCTCCTTCCCCTGTGCCGAGAATTGCTTTCATGTCATGGGAAGGACTCCGTTAGGTGCTGCAGCACCAGAGATTGTCCTGGGCATTTGGAAATTAGGAATTTAATGCAGATTGGTTCATCTGTGTCATCAAACTGTATCTTTACTCTGAGAACATAGATTCTGGGAAGACTCAGATATGAATTAAGATGCAAATACGAATTTGGAGGTCTACAAGTAAATCCCAGATGACTCTTGTTACTAACTCTAGAATGCCAAAAAGGCATAAATTGCAAATTGTATTGTGATCCTCGGGTGTGTTGGAAAGAGTATGGCTTTGGACATAGAACCATGTTTGAACCCTGGTTCAGTTCTTTACTAACTGGAGGATTCTGCTCCAATTACTTTACTTCTCTGAGCCTCATCAGCATAAAGGTTGTGAAATAGCTGGTTTGCAGATTAAATGCATATGTAAAGACTCCTGGAATTTGGTGGGCACCCAGTAAATGCTAGCTTTTTTCCATGGACCTTTATTTACTTTTCGGTACTATTAGGGTCTAAAACTTTACAAACTTGAGGCACATGTCAACAATTTGAAAATGCCAAGGGATCCTTTTAAGCTTCTCATGTGACTTTTGGAGGATATCAGCTTTCAGCAATTTAAAAAAGAAGGGACTGTTTTGAAAAATTAGAAGGTCAAAATGCCAGACTAATACATGAATGAAAAATTCCTTGTGAGCTTTCTTATTATGTGTTTATGTCATCTTTAAGGCCAAGCCCCCAAGAGAACTTTGTCACATACGAAGGCAGAAAATCTCTCCCTCATTTTGTCCCCACTTTTCCTTGTCAGCATTCCTTTAGAACATGTCCAGGGAGCAGTGCTGGGGGTACATTCTCAAAGCATGTTGGTTTACTCCATAAATGCTGATGAGTCTTTTTCACAGACTGAAACCATATGAGTGAACTCTCTCCCATTAGAGGACAGAGAATAACATTTATCAAACAAAGTTTAAGAAGAAAATTGACTGCTATCAGGAATTGACTTTTCTCGATGTAACTTCTCTCAGTGCGGTGTTAATTTTAACAGGGATATAGGTCACTTTTTCAAGGTGTGAATTTGTTCCTATTGCTATGTATTTGACAATTTAGATAGTTTTCATTCATATTATGTGGTTGATGAATAATTAGTGCTCACATAGTGCTTTAAGACTGTCGGTGAAAAGGATCTTATATGTGAAACCATTATGGCACTGTTTAAGAAATTGGAAAGGCCCAAAATAGGTAACTGTGCCTACAAAATAAAGGGGATGCTAAAAAAAATAGGAAGTGGAGACTAGGCCATTTCTTTTCTTTTAAAGATTTTATTTATTTGACACAGAGAGAGAGCTAGAGAGGGAACACAAGCAGGGGGAGTGGGAGAGGGAGAAGCAGGCTTCCTGCCGAGCAGGGAGCCCGATGCAGGCCTTGATCCCAGGACCCTGAGATCATGACCTGAGCTGAAGGCAGACGCTTAACGACTGAGCCACCCAGGCGCCCCCACTAGGCCATTTCTTTTCATTCCTGTTTCCATTTGATTTTTAGGATTATAAAAGTTCAGGCTTGCATATTCATTAAAGTTTATCTAGCCAGCCAATGACTGTGCCAACAGTCCTTTACTACACACACACACATACATACACGAGAGAGTGAGAGAGAATGAGAATGAATGAATTCATCTACTCTCAGCTGAATCCCTCAAGTAGTAAATGGAATGTGGCCAGGACACCTGTTACCCCATATATGGTCAGGATTGATTTTGCTGGTTGGGTGCTAGTTAGTCCCCCTTCCTCTCGTTCTGCTATGCTTTTATTCTTCTCAGCTGAGGCCCATTCATCAGGCAGGGCTGTATGTTCTACTCAAACCTCCTTTGGTTGAACCCATATCCATTATGCCTTACTCCACATGTCAGACAGTTCCTCAAGGTATTCAAAAGGAATTTGGTGTTTTCCTTAGTCATCTCTTCCCCAGATGAATTTTCCCCAAATTCTTCCTTTGCTTCTCACTTTCGGGGATCACAGACAAAACTAAAGGACCTGCTACAAGGTTTCCTCCATTATTTATACTTGTGTAGGTTTTCTATAGAGAAATAATATGTATAAAGAACAATTAAGGTCCTGTCTGGAGAGAGTCTTAAATTCTTACAAATTATGCTCTATTTCAAAGGGAAGACATAAAGCCTTTGAATTCAGAATATGATGAAACATTACCCAGGCCAGTGTCCTATCTATGTGAGGGTGGGGAAACTGAATAACAGAGCCTCTTGGTCAGAGCATCAGTTTATCAGTCTCTCAGAGCAGAATGGCCAGCAGGTTCGTGAGTTCTGGATATGCCCAAAGGCTCTTATGATCTTGGCAGGACTGTCCAGATGAGGAATCTTTACCTTTGTGACTGGGGAGTTCCCACATCTCATCATGTGAAGCCGGGCTGATCTGCAAAGGGATAGCTTCCTGGGGGGAATAGTGATGCTTAATTGATTCACACTGTTGATGAAGCAGGCAGTCGTGCCTTCTGATTACCTCCCATCCCAGATGGAGAGGAAGGTGTAGGTTGCAGAAGCTGCCTTTTGGTATTAAGAGGAAGAAGAAAAAAACAAGACACTGGAGTAACCTAAGGCATATACTTAGCTTTTTAATCCTTTTAACACTATGAAAACTAGTTTTCCATTAAATGCTATGAAAATTAGTTTAATGGAAAACTAGTTTTCTGCTTTATGTGTATATTCTAATAATAAAAATAAAGCTATTGCCAAAACCCACTCGGAAAGGCAGTCTTTGATTCTTAAAGCATAGGGAGGGAAGGAGACAGATCAAGGGTCCTTTCTTTTCAGTGATAATTGTCCACAGTTCCTCCTAATTAGCCTTTGGAGAGGGTCACTGGCAGAGCTTTTGGGTCCCTTTGGCCGCTCTGCTTGATGGGACAGAGCATGGGCCAGTGCCCCTGAGGGGAGTTGGGCAGAGGACACGAGGCTGGTTCGCAGGCTTGTTCGCTCTGAGCACCAGCCAAGCCAGGTTTGGCTTTTGCTCACTTGTCATTGCAGCAATAGGTAGTGACATTTCAAACTGCTCGCGTGGAAACAAGGTAAAAACTGCTTGGGACAACTGGGAAATTTCATTTAGACAGAATGTCGACCTTAGTCCCCAGTGGAAATAACTAGAGGCTTTGCTCTGTCCAGTTATGCAATAGCATTTGGTGTGAAATTAAATCAGAGGCCAGTGGAAACCCAGGTAGGATCTAAGTGTGTTGAGTACACTTAAGTTTGTCTCCTGATTTAGGAAACCTGTGCTTCTTTGGTACCCGCAGGTACCTGGAAGAGGCCCAGACCATCTTGAGTATGCATGTGATGGTTAGGTTCTCTGTCACAAAGAAAAAAATGCAATTTGTTTGTTTTTATTTTTTAAAGTGCCTTGGGCTTCAGAATCTGTCCTGGCCGTGGTGGTTTTGATTTGCCTGGCATCCTAACCTATATTCTTGAATAAGCAAGCTGGACTTCGTCTTGTAGACATGTGACCTGTGTGTATTCACAAGCCATTCTATTCATTTTTTGGATACAGGATTTTTTAAAATAGAGAGGGAACAGGGTCATTTTCATTTTATTGCCGATCTCTTTTATCTTTCGGGGATCAAATTATCAGATTTCAGGAAACTTTTTTTAAATAGGTCATGAGTTGCAAAGGTCATCTTTACTCTCCTTAGCAGAAACATTAAACTTGTAAAAAATTTTATAAATTTTCCCTCTAGTGAATTCCACCCCCCCCAAACCAACACACACACACACACACACACACACACAGAAACACCCAGCGAAAATGTTTGCCTTCACTTCCTGCTATTCAGCACTGTGCATTGTTCAACTGATGCTGTGTTTATACACATCATGGTTATGGCTGTAGCCCGGCTATTGTTGAAAGATGTTAGACAGCCATTTATCACAGTACGCCAGTAAACCCATTGTAAAAATGTCCTGCTAGTTAAATGAGGCTTAGATTTAATGAGGCTGTAAGAATGGAACGGGTTTTTGTCATACTGTAAATAAGGTTCCTGTAGCAATGTCATCAGGATTAAGGTGCAGATTCCTTTTGTTTTCAAGCAACAGTAGTCTCCTGGCTAAGGTAAGAAAGAAACCCCTTTCCTTTTAAAAGGAATCTTTTGAAGAAGTTGCTTGCTCAAAGAAATGCATGAAACAAAGGGGTGTGGCCTGGAGACAAGATCGGGGCTGACCTCTTTGGGTCACTCCCCTGACCTCTTTTGTGTACTAGAGCGGCACTGGACAACGGAGCACCGGAAGTTGCCTTATTGATTCCAGCCGCATGCAAATGCTATTCAAATGCTGTCTGGTCCCACCTCGCTCGGGGCAAAGCCCCCCCTGAGAGACCAAGTCGGAGATTCCTCTGCAGCCTTGGAAGGGAGTAATCAAGAGTTGGACGTAGCAGGAGGGCATCTGCCCTTTTGAGCCAAGTGGGGAAGCTCAGAGTGGAAGAAACAGTCTTTTTTTCCTGGTCTTATCAGTGTCCAATGAAATCTGCCATTTTTAAATCAGAGAGCAAACTGTACAAAATGACCAGAAATTTTGGTGCACTCAATTTTCCCCATAGGAAGGGAAAATCAGTGATTTTCCTAAAAGGAAAAGAATTAAGTGAAACGTCACCGTATGCCACCAGAATCATGTATCTGGGGTGCGGCCTTACTGTTGGGGCTGTGGTACCCTATTTACAAAAATAGCCAGTCTTGAAATTGCTCTATTGGAGAAAAATCTGATTGTCCCCGAAATAAAATAAAGTGGTCTCCATCTTCATTTTGCTATGGCCCCTGCAAAGCCTCAATTGAAAGAGATTGTTTTGAAGAAGAGTAAATTAAGGGATGCCTGAGGTCCATTGGATAGCATAGAGGCAGCGCATCCTCCTGCGCAGGTTCCCCGTCTTTCTGGACCTAGAATGCCCGAGGGGTGTGGAGGCTTTCCAGACCGAGCCTGCAGCTTCATGTGACAGTTGTACCCGTGTAGGCTTGGTCACCAAATTCTCTTTACAATGAAAAGGTCCCAGGGACTCCATGGCTTCTATTTTCGTTGTCACCAGAGGTTTGATTTTAACTGCTGGTAGTTTAGCCTTTTCTATTTGTTTAATGTTCTGAACAGAAAAAAAGAAGAAGAAAAAACAGTTCAAAGGGTTGTTTCCCTTCGGTGCTCACAGCACGTAACTGGATGGCACATCCTTGCAGGGACTGCCTGCCGACTTCACCAGGAAGCCACATTTGGGCAAGGTGCAGTGCATGCTGGGCATCCTCAGCCAGGAGGGTCTCCTCTGTGATGTCTCCATCCGCAGCGGCCCTCGAGGCCCTTCTTTCTCAAACCCAACTTTCCTTGTCCGTTCCCACCATCCTTGTTGCAGAGCCACACAGAATAATGTTGGCAAAGGAACGTGGCAGTGTTCTCCTAGGTCTTTTCTCCTAACAGCGGTGTTTATGGCGCCCCACACTACCGGACAAAATGCATTTCCAGATGATGTGGTTTTGGAATA
>NC_138379.1:25641654-25689134 GCF_054177405.1 Leptonychotes weddellii
TTCATGCTGCAGGATGGGCCAGGGTAGGTCCATAGACCCCCTAGGCGGGGTCTTGTTTAAGCCGAGTCTTGAAGGATGACCCAACCTTGGCCACTTGGCAGTGCTGGAGGGAGAAGGCCTTCAGAACAGAAAATAACAAGATCCAGAGGCTGAGGTGAAAGGGTAAAGGTGACAGAGGGCCCCAGTGCAGCCAGAGCACTGGGTACAGGCCAGGACTCCGTGCGAGGAACTCAAGAATTTGGGGATTATTCTTAGGCAGTGAAAAGCCCTTGAAGAATTTTACGCAGAGAGGTGAAACAGTCTGATTCCTGCTTTCATTCTGTACTGACCAGTTGAGGTGGTTTGAGGCAGCATTACATGAGCAGAAAGGACAAAATGAGAGGAGGCAGGAAATAAGAACCCCTCTTTGGCTCCCCTGCGCTCCCCACGTTCCTTTGAGGCAGGCTTAATTGGTGTGATTCCATTCCCAATTTAAGAAATGAAGGTTAAACGACTTGCCCACGATTACATCAAGTTACATGGGGAGCAGGAACTAGGGCACACGTCTCCTGCCTCCACATCTCCAGCTGGATCTCCCACAGCAGCCTGTCAGTCAGGGAGATAAAACAGCACCCCACCCCCAGCCCTTTAAATTCTGTGGTAATGAGGCCCACTGCACAAAGCAGTTGTGTTCTTTTGAAAGTTCCTCTAACATTATTGGAACACACTTGAAAATGGTAAAAGTTAAACGGACATTTGTGGTAACCAGCTTCTTTTAACATTAAAATAGCATCTCCCACACAGTGATGGGGGGCTGGGTGGGAGGGTTCCTGATAAGATTCTTAATAGACTACATTTCTGGCCCTAAGGTGAAGATGTCTCAGTAGCAAAGTTTCTGAGTCAGCCCGGTTTAGATGATAAATACGAGGACCCTGGGCACTCAGATCTCCATTATCCATCACCACAATGCTGCCTGCTGGTAAAGACCATCTCCCTCGCTCTGAGCCCTCACTTCACACTGCACATGGGTCAGGTCCGCCGCGGTGGAAATTGTGTTTCTGAGACCTGACAGCCAAGGTCCTTAGTCATGAGGGGTCAAACTTTGTCACCTCTAATTCCCAAATGCCATAAAAGCAGCTAAAAGATGAAGAAAGGAGGCCAAAGAGGAGAAGGAAACAAGGGGTGAGATGGAGCTTCACAGTTTCACGGTTGGGAAATAACTTACAGATCACATCGTTGAGGTCCCCAGCCCCCTCGTTACGGGGGTAGAAACGGGGGCCCAGAGAGGGAAAGTGATTTGCCCAGACCCCCGCTGCTAGTTAGGAGGCTGGGACGGTGACCCCGGTGGCTTTTGCTGCCATGCCATGTTGGTACTCTGCCCTTGCAGGATTCTGTCGTATTAATCCCACAGATTATTTTCCAGGGATCCACTGGGATGGTTTATGGATCCTTTAAATGCAAAATTAAAGTGATGCTGGGAAGCCAAAGAGCCTACGAGACCAGGTTCGGGACTCATCTCTGCTGCTTACCAGCTGTGTGGCCCTGAGCCAGCCCTTCTCTGAGCCTGTTGCCTATTCTGGGAGAAGGGTCCGATATTCTCTCTCTCTTTTCCCTTTTACAGAGTTTTTTTCTGAGGGGGAAATGTGTCATTTTACATGGAAATTCTTTGCAAGCTGAAAATTCCTGTTATGACACATGCCATTAAACTCTGGACTACAAAACCTGGGTGCAAAACTCTGACAAGTGTAGCTGTTATTTTTCTGTATCTGTTTCCTGGGAGATTTAGAAGCACCAGGGGGAGAGGGGTTCTATTGCTGATCCTACACATCCAGGCTTTGGGCTCAGACTTGGCTGTTGACAAATCCCAGCTCCCCCATTTGCCCACTGCTGGTCTTTGGCAGCTCACTTCACCTCTCAGAGCTCAGATCTTCATCTGTAAAATGGGACCAAGAGCAGCATTTAATTTATAGGATAGTTGTGAGCATCAGTGAGAAAATATGCACAAATCGCTTTGTGCATCCTGAGATGTATCACTAACACCTGCTATCACTAACATTGCTTCAGTCCTTACGTTTATTTTTTTATTATGATCTAGATAGGGAGTGAAACTATAGGGCCACATGAAGGCAGGGTCAAAGCTCTTTTGTTAAGTGAATTCCCAGGTCTGACAAGGCCTGGCGATAATAGATACTCAATAAATATCTTGTAGTGAAGTAATGAATTTATATTCAAACAGATCAGAACTTTAAGATTCACGATATCCTAATTAATTTTATTCTTGGCTCTATTTAGGGACATTCACTCATTCATTTATTCCACAAACATTTATTGAGCACCTACCATGTGCCAGGCTTTGTGATTGGGAATGGATCTGTATTAGTATAAAATAGACACAGTTCCTGCTGTGGTAACCTTCAGGTCTAATGGGGGAGACAAGAACCGCAAGTAAATGGGGGAGTAAAACAAATAAATCCAGTTATGAATTAGAATAAGTGCTATGAAGGACATATAAAGAGGAGGTTAAAAAAAATAATGGGGGGGATGCTCTTCTGGGCTGTCAGGGATTGTCTTTTTTTTTTTTTTTTTTTTTAAGATTTTATTATTTATTTGTCCGAGAGAAGCGCACACAAACAAGCAGGGGGAGCGGCAGAGGCAGAGGGAGAAACAGGCTCCCTGCTCAGCAGGGAGCCTGATGTGGGGTTCCATCCTAGGACCCTGGGATCATGACCTGAGCCGAAGGCAGATGTTTATAACCGACTGAACCACCCAGGCGTCCCAAGGAATGTCTTCTAAACACAAAAAAAGTTAACCTGTTGCATTTCATCCTTGTTGAAGAAAATTGTCTAAAATTGTTTAGGCATTGTCTTTATAGATGGATGCATGGTAGCAGTAGCCTTTCTACTGTGGTAAGAATCAGTGAGATAAAGCTATAAAACTTCAGTGCCTAACATGATCATACGTGGAACCCATGAAACCATCGGAAGCCTGCGTCTGTGTCCAGAGGCAGAGAATGAGGCTTCCGGCGGAGGGGGCGGGGGGGGAGCTGGCTTCAGTGCCAAGAGCATGGAGCTCCTCGCGGGCTACTATTGTGCCTTCATGTCTCAGAGCCCCTTTCATGCCCCGGGAGCTGTGGATTCCTTTGCTGGCTGATTCCCGTGAACATCGGGGCTCCCTCCTCAGCAGCGAGAATGTTGCTGCAGAAAGCACAAGAACGGGGCTCAATGTGAATGGCGTGAAGACGTTCTGTAGTCCTCCAGTGGAAATCCCTATTACGAAAATGGTGCCCTTACGGTTTGTCCCATTCTCCACGCCCCTCCCCCAAGTCATGCTCATTTGTCTCTGGAAAAATACCCCCTCAACAGTGCATGGTGAGAGTGGACAGGGAACTCTTAGCCAGGGTTCCCCTCTGAAAGTGTTTCTCGGGGAACTTCAGTTTTAAAACACCCCCAAAATTGTATGTTAATTTTGTGTCTTTGGTGTATATATGAATTTTCTCTTTTGAAGGTGGATAGTTGTCTTTGCATTCTTAATGGGGTCTGCTCCCCAAATCAGTAAGCACAGCACTACCCACTAGCCAGGAGGGCTGGCATCCCCAGCATCTAGCACAGGGCCTGTTGTAGTGCAACCTCCGAAGAACACCGGTTAAGTCAAGGAAAAATTCATTTTGCAGCAGACCCTTTGAGCAATCGGCAAAGGATAGAATCTGAACTCTGCCTTTTCTCCCTCGCCCCCCACCTAAGTGCACAGACCCTTTTTGGCCATGCCACCCTCTTTGACATGCCCCTTTGCACTGGGCTTCCTGTTTACCAGCTATCAATATCCAGCGAGTGCTGGCTCTTGTCAGTCTAATTTCGAGTTGCTGCTACTTCTTGACACCCTGCACTTTATCAACCACACGCTGCTTGGCTCCTATTACCACTGATCTCAGAATTGCTAATAAACAGCAACACCAAGGCCATATTTTCTGGTCCCTGTCAGGCCGCCGCTTTCCTGGGTGAAATAAAAGTCCTATTAACATGCTCCTCCTCATTGCCTCTGACAGTTTGATTAATTAGGCCTCCTCTTTAGATGACCTCTGCACTAACACGACAAGGAGGTGAATATAAAATGAATAGTTTGCCCACATAATGGGCTACTGTGGGTTTGGGATTTTTATCAAATCAGACTGTCAGAAGTTCTGAACTTGGATGAAATTCTGTGGCATACAGCAGCCCAGGAGAACAGATTCTGGTCCAGTGGGCTCTGTCGCACACAGACAGGACTCAGGGGGAGCCCCCTGACCAACAGCAGCCTGTCTGCCTAGAATGACCCCTTGTTTATGCGGCCCAGTTCATAGAGTACAAATCTAATGTTCTTTTAACATTATCAAATAAAATGACCTTTTGTTTTCAACAGCTTTTCTTTCCCTCCTTCCCCCCCTTCCCGCTAGAACCACACAGTATGCTAACTTTGTGGTGGCTTTCCTCTCGGAACACTAATGCAAAACCATTACAAAAGAGCACTTGAGTCAAATGTCCACATTTTCATTGGGAGTCGCTGTTTTCAGGGAAATCAGTAACTTGGACATAAAAGTCAGCATTGGGGGGGCGTTGGGGGGGTCCACTCTGACTGTCTTGGCGAACAGATTGGGCTGCTTGTTTTCCATTACTGGAGTGTGGAGTCAGAGGGGTGCTCCTCAGCTGCTTTTGCTGGGAGGCACTTCTTTAGTGGGGGGACGGCTTGGGAAGCCATTAGCCAGACTGAAATGTACAAGGGGCTCTCTAATTGCTTTGCGGAGCAGGCTTTGTAGATATTTTAAATCGGCCTGGAGCAGCCTGGCAGAGTGTGAAGGCTGCAGCAGGCAAGCAAACGTGGACAAAGATGCCAGGAGATGGAGAGATGTTTGTTTCTTCTGCTGACTTACACTGCCTTTTTTTTTTTTTCCTTTTCCTTTGCAGTGATTTAATTTATTCTTTTTAAGTCACGCTGTGTGATAGCTAGCACTTTTAAAAACGTGTCATTCCATCACAATGTCTTCCTCGCAAAAGTAGTTTTAGTGATGCCACGATCAAGCCAGTGAATCCCTAGCACAGAGCTCGGTGCTTGCTCACTAGGTGCTCAATAAGTGACTGTCAGGTTGAGTTGAATTGAGAGTCTTTGCTCAGGATGAATTCCTTTTTTTTTTTTTAAGATTTTATTTATTTATTTGTCAGAGAAGAGAGCACAAGCAGGGAGAACGGCAGGCAGAGGGAGAAGCAGGCTCCCCGCTGAGCAAGGAGCCCGATGCGGGACTCGATCCCAGGACCCTGAGATCATGACCTGAGCTGAAGGCAGACGCTTAACCAGCTGAGCCACCCAGGCGTCCCACTCGGAATGAATTCCTAACGGGTGAAACACTGGGAAGAGTAGAAGAGGAAACTTGCCTATAACCTATAGCATATCCCATTTTCTATACACAGTTGGAATTTCCAGGACCAGGAAGGAACTCAAAATCTTTGACCTTGACAGCAAGGCCATTTATTTTATATCAACCTAAATTTGGGCTGGATTAATAGCTGTCTGCATCCCGCCTAGCACAATCCTGGATGGTCTATGGAGAAATGATCGTACTAGTAGAAAATGGGGTACTCAAGAAGGTACATATCCCTCTGTCATCATTTTAGAGATGATGATAGCAATGCTAGGGAAAGGGAAATTGCTCCATCAAAAGTTACGTTAGCTCAAGCAGGTATTTGTACATCCATGCTCGTAGCAGCAGCATTCACAATCACCAAAGGGAGGAAGCGACCCAAATACCCATCGCCAGATGAATGGATAAATAAAATGCGTATACATACATAGAACATTATTCAGTCTTAAAAAGAAAGGACATTGAGATATGTTACAACATGGGTGAACCTTGAAAATATTATTCTAAGTGAAGTAAGCCAGACAAAAAAGTTCAAAGATTGTGTGATTCCATTTGTATGAGGCACCTACTTTAGTCAAATTCATAAAGACGGAAAGTAGAAAGGGCTAGGGAGGAGAAAGGGACAGGGAGTTATTGTTTAATGAGTATAGACTTTCAGTTGAGGAAGATAAAAAAATTTCTGGAGATGGAAGGTGGTGACGGTTGCACAATACCGTGAATGTACCGAATACCACCCACCTATGCCTTTAAAAATGGTTAAAATGGCAAATTGTCTGTTATGTATATTTTGCCACAATAAAAAAAGGTTACATTAGTTAGTGACAGATTAGATCAGAATTCAGGTCCCCTGAGTCCCAGTCCAAAAATAGAATGGAAAGAATTTGGTTTATGAATCAGAAAGTATGGAGTTTAGTTTTATATATTAGTTGAAGGTTTACGGACAAGTCATGTCAGCCCTTTGAGCCTTATTTCTTCTTTATAGGAGAGGGTTGAACAGTATTTCCCTGAAGCCAGCCCTACATGCCCAGAGCCCTTCCTCACCAACTGAGTTCTCCCAGTAGACGTTTTAATGAGGCCAGCCTGGTTTTTGCTGTTTGTATTTTCTTTTTGTCACAGGTCACTCAGGCAGTGACTGGATACCTAGACTAGGTGCTATCAGGGGAAAAGTATGAATGAGAAGACAGACGCTTTAAAGGGACTGCTCAACTCCCCAAAACTTAATTTCTCAATTCCCAAAGAGGAAAAAAAAATTAATATGGTTGCTGTTAAGAAATTGCTGTGTGTCCTGTTCTTTCATCCCAATGTGGGTGATCGCTGACTCCTAGAAATCCCGTCAAGTGAAGTCGGAAGACGTGCTGCAATTTATTTAATTAAGGTAGTCCAAGGGCTGGTTCCATGTCATACAGTTATGGGGATTTAAGAAATTAATGCTCTCATACATGCAGTTAAGATTTTGTTAATGTTTACGTGGATTGCTGAACAATTTAAACATTATTAAACTAGAGTAAGTTAAGCAAGTGGGGAGAATCCCAACAAACCAGCACAACCCAAAAATAAGATATAAAACCAAAAGGAAAAGTGGAATGGAGCAAGATTATGGCAAATGTCCTTTTTTAAAGTGAGTTAATGTATGTATTCTTTTTAAGTCTTATTAGCTTATTTGGGATCGTAGTAAATGTACATTGTATTTATTGTGTCAGCCCTGAGGTGAGTTTATTTGGAATGTTTATTTTAAGTGGATTAGCCATCATGGAGTTAGGTCATCTTGGGAAAATGTGTCCTGTTTAACAAAATTTAAAAAGGGTGGTGACATTTGTATGTTTGAGAGTAATTCAGAAACCGCTATTAATTTCCAGTCTTGTTATGGACCACTTCTTCGGGAAGGCAAGTGCATTTGATATGTTTGAAGCACTTTGTGAGACAAGCAAAACAATTTGGAGCAATTGAAAGTGGCAGCTCTGCGCCGAGCACATGGTTTTATTTTCATTACTTTACAATGCAGGTGGAATGCAAATCATGCTGCTCCCAGTTTCATCCATTGTACCTTTCTGTGCTTTAAGGATAATCTTTTCACCTAACACTGAGTCCATGCTGTTTGGTTGCCTTTTGACTTTCCCAGTGAATAGCCGTGTGTGTGTGTGTGTGTGTGTGTGTGTGTGTGTGTGTTATTTTTGAACTCATTACAGAAAGCTTTAATCAATTTCCTTGCTTTTGCTTTTGCTTTAACTCTCACAAAATGACGAGAACACAAAAAGATGTTCCTTCTGCTTTGAAAGTAGTGTTTTCCAGAAAATCTTGTGTCCCTTAGCAATTTGCATTCATCCATATATCAAATGTGGGTTGAGAGCAATGCACCGTTCCAAGCACCTGGGTGCCAAGGAGGAGCATAAGATGGGCTTAAGATGAGTTCTCTGTTTAGTTAGGCAGTCTTGCTGCTAAGTGAGAAATGTCGCTGATTCATACTGTTTTCAGGTAGGCAGAACTCCTTCAAACTAGTTCACTGCTCATTCTCTCGAGATAGAAGGTGCCAGAGGAGGGGTCTACTATTGGCCCATTCCCTAAGTACATTCTGCAGAGCCAAGAGTTGAGCCCAGATCTTCTGGCTGCAAAGTCTGGGCCCTTTCCACTTTACCATGCCAACTTTCCAAAATGTTTAACTTCTGTCTCCCTTCACGATGTCTCTCCTTTGCCTTCTCTCTCCTCCTTCCCACCTCCTCTCCTCCTCTTCCTCCCTCCCCTCCTACAATGTGAAAGGAGCTCAGTGAGACAGGACACTGACCCTGAAGTCAGGCAGACCAGAGCTTGACTCCCACCTGTGCTGGGTGACCCTGGACAAGTTAACTTAACTTCGCTAAGTTGCAGAAAACAGAGGGTACTTCAAAGTAGTAATCCTAAGCTCCAGTATGGAAAGCACTCTGCCTAGTGCCCGACACAGAGGAAGCTCTCGTTAGTGGGAACTACTAGTAGTTTTACTACCTCCTCGTCATAAATGCTGTTTCTATTTCTTGATTTTTTAAAATATATCATTTCGTACCAAGTCCGCAGGAGAGTGGATGGGGAAGCAGGTCTGGAGGATTGGTAGCAGGAGTCTTGCATTTCTGTGTGCAAAGAGACATAGCGATACTGCATCTGAGGACTTTCTCATGTGATTGATCCAAAGCAGATAAGAATCAGAGCTTAATAGCAATCACTGCTTTTAAAAATGGAGCCCCAGTGGATAATGAGTGGAAATGTCACCTTGCATGTGATATTCCAGAACTCTTCCACGTGGAGGTGGTCACTCCAGCCTCTACACATTGTGAGTGCTCAGTAACATTTGCCTTTGTGGCCAAATGAATGAAGTCACGAATGAATGCCAGCACATCACATTACAGATCTTAATTAGCGGGGCTCTACTTTTTTCCTCTAAAACATACCCAGAGTATTTCTGTCTGGTAACTACTCTTCTTTCTCCCCATCTAAAGTCTTGGGATTTTCTTCTTCAACCACCATGTTTGAGGGAGCATCTCAGTTCTTCCAGTTCTTCCACAACTCTCCAACAATTTCTACATGTCTACTTAAACCAGGTGTCTTGAATATCTATAAAATGCTCCCTTCTTGCCCTCTTTGAGCCAGTTGTTCCAGTGAGCCTGAGATCAACAAACAGAAATATTTACTTTATGTCTGAGTACCAGACACCAGGCTTGGCTGTAAGGATAACCGTGGTAAATCAAGACCTGCCTCGTAGGACTTACACTCCCGTAAAGAACCAATTTGAGGATGATACATGTTTCAGAGCGAGAAGGAGGGGATAAGAGGGATGCCTAACCTAGCCTGGAGTGGGGCTCCGAAGACTCTGGTGGAGCCATCGCACTGGTTCCCACTGGGTCTAAGAAATGGGGAAAATATAATGTGAAAAAGAAAGGGGACCAAGAAAATTCAGGCCATGGCCCTGGGACCAAAGCTTCAGAAATGTTTCCTGCTTTCATAGTTGGGATTGAATTAAAGGACAAAGTGGGAGAGAAATATGAGACTGAACCACAGACTCACAGATCTGTTGCCAGGCTCCTGGAATGAGGGGGGCATCTTTTGGAGGCATAATTAAACTATTACCACAAGATTGTAGTCAGTTGTAAGTATTTCATACATTGCAGATGTTTCTAAGAGCGATTGGTTTCGTAGAAGGGAATTGTGGCAAATGTATAAAAATACGATCCATTTCTGATTTTCCACATGGAACAGATGATCTTGATTGTCTCATGGTCAGCCCGGAGTTCTGAAAGTCTGGGAAGATTAGAAGGAGCATAAACTGCTACTTAAGTCTTGCCTCAGCAGCATTGGAAAGCATGTGTTTCTAGTAATAACTCCTGGGAACTGTTTGGTCAGTAAATGCTTCAGCTGTAATTAAAAGGGCATTTCATTGGTTTTAATTTCTTTTAATTAATTAAAAAATATGTCATCTGGGTATGGGGATGTATAGTCCCTCCTAAAATGGAGAAATACTATTTCTAAGACCAAAAAGCAGTGTTTGTTTCAGAGTGTTCTGAGGACCACCAGTCCTGCTAGATAACCATGGGATGAGGAGAGAGGGGGAAGGATTGATTTGGAGAGTGCCGCTCACTCTGTCCTCTTGGAGATTCTCAATGTGTGCTAATACACCAAAGGCTCCGAGAAGTCCTGCAGTAAAGAAACTTTTTAACTTGGCCTTTCACAGATGTGTTTGACTATGAAACCCTCTTTTTAACCCAGACCTGTTATCATTCCACAGTACACTCTCTGGAAAATGTGGTTGTAGTGGGATTTCTTAGCATCTTCTGGATGCATCCTTGTGGTGATTCCGAGCTGACAGGACCTACAGCAGGCATGCATCATATGAATGCCAGAGGCAAGGTCTCAGTCATTGATTTGTCAGCAGTGTCAACTCGATCCTGATGGTTTATTGAGTAAAATAAGCACATGTCAGCAGAGTAGAGTGTATAAAATATTGGGCTTGGAGTCAGACAGTCAGTGCCTAGGCTTGGCCTGGCTCTTACTAGCTTTGCTACCTTGAGTAAGGAATGTAACTTTACTGAGCTTTTCTTCTTTTAGCTGTAAAATGCCATAACAGTACCCATCCTCAACTGTCCTAATAACCATCATTCATTCAGTGCTCTGGAGTCCATAACAGGGGTAGGGTAAATATCTTAGAATTTGCAGGCTGTAAGGTCTCTGTCATGACTCCTGAAGTCTGCTATGACTGTGTGGAAGGAGCCACGGACAGTATAAATGAATAGGTATGGCTGTGTCCCGATAAAACTTTGTTTACAAAAATAGTCAACAAGCCAGACTTGGTCCACAGGCCATCATTTGCTGACCCCTAGTCTAGGGTACTTTGAAAGCTTTACATATATTACCTCTGTTTAATTAACCCTGTAGGGTAAGACAATAAATAAATCGATTTATACTCCAGCAAACTGAAGCATAGAGACTTTCAATAACTTGCTTAAGGCAATGTGGTATAGTAAGTAGGACCAAAAACTGGTCCTTACTTTCCACACTAGACTCCCTCCCCTATGATGTCGCAGAAAAACAGGTTATAAATTACAAAGGTATATACAAATAGGACACAGTATTATCCAAGGAAATCCCCTTTACTTGGGCTATAGGAGACAGTTCATGAGGAAAAGCACATATTAAATCATAAGCTTACTATTTCCTCATTTGGGGTCTACTGCTGCTTCTACACTATGTCCCAGCTCTCCCCAAACCCCCCTTGAGCACAGAGTATTATTCACCTTCTCCTTGTTCAGCAAGGACTGGGATTTCTGGGGCACCACAGTTTAAAGAGATCACCTTTTTCTTGAAATCACCAAAACCCACCAGCAGTCCATTGAATGTAATAGGGACCCTGCCAGTGTGCCTGAAACTTCGAGCGTTAAAGTGTTGGGAGCTGTAGATGTGTGTTTACAACAGGAGCTAGAGTTCCAGCAAATTCAGAGTATTTCTTAATAAAAAATAACCCCATGTACGTTCGTTTATATTTTTCTTCCTAAGTGGAGTAAAACTAGCCCTAGAGTCAAGTTTGAAATTATTTTCATAATTTTGGGTAATTAAGACACTTCCCAGATCTCATTAGCAAAAGCCCAAAATAGAATAATTGGCATATAATTAGTGATTGGCAAACCTCTCAAGGTTTGGAAGGTTTGTTCTTTTCTGAGCCTGGAAGTACAAGGGCCTAACCTGAGTTTCTCTGAACCCGGAACATTTCAAAACCGGACAACATTTCATTCCCGGTTCATTTGTTTAGTTTCACTTGTCTTGTTTCACCAAACCCCATATCCCTCTATGAGTTTCTTGGACACATTTTGCCACTTTTGACTTAAATCTTTCTACCGTGCTAGAGTCCTGTTTCCGAACAACTGTTCAGTGTGTTCCTTCTCTGTGGTTAACACTGGGCAAAATGCCATGGGAATACAAGGAAAGGGGGAGATGTTGTCCCTGCCCTCGAAGAACTAGGACTGTGTGGGAACAGCTCAAGGATGAGAGGGTAGCAGATCAGTCAGGGAAGGCTGTTGGCCCTGAGGGTTAGAGCTGGAGCGTCCTGCTTCTCTCTGGCACTCTAGATGCGTCTCGGGGCCGTCCCGATTATCTCCATTGAACTCACAGTGACTCTGCAAGTCTGTATAGGTAGGACCCAGATAGCGCCGTCTTAAACCCGAAGAAGCAGAAGCACAGGGGAATTCGGTAATTTCTCTGATATCACACAGTTTTCTATGGTTAAAATAAAAACTAGTCTCCTGTGTTCCACATGGTTTCCAAAGTATCTCACCCCTTTACCATGTCTGGGTAAAGAGCATGGGCTTTGAAGTCAGGCAGCTCTGTGGCCAAATCCCAGCTCAGCCACTTGGCCGTGACTTTTTAGTCAGTAACTTAAACTTTCTTAGTCTTATCCATAGATAACTCAAGACTATAATACCTACCTTGTGAAACTCTTAATGGAGATTAAATAGAGGACACATGTGGAAAGCACCTAGTAGGTGTTTTACAAGAGGAAGCTGTTACAATTATCCTTCGACTGGAATTCATCATTCCACACACACTCACACCACTTACTTCTTCTCAAGTCTGTCTGCTTTACTGAACCATGAACTCCTTGAGAATAAGAGCCATGTCCTGGTCATTTCTGACACATAGTAGGGCTCAACATATTTTAGTCATGTAACAAACACCTAATACTTAATGCATGTCAAGCAACATTCAAAGTGTTCTATATATTTTAAGTAAACTTCACAATAAACCCTTGAGGTAGAAGAACAATTATTCTAATTATACAGATGAGAAAACAAGCATGAGGAAGTTAGCCTTAGTTCACCCAGCAAAGTGGTAGAGTAAGGATTCAAACACAGTTGACTGGCTCTGGAGTCCAAGCTTGGTGCTGCCATCAGGTGGACTGGGTTCACTAGGCCCATCAACTCTATTTGCCTCAAGATTCCTGCCCCTTGGTCCTGGAGGCTCATTTTTTAGTAAGTCAAAAGATTATCTTGTGAGGTCACGTACCCTCTACTGCCTCCCCTTGCATTGCTCTTGATCTAGTGATCTTGGTCTTGGTCTCTGGATCTTGCCGTAGCAAGTTCAGTGTAGGTTCTAGGGTGGTTTTGAAGGAAGAGGGAAGATTGCTCATACGTCCACTGGGTCAAGGAAGGCCAGAGACTAGACTCAGCCTAGAATTCAAGTAAGTGTTGATCCAGAAAAGCCCAGATGATGTCGCCATGCCTAGATAACAAGGTTGGTTCTTATCCTCCTGCAAAGAAAGGACTTAGGGGGGGAAAACAAAACAAAACAGTACCTTCTAAGCCCCCACAGCATTCTAGGTTGGAATTTGATGGGGAAAAGAGAAGCTTTCAGATCTCACTTAAAAGAAGGTGGCAAAACAACGGAATGCATCTCCCAGTCCCCATTTGAGCTTCTGTCTCAAGTAAGGTGTGCAGTTCTTTGCAGAGGTTTAATCAATTTAATAGAATCACAGAAAAGCTTGAATGAACAGGGAAAGGGACATATTAAAGCAAACATAAGGTAGTAAAAAGAAAATCCATTCCGAGTTGTGGGTGGGTAACTCAGTGTTTAGGCCCTAGTTTTTATTGCATCTCAACACTGGGAGACCAGCAGCTCTGAGGTAGGCCTGGTGATGACAATATCCATTAAAGTTAATTTCCTGATAGAGGCCACTTAAATCTGATTGTTGTTTTAATTTGTTCCACTGTTAATTTCCTTCAGCTTAAATAGAGAAGCTCTCTACACCTCCCATGGCCAGCATAGGCAGTCCCAGAGAGGTAATATCCGTCATGGCCTTGACCATCTAGAAGTGACCAGCATGGCCACACTGTCTAGGCAGGAGGTGACATCCTTACTTATCGCTAGAACCTCGATGTTACCTGATTTGGAAAATATAGGTGGTCACCTTAAAGTCTAAAGATACATTGACTTATTAAATGAGAAATCTCTTTCTGTTCCTCAGCAAAGTCCCAAGTTCCACATAGCTCTCAATGGGGAAAATGTGCACCCCAGCAGTGTCCAGAGTTAACTACTGGGGTGAGATCCAAGATTTCCAAATTATACATACTCGTTTTGTTGTTGGAAGAACTAATATAAGCACAGACTAAAACATCAAAGCAAGAGTGAAAAAAAAAATCTCCCAATAATATAGCAAACACAAGGTTTATGACATATCAGGCCCTATTCAAGATGTTTTACATACAGGAACCTTGTGAGGTAGGTTTCGTTGTTATCTGTGTTACTACAGATGAGGAAGCACAGAGAGGTAAATTAGGCTAACATCCAGGATTTGAACTAAAGAGGTCTGCCACAGAAGTCTGCTCTTGACCATGATACCGGTGCTTCTCAAACTCTGGTCCCAGCACCAGCAAGCAGCACCAGCAGCCCCTGGATCTTTCTTAGAAATGCACATTCTCAGGCCCCACCTTACACCTGCTGAGCTTTGGAGTGGGCCTTTCCGGCGATTCTGACGCACGCTAGTGTTTGAGAACCACTGCACTGCACCAGGCTACCTCTCCAGATTTTGTTTTGCATCCCGTAAATATTCATCAAGTACCAGTAAGAGGCAGGCCCTGTTGGAGATACAGCAAATACAAAAATGCCTTCCCTCATAGAGCTTACAGCTTAGAGACACTAAGGGACATTATGTACTTTATACACCAAGCTTTGTTACCTCCGGTTGGCAGATTATGTTGCCAGTGAGTGAAAATGGCAAGTATGCTGAAACTCCGCATTCTGCCCGCTGATGGGCAAGTGAAGGAACCGCTGCATAAGGAGTTTAGTGACTTCTCGGGGGACACGACTGTTTATAATTCAAAGGCAGGTTTAAAACCCAGCGTCTTGGTGTCCGATTTAGTGTCTTTCTCCTGTGCTCTGCTGAGCATGCTTTCCTGAGCCACTTCACCCTGCATCTTGTCAGGGGGGAAAATCATGAAGTTTATAGACAGACTGTCCTGAAACCAAATCCCTGCTTGGCCGCTTCCAGATTTACCCCGCGCAGGTTACCTTGGGGAGGTTGACGTTATTGGTAGGGGCAAAGCTGGAAATTCCAACCCCCCGGTTACTTCTAGCTCGTAAAACGGAGAGAGACTCCAGTCTAGGGAAGAGAGATGAATAGTGGTGGGTGGTCAGCCTTTGTTGGCCAGCCAAGCGTCATTGCTCATGGACTTGGAAAGCTTCCTGTTCTTCACGTTTGTGAAGATTTCAGGAAATATGTTTTTCTGTCTTTCTCCCTGTGGTATACTTAGCCAGAGTCCTCAGAAGACCGCAGAGCTTGTCTATATAAAGTATTCTTCCACATGCAGAGTCACTGCAATGGAATACCACAGCCACAGGTTCAAAGTTTTCTGTTGTAAGAGCCAGCAAAAATTTGACTCTAGAAATTTCCATTTGCTGAAGGAGTCAGACAGTGCCACTTTCAATACTGTTTATTAAAGGGCTTTGAGAAGAAGGTATTGGACCAGCTAAAGGCTGTGGCCACGACACACAGGAGATGGTGTGTCATCAGATAAAGAGTAAAGGTGGCCGGGGAAGCGTGAGGGATAAGAATTCCATTCCCCTTACTTTCTAGAACACCGGCACCAACAACGGAGTAAGCAGAAATGTGTTCTTTGCAGAATTAATAACTCAGGAAATCTGCAACCATGAGCCCCTTAGGAACTCACTAGAAGTCCTGCTAACTCTGATTTGACTTGTGATTGTGGCATGCTCTCCTGGCCCCAGAGGAGCCTGGGCGGCGAATGTGTGGGAGAGACCGAAACGTTGGAACTGTGGGCTTTAGAGGCAAACAGAGTTTGGCTCCTAGCTTTGCCCGTCAGATGTGTGACCCTAATCAAAGGATTTGAACACCATCAGCCTCACCTCATTTGATCATCTGTAAAATGGAGAGGATAACAGTCCTATCTCTTAGGTCTGTTGTGAGGCTAAAAGCAGCTAATGTATAGAAAGCACCTGACAGGTGACTCTGTAATGGTTCGGGTAGTGATAGAGTAACAACAATCAAATCGAATTATCACACTTACTGAGAGCTTCCTATATGCCAGGCGTGGATTGAAGCATCTCATAGGTATTAATTTACTTCAACCTTACTGTTAACATTGGAGATAGACTGTGTTATGTCCCATACACTCAGACAACCAGGGAGAGTTTAAAAAGTGTCATTTTTTTAAAGATTTTATTTATTTATTTGACAGAGAGAGAGACGAGAGAGGGAACACAAGCGGGGGAGTGGGAGAGGGAGAAGCAGGCTTCCTGCTGAGCAGGGAGCCCGATGCGGGGCTCGACCCCAGGACCCTGGGATCATGACCTGAGCCGAAGGCAGACAACTTAACGACTGAGCCACCCAGGTGCCCCAAAAAGTGTCATTTTTAAGCAGAATCAGAGATAGACCTGGGTTTGGGCTAATATGAAAGAAGTGATTACAATTTTAAAATCTCAGCATCTTTAAGGTCAGTTATTGATCCAGGATGATAAATCAGGACGATCTGTGGATTCAGGTGTTCCCAGTATAGAACCATGCCCCCTGGAGGTAAACACACATCTATTTGAGAATCACAGCCCTGCCTTACTTTTTCATCTCACCTCTGCTGTCCAGAGGCCGTAGGAGCTGAGTTGTTGATGGTAAAAGAGAGAAGCTCCGTGACACTTTTTAAACTCTCCCTGGTTGTCTGAGTGTATGGGACATAACAGTCTATCTCCAATGTTAACAGGGTGGTCCCAGTATAATCACAAAGGGTCCTTGTGAGAGGAGAAGCAGGAGGGTGAAAGTGAGAGAAGGAGATGTGACCACAGAAGCAAATAGATTGATGCAGGACCCAGAGCCAAGGAATGCTGGCAGCCTCTGGAAGCTGGAAAAGACAAGGAAATGGATTTTCCCTCTAGAGCCTTCGAAAGCCACCAGCCCTGCCAGTCCCTTGATTTTTAGTTCAGTGAGACTGATTTTGGACTTCTGACTTCCAGAACTGTAAGATAATAAATTTGAGATGTTTCAAGCCACTAAATTTGCGGTAATTTGTTATAGCAGCAGTAGGACATTGATACACCAGGTTAAAGTAAAGCTGATTTCCTCAGAAGTGTGGATGAATCTTTCTTCAGTCTTTTTGAAAAAAGACTCATGTTGACTTTATCATTCTCTGTTGCAAAAGTGGGAAATTTCCAAATTCAGCTTCAAGAGACTTGTGAGAGGGAAGGGCCGGGGTAAGAAAAGAAAGGGGTGATGCAGGCCATCGGGGCCTGCCTATGGGGCCGTGTTATCCTAAGTGACTTTTAAGGAGATTGGTTTCCAAGGTTTGTTTGGCATGGTGATGAAACAGCGGTCTCTGTGCCTTTGGAAATCCTTCACCTCTCTCTATCTCCGTTTCCACATCTGCAGAATAAGGTTAATCTTAACCTCTACCTGCATTAAATGATTTCTTATATGTAAAGTGCTCAGAACAGTACCTGACACATCATACACTTTACATACATGTTAACTACCATTAATAGGCATGATAGAGAACAGTGCAACAGGATTGGTAGGGGCCTCATATGTTTGGAACATGTTCAGTTACATCAAATTCAACAGATTTCTGCAGGGCTTCTCAGAGTCTTTACTATGATAAGGTTCACCTTATGCCACCAAAGTGGAAGGGAAATGCAGCAAGTAGCATTTCTCAGACTTATTTAACCCTAGAACCCTTTGTGATCCTGAACAATCTCAACAGATCCAATCTACTGGGCACGCTGTGGGAAATAGTGCCCTGGAAAGCTCCCTGGAAAGACACCTCAGTTGCTGTGTCCAACTCCTAGTCTCCTGCCCCTGGTCCTGGAGCCTCCATCCAGCCAGGGCCAGGAGAGCCTTGTGCCCAGTATCCAGAGTTGAAAAGCAGGCCTTCTTCCAAGCTCACCTCATTTGAGGTGGTGGTGGAGCTCTGGTGCTCTCCTTGTCATTGTATGTTGTCAATAGGAATTAGCTTGGCTCCTAGGGACTCACCTGGGAACCTGGCTTTGTTTCCGCACCATGACACTTGACCGGTTCCAACCAGGCAACCTGCAAACAGTTTGGAATACAGTCAGTTCCCAGTTTGGGGACCAAAGGGCTCAGCTTCAAAGTGATGCTGATGATTTGGGAGCAAATAACCAAGAACTTATATATATAAATAGTTATTCTACTCCACAAAGTAAGCAATTTTCAAAGAGGAATTGTGTGAGTACTTTATAGGTTGGACGTAGAACATTTAGTTGTGTTCATTCTGGGGCATATGTTTATCTTTTTAATTTTTTTTTAAAGATTTTATTTATTTATTTGACAGAAAGACAGCGAGAGAGGGAACACAAGTAGATGGAGTGGGAGAGGGAGAAGCAGGCTTCCCACGGAGCAGGAAGCCCGATGTGGGGCTCAATCCCAGGACCCTGGGATCATGACCTGAGCTGAAGGCAGACGCTTAACGACTGAGCCACCCAGGCGCCCCATCTGGGGCATATGCTTAAAAAAAACCAACAAAACAAAACACCATGGTGTCAAAAAAAAAACCACAACACACACTGTGGTGTCATTACTTAACATAGGCACACCTTGTATATAAACACAGGAAATTTAATTTCTGGGGAATTTCATTTCAAGAAATCATGCCTGACTCACATAAAGACACCTTTCAAAATAGAAGTATAACATTTAGTTAAGCTCAGGCTTTTTTGTTGTGTTTAGTTTTGTTTTGAGAGCTATAAAGAAGTAAACTATAACCCTCTTTATTTTTAGCAGACATCTCTAAAAAACCTTGAACAGTGTTCTATTTATAAAACAAAGAGTCTGTTTTCACACAAACTTGCTTAGACTCTTACTAGAAAAAGAGCAGGACAGAGTATCAGAAAAATAAAATGTTTCTTTTTCAAGATTTCTTGACTTCATCAGCAACTCTTTAAGAAACGAGACAATTGACCTGATTTTTTGTCTAATGAGAGGTCACCTGGAGGTGGATAAATTGTGCTTAATATTCTGACTGAGGAGTTTGGAACCGAATGCGTAACATGCTGGGGGAAAAATGTGAAATTTGAAATGAGAGTACAGTCTGGCTTTTTTGTGCTGCTAAGTGAAAGACAGCAGACCTAAATAATTCTCTGGTTAACTTATTTCACTGTCACATTATATAGAACACTTATAATTTCATCATCCTTCAAGGCATTAAAAAAAAAAAAAGGAGAAAACATGGTTGAGTTAATTCAATGGTTATAAATGATTCTAGAAACTGAAAATAAGTGAACCAGTTCCACTCAAATGTACTGTTGGGAGCATTGTTCCACCCTCCACTTTATCTTCCTGATCAATTATTTCATGCTATTCCTCTAACCTTTACAATAATAATAAAGTCAACATTTATGTAATGCTTCTTAATGTGCAAAAGCACCCAGCTAAGAACTTTACATGGATTACTGAGTTTAAGTTTTCTCAACAATATATCGATGAGGCAGATACATTAATTATCTCCATTTTACAGATGAGCAAACTGAGACGGAGAGAGGTGTTAGCGCCTTTTAGGACAGGGGTCGGACCGCAGAGCCGAGCCGTTAAGGGCTGCCCAGTTCTTTGAACCAACAGCGCACACCTGCTGGGCGCCAGGGGCTCGCTGTGGAGTCAGAGACTGATCTCCATTCTGTGTTTTCATGGCAAAAACCTGAGAAAGCTCGGGACTCCAAGGAAAACCCCATCCCACCCCAAGCCAAAAGAACAGCTTTCTTGTTTTTCTTCACATTTTCCCCAGTCCTTGCTCACCCCAGGAAGGGTTATATGTGACCTCCTTCAGATTCTACCTGATATTTCCATTTGCACACCCCATTGTCTGTTTACCCGGCTGTCCCCCACCCCCTTTCATCTCCAGTTCCAATCCTCCCTTAACACGGAACTTGGGGTGCAGTAATAGTTCAGCAAATGTATGATGAGCTGAGTGAAAGAACGTGCCTACATGCAGACTGTACATAGATTTAGGCACTGAGCGCTTTTTCAAGCAGTATTGTATGTATCTTAAGATCTTTCTGTGTTGCTACTTAGTCTTGATAATTAGCACTTACATGATATACATTTTATTGGATATTCCAATACTGGTAATTGTCTTAACCATTTCTATTTTTATGCAGAGTTGAGGATATACTTGTTTCCAGTATTTTGCACTTATAAATAACACTGCGGTGAACAACTTTGTGCTTGGCATTTTTACTCACTTTGGGGTGATTTCATTAGGGTATAAGCCCTAAACTGGGATTTCTGAGTCATAGTACAAATGCTTCTGTGGCCTGCACCAGTGCTGTGCAGTATAAATATGTAATTTTAAATATGCCTCATTAATAAGTGAAAAAGGGTAAAATTCGCTTAATAACGTATTTTATGTAACCCAGTATATCCAAAATATTATCATTGAAACGTGCAGTCGGTATAAAAATTTAGATATTTTTACATTTGTTTTTTCTGTG
The DNA here is from genome assembly GCF_054177405.1 of Leptonychotes weddellii. Classification (NCBI taxonomy): domain Eukaryota; kingdom Metazoa; phylum Chordata; class Mammalia; order Carnivora; family Phocidae; genus Leptonychotes; species Leptonychotes weddellii. Next base: position 25,661,975 of record NC_138379.1, read on the forward strand.
AAGTATCCAAAATACAGCATGTCTTTCACATTTTTGGTATATCTCAAGCAAGACGAGCCACATTTCTAGTGCTCAGGAGCCACACAGTGGCTATTGTATTTGGCAGCACAGGCCTCCGAGACCTAAAATCCAGTATTTTTAAATCGCCTTTGTTTTTTAAAAACTCAGACCTTCATCCATCTTGCCCCATTCCAACCTCCAGTCACACATATTATTTGGATCACTGCCTTGGGCGCTTATTCTAAACTCTCTTTTGCTTTTTTCATTACTACGAATATTTTCTTGACATCTATTATGTAACAGGCATTGTGCCTATTGGGGTCACAGATCTTAGGGACAGTAATGTGAATAGGGCGTGGCTCACAATCCATTGAGGAAGATAGACATACCCATAACACAACTTTGACAACTTGTTGGAATGAGGTGGGAAATAAGTTAAAACACACACATGCATCACGTGCACAAGCCAGTGGTAATGCAGAATATGATAAATTCCACAATGACAATTAAAGTGTTGAGAGGATCCGGCAAAGCTTCTTGGGGGATATATGAGCTGAGCCCTAAGGGCTCAGTCGAATTTTAATGGGCAGAAATAGGGAAGAACAATGCTGCCTGTGACTATCTCGTTATCCCAACCAGATGGCAGGTTGGGATAGTCTCGCGTTGCATTTCAATCTCCCCGAAGTGCCTTTGCCAAGGCCGTGCAGTGGAAGGGGCTTGATAATGGTGGCGGAGCCCAATTAATAATCTATGGTTGGCTGGCATGGGGAGGGAGACACCCGGGTCTGTCTACATGCTTTAACCTCTGAACTGAAGACGCAGCTCCAGCTTCTCACTCCTCCCCCTGATTGTGTGTACAGCCAGTTTGCACTCACAGTTTTCTCACTGGACTAAATTGGTCTGGACCACAACTAGTCATTTAGAGCCAAAACGGTAGATCAGTGGGGGCCAACACTTTAACTTACATCCGACCTCCTTGTCACTTATTTCCAGCTCTTCTGAGCTCTTCAAGCAGCACAAAGGCACCACAGACAGCCAGTGACATGGGAATTAGAAGGCATTTTCTCTTTAGCCAACCCGCTCATACCGGCCTTTGTTTGACAACCTTGCGAGTTGCATAAGAATTGTCCCTGTGGCACAGTGAAGGAAACAGGAGATCAGAGAGGTTACCTGCCCAAGGTTATAGAGCAAGTAAGTTGGAAGAGCCAGGGCTGGACCTCATGTTCTCTGACTCTAACTCATTGCCTTCTCATCATCCGAAGCCGGCTCCTCTGTACTGAAATGTTAACGCTCACTGCTTTCAAATGGGTCACTCTAATTCTTTGGTATTTACATCCTAAATCTGAGCAATGGAGAGAAGGTACACCTTGTGGCGATACGAAGAAGATGAAGTAGGCAACAAAGAGCCAAGGGCTTGAAGATAACTAGTATTTATAATGATGTTAACATTCGTGATGATGACAAAAAGAGCTAAATTTAATGCTTAATATCGGGCAAGCATCCTGCCAGATGCATACATATATTATCACATCCAGTCCTCACAATGAACCTGTGTGGTTGCCATTGTTACCTCCACTTTATAGATGGAAAAAAGGAGATCAGGTGGAAGAAATTGCCCGACGTCCCATTGCCGAGTAGAAAGCAGTCCGAATCTGAAACCAGACTGGTCTAAGTTTTAACCCTGCAAATGTAGTCATGCCACCTCAACCGAAGGCAACCGCGGGCAAGTCACTAAAATTCTGTGTACTGTTTTCTCTTAAATGAATCCCTTGCTCACCACTTGGGGTTATCGTGAACTAAGAAAGGTGGGAACGATTTCTATTAAGTAAGTACTATGCAGATATGTCACATTATCCACATTGAAACAGGTTCCTCAGTAAAATGAAAAATGAGCCACCACCAGCAGAGTAGTGCTTGGCAGATAGCAGGTGCTCAGTAAACATGTATTGAATTACCTGAATGAATAAAAGACTTCTGCTGCTAAAGATGCCTTTCTCTTCCCACAAACTGTCTTGTGGGGAGGGGAGAGAAAGAAAGCAAGCCCTGTCAGCCTCCTGAGCAAACATCCCCCCAGTGCTCCACCCCCTGGGGAAACTGCCTCGCAGTCCGAGTAGAGTCTAAGTAGACAATGAATCTGTCCATCCATATCCAACTTGCATTTGGCTGTATGAAGATTTTACACCACATAATTATTTCTTTCCAAATGATATTAATCAGTAGTGAAAAAGTAGAAAATAGTAGACAAACAGAAGGGGAAAAAATCATCCCTAATCCTCCTCCCACCCCCAAGAGAACCATTCAGTATGTTGGTCTGTGTCTTTTTTCTAAGCATTTTTTGCATACTTGAATTCATACTAATATGCAAATTAATACTTTGCTTCTCCATTGACCATCAAGGTAGACACATTTTTTCATGAAGTTACAAACCCTTTATGAATGGTCCCTCTTAATTCAGTTGACAAATACTTAAGTGTCTGCTTTGTTCGGGTGCTAGGGATGCAGTGGTGAACCAGACTGAAGTCACCGAACTTCCAATCTTCCTTGTTATGTTTAATGAATGACTGCATGGTATTTTATTGTCCACTTATTACTTATTCTTTTGGGATCTGTTTTTCAGGTGGCAGGCTTTCCTGCCAGTGTGAACCTCCCCAGCTATTGCCCCGTGAGGCCCCCCCAAAATGAAATAGTATAAAAAGAAACCAGCATTATCAACATAAATGTGTGACAATGCACACTCATACAGACACATTCTCAGATAAACTAAGCATAATAAAATGTTGTAATATCCTCTGGTTGGGGGCCCAGATTTCATCAGGCCATCCCGCCTGTTAACAGCAGTTCTTGAGTTCACTATGTAACAAGACAAAATGCCATTAATTCTGAACCCACTTTTCCTCCTTTTCTTGCTCTTTTGGGATATCTGAGTTAGGAAACCCTTCCTCTACCTACTAGGTTTCTGTGACACGTCTGCAGGGTAGAAAGGGAGGAGGGGGAGGTACAGGTACTCTCTGCCAAGTTGCCTGAGTACTTGGCAATCTTCCTGTCTCCTCCCATCCTGTCCGTCCTGTGCTTTGGAACCAGCCAGGCATGTGACACACATTACCCTCACAAGCTCAGTCTTCAGTAGGATGTGGTTTTGTGTTTTGTGGCCCTGGCTTCAGCTGCCCAGCCTTATTAAGGAGTATGCAGGAGGAAATGGAAGGAAACCTCCCCCAAAAGTGCTGCCAAGTATGCTCCCCGTCACCTGGTGGCCTGGGGGCCAGTCTTCCCTTGAAATTGCTGGATGAATTCTCAGATCATTCTGGTGTTCCCCAAGTTCCTCTGAAATTAGAGTACTTAGAAATGAAGGCCTTCTATCCAGGGCAGCCTTACCTGTGAGATGGTGAGCTGTGGGTTTATCCTGGAAACTGTATTCAATTTTGGATTCCCAGCACCTACCTTGCCAGAACCTAGCTCACGACAGGCATCCAGGTTATGTTTGTCGAATGAGTAATTGCCCCACAAGTACCAGACTGAGCCCATCCTCCCTGGGCGTTCAACTCAGTAACCTCACACTTCCCAAAGCAAGGGACTCCATGTCTCCCTGTGGCCAAGCTTAGTGCCTGACACATCCTAGACTTTCAGAAACCTTAAATGAAAAACTGGATGATGTATAGCTGCACGATGGGATCGTATTGAGCCATAAAAAGGAGTGGATTTCTGATACATGCTACCGTGCAGATGAGCCATGAACACATTGTACCAAGGGAAAGAAGCCAGACCCAAAAGGACAAATGTGGCAGGATTCTTCCTCCGTGAGACACCTGCAGTAGTCACGTTCACAGAGACACAAAGTGGAATGGTGGTTGCCAGGGTCTGGAGGGAGGGTACGGAGAGAGGGAATGGTTGTCCATGGGCACAGAGCTTCTGTTTGGGATGATGAGAAAGTTCTGGAGCTGGATAGTGGCCATGGTTGCTCAACACTGTGAGTGTATTGAATGCCACTGAATTATACACTTTTAAAAAAAAATGGCTGAAGTGGTAAGTTTCATGTTATATATAGTTTACCACAATTTTAAAAATCACCAAAAAAGAAAAAAAGAGGAATGCTCCTTTTCTTTTCTACTCCTTGCCATCCACTGAGCCTCCGTTTTTCTTTTAAACCCGGGAGAGTTGGCTGATACCCTCTTTGAGGAATTCTCCCTGATGGGGGTTAAAGAGCAATGCAGGGCCTATTTTCTGGTCCGGGCACCCTGGTATTGGTCCTCTAATTTCCTCAGCCACAAAACAAAATGCTGTTTCTGGATGCACCTGGGCATGCCCCAAATCTGCTTCACCTGCCCCCCAAGACAGAGGTCCGGCCGTGGCCCCTCCTCTGCCCTGTCAGGCTCTTCGCCTGACAGATGAGCGGAGTCTCCCACACCGCTCAATGGGAAGGCAACGGAAGCTTTAATGTTACTTTCAACAATTCAAGGCACACCACGTTCGAAAACAGGTCGTAGTGGGTTTGTTTTTTTTCTTGGTTCCTAAAGCAAACTCCGCTTACACCATCTCCTTTCCAGCAGGGGAAAGGAAAATGGGTAGCAGAGGCTTAATTCTGATACTTGTTCCCTTATTCGTTACCGAAAAGGGGTCACAATTGGCGTGTTTGTAAAGACCGCAGGCCTTCGGTTTGTGAAGCCCCTGCTCACAGCTCAGGGGCCTCAGGTGACCCCCTCAGGTGAGATTTGTTCCCATGCTGTCCTCAGCATGCAGACCGCATTATTCACCCCGGCCTGCCCTTTATCAGAACAGTGTGTGTTGGGGCGCCTGGGTGGCTCAGTCGTTAAGCGTCTGCCTTCGGCTCAGGTCATGATCCCAGGGTCCTGGGATTGAGCCCCGCATCGGGCTCTCTGCTCGGCGGGAAGCCTGCTTCACCCTCTTCCATTCCCCCCTGCTTGTGTTCCCTCTCTCGCTGTCTCTCTCTCTGTCAAAATAAATAAATAAAATCTTTAAAAAAAAAAGAACAGTGTGTGTTGTCATCCCAGGGCCCTCATAAGGAAAGAGCGCATTACAGAGTCACAGGGAAGAGATGGGACTAGACAGCTGGGGTGAGAGAGAAGCCGGCACCGCCCCTTCGAGGCAGCTGAGCCTGTGGTTTGGGCCAGGCAGGCTTCCCAGGCAGCTGCACGGGGCTGTAAATCTTGCCCCGAAGTTAAGCTGTCCCTCTCTCTCCTAACCTCGGTAACTGGTGTGTGTGGGTCTCCTTGCTGCACAAGGTGTGACGTTCCTCCACAGGCTAATGCAGAGCATCTTTTTAATTGCACGGAAGGGTACCTTCCAGGCTGCCAAGTGGAGGGACTTGGGAGAGAAGGCTGGCTTCTTCACAAACTCCAGAGCTAAGAAGAGCAAAGGAGGCAAGGAAGGGAGTGGGGCAGGTGCCTGCCTTTCGTCTGGATATTCAGGATGACACATCTGGTACCAGAGAAACTGCTATTTCTAACTGATGGGAAGCTTTGCAGTCAAGGGAGGGCTGAGCTGTCAGGTGAGCTAGAGATCAAGAATTATCATGACAGCTTCATGGCATGTGAAGGGGGCTGTGAAGTGCGGTGTGATTTTAACCAGCGGTGGTTAAATTAGCTTCTGCGGGACCCGGTGTGATGTGCCGTCGAGAAGGGGCCGATGGCGGCTGGGAGAGCCAGGCGTGAGCAAGGTTGCAATCTTGAAGTGTGCCATTTAGAAAAGAAAGTGTATGTGGAAACTGGCCCCTGGCTTCTGAATCTTGCTTCCTGGAGATGCCAGGCTGCAGCGATGGTGTTAATTAGTAGCTTGTCCATGCCGCCAGTGAGCCTCTCCTAGTGCCCTGTTATTAATATTCCGAGGACCCGAAGTCACGCCCTTCCTGGAACTTTCCCAATTTAAGAGCCTGTCAAAATCTAACCACCTGTGAGCCAGCTAAGCAGCCTTGACTAACGTTTTGCCCTGTGCTCTTACATTCCACAGGATTGTCTGTGCAAGACTGAGCAAGCGAGCGAGTGAGTGCCTGTTTGAAAAACTTCCACTCAAAAGTGAGCTGAGGAAGTGCCTTTTAATAAGTAATCAGCCGGAGGAAATCAGGCTCTATCTCTCCATCTCGCAATGCTTGCCTATTCATTGGGGACTCTTCAAAAGTCTGGAGCAGGAGGGCCTATTATTTGATGAGCCGAAGCTTGGGAAATTCTAGAAAGAAAAAGTAACATGAGCGACTGTGTGTGTGTGTGTATGTACCTGTCTGTGTGTATATTGCTGATATATCTTATATATAAATTAAAAGCTGCACACTAACACTCTGTGCCAGTATTCTGCCAAAAGTTTTGCATAAATGATCTGTCTCACTTTACACACGTAGACAGGTATTTTGTTTCTATTTGAAAGATGAGGAGACCGACAAGCCGGTAGACCTGGGACTTGATTGATCTGTGATTCCGTAATCCATGTTCGTACCTCCTGCCTCCAAAACGAGTGTGGCGAACTTCGACAGAACCCGCAGGTCCTCGCAGCTCTAAGTGGCATGGCCAGCTGTGAGCCCTTGCACTTTCCCCTTCACACCTTCCATGCACAGTCCCAGCGGAGCTCACCGGGCTCCCAAGCCTTAATCTTTGCAGGAGGCACCTAGGAGACTATTTATAACAATCCCAAGTCTTTGGGATGCAGCCTGCCCGGGACCTGTCTGAACATGGGGAATTTGTAGACGTTGACCAGCAAGTACCAGGGCTGTGAACCTGAGTAGTCCCCATCTGAGCAGAACAAGTAGGACCTTCTCTTTTCCAAATCCTGCTTTCCCAGGGTGTGCCCAACCCCCACTGATGTGGGTAGGGGAGTGTAAACAGCCATTCACCTGTCCCAACCTCAGATTTATGGTCCAGCAGTTCCCTTCTGTGAACTGCAAACACAGATGACCTTTGCAGCGATTTCATCTCAACCCGCTTCCATATAGAAAACCTGTTTTGTGTTGACATTGTTTGGAACAAGTTCTGCCTACATTAACTCCCTTAGCGCCTGCCCCTGGACTTTCGGCCCCGAGAAGCCAAGTGCCCCTAATTTCGAGAGCTTCCATCCATCTGAGTCTTCGGTCCAATGGCTTCAGGCAGCTGTAGTGCTCCCCTTCCTTCCAGAGTTTTCGAATCCTTCTCTATAAGGGGATGGGTTACGGGTTCTGATTGGCCCACGGGCAATAGGGCGCTTTGTGGGACATTTTCTTACAAGTTGGTTCCTATGTGGTATTTGTTAGTCACAGCTAATTATTAAGTCCTTGGCTGAGGCAATAGACATTGTTCCCCTGGATGCCTCCCCCCACCTCTCCCCCCTCACCCCCCATTGCTACAGAACAAAATCCATTGTGGGGCTCTGGAGGTCGACTGTGCACATATTTTCCAGTGAACCCCTGATGGGCTCACTGCTGGGGTTTCATGTTTCAGGTTGAAACTCAACTGGATAAAGCATTATTCATTGATGCTGACACATTTGGTCTCGGCTCTGTGCAGCTATTTCTTCCACACTGGACTCGGTCCCTTATAGGCAATTTAGGCAGTTCATTGAGAGTGATTCACAGTATTTAGAACATTGATAGTCTGCACAGACTTATCGAATGTTAGGATTTCTTGATCACAGAAGGACCATCAAGTGCCGGGCTTTGCTGGCTTTGCTTAGAAGCAGAGGTCAGAAAGGAGGAGGGAGCCGAGTGAGTGGGCAGGTTCAGAGCCCCTTCTTCCCAGCCCTCCAGCCAGAGCACCCCTGTATGAACCTGCTTTGGGTGTGGGGCTCCTGCATGAGATTTCTCCTACAAGCAATCCTGAAATCCAGTAATCAAATCCATGTACTCATTCATTTTTCAGATGAGGAAAGTGGCCCACTGACCATCCCTCTCTTAGCAGAGGTTCACGTGAGTTAGTAAATGGATGCCAGCATAGAATTAGCACACAGGTCTCTTCTGTGTGCCCCTATTTATTACGGCCATGCTGGGATAATTCTGGAACCCGTCACTGGGCTGCTTTTCCCATTGCCTGGCCACTGTCTTGTGGAAAAGGCCGTATCTGGAGGATCTAAAGGAAGAGAAATTATCCCATAAAAGCCATAATAACATCGCTGAAGTCACACTCCATTTTTACTAAGAGCCACTTTGATCACACAGTACCACGGCACCCCGAGGTTGTACAGTGCACAGCCTAAGAGACTGTATAGAGCAGCCCTGTTTTTACTCTATAAGTGTGGGAGTCAAAACCATCATTGGTCTAGAAGGTTTTAGTTCAGCCTTGTGCAAGGGAAAAACAGAGGCTTTGGAGCCAGCAGATCCATGTTGGAATCCGGGCTCCACTACTTAGCCAATCCTGGGAATATTGACAAGTTAGTGGAGATCACTGATCTTCAGCCTTTTTATCTAAAAATAGAGCTGGTAGTACTCAAGGATTGTTAATAATAATTCAAGGATTGTTATGAGTAATTAAGTTTAATAGTCTATGTAAAACCTCTGTGTAAAGCATATCAGGGCCTTGATAAATGTTCCTTTTCTTATAATTTAAATTCTGTCTCAGTCTCATACACATACATACAGGTTTGAGTCAAAATGAAAGCCAGATATTTTTAAAGTTTACCCTTAACTTGGAAACTTCTGGATTTCGTCACAAGCTTAACATTAACCAAATGAAATTTGGGGTCTCCAAAGACAATGAGCTTGTCTTGTTCTTGCAAAGCACTTATAAAACTGAGCACTTCCTGGGGTACTAGGGCTGTGGGCTTCCCGAGAAGACCCTGTGAGAGAAAATTAGAAAGACTGAAAATTGAAGTATTGTTCCTTTGACTTTGGAATCCCCTGGGATGACCTGGGGGTCCAGAGGCTGACTGCCCACAGACAGACTCTAGCAGCGAAATCAGAGTACCAACTACTCATTGTACCAACTACTTGGGTGTACTTGGGACTCTTTCAAGCCTTCTTTATTTGCCATTTAGACAGAAACCATAGGCCCAGAAGCTTGTTTTCGAAATCTAGGAAAACAGATGTTTTTGCTTATTTTTCTCTCTCTCATGCCAAAATGCTCACTGAGTTTTCACTGGGTTTTGAACTTGCATTTTTTTTTTCTTTTTACTTTTAAGACAGATCGTGGAAAGGGGTCATGGTAAAATGAACGGGAAGGATGGGCATCCCAAACTGGGAAAGGTCTCTTTCAGACTCTAATGAAAATGTTTAAGAACCTGAAGATAGGAAGTCCTAGAAGATAAACGCAAGCAAGATGGACTAATTGAGCGCTGAAAGGGCCCACCTGGCATTACCCCCAGGCCTGTGATGTCTGTGCCTCCCTGGCAGCCCAGGATAAGAAAGCAAGCACTGCCTTTTCCTCCGAGGAAACCCAGAGCACAGCGTCTAGCTGAGCAAGGCAGTGTGGCTGCCAAGATCTGTGCTGATTGATTGCACGTGTGCTTCGTGAGACCGGGCGCCACTTACAGCTCCTGGAGGGTAGAGCCAGCCGGCTCAGACCTGTTAGGGACTGTATTAGTGTCCTGTTCGTTGCTGTAACAAATCAACCCAAGTTTAGTGAACCTATTTATGGTCTTCCAAATGGCTGGTCAGAAGCCTGACATGGGTTTCACTAGGCTAAACTCTGGATGTCCGCGGGGCTCTGTTTGTTTGTTTGTTTGTTTTCCCTGGGGACTCTGTGGGAGAATTCCTTTTCTTTCCTTAACTTTTCCAGCTTCTGGAGGCTGCCCACGTCCCTTGGCTTCTGTTCCTCCTCCTTCACATGCAAAGCCCAGCAATAGCAGGTTGAGTCCTTCTTACGTTACATCACTCCATTCTCCTCTTCTGCCTCCCTCCTCAGCCTTGGGTGGCCCATGTGATTACCCCCTTGATAATCCAGGATAATCTCCCCCATTTTAAGGTCAGCATGATGAGCTCCCGAACTCCATCATCAGCATCCTTAATTCCTTTTGCCGGGTAGGGTAATATATTCACAGGTTCCAGGGATCAGGACATGGACATCTTTGGGGTGGGAGTGGGTGCAGACATTGTTGCCTACCGTAAGTACAGAGGTCATTTTTAAACTAAATACAACAGTTTTATGTATTAGGACTCTTTATCACTTGTGGAAACAGAACCTAACTCAAGTTAATACAAAGAAAAATATTTTATTAGCTTATACACTTGGAAGGAAATGTGTGATTGGCTTTAGGCACAGCTGGATCCATATGTCCAACAAGATCATCTGGGTACACTTGTTTCTTTGCTTGGCTTTTTTCTTTTTTTCTTTTTTTTTTTGTAATGGTTTCACCCTCAAGCACAGGCTGTCAGCATGGTGGCTGAGACCAAAGCTCCCAGGCAATTCCAAGCCCACACAAGGATCCCAGGATCCCAGAGAGGAACCCATGGGCTCTTTTTCAGTAGCACCAGCAAAAGCCTGAGGATGACTCCCAGCTTGGTCATATGTACATCCCTAGACCAGTCTCTGTTCAGAGAGGTCCTAGAGCAGCGATGAGTCAGCCTTAGCACAGCACATGTACTGAGAGGGGGAGGGAGAGGTTCTCCAAAGAAAATTCAGATGCCATTACCAAAAGAAGGGTGAAAGAGCTGGGCAGGCAGAAACCATGGGTGTCCACTCCACCATCTCATTGCTGGATTTCAGAACCATGCACCTGATCCCAGTTCAGAGCTCATTTGGCTTCAAGCAACAAGACACTCAAACTTAAAATAGAGTACGAGCTCACCCAGAGCAGGTAGGAAGTTAATTCAAGTAGTATGTAAGAAGAGGAGTTGTGTGATGGCTAAGAGTATGGGTTTTGGAATCATATTGTTGGGGTTCATATCCAGTTTATTGGTTGTGTTTACTTGAACTCTCTGTGCCTCGGTTTCCTCATCTGTAAAATGGAGTTAATACTAGTAGCTACCTCATGAGCTCGTTGTGAAATTTAAATGTGTTAATACAAATAAAGTGTTTAGAATAGTTCCTTGACACGGAGTAAGCCCTCAACAATTAATAGCTTTGAAATTATTATTGGTATTATAAGTAAGCCCATGAGGATGGCTTAGGAACTTGGACAATAATTCTAGGAACCAGGTCAGATACTTTCTTGGTTTCACTTTTTTAGCTGGGGCCACACAGTCTGTTATCTCTGGAACTTTCTTTCAAGCGCCTCAGTGGGAACTGAGGTTCTCATTTGTGAGATGGATTTTCACATGGTTTTCAGTTGGCCTCCTTTCACCCTGTCCTTACCTATACATACCCCCCACCATTCTGAGTTCTGAGTCTTGAGAGGGTCTGATAGTCTGGCCCGTGACTGGCTTTAAATAAGAGTGACCTCATTTGGTTAGCTGTGATTGACCAGGTTGCCTTGGACACAGGGTCACCTCTCAGTAGGCATGGAAAGTTCAGCTTAGCCGGAAAATTGACCAGCTTGTCTTTTGCATGTATGCACTAGCAAATTGGAATTTTCCTACAGAAGGGGAAAGAGTCGTTTTCAGAAAATAAAGGTTATAGCGAGATGTTCGGGAGTAGGACAGCGCTGGGAACTGCTTTGCTCTGATGTGATTTAGCCAGTAGTATTTGTAGAGAAAAATTGGTTATTCTCATTATAAATGGTAGACGCATGTTCAGTTCCAATTAGAGGTACTCACAGGATGGACCAAAACCCCATTCACTTCTGCATGAAGCAGTCAGTCTCAGAAACTCATTCGTGAAGCAGAAGTTTCCAAGAGGGTAGACTGCTTACCTTCCCTGCCAGGAGAGCAGATTCCAGAATGACCCCCCAAATTTTCCTTTTAATGACAGGAGGAAAAGCCCACATTTGCTCTTTGTTCCCTGTCCCCCCTCTCACCTGTCAGAGCCCCTGTATTTTTTCAGCGTTCCCAGTCCAGGCTGTTCAGAACATCTCCCTGTACAGGGGTTCACGCTGTGCCTTCAGAGCACTTGCCTTTTCGCCAGGGAGGCTAGTAAGAATCCTTCTGGGGAAGCAGTGTCACAGTGATGGGGAGGAAGGAGTACTGATGGAATTTCTGATCTCTGGGATACTGCAGGAAGGGTGGAAATGCTTTGGATTGGGACTAGACATCTTAGGAAGCATGGAGATTTAGGGGAGAAGACAAAGTATTGTTAAAATTTTGATAGAGGTCTGCTGGGAAAGTCTCCACTGTAAAGACTCTTGTGCCCCTTTCTGGTTGAACAATTCGCCGGCTCCACACTTGCTTTCAAATGCCCTGGTTTTGAAGCAGTCAACAAAAAAGCATCCTGCTGCCAGGGCCAACCATCAAAAAGAGAAAAGAGAGCAATGCAAACCGTGCAGGGAATGTGCGAGAGAGAAATATTGTAGAGCGGAAACGCGGCTCTGCTGGCCTGATACCGTGTGCATTATCTCCCCCAAAGGACCCCGTGGTTTAATGGATGGGGCTTTAACCTGCCCAGAGGTCAGTCTCTGCTGGACAAGTGGAACCTCATCCCTGAGGGCATTGACATACTCATGACCCACGGACCTCCTCTAGGTAAGTGAAGCAAAGGTTGTCCTTTTGTCATAAGAGATGCCTTTTTTCATAATAATAAAACATAATAAATGCTTCAGGGATATAATCGTTTTCCTTCAAAAAATAAAAAGTGAACACAAAAAGAAAAGTCAATGTCTTTAAAAGAAACCAGTATGATAATTAAACTCAGCAGTTCTGCTGGGCTTACAGGTGTTCTTGAAATTAAATTTTTTTATTTAGTTGAGTCAGGGAAAATCAAATGAGTATGGAGTACCACAGTCTTTTGAGCTTGATCATTTATTTTAAGAACTATACTCACTTAGGAGTGAGGGAGGCGGAGTGGGGAATGGAAGGAAGACATAGACATAGACCTCCCAACCAGTGGGCTTGCGAAGGAATGAAATGATGGAAACTTTTGTTTAAAGTAGCTCATTTGGGGGCGCCTGGGTGGCTCAGTTGGTTAAGCGACTGCCTTCAGCTCAGGTCATGATCCTGGAGTCCCGGGATCGAGTCCCACATCGGGCTCCCTGCTCAGCAGGGAGTCTGCTTCTCCCTCTGACCCTCCTCCCTCTCGTGCTCTCTCTCATTCTCTCTCTCGCAAAAAAAATAAAAATAAAAATTTAAAAAAAAATAAAATAAAATAAAGTAGCTCATTTGGGGTGTTTGGGTGGCACAGTTGGTTAAGCATTTGGCTCTCGGTTTCGGCTCGGGTAGTGGGATTGAGCCCCCCCATTGGGCTCCGTGCTCAGCACGGAGTCTGCTTGAGATTCTCTCTCCCTCTCCCTCTGTCCCCCTTCTCTTTCTCTCTCTCTCCTCCCCCCAAAGATAAGGTAAAGTAGCTCATTTTCCTTTTCCATAAAGATTTCCTAGGAAATCTTTAAAAGTTTAACACTTGAGCTGATTATAGGAGCAAAGAATCCTTTTTTTTTTTTTAAAGCTAAGGTGTTAAGTAAGGATTTATGTTGAAAGTTACTTAAAGATACTCATCCTACAGAATTTTTGAACCTACACCCAGTTTAGATCACCCACCAGTGTGCTTCAAAGCCATCTTTAGTTATGCAGATTATGGTCCAGAAGATGATTCTTTGACTTATATAATTATCTTTTAATTATTCAAGAACTTGTTATCTCTTTGGCTTAGCCACGGAACATTTTTAAAATGCTCCTATCACCTTGGTCCCCATCTGTCTGGTATCTATTACGCCAGGACCCTTCCTGTCCAACAAAGGTGTCCTCAGGACATTCAGATACTTCACTTTCAGTAGGAGAGTTTTCTTTTTCTTCGATTGTGATAAAAAACACAACATGAAATCTGCGCTCCTATTAAATGTCCAAATGTACAGTACTAGCAAAGTTTGGTTTAGAAAAAGGAAGAAAACACTTAATACAAAATAAATTATTCTCACAATTTTTCCCCGTGGTTTGGGGTTGTTGTCCATATCACTTCCCTCCTCTGTCAACCTGAAAAATAAAAAAATCTAACACATGTCCCCTACTGTGAATTTAATCCTTGTAAATATTGTTTCCTCCAACCCACTTAGGACTGCTTTCTTTCGTTTACCAAGGCGGTGCTCTGCATTTCACATAGAAACAGCCGAAGGGAGGACCAAGGCATGAGTTATGGTGGTACATTTTAACGATAGGGAGAAGCAAGAGAAGAGGAGCCAACCTTGTTGCAGATAGGGAAATTGTCCAGATTTGCACAAGATCTAGCAATTCCTGACTTTTTCAATACTTCGGAATCACCATCCGCATGTTTTTTTCCCTATTCTATCCTGTCCCATCCCATGTTTTAAAAGATTATACTTACCAACAACATGTATCATCCGTAATTAATTAATTTCCTTATTTTGCAGTCATTAGAGACTAACTCCTGAATTGCTAGCTAAATATTCTGATCAGCGTGAGTTGCCCAGCGAGACCTACAGAGAGAGCATCCCAGCCAACTTGATCCTTGGCCTGAGCAGCCTCCTGGGTACAGACATGATTCCCCTTAGGCTGTTGATTGTAAATAAGACTTGGATATTCTCAGCACAGAAACATCTGCATGACTCAAGTGTTATTTGGAACACAACTTTGAACAGAACAATTGATTCACAGTTTCATCAAGCCACTAATTTTGGTACAGAAGCCAGTGACAGTAGTAATAAGTCTGAATTCTAGCCTCCGAAGAATTCAGACATCCCAGGAACTTTCCATAGGGAGGCTACCGTCCCTCTCTTTGTAGCAAACATGCAGTAATCCAGAGAGTGGCTGTGCATACAGCAAAGTGAGTTCTTCATCAAGGAGTTCCAAAATAAAAGGTCAGGCACGGTGAAGTTGAACCTTAATCAGTGCATTATCGGGGTTCTTGTGAAAATGCTGGATTGGGGTGTGGGATGGAGACTGGCCTTGAATTCTGTCCTGCTGAGAAGGAAAGCCATCTCTCTATAAGACTTTACTATTATGGTAGAAGCAGGATGCCTTCTCAGGTTGATCGTATATGAGTAAGATATTTTCCCCCTTTGAGAAGAACACATTCATGAGGGAATATGCCGATCACTGTGGATTAAGGATTTTTTCCTTTAATTAACAGAGTTTTGAAACCCCTGGTTGAATTTTTATAGGGCCCCCCTTTTTCATCTGATGTTCTTTCCGGCCACTCCCCCTCCCACACCCCAGGTAACATATTTTTACAGAGATGCTCTATTTTCGTTTCTACAGTTTCGCCAAAGTGGAATAAGCTTGTCTGTCGATTTCTGCCCGATCATTTCTAAATAGTAGAAATCGCCTAATGGAGCTGTGGTATGGATTCCCACTGATGGCGATTTAGCTGTTAGTCCCACCTGCCTTCTTTACACCCATCCTGCTGAGGCATATGGGTTCCATTTCTGACGATAATCATTCAGATACCTGACTTGTGCTATAATTGATGTCAGTCTTTATGGATTTTCTGCATTAAGCATAGAAGTAAGTGGCTTTTACTTTAAAGGTAGTCAATTAGCCCCAGCTTACGGGATGCCACCACGAGGTCACGTTGTTGCCTATTGCTAGAGATGAGACTACAGGAGGAGCTTGACAATTCCAAGCTTTGGTCAGCAGGAACCACCAAAGGTTAAGAGTTGATGTACCTAAGGAGAGCCAGGTATCTGGTGGCCAGTTTATGGACAGCCTCTCCTAAGCCTGTCTTCTCTGAGCCATCTTAGAAGTAAACTGCTATAAGAAAGATATAATAAAAAAGGAGAAAGTAACTGAATATTCAAAGAAAGAGATATTGCGGGACTGCCGGGAATAAATGTCATTAGGCCCATGAAGATTTGAAACCGGGGCTGCATAAATCAAATCCCTTACAGGAAAAAAAAAAAAATGTTAATTAACAGGAAGGAAAAAAAAAAAATGGAAACCAAAAAAAAAAAAATTTTTTTTCAAGAACCTAAAGAAGACAAAGTGACAAGTGAAAAGTTACTTAAAAGCCATTGTGAGCTTTAATGGAGAGGCTAGGATTACAGATAATGTAATAAACCTTCTGTGAGTTATGGCTTCCTGAAAGTCTAAATGAAACCTTACCTGAAGAAGGAAAATTAAGAGTATTGATTGCATTTTGCCCGTAGGCTTTCGAGACTGGGTTCCAAAGGAGCTTCAAAGAGTGGGCTGCGTGGAGCTTTTAAACACGGTCCAGAGGCGAGTTCGGCCCAAACTCCATGTATTTGGTGGAATCCATGAAGGTAAGACCGGACGAAAGGAGTTCACCAGATGTGTCATTAGCCATGATCTCATTCCAGAATGGGGACCTTGGCTACCCTGGGAATGACTGGAGCAACTTTTACCAGTGGTAGAACCCTTATATAAGATGAAGGATTAGGAGAAACACCTGCCTGAAAAGCTGATACAGATTTTATACGGAGCTGCTCTCTTTTAAGCAGAGTGGAGAGAAAGAACCAGGTCTGGTTCACCTTCCAGAAAACCCAGCACTCCTCCAGGCAACTTCTGGAATCTCAGGGCTCTGACGAGGAACGTTTGCTAACCACCACTGTAGAGGAGCCCTGAGGTCAAAAAGGACAATTTTTTTTTCTTTAAGATAGTTAGAAGAAATGGCCTAGATATTAGACTAAATAACTTCCATGACCTCTTTCTACCTGTAAATACTGTTTCATATGGAACGCATATGAAGACCCAGGAAGACAAGGCATTCTCTGAAGCAAATAACTTGGGACACGCAGTGAAAGCACAGAACAGAAGTGGCAGGAACTGCACATTTGCAGGTAGTTGTTTCCTTACTAACCTCAGAAAACCATTTCAGACTTCTCAGAAAGCATCGGCGTTCTTAGGTCAGGCTGAGGCTAAACAGAATGATTAAATCTCGCCTTAATGGGAACTGGTCCAGTTGCCTCTAGTTCTGCCTTTCATGGTAAGCTGGAGTCGAGTTCACAGAACTGAAAGCCTCCCAGAAACTTTACGGTTCTAGGTTTTGTCTTTCCTTCCTTTTTTAAGCTAGGGTTTTTAGACAGCTACAAAGCTGTCTTTCAGCAGGTCTTCGCTTTTCTGGCCCTGCTGGTCTCTCCCGGTTCCGAGGGTTTGTGTGCCGGAGGTGCCTTTACATAGGCAGCTGCCGTATTTTCTCCAGCTTCTGCTTTCAGCTTGTCCTCTGGAGTCATTTAGGAATCTGCAGGCGAGTTGTTTAGGCCTATGTGTCTGATGAAGCAAAAAAATGAAGTGTGCTTTTCAAAACCCACAAATCCATTGGCTTCCGGGTTAGGCATGGAATTAAAAGCATATGCATTGAAAATCATCCTACTGATGCCTAAGAAAATTCATCGTGCTCCAAGTGCAGGCGCCAGCCAAGCACATGGAATGCAGGGGTGCAGCTTCCCAAGAGTGGGCATCATCCTACCCTGACTTTGAGCTGTAGTCCCAGAAAAGGGGGCATTTCTCTAAGGCATGATCCAGGATTGGCGGGGGGATGGGGGATGGGAGCTCATGTCTAACTGGCATTTCTGGGGACAGTTATCAGGCTTGAATTCCTGCAGCATGCCTATGAGTTTGTATTTCATCCGTGTTTTTTGGTTTTTGGTTTTTTTTAATCATTAATTAGCTTTAAACTAGCCAGACAATTGGGGAATTCCACTGATGTCCCAAAATAATAAACTTGCTTAAAAGGCAGGAGATCATATTCAAATAAACTTGTCTCACTTTTATTCACTTAAGACAGCTGAAGAGGGCAGAGAGAGGGCAAATACCAACCTCTTGATGGAGAGAGATAACAAGACTTTATGACCCCAGAACTAAACAGTGCACATTTTAAATGCCTCTTTTCTTTTCTTAAGAGATTTTTCCATTGGCCCTCATTAAGCTCTCCACAGGCTTACTTGGACAAATTTTAGCAAATGGAAAGAGGGAAAAAAAAAGGAAAAAAACCTCAGTTATTTCTATAAGTCCTGGTAATTTAATTTTTCACATGCATATTTTTCTATTCCATAAGAGCCTGAGACCAACACAGAATTACAAACTTCAATGCAGGGACTCTAAGGTAGATATAAGGTATCCAGGGAAATGTGCAAACTTGCAAACATGTTAAAAATTTCAACAAATTAAAAATTACAAAAGGGACATACATACGAAAGACCCAGAAAAACTTCCTTAGCTTCCTTCCAATAGGTCACAAGAGATTTATATACTGCCATGTGGGAAGTGTTTTTGCTGGATCCTGTGGCGGGGTCTCTGCAAATCACTTGGATATTTGATTACTTGACTTATTTGGATGAAAGAGAACTCAGCACCAAAGCCACACAATTAGAGGGAGATAAGATCACATATTGTTAACTTTCATTGAGGCAGTTTAGAGATTATCTCATAGATAAGGAACCTGAGCATCCGCCCCTCCTGAATCCCAGTGCAGTGCTCTTTGCCTCCTCACCTGTCCCAAAGCCCATCTGGGGTTTGGATGTGGGTACCCTGAGGAGTCTCTTACATTACTCTTTCTGTTCCTAGAACTCAGTAATTAATGCAGGGCTTTGAAATGAAAATCATATTTTAAAAAGAGGGAAAAAATGTTTTTTCTTTATTCTCACTAGTGAAGAAATCACAGTCTTTCCCTGACAAATCTAATGCTTAAATAAGGAAAAAATGAATCACTTTTCTTTGAAGTAGAGGATTCTCCCTTTAAAGGAAACAGAATGTAATTGGAAGGCAGCTTCTGAAAGCTGTTATCATCTGGGGAGGCTTCATTGAATCTCATCTCACTGCCCACTGGCAAAGATTCTTTTGGTTTTCCTTGCCTGACAGCTCAGCACTGAGTCACTGTCATTTGTATATATTGCAGTAAGCATGACACTCTGTCTCCACAGGTTACGGCATTATGACCGACGGTTATACAACGTACATCAATGCCTCAACGTGTACAGTCAGCTTTCAGCCGACCAACCCTCCAATTATATTTGACCTTCCAAACCCACAGGGTTCCTGAAGCTCTAAAAGTCCAATTGGAATGTGAGGGAAGGTCTATAAACTGCCATTTTTCTAATTACAAACTTACATTCTCTTACTTGTTTATTTCCAAATCCTGTGAGTTCTTTTTGTAAATTACTGGAACACAAATGTCGCTAGAGGTTGTGCTTCTTTATTATTACTTTTTTTTAATGGGGCGTCCATTCGGAATGAAAGGAGCATTGTGAATTTGTAAAATGACTTCCGTTTTCTCAAAGGCCACGCCATTGTAAATTGTTAGTATTCGCCAAAGGACAGCCAAGCTTTCTTTTTAAAAGGTGATGAAAGTCTTATTTTAATATGCTTTAAGCTGGAAGAAAAAGGAAAAAAAAAAAAAGAGAGAGAAACAGGTAGGTAGTGTTTTAAAAACCACCCAGATTTGCACAACTGTTTAAGAGTATTGTTTGAAGTATTTTATTTTTTGATGTTTTGTTGTTGTTGTTGTTGTTTTCTTGGTAACCCTTCTTTTTTGCAGACTTGGCCTGGATTTATAGCAATCTTTTCAGCAAAAGTAGGCGTGGAAAAGACTTCTCTTCACACTCTCACTATAAAGAAAGCTGCGTCCAGGGAAGAAAATGGCCCTCGTTCAAAGGATGGCTTAGCTAGTGAGATCCATATTGTGGTTATACAAGGTCTCATTGTTTGTTTCTTTTAAATTATTTTAGCTTTAAAAATATGGAAATGGAATCTGTCAAGAGCAGGTATTTCATGCAGTTAAAAGAACAGTTGAGCGCGCAGACTCCTTTTCAGTATGGGTTTATATATATATAAATATTTTTTGTGTATTATGGCTAAGTTAGGAGTTTAATATTGCCAAGGACAACTACGAAGGAATGCTTTATAGCAGGGCATCAGAAGTCCGAAGGGGCTGACACATTTTCTCAGAACTCAAGGTCTCAAAGAGCTTGAGTTAAGTCTAGGTACAATTACCGGCATGTACAGACTTACGTGGATGCAATGGAAGGTAACTAAAATGAGGCTTAGTCGTCCTTTATATTTAAATACCCTGAATTGTCTTCTTACTTCCTCTCCCTCCCCCCATTTTGCACTGTGTGTCGATGCAATCTTCGCTAGCACAAAATATTGTCGCTAATAGTCATTTCTGTTTTCCCATTGTAAATGCTGTTGAGCTTTATTCTATTTTATGTTATCTTGTTAATGAAATTTAGGAAAGCAGTTGTTTCTTTTAAATTTATTGTGATATTCTATATCTAGCGGCCTTTATATGCAAATAAAATTGCAAGATTTTTAAATCTGTCCTGTTTGGAGGGTTGGCTGGTAGGATGGTGGTTTTAGTCCTGGGGAAGGAGGGGGTTTATTCATATGCAACATTAGTACTGCCTTCCAGAAGAATTAGAATAAGTGATTTTTTTTTTCCTGATTTTCAATAAATTTTTATTACCCACCATTCACAGGCTGGCAGGTAGATCGATAAGGCACTCAGTCTACTCTTTCCTTCCATCACACTGTCATCTATCTTGCCGTGGGTTTCAGAGGGTGAATATTTCGTCTTGGCCATTGTAATTTCTATAGGAAGGGTCACCGTGCAGTGGAGGCTGAAGATGCTATCGTGGCTGTGTGCTTGGTGGTGAGAGGGTGAACCAGTGGGTAAGAGAGTAACCACTACTCAGTGTCATTTGTCCCCAGGAGCGGTCACTGTCACCCCCTTGCTGTTCTTTCTTTATGTCCATCACTAAAATGTTATGGCAGCCAGCACTCAACAGGCGGCGGTGGGGTGTGGTAAACTAAGTAATGTCTTTTTTATATTCTCTGGAACAGCCATTGAAGAAAAACAGCATGATCTTGAAACTGCAGTGTAGCCCAAAAGTCTACATTCCAGTGCCCCTTGGATTGTATTCTGGCAGATTTTCCTTTCCTCCTTCTCTTGTGGACTCTTTTGGTGTAACTGATGAAAAGAATCCTTGATTTCAGTACCCACTGGGTAGAGAGAATGTTTTAGGCCAGAAGTCCAGCTCAGACTCACGTGTAACCATCTTAGTTGTTAATATTGATTAAGCGTCTTGGCTGCCACCCAGAGTGTGTGGTGGACACTTTGGTCTGAGCTCTCCTAGCAGATGCTTGAACTTCCCAAGCAGAGGTGGCCCATGACCATAGTAGCCATGATGGGCCAAAAGAGGTACTGTGGGAAGTTAACAACCCTCCTCTGATCTGCCACATCAATAGAAGAAGGTGTTGACTTCAGGGCTCTTCCTAGGGAGCTGGAGTGAGAGGTGACTGAATGGAAATTTCATCTGGAGCTAAGCTCAGACTTCTGGAAAAGCAGGCTTTCCAGAGACAGGTGGACGATCACGATGACAAGTGTGCATGTACAGCTCTTGACAGCACGTCTGGACCCAAACTAATTAAGCTAAGCACTTACTGAAATTGCTTTCCATTGTGAGGGGGCAGGAAGCAACCCAGCCTGCTAAATCTACAGGGTAGACTGGCTCATGGTCCAGGTTCACCATTCCATATGTATGAATAGCCTCCAGGAGGGCCAGGGTGACTGTCCAAAGGCCTGAAGCTTTCTCCACTGGGCCTTCTAACAAAGGAACATTTGAAATAGCTCTTACAAATTGGCACTTTCTGTCCTTTCATCACCAGGCACTCTGCTGAGCAGGTCTCATATTTTGTTTCTAACCCTCACAAAACCCTGGGAGAGGTCACAGAAGCCCCACTTTATAGATAGGAAACCAAGGCTCCAAAAGTTAAATAAATTTCCCTAGGAAAATGGAAGGTTCAAAACCAGGTCTGTCTGAATTCATAGCCCTGCCCTTTTTATCACCTGGCCTCTGGACTAGAAAAGTTGATGCCCTTCAAGAGCTGATAAAAAACTGATAGGGGTCTGGGGGCATGTCTTACCCCTTATGTGGGAGCTGTTGGAGCATCCTTCGGATTGGACCACTTCCTCTCTGCTTGAGACACAGCGCACCGTAGTGGGTCTGAGCACAGAGCCTGGGGCCAGTGTGCCTGCCCAAGTCCAAGCTCCTCCTCGGACTGGCTCAGATGCCTTCGGCTGGGTACTTCCCATCGCCGTAAAAGGGGGTTGATGATGATGAAGTGGCCGCGAGTTGTGCTGTGGAGATCACTGCCTGGCATCCAGTTTGTTAAATAAGGTCCCCATGCTGCCTTGAAATTCTCCAGGCAGGACCTGTCTGTTGCCTCCTCACCCTCAAGAGCACCAGTGGCATTATTTCTGAGAAAGTGTATTGGTTTGCATTCCTTGGAAACTATAATGAACCTCTTTCATAAGAATATGAAGGACCCCAAGGGCATTTGTGAGAGGCAGCTAAGGGGGCCTGACTTTTCAGGGTGGGCATGATATTTTGCAAATCCCTTCTAATCTCAGGAGAGGAAGGGGTCTGTACTCTTTAGAGTTGCTTTAAATGGCACCCGTGGATCTCAGCATCTCTCTCTCCTTGGAGTCTTTACATTCCATGTCACCCTCTCCTTCAAGCTCAATTAGTGAATTTTTTCTCTACATTTTCTCCCAATCCCCTTTTGTCTTATAAAGATGAGGGGGGGTTGCTGAAACCCCCTTAAGAGGCAGGTCACTGTTCTTCTGACAGGTGGCCAGCGTTAAGCCTGCCTTCATCTCTGTCACTTAAGTAAATAAATACTGTGACCCAGGGCTTAAGTAGGGAGAAACAGAAGCTGGGAGGATTTGGGATTTGTCAATTGCAGATAAAATACTTGCTGTGCCCAGAATAATGTCCCCCTCCCCCAGCCCTCCCCCAGCAAGGCTATGCTGCTCCATCAGGACCGAACATCCATCTTTTATTTTGGTTTCTCAGTATCTTTTCATGCCCTGTTCCCACTTCCCTAAAAGTTTTCATTACTTTTCATTTAATTATGAAACCGAAGTGAATTAAAGTCTACTTCAATTTTTTGAGAAATTGGCTATAAGCTGAGGGGCATTTGGAAACACTGCTGGGTTTGGAGCAGGAGACGTTTGGATGTGGGGAGGGTTCCAGCACCGGACATTCTTAATAGGTGCTTTTATAGAAGGTTCCAGGCCCCCTTCTGGATGTCAGCTTCTAAATGCAAAATGTTTTTTCTCCTACTTTGTGATGAAGTAGGAAGATCGCTGCCTGTGTGTCCACTCTCTGACAAGGTTCTTCCAGAAGTTTAGAGCTACTTTCCCTTCCTTTTCAAGATGTCATCTCTACTTTTCTGCTCCTATCTTGCCTTTCCATGGAAGAGAAAACCACACTGATTCCAAAGGCTCTCAGAAAAGCCTCCCTCTTCCCTGGTGCCCATCATAAAGTCAGCCCCTGCAACTCAAGAGAAGTTCAGAGAGGGTCAGCGGCGCCACCATGGTCACACAGCAGATCAAAAGAGATAGCCCCACATTGGCATTCGAGTTCTTAATTTTGAGCATGAACTGCTTTTCCAGTTTGACATTCAGGAATAACCAAAGATGGAGAGATCAGTTTGGCCAGACAGAATGTGATTTTATAGCAGAAAACAACCTCTGCCTATCTGTAGTTTATTACTATTAAACCTGATTATTTGAAAGAAACCTTAGCATCTGACCTCCAAGTGTTCCCATGAGGATTCACTTTCTTTCCTCTCAACCAGTCCACCTATAACAACTCTGATGGGCACCCGTTTCCTCCTCTCACAACAGAGATGTTGCTCTTTGTCACGTGTTTTGACCTACATGTGTATGTCCAGTCTGGAAGACATTGGGTGTCAGGAAGAGCCCCTGACTTTGAAATCAGATGTGCTTGCTTTCAAATCCCAGCAATGCCATTTACCATCTGGGTAGCCTTGGACGTGCTACTTTACTTCTCTGAGACTCAGATTCCACACCTGCATGATGGGGGTAATTCCTACCTCCCGATGGATTTATCAGAGTTGATATGCTAATATCACTAGGGTCCTAGGCCCAGCGATCTATCATTATACATGGAAGATTTTATTATGCTGTCCATCACAATTTCTTAAAGCAAAAGAAAGAGGGGTGGGGGGGTGCAAAAGGAAATATTTAGCTTATTTTTCCAGGTTATTCAGAGCCCTTCACGAGAGAAAGTGAATTCCTTGAACTGGACTAAGTCAAGGTAGTGGAGCTACAAACCCACGCCATCCATAAACTGAACTCTTTAAATTCCTCTCTCTCTCTCTCTCTCTTTAAACTATAAGACAAAACATTTGTGGTACTTTCTTCTCAACTGCTCCTATATCCTTCCTGAATTAGGGTTGTCTCACAAGACAAAAATCTTGAGGTAAAAGGCTTTTCATATCTGAGAGCATCTATATCTGGGTAATGGTGAGAGAGAGAAATGCATTTCCATTAAGAAGCATGGCCACAGTGGTACTAAAAGCACCGATAGACTAAACACGGAGAGGCAGAGCCTGCACCCATCAATCAGCGTTGATTTTTATGAAGCCACGGTTACCATGAGGTGCATCCGGGTGCTCTCAGAGCCCGCTTACCAAGGGAAGGGGCCTGTAATTTCATAGCCCATTTCTGCCCTGACCTTAGTGGATGACCTTGAGCATAGGTCGAAATTTTCAGTAGGAGCTTCTGAAACGGCAAATGACTTGGAACCCAAATGCTGCAGGCTTGGGCTCACCAACATGCCCTTGCACACGTTGGCTGTAGTGCTCAGGTACCAACTACTGAATCCTTCAAAGGGACTCCTGTTCCCTGGAAGCCTTCCCTGAATCCCCCTGCTCATGCCCAGAACACCTCCTTTTGGTGCTGCCGTGTCCCCCACGAGCACTGCCCCCTGCTCCGTGTTGTGACTGTGGCTGGTCTGCCTGTGAGCTCCCTGAGGTCAGCGACCAGGTCTCTTCTTCTGCATGCCCAAAGAAATGCTGTCTTAACGAATTAATCCGTGTTGGGCAGACAATAGCCAGGTATGTGAGAAAGAGAGGAGAAGTTAATGACAGATGAAATCTGCAGACATTTCCTGCGCACCGCGGGCACAGTGCGGTACCAGCCAGCTTCATTTGCAAGACTCAGTTCTCGTCATGAAAGGTCCTTATAACCTGGTGAGGAAAGCAAGATATTGACACACGAAGGTAAAGAGCAGTAAGATTCAAACGATAGTCCAAAAGAGCAGTAAGAGAAAGGATCTGTGCTAGGTTTGCCCACTTATGTGAGTGGCCATCGTTATAGGGAAGCGCAGGCTGGGGATTTAAGTCTCAGACAAGCATGGCAGCTAACCTACCTAGCAAGGGGAGTCTGAGTGATAATGATAATGTCAATCCCGTGCAGCTTCATTCCTGGAGGAGAAAAACCGGTCTGGCCAGTGGCAATTCCAAGTGTGTCACGTAGCTGGTTTGTTTTCTTAATTTACTCTATGAAATGGTTTTCTCTAATGGCATGCCATTGACGAAATGCACCATAATGTCTCCATCCATCACCTCCAAATGCTTTTGCATGCATCAGTTGTTGACTTGTTTTCCCCCGTTCAGCACATAAATGAGAGGAATGATTTATCCAAGGCCACCAGTTACTCTTATGTGGAATCTGAAATAGCTCTCTGGAGAAATACTGCCCTGAGCAGTTTCTTTATGCTGTTTTCCACTTGTATTGGAGGGTGACTTTGGCCTGGGCTGCACTGATATCCTTCTGACCAGGGTTTCCTGGGGAGCTGGTCCAGGTGTCCACTGTGGTCTGTGACTCTTCGGATATAAGAGCTTGGGTTCCTGTGGGTGTGATCGCTAGGGTTGCATTATGGGCTATGGAAGCCAGAAGCTTTGTCCTTCGAAGCTGTGTGTGGACAGTGATTCCCCCATGAGCTCTCTTGAACTCACACTCACCAGGAAGAGAAAAGGTATTACATGCCTGAGTGCAGTTCCCTTCCTGCTTTCAATTTGTCCCACTTCCTTGAACTCCCCATGCCGGAGACATCTGACCACTACCCCCTCGGTTTTGCATAGATTGGTAGATCAGAAATGCAAGATAAATAGGAACATCAAGATAATTCTTAACTGCTGAAGGTTCCTTGAGAGAGTGCAGAGTGTAGCATTCTCCTAAGTAAGATCTGGTACTGACTCAAACACCTGAAGGGGCCACTCCACGAAGTTTTTGTCTCATTAGATGATGGCGATAATGTAGATAAACAGTTTGAAGCATCAGATAATACAGAGATCCTGAAATGTTAAACACAGTCCTCCTATCTGTAGCATTAATAAATGGTGGTGAGATTTGAAATACCATGCTTATCTTCTTAATTCTTAACTCAAAAAGTTGAAAAATACAGCTTGGAAGGTTTCACCTGAGAAAGTTATAGAAATAAGAAAAATAATACTTATCACAGCTTTGTTTCCGCATTAAAGCATCTCCTGTGAGTGTGTGTGTGTGTGTGTGCGCGCGTGCACGCGTCTGTGTGTGTGTGTCTACTTCAACGATACTATGTTCAGTGTATAACAAATTAACCCTTTTCCTTGACTGGCTTATTTCAATGGAATTCAAATAAGATGTCCAGAAGGATAAGAACTTCCTTACGTTGTTTTCTAAAGGATTAAATAACCAAAATAAAGAATCTAGAGCTACTCATAAGACCACTAGTTGCAGTGGCAGCAGTATGTGGGTTTCACATGTTACGAATGGAATCTACAGGTTCTGAAAAGATTCAGGAACTATGATAGATAGGCATTTTATTTCTCCTGCATTTGCATTTATTAGATCATCTTCCCAAGGAAGGGTGAGGTCTATGGGTACAGCATCCAGGAATTGCTATGAAATTATTTCAGTTTAGAGATTGTGCAGAGAAATTTGCTCAAAAAAACAGTGAAGTGGGGGTTGGGGGAATAGGAGGAGGAAGGAGAGAAAGCAAGAGGTTTAGATCTAAACACGAATGAACCTTTTGATTTCCCAGGCTGAGGTGTGAATTGTGTATGTCTTTTGATCACTTTCTTTCTCTAAACTATGAATTGATATATTTATCTTCTCTGATGTTAGGACTCCCTTGAACAAAGAAGGCAAGTGAGTTGCCTGGTTGTTTTATTAATATGAGGTCTGCTGGCGTTTGTAGGGGCCCAGGAAATCTGGATCCTTCATCACAGTCTGTATGTGATGGGTTTTTCCGACACAACACAACGGCACATGGGAAACTATTTTGTGAGGATGTTACTCTTACAGAAGACTTTTCCCAAGAAATAAAAGATGTATCTCTGGTGAAGTGACAGTATGTAGGCTATTCCAGCGATACTTGTGGATTCAGCAGTATCCCATTTATTGATATGAATATTTATATCCATGACAGTAATGCTGTGATTGTTGGTATATTTGCTATGAGGAGC
>NC_138379.1:25689234-25741824 GCF_054177405.1 Leptonychotes weddellii
TGCTCACCTGAAGTCAAAGACATTCTGTTTTAGTCCTCATTCCTAGAATGAGGTTTGGAAGTGGGGTGGCACACCCAGTCAATAACTTTTCACGTGTTTTTAGTGGCCAGTAGCATGTACCCCAGGGATATTAGATTGAGGTCAGGGAAGTCAATCTGTACTTCTACATCCATGCACCCAGTAACTAATATTTATCGTGTGGCCACTCTGCATCAGGCACTCTGTTTAGCGTAAGATTTAGTCCAGAGTTGGGCCAAAGAGAGGCTCCAGCCAAACCCTTAATCACCTGATCTGACCTGAATCAGAGCAAATGAACCTGTTTCTTTCAGGCGACCTGTGTGAAAATCAGTGGTGCTACTCCATTTTCTCCACCTGCTGTCTTGTAACTCACAGTCTCAGTCGCCTCTAGGAATTTTTGCAGACCACGGCTTATATTTTATAACTTTTATTTTTTGGCCATGACGTGCGTAAACAGGAAAATGTATCAGTAAATCCATTTAAGAAAGTTTGAGGACAAATATGTTTTATTGGAAAAAGAAATGAACACAAAGTAATTGGCCTTTGTACCATGTAGTTAGGAGAGCATGTCTATAAGCCAGAGAGGTCTGGCTAATGTTAAATCTCAGAAATTAAAGTTTGGGGCCTTTTAAATTTTCAGTTTTTGGATGATATGTCTTAAAACAGGCAAATGAATGCACTCTCTATTCTTCAAGGATTTAGAACTTCTCTGGCTAATATTAACATTGATATAAGCAAAGTCATGTTGAAAGGGACACCCAAATAATGAAGAATGGACTATCTCTCCCATGGGCTAGGACCCTGACTACTTTAAAGCTTTGGGGCAGTTCCTGAATTTTCCTACTGTTTTAGGGTGCCTCCTTTTTATTCCAAGTAAGTCAGTCAAAAACTTTCTCTCCACAAATATGTTTCTCTAATTACAATGAAAGAATTAACTACAAACTCAAGACTTTAAGTATTTCTTCAGTACAGTGCTGAGTTTCAAGACTCTATTTGTGAGGCGGAGATAGATTCATTTTTTTCAGAAATTTTCTGTCTGTCTTTTCTTAAAGCAGTATCTTAAAGGTTAGAGATTATGGCCATAATTTGATATCCACAATTTATAATTTTTAGCTGGTAGCTCAACCATTTTTTTTTTTGAGACTCTACTGAGGTCTTCATTGCAAATGAACCCTCTCTAATCTTCCCCCATTGTCCATTTACACATGAGTAAATATGTTAAACTGTCCGTAAAATGATAAAATAATTCTAAAGATAAATGCAAAATGACTTTTACAAAGACACGAAACAGTACATTACATTCTACTCTGAGTCATGTCTGCCAGAATTCCAGAGGCCAAAGATTGGATAAAACACCAATTTAAAGGATGGGGGGAAATGATTCCATAGTGAAGAATTCCAGTTCCTTGGGTTGGGAGTCTAATTCTGGAGGAAAGGTGAAACATACAATTTTTTCATACCTTTGTAATTCGGCAATTCTTAAGCTAATAAATTAGAGTAAGTGGTTAGTTCAAGACAGAAAATTGGATACAGCATGAAAATTAACAACAGCGTTAATGAGAAAATGGCTTATAAGTCCTATGGTTGAATGTAGTATGCAGAGTGATTAGGTCTTCATAAAGTTGTTTATTCTAAAAAAAAAAAAGTATTTGATCTCTTTTTAATGTTTCCAGATCTTGCCAAGGTCAAAGAAGACAATCTTTGCTTTGTCACATTATGTTCTGGTGTAAGGGTGGATAGTTTAATGAAATTGTTATAGAAGAGCCGGCAGCTAGTGTGTATCAGACATGTGTGTGTGTGTCACTGGGAGAGCATCTTTCACAAACAATTAGCTCTTTATAAGACATATGATAGTCCTCACATTTATCACATGTGTCCCATGCCTCCTGAATAAAAACACCATTTGCAACCAACCAAAATTAATCTGGGCCCAACTGAAGAGAAGGAAGTCAACCCCTTAGTTCTTTGTGGGAAGTTAACTCTTTCAAGTCTGATACATACCATCTTAGGCTTTTTAGTTGGTAGACCTTTACCCATATGTACTTCCAAAGAGCTATTGCTGATATTTAAAAAGTTTAATATGTCTCTCTTGTCCAAGTGATATTTGATTCCCAGGAACCAAAATTCACTCCAGTTCACTTTGAAAAAAGCAGGGGCATGGGTAGCTGCAGTTTAAAGGGTACAGACATAATAAATAGAAGAAATAAGCAAGCCTAGGGAGGGAACAAGCCAAGAATCTCCAGGCACCTCAGTAGTAGTTGTTCATGGATTCTTTTTCTGATGCTTAGTAAAAAAATAGTATCTGATCAGCTTCTTCCTAGTCATTGAGTTGCTTCCCTAGGTCATGTGCATACCCCTGATCTAATCAGCAGTAGCCAGGGTTATGTAAGACCTAAAGCTACCCCTTTGGCAAATGAGTGGAATAGATTGAGTTTAGGTCAGAGCAGCGTGTTAATGGGGACAAGTATTCATTATTCTTATCCAAAGCCCCACACAATTTCAGCCCTAGCACCTTAAAGTAACTCATTGGTGTGACCACGGAGATTGGTTCAAAGACTGTAAGTGAATTGAGGCAAATCTTATCTCTGCTACTAAAGGAGAAAAAAGCTACAATAATTTATAGCCCTTGATGTGCTGATAGGAAACACCGTACCATGTTTACATATAAGGATAATGACTTATTGAGAAATCCCCAGCCCAGTTTTCCTTGTTTCCTACAAATTGGAGAAATGGATTGGGTCAAACTCAAGGAATGAATTGTACAAGCTAAGCTATGAAGCATCTCTAGCAAGATGTTTGGCCCTGCCCACAATAAAGACTCCTAATAGATGGATTTTTAGTTACATGGTTAAGCTAAGTCACAAGGCATATGGTTGAAAAGATGAGTCTGAGATGATAATGGTGGTGAATAGCTCACACTTTTAGTATCATATTTGGAACATGGGATTTGGGGTCAGACAGATTTGGTTCAAGATAGGATTCCATCACTCACTAGCTGAGAGGTTTTGATCAAATTTCTTAATCTCTTTGAGCCTCAGTTCCCTCATCATTAAAATGAGAGTGATGGGGCACCTGGGTGGCCCAGTTGGTAAACCATCTGACTCTTAATCTCAGCTCAGGTCTTGGTCTCAGGGTTGTGAGTTTGGGCCCTGTGTTGGGCTCCACGCCGGGCGTGGAGCCTACTTAAAAAAATAAATAAATAAAAATAGGATAAAATGAGAGGGATAACAGTACTGATCTCATAAGATTATTGAGAGAAGTCAGTGAGAAAACAGACGCAAAGAGCTTAGCATGGTACCTGGCACATATGAGCTACCATTATCAAATCATTTATTAGACTTTTTATAAATTCCAGTGGTTGATTTATGACTTATCTCCCTTGTACTTTTCTACACTCTTTAAATTCACTTTGCATGTGCATGTGTAACTATTTTAAATTAAAAAAAAAGCAAATGAAAAAGAACATTCAACTAGTGATTGAGATGGAGATCATTGTACTCTGGGCACTGAAATTGAAATGTTAAAGAAAGAATGGAAGCTGATCAGATGTAGGAAGCTGTGACTCTGAGTTTGCAAGTAAACTGAGATTTCCTTCAATAAATTTGGTTTCCTTCTCTGTCTCCTTGTTTTGTCAAGCTCAAATAAGGAATTAGAGGGCACACATTCAAGACTAGCTCTGCAAAGCAAACCACCAGCCTCTTGCAAGACTTAAATTTATAGCACCCATAAAATGTATAGTTATGTACAAGCATAAGGAATAAGCAGTCTAGAGGATAAGAAATTTAATAAGTGCAGATACTTACAAGCAGCTGCTAAAGGCTGGAATGGGAGTATTCCCAGCAGTGGACATGTGCTGCCATCGAATGCTTACGTCAGTTCAGGTGGGGCATTCAGAAGGCTTCTAAGGGGTCAAGTTGCTCAAGGTATTTTGCAAGGTTATATTGTCTGTGAATGAATGATCTTGCTCAGGGGAGTCAGGAGGACAGAGTACTCTCTTAGTCCCCAAGGAGTCTTATCTGCTGTGACTAGCAAAAACCCCCAGTAGGAAGATGGGTCAGAGATCTGAAATCTAAGCCTTGCTGGAATGCGTTGATCCTTAGAAGTAAGTGTCTCAGTATGATAAATACGAACTCCTCAAGCCCGTTAGGGAATGGAAATTTAAGAACCAGTTAGGTCAAAGATCAGGAAATTTATGACAATTATCTGCGGTTACAGTGTAGAGTGTTTGAGGATGGTTTAAGCCAAAGAGTCCAGTGCCTGTAAATCTTGAGAGTGATATTAATACCTCTGTGAGCATGTGTGTACAATGTTTCTGAAAAGATTAATTGCAAAGGCCAGTTCCCAGGAAAGACAAGCAGGTAATTGGCATTTAATTAATGAGAATAAGTTATATTAAATTAAAGACTTAGAATCCTTGATTATTTATCTTCCTGTAGCCAGTGTGACAATCTACTCTTAGATTATTAACTCAGCACTGTTTTTCAAGAGGCCAAACTAAACCTTCTGTTCAGACTGTATAAATAAGAATATGTTTGCATCTCAACCATGGGAACAAAATAACTTGGGAAATCACAGAGGGTTTTTTCTTTAAACATAAATGATTTCTTTTGAAATTAAGTCCAGCAGAGGATTCAAGGTATCCTCAGGCGTATTCCATACCTCCTGAATCCAGAAGAGTTGACATGAACTGTTGTGTAGTAGAAAGGTTGCAAGCTTGAGGGTCAGTCTGATCTGGGGTTAAGTCCTGGCTCTGCCTCATATTAACCACATAGCCTTGGGTATGTTATTAAAATTCTCTGAGGCTCAGTTCTCTTATCTTCAGAAATGGTAAAATAATACCCACCTGAAATGCATTGTTTTAAAAATTAAAATACAGTAAATTTCCATGGTCCACTCTGTCACATAGACAGTGCTCAATAAAAGATTTTTCTCTTTACTTTCTCCTCCTTTCAGAGCACAAGATGACAGCAGTTAGAAAATTATTCCACAACAAAGTTGGAGAACTGATTCTCTTTGAATTTAACAATTGCTATAATGATACATTAATCATGAAAATGTGGTTTTGGTGAAGGGATAGATATATACTTCAATGGAATAGAATAGAAAGTTCAAAATAGAACATACAGTATGACCAATTTTTTCTTAATGTGCAAAGGCAATTCAATGCAGACATAGTCCTTTCAAAAAATAGCATTAGAACAATTAGACTTGCAAAATAAAGGAATGTGATAATACAAAAATAAACCTAGACCTAAACCTCATACCTTATACAGAAATTAACTCAAAATGAATCATTGATCTAATTGTAAAGCCCAAATCTCTGAAACTTTCAGAAGAAAACATAGGAGAAAACATTCATAACCTGGAATTAGGCAGAGTTCTTAGATATGACCCCAAAAGCACAATCTCTAAAAGAAAAAAAAAAGGTAAGTTGTACTTTATTAAAATCAAAAACTTTTGCTCTATCAAAGACACTATTTAGAAAATGAAAAGACAAGTTACAGGTTGGGAGAAAACATGTGCAAATCACATTATGTCTTGTAAGCTAGAATATATTTTTTAAAAGTCTTAAAATTGGGTGTTATATACAAACAATGAGTCATGGAACACTACATCAAAAACTAATGATGTAATGTATGATGACTAACATAACATAATAAAATAAAATTAAAAAGAAAAAAAGTCTAAAATTCAATCACATTAAAAATGGTAAAAGACTTAAATAGACACTCTACCAAAGAGGAGATAATGGATGGCATATAAGCACAAGAAAAGATGTTCAACATCACTAGCCATTAGGGAAAGAGATACCACTACTTGCAAATTAAAACCACCATGTGTTACCACTGCATGCCTATTAAATGGCAAAGGAAGGAAGGAGGAGGGAGAGAAGGAAGGGGAAAAAAAAAAAATCTGACAATTCCAAGTGTTGATGAGAATACAGAAAACTAGAAATTCTCATGCATTAAGGCTAGGAATGCAAAATGGTAGACCTGGAAAATGATTTGTTCTTTCTTATGAAACTAAATATACATTGATCATATGGTCCAGCAATCCCACTCCTGGGTATTTACCCTAGAGCTCTGATAACTTAGGTTTACACATTAACCTGTACACAGATGTTTATACCATCTCTTTTCATAATCACCAGAAACTGGAAACAACTCAAATGTCCTTTGGTGGGTGAATGCTTAGACAAACTGTGGTACATCCATACAGTGGAATGCTACTTGGCAATGAAAAAGAACAAACCGTTACTATCCACAACAACATGGATGAATCTCAAGGACATTATGCTGACTAAAAGAAGACAGTTTGAAACTGTTATATTCTGTATGATTCCATTTATTTGATATTTTCAAAAAGACAAAACTATAGTGATCAATGGGTGCCAGGGGTTAGGGTGGGGTTAATATGTGACTTCACTTGAGCAGTGTAGGAAGTTTGGGGGTGGGAGGAGATGATGGAACCATTTTGTACCCTGACTGTGATGGTGGTGGTTGTTACACAAATCTATATGTGTCTTAAAACTCAAACACATTGCACTACCCCCCAAAAAAGTGAAATTGGCTATAAAATTTTTGAATAGAATAAAAAGAAGGAAGATGATTCCAGCAAGAAGTCATTTTGACTTATGATAAGTAAGACCTAACACCCTAGAATTCTGGGACTCTTTCTGTAAGTATAATTTATTTATTTATTGGACAGATGTTTATTGAGTACTTCCTACATGTCCACAGTATTTGAGGTGCAGGGGATGAAGTACTAAACATAACAAAAATGAGTGGGAGCATGAATGACCATAAATATTAACTATATAGTACGTCAGATACTATGGTGAAGGAAGTATGAAATTGGGGAAGGTAGTGTTGCCATTCTACGTAGGGTGGTTGTGGAGAAAAATTGAACCATAGACACAAAGGAAGAGAAAGAGCAAGTTATGCAGATATTTTGAGATGAATGTTACAGGCAAAAGAGGCAATCTTAGGTGGAACTCCTCCAATACAGTATACAAGACTGGCCAGAATAGAACCACTCTAGTTGAAACCAAGTGGGAAATCCCTAGAGAATCCTTTGCAGAGCTCTGGGGTTTGGATGAAGAATACAATGTGAAAAGCACTAAGCCAACATATCCTTGTACAGAGCTTATCTGGTTTCAAGCCAAGAAAAAATCTCTTTTAGCTAAGAATCTCTTTCCCAAGGCCAGATGAAACACTTGTCTGAAAATCCCACCAGTTGGAGGCATGCTTTAGGCCTAGGTGATAAAGCCTAGGTTACCTAAAGCCCACAGAGACTAGGTCCAGGGTGAGGTGAGGGCAGAAATCAGCTTGTCCAATAGAAGGACACGGAGACGAGGAGACTGGCCACTGGTTATCTTCCAGTGATGCTATGGGTGCCCAGCAGGTGTGGTGGAGAAGCAAGACTCTAACCCAAATGATGCATAAATTCATTTGGGACAGAGGTACAACTGTGAACGGGAGGTGATCCCCAGACTGGCTGCAAACTGAAGGTTCCCAAACTCAAGGCATGGATGTTCAGAGAAGTGGTGGCTGGGAAAAACCCTGGGATTGACAAGAGGCCAGCAGGAAGGACAGAGGGCTGACTAGAGACAAGTCAATAAAATACTGGGGCACTCGTAGAATGCAAGATATTGAATAATGTGACTGGAAAGAAGCTAGTGGACACATGGAAGCCTATTTGACCTGAGCCCTGAGCACCGCTGGAAATACCCCATATACTGCTTCTTCCCTCCTCCAGGCTCCATGGCTGCTCCTCGAGTTTGTCCTGAAGATGGACAAAGCTTCAGTGAAGAGCATGGAAACTCTATCAGTTTGTCCATTACTGTCCCACTGCCTTCCTGAGCTGCGGCTCAGGAAAATCCAAAGGAACCCGTCCCCTTTAAGAACCAATGGCCTGCAGGGCCTGGCTTCCTGCCAGTATGGAAAAGTAGAACGGTAGACATTTAAAGCCCTGTTTGAAAACTGTCATTTTTCCTACGGCGTCAGATGGGGTGATTAATCAAGAAGCAATTCCAGAGAGAAGCCATCTTCTTTACCTACTTAAATCTCCCAGGTTAAGTTGTATTTTAAGCCCCGGCTTATTTTTAGACAAGTTTGTTGCTGTTGCCTAACCCTATGTTAAAGCAATTACTGTCTGCGAGGGTCATGCCAAGTTCAGTAGAACTGAAAAACTCACAGCCTTTAGTATTAATGGGGTGAGCCGCTCGTTCAGGGTCTTTTCCTTAAAGGGACAGAACAGAACTGTCAATACGACAAAAACATACTTAACATTTCAAGAGAGGGGAGGCTGCTTCTTTCTGTGGGCCTCTGACAAAGACCCCCAGATCCAACAAACAAACGAAAAACTGTTAGAGTCAAGTCTCATCTGTACGCTGGCGCTCAGGAAGTATCGTTGAATTTGTTATTTGGACTTAGGCGGGAAATTGGAAATTCAGAAAGTGGAGGGAAGAGAACTAGTGTATTTTGAACACCTACTGTGTGCCCGCTGATTGGCCCAAGTTACCTGAATTCTCACATCTACTCCGCTGTGACTGTGTATGCTGTTGTGAAGTGTCCTTTGCCTGTGAGGAAACGGAGATTCCATGAGGTAAGTAGTTTGCTCAAGATTATGCAATAAGGGGGCACCTAGGTGGCTCAGTCGGTTGAGCGCCTGCCTTCGGCTCAGGTCAGGATCCCAGGGTTCTGGGATCGAACCCCACAGCGGGGAGCCTGCTTCTCCTCTCCTCCCTGTTCCTGCTCTCTGTCGCTATCTCTGTCACTATCTCTGTCCCTCAAGTAAATAAATAAAAAATCTTAAAAAATTTAAAAAAAAGATTACACAATAAGTAACTGGCAGAGCCAGGATTAGAACCCAGGTTGGTCTGACTATAATACGTGGTCCCTTTTCATGCTACTCCCTCGCCCACATTCAAGCACAACAGGGTCTTAAATGTCAGGGTAACTGAGGAGGTTGAATTTCTCTTTGTTCTTTTAGATTCTAGAAATATATATGAAGATATTTATCTCAGACACCTCTTTTTAATTTGAATTCTGCCTCTTTGGAAAATAATAAGAACTAATACTTACGACAACAAATATCAGATATTGAAGCAAAAGAACATTCCTCCTTGAATCCACACACAACACACATATATACAGAATTAAAAAGAAAAGATTCGATGGTCCTCCCATTTTACAGAGGAGGAAGCTGAAGCCCAGAGAGTTTATGTCTCTTGCTTATGTATCACAGCTGGTATGTGGTAGAGCCAGAATTCAAACCAAGCATTTTGATTGGAGAACCTGCTCTTCTCTGCTGTTTCATTCAGGTACCATGCTTCCTCCCGTGACCGATAAAGCTAAGCACCTATCCCACCTTTCCTCGATGAGGAAAGGAAAGGAAAGGGCTCATCTGTAGCCTCTCTGCGGGGTGTACTAGCAGTGTAAGAGAAAGGATGGAATGACCAGAGGAGAAGGCTCTAGACAGTCCCCTCTCCCTAGCTTCTGGGACCTGCAGTCCTTCTGTGCCATGCCTGTGGTCTCTTGTTTAATGGCTGCGAATTCCTTCCATTCCAGTGGCCAGGCCCCGTTGCCCTGTAATTTTGCACCCTTCGCTGTCCAGGAGGAGAGTCTATTCCTCCACCCCTTGATTCTGGACTGGGGTTGTGACTTACTGTCACAATGCTGCTCGGAGGCCACCCTACAAAGAAGCTGGTCCGGCCTACTGGAAGAAGAGAGGCCAAATGGGAGGGACGTGAAGCATCCCAGCCAACAGCCAGCAACCCCTGCCACCAGCCCGCACTGCCACACCTGCCGGAAGGCCTACCATCTCTGTCTTTGAGCCCAGCTGACCCTTCAACCAAAGGCAGCTGCTTGAGTGAACCCAGGCAGGAACCTTGGAGCTAATTCACGGAATCGTGAAAATAATAAATTACTGTTTTAAGCCACATTTTGGGGTGGTGTGTCACACATCAAAGGCTAACTGAAGCAAGCAGCGTTCCTTGGAAGTTCAGAGCAATGGAGGGGTCCTTGGTCGACACTTCTCTGGAACACTCCAAAGGGTGCCACTGTTCAATCAGTGAAAATGATGCCCTCCAGAATCCTGCCTTCATTACCATAAACTCCTCTAGGGAACAAAGGATGGCTTCAGGGCTCTTTTATCCTTTGGGCGACCTAGACAGGGCACCCAGACTATTAGACCGACAGTGTTTGAGATCTGAGAAACATACTATTCCAATATGTTTCTTTAAAAAGCAGAAAATCAAAACTAATAAATATTTAGTTGAATGTCTGCAAATGTAATAACGTGCCAACTAGTTACCTGCATTTCAACACTTTCCGTGATACATTCAACACTTACAAAATACATTTAATGTGAATCGTTGCACTTATATCGATGATACAGGTTATTTCCCTAAAAGGTAGATGATGTGGGGCACATGAAGATTTTTAGTGGCTTGGGCATTTTGTGTGCTGATGGACCTAGGAGGTCTGTGTATTTGGCCACTAAGGTTTACTCCAATGCCCTAAACTCTCACTGTGTTACACTGTCCTATCCTTGGGAAGAAGATTAGTTGTGAAGTTCCTAAAACTCAGGGCACCCTGTCTACCCACGTCAGTTACCAAAAAAGTCAACATCACCTGCCTTGGCCTCCGAGAGGCTCCTTGAGGCAGATCAAGGTGAACATAGTCAGCAGAAAGGTCACAGAAAAGCAATATGGCGTTTTCTAGAGAAACAGAGCCTTGTGGGGCAAAGTTTATCATGGGATCCTTCAATGAAGCCATGAAGGAGTCCTGAATTGTTCATTAGCACTTTGGGGATTATTTTAAAACCTAAATACCCCCCTGAGGAAAGGAGGCAGGGATTTCCTGAACTTCTGTGCATCAGAATCATAACCACAACCACACATTTTATAAAAACAGAGAAGCAAAAGCTAGAAGAGCAGCTTCGCAGGAAGACCAAAAGAACTCTTATGGCCACATTAACCCACAGAGAAGAGGCAGTCCCCAGGATGCCATCTTCAAAGAGTAGAATTAGCCATTTCCACCCGAGTGGAGCTCTCCGTTTGGTTCGGCAGGTGACCGCACACACTATTTTTGTTCTCCTATTCTGTCTCTAGTATTTGGGAATATACCCAACCTTAATGAAGGTTCCCTAAATCCAGTTCTATGTAGCCCAAAGACCATGCTGCAGGAAGGGATAAGTCTGATTAGAGGCCATTAGGATCATTAACTAAACTCATGAATCACTCCTACAAAGCAACTGCTTGGTGGAGAGGCCCTGTTAAAAGCCAGGATTGCTCTTAATTTAATCTAGTGCAGGCAGTCCCCTGGAGAGATGCCAAGAGGTTGTTTATGGGGATGGGGAAGTAATCAATACACCATCAGAGTGGAGCCAAATAATTTAGGTCATGTACGTCTGAGGGAGGGCAGACCTTCCAGAAAGGGCATCTATAACGGTAGTTGAGGTAGGGCAGGGGGCGGGAGGGGGGGGCGGGGAGCGAGAAAGTATATGTTAATAAGGGGAATTTGAACATTTTTGTCCTAATCAGACAGTAAGGAAAAGTTGACAGGTTTCTTATTTAAAGATGTTTCCTGCCAGATCTAGTATTCCTCAGAGGTTCCTTAAATGCCAGTTTGGTTTTTCCCATCCATAGTCGTACATTCTGGAGCAGGTGTTGAGTTCCTGCATTATACCTTCCAAGCTTCTCGTCCATAGCTTCCTAGCTCCTGGATGGCAACTGACCCTTTGCTGTTCCAGCCCAACAGGTTCATCTGCATTCAGGGAACTGAATCTGCTGCAAACGCCTTTGGGGGGACACATCCCGCCTTTCTAGATCATGTTTGAACGATGAATAAGAGGAGTAAGACCTGAGCATGAACTGGGGGTTTATTCATGCATTCGGCAACTGTCTTTCTACATGGGCGAGTGGGTTTGTTTCTACCCTTTCAAAAAGGTCATATTCACACATGCTAACAATTTCAGTTTTACAAAGGGATTTAAAGCGTAAAGTAAGTCTCCCTTCTACCTATTTTAACCCCTTTCCACGTATACTTTCCAGAGGCAACCATTACCATCAGCATTACTTTTTTTTTAACATAATATTCTTAACACTCTTTGACACTTTGCATTATTTCCACAGTAACAATATGCTCTGAACCTCATGCCCTGTATGTGTAGATCTGCTTCATTACTCGCAGTGGCCATATAGGATTCATTTTATATGCCTTTAGGTTGCTTGTTTTTTTTTTTTTCCTTTTCTTTTTGTCTCTTTCCTTCTTCTTCTTCTTTTTTTTTTTTTTTTTTGGTAAATCTTTTGAGCATCTCCAAGATTCTGAGGACAAGATGAATCAGATACGATCTTTGCCTTTAAGGACGCCCTAGTCTAGTGGAAGAGACAGGAGTAGAAGAAATTGATTGTTTGACTAATTGTTGTGTGGGCTACAGTGTTGACATGAGTTAAGAACTAGAGAGACACATAGGAAAAGACACACATCTCCTTGGTGGAGACGCAGACGGCATCATGGCGGTAGGGGACAGGGAAGCCCCCGTGGGGGACATGTAGGGGAAGAGGCAAAAGAGGAAACAGCCTGTGTCATGGTGGGCCTCAGGGGCAGTGGCAAGAAGGAATTGCAGGAGGAAGGGAGAGACCGATCATCCACTGACCACGAGGTCTGCACACAGGGCTGGTCCTTTCTCTAAGCCTCAGCATCCCCAACAAACAAATGCTCCCTCCTGCTCCTGATTTCCCAAGTCCCCAGAATGGCTTAATACACAAGCCTCAGAGAGACCATTCTCAGGCCTAAGCCAGGCCTCCTGGGCACAGAGTATTTGGAGCCCCTCAGGGGAGCGCGACCGGCCCCCTTCCCTCCCTCCGGGAGCCCAGGCGGGAGCTGTGCACCTGCCCCTGAATTGTGTGCAAGGCGGTTGCCGCGCTGGAGCTGAGTGACACAGCAGGTGCCTCCTCCACCCTGCGGACAGTTCCCTACTTCAATGGAGCGTCGCCACCAAAGCTTATTATCTAGGGCAATAAAGTTTGGGATTAGGGGGATTCGGAACGATTGTGTGATTCTCCACAAAGCTTATCTTCTAATAGACCAGCTGCTTTATTAGGCTGCCCCACCCGCACCAGACCCTTCCTAAAGAATCCCGAGTCCCAGACAGCCGAAGGGGGCCTTGAAGGCGGCAGCGGCCGACAGCCGGGGCTACCCCATCACCCTCAGTCTCCATCTGCGAGTGTTCAATTACGGGCGGCTTCCAGCTGGGCACACCCCAGCTCCCACCTTCCCCCCACAAAGCCCTCCCCCGCATCAGTGTCGGGCATCTGCGGAGGACACCGATTGGCAGCCCCTCCCTCACTGGTCCCCCCCCCCCGAACTCTGAAGGGGCCAGGTCTGGGTATTTGTTTGGAGCGAAGGCTCGCATTGTCAACAGAGTGGAGTGCCGTGGACTGGGGGGCTGTCTGGCGGGGGGGGGGAGGGGGCGCACCTTGGAAATGTCTTTTGCAGATGGGGTTCTGCGAGAAGTGTTCACTATAACAAAAAAGGGGATAGGATTGCACAGGCAGAATCTCAAAGAAGCTGGCATGCTTACCACACTCCTGGGTATTTCCCCCTAAACAGGAAATTAATTAACCCTTAGTTGTTATGGGCGTCATTCCCACACCCTTTCCATCCCGCTGCTCAGTCTCTTTTCTGGCTGGCCCAGAGCATGGGGACAGTGTCTCCACAGCCCCATGTGGTCAGCAGCACCGAGACCACTCTCATTTCCTATCCCTCCCTGAGAGCCTCTCTGTCCCCAGTCCTGGACAGCGTATCTGCTCAGAGTAGGAGTTTATTAGTAAGCATTGCTACACCTGCTGAGAGGAGTATGGGAGCCTGCAGATAATGTTTGAGACATAATGAATGTGTGGCCTTGCTTTCCTATTCCGCAAAACATGGATTCTATCACTTACTTGGCAGGGCTGTGGCGAGGATTAGAAATAAATGTGAGACAAGTGTTGAGTCCGACATTTGGCATGAGCTCAATACGTGTTGATAATAATAATAATAATTATTGCTTTTGCAGTCATTATGTATGACCTGTAAACACATTTATTAATATGGACTCTATAATGATCCTCCTGGTATGAGTGTGGGCAAGAATTATTGACTATAAATCTACCACAGTCAGAAGGGCTTGACTTGTGAATGAGCTCAAAAGCAGAACCACGTACTTGAGCGGCGATGAGAGGTATCCGTGTTCATCTAATCTGTGAGCTCTTTATTCATTTACTTGACATCCAAACCCTGAGCCCCTGCATGTGCTAGGCACTGTCCTAGGCTTTGGAGAAACAGCAATAAATGAGAGTCTAAAAGTCCTTGCCCTGTGGAACTCATATTCTTTCAGTGAGGAAAGAAAATAAAATGTAAATTTAAAAGATAATTTTAAATTGTGATAAGTGTATGAAGAAAATAACTGTGTGATGGGATAGAAGTTGACCGGCAGGGTAGGGTGGGTGGCATTAAGGAGGGTAGCCAAAGAAAAGGTCTCTGACAGGAAAACATTTGAGTGAAGACCTAAGCAACGAGAATGAGGCAGACATACGAAGATCTGGAAGAAAAGTGCTCAGGCAGAGGGAAGAGCAAATGCAGAGCTTCCAGGAAGAAAGGCGCAGAAAAAGAGGCCAGTGTGGCCAGAGCATAGGCAGTGAGCAGAGGGGAGGGGCTGGGGCAAGTGCCAAACCTCCAGAGTCCTTGCAGGCTCTGGTAAGAGTTAGGATTGTAGTCTTTTTTTTTTTTCAGCCTTATTGAGGTGTAATTGACAAATAAAACTGTAAGATATTTCACATTTGCATTGGGAAAAGATTCCTCCCAACTAGCTAATTAACATGTGTGTGTGAGAGCACACACATACACACACACACACAGAGGTGAGAACATTTAAGTTCTACCCTCTTGGCAAACTTCGATTTAGAATTTCATTGTAATTACCATATGAAGAGGGTAGAAGGTTT
The DNA here is from genome assembly GCF_054177405.1 of Leptonychotes weddellii. Lineage (NCBI taxonomy): Eukaryota > Metazoa > Chordata > Mammalia > Carnivora > Phocidae > Leptonychotes > Leptonychotes weddellii. The sequence continues at coordinate 25,704,245 of NC_138379.1, forward strand.
AAGTGATCAAAGGACATGATTTGATTTATATGTTGGGAAGTTTCTTCTAGCGACTTTGTTCAGTAAAGGTGCACTTGCATGAAGAGTCTTCATAACGTCAGTCAACACAGACGTCACCACCTATCATGAAAATTCAGAAAGCTAGGACAGTAGAAGGCCTGAGCCACAAGTGACCTGGCTCTGGAAACTAATCTAAACAAGAAGCCCAAGAAAAGCCTGAGCTGAAGACAAGTTCAGAAGAAGTAAAACTGTGTTGACATTGCATTCTCTGGGTTGACATTGCTTGGTGCTTTTACTCCACCCAAACTAATACCTAGAGCAACTGTAAAAGCTTAAGATTTGAGAATAGCAAGAGATTATAGCTGATTATCTTTTGAATTGGCTCCCATATCTGTGCCTGTTTTTTCTAAGTCCCCCTCCCTTACACACACATTGCAAAACTTTGCCTCAACTCTGCTCTTATATGATTTGATATTGACAGATTCACATAAGACAGCTGCTTAATAGGAAAGAAGATAATTGACCCTCATCCCGTATTCTGGAAGACTACTGGGAGTATTACACAGAGATGCATATAAGCGTTGCTTGTATACCTTGTCATTCTGTTACAAATTCTTGTGAGTCTGTGGTCTGGTAGGAAACCTATGGAGTGAGTGATTAAGAAAGATGAAGTTTGGTTCTGGCTCTGCTTCTAACTAGCAATAAAAACTTAGGCAAGATATTTATTCTTTCAGGTTTCAGTTTCATTTCTATTGTCTGGGCATAGAATAATACTTCTCTAAAAAGAACCCAGTTCCCTAAACATGATTGAGAATCAAATGCAATTAAAAAAAAAAACAACACCAGCTAGATATTATCCAATCTGCATACAGAATCTCTTAACAATACAAATAGGAGACACCTTATTTCTATGCCTGCTTTCTCATACTTTACACACATTGCTAACAGTTATTAATTCCTAAATTTACCATATAATATTACAGAGCAGAAGGAGATACAAAATGAGGATTCCTGTGTACTAACATCAAGGAAATATGATTACATGATCTTGTGCCTTGGCACTATACCTTTGTTTTTTGTAATCATGATGAAATCTAGCATATGTTGGGTACTCAGTATAGATATTTGCTGAAATAAAATATTATCAGTTGTCACTGATTTTTTTTTTTAAGTCAGAAAACTCATAGAGCCAAGCAGAATCAAATGAACGTCTAAGTCACTTAGGGTAGAGGCAAAAAGCCTGGTGTATCTTGAGCCCTAAAATCATGGTGGTATGATACACAACAAAGTAATTAGCAATGATACAGCAATGATCTCACACCACTCCAAAATAGCTAGATTATGGGCAATACACTTCCATTTTAACAGGCAAGAAAGCCTTTTATGTATCTCAGCAATAAATTCATTCAGATTTTTTAAAATCCAAACTCACTTATCCAGAAGATAGAACTATTTCAAATTATTTATTATTTACTTGTACACAAATATTTATTGACCGCTTACTGTATACCAGTGGGAAACAGTCCTGACATAGACAAACGGGGTCCCTTGTCCTCATGAAGTTTGCATTCCATTGAGAGAGTGAGAACATAAGCAAGTAAACACAGAGAAATATATAAGGAATTTACCTCAGGATTCTTAGTGGCTGAGGGTCTACTCTAATAAAATCTCATAGGTCCATTTGAGGAACAATTAAATTAAATGTGAATGTACTCTAAAAGTTAAATACACTCTAAAAATGTAACAGTTATTAATGTCCATCTTATTACTGTGTACTCAGATTTGAAATAAAGTAAGTGAAAAAAATCAAATTGCAGTAGTATATATGTATATATATATATATATATACCGTACGTATATATGGTATGATTCTTTTTCTTTTTTTAAGATTTTATTTGTTTATTTGAGAGAGAGAGAGAGAGCACAAGCAGGGGAGTGGCAGAAGCAGTCTCCCCGCTGAGCAGAGAGCCCGATGCGGGACTCGATCCAGGACCCTGGGATCATGACCCAAGCTGAAGGCAAGCGCTTAACCACTGAGCCACCCAGGTGCCCCTATGGTGTGATTCTACTTTTTATTGTTCATTGAAAAGAAATTCTATTTAAGGACTTTCACTTTTTAAAAACACTTTTATAATGCTTGGTTTTATTTTACAAGGGACTTGTATGGCTGTTGTAATTTAAGGGTCTTTAATGCAAAAATAGTCAATGGGATGCTCATGGGCCTCTATAAATAGGCATGTGTGCATTCAAAAGAATCAGAATGTGTGTTAGATGGTTGCCATTAAACATGAGAAGTCTCTGCTGTATCTAGCTTGGGTAATGAGGTAGAGAGAAAAATTCATCAAGATGAACTTAGAGATAATTCCTTTAGCACAGAAGGCAGAAACATTAATTGATGGATGTGATGCCCACGCAGGACAACACATTTAGCTCTTGAACATGACAGCTTCAGTTGGCCAATGTAAAAATGAAATGAAATGAAATGAAATGAAAGCCTCTGGAGTTTGGAATGATGGGGGAAAAAAAGAGGGGCGACCTTAGTGGGCACCAAATATCTACTTCTCATTGATACAAGGACCTTGGTTGTGATCCTCGGGGAAAAAAAATCAGGACAGGACCTTTCTTTCTATCATTGTATCTTTTTTTTTTTTTTTTTACAATTTCACTCAAGATGAAGTACAGAAAGGAAGAAAAATGTTTTACTTTCCAAGAGAAACTATTGTCATTGGAAGACACTACACAGATCCATGCCAGTGTTTTCTTAGGTGGGTAGTTCGAGAGACATGGTGGTAATTTTGAAGATCATAGTCAAGGTGAACCAACAGTACATTACACTGAACTCACCCCGAGCCTCACATTACTCCAGAAGAAAACAAATCTTCCTGATCCTGACAAATCCAAATTGAAGACTGCCTGCATAGGCAAATCCCAGCTTATCAATCAGGCTGCTCCAAGGAAGCTAATCCCCTGCGCCAGAAACCCTGCGCCCCAGCCTGCCTGGGATTCACCACTCACTCTTTTGCTCGGCATTTCTCTTCTCGGATATTCAAATGGTGTGGCCATTTTAGACCCGAACAATCAGAAAGAAAAGGGGTGAAGTTGAGAAGGATGCCTGGAGGGTTTCTGAGCAAGATTCAAGATGCTCCCCACAGACAATTTGCCTTTGATGCAAAGAAGCATCAAAATGATCCTAAGGGAAAGAGAGGGAGGCTGAGGCTTGCAGTTAGGCAGAGCTGGGTTCAACTTCGGATGCGGCTATCTGCTGCCTGTGCATCCGTGGCCAATTTACTTGATCTCCTGCAGCCTCGTTGTTCTCTTCTGTGCATGGACATAATGATACCTGCGTTGGGGAAGGACGTGAGGATGCAATGAGAAAAAACATAAGTCAAGTGTTTGGCATAACCTATCACATAGTAAGCACTCCATGCTTGGAAGTATTATTACTGAGACAAAAGCAGCTAAATTCTGAGTTGAGGCTTTAAGGGATTTGATGTAATTGGCCAAGGAAAATCCTTGAATATGGAACTCTTCCAGAATGGCATGGGAAGGAACGGGAAAATGGGTAGTTTCATCTGTGCTGCTAAATCACAGTTCCACAAATGTACTGAAAGCTTGGGGTGAATTATGTAATTTCTCGGAGTTCCAATATCCTTGTCTTTCAATGGGTAATATTTATGCCCTAATCCTAATGAACGTGCAGATCATGTAGTTCTACCTCAGTAATGTCCTATATAATAAGCCCTGATTTCAACAGCCCAGAGTAGGTGAAAGGATATTCCAGTTTTTTGCTGGCTTCCCTCAAAGGATGTTATAGAAGATTTAAATCCTTGGTTCCCAGTAGTATTTATTCATTCCGTGCACTCCCCCACCCACTTAGTTTACTCCTGCATCTGCTCTAAGCCTCTCTCCTGGAATACTCCTGAAAACTAAACCCCCACCCCCATCAGCAGTAGCAAGGCATTCTTCTACCCTTCTGTCAGTATTTTAATGATTAGCTCCGTACTTAGTCCCTCTACCAGCAAGAAAGAATCCTTCCTCTTTGGGAGCGAGGAACTGGGGGAGAATTGAGATGGAGATCACAAGTGTCTTTCTGTTAACCTAGAAGTCTGTGACATTAAAAATGTGCATTCGCTTCCATCGGTCTCATAAGGCTGTTGTGAGAATTAAATGACATAATGTACATTAAATCTAAGCAAAGTACCTGAACATAGCAAGTGATCAATGAATTGTTATTATTGTTATCACTGTTACTTTGGGGCTGAGGATTGTTCATGCTCAGCAAATAGTACACCTTAGCATAAGAAACACGTTACAAACTTAGAATGCACACCCCAGAGTTCAACCTTGTTCACAGATACAGAGCTGATGACTCTTTTATTTGATGTCTTTCCTGTTTAGACCTAGTATACTTTACTTGCCCTTCCTTAGCTGACCTCCTTGCAAATGACTCTTTGCCTTCCTAGGGAATCTACCAGACGTTTAATTTCCCTGGTTCCCCCCGCCAGAATGATCTAATTGTGACTGTCACCCTGGAATTCCACATTTTATATTATATCACCATATGTTCAGCAAAGATCTCTAGCCATGAGTGTTCTCATTGCATGGTAGTCATTGGATTTTCCTGCCATAAGAAGAAGGAATATTTTCTACCAAATCTTCTGGTTATACATCTGTTGAGTCACACTTCTATTTTCTACTTTAAGCAAAGTGAGTAAGTAGTGCAGAAAGGTCCAGGCTACTGCATGCAGTCTTCAATGGCCTGTCCAAACAATGATGTATCCACATGCAAACAAACCTTAGAATTAACCAGTAGAATGTTTACTTATCTGCCATGTTTTCCTTTGAGCATTTTCTGGTAATATTGTTAGGAATTGGTCACACAGTAACAGATATAGTTGATTAGGGAGCCTCTCTCCCCGTGCCTGCACACGTACTTTTAAAAATCAAGCTCTAGTTTTTTGCAGGGGTTTATTAATATCATCCAGCTCTGACAGCCCCAGTTCCACTGTAGGACCTGTTAGGAGGTGAAATGGACTTAGTAATGCCTTTGACTTTCATTACTCAGCCAGATTGTGGAGTCTATCAATTATCCTAGCATTGACAGTTAGGTGAATTAATTGGTGCATTTGACAAGGACAGCTATTACCCTATGTTGTTCTGACAGCTGGTTTTGATATCAGGAATTTGTCAACCTCCCCTTCGCTGGAGCAGTGGGAGGGACGGTTGAGTGAATCAGGAGAGGACATTTCAGAATTTTCTCCTCACTCTCAGAAGCTGCAGATTGTCCTCCTCCTAAATAGACTTGCTGACATTCTTAACCTGAGCATCCAGACACATGTCAGACTTTCACAGAACGACAATCTACACTGAAAGGGGCTGACAAAATGAGAAAAAGACCCAAAAAAGATGACGAAGATATTAGCCCTGAACTGGGAGCCCTTTGGTAATGATTTCATGTGCCCTCAGAGACCAGTTACGCTCCCTGTGCTCTGTTCTCCTGGGTCTATTCATCAGGCAGGAGTGGAGTTTCATCCTGATCCGTAGATAAGGTGACTTTGGGTACAGGTCATACCTGCAGCAGGTTCTACTCACCTCTATTTGAGATGTTCCAGATGGAAAGATGCAAATAATAAATTACTTTTAAGGTCTTTTTCAACTTCAAGATTCTGTGATTCTAAAGCTATTTGTAGCTTCTACAACAACTTTTTGGAATTCTTCTAACCAAGTAACTTGGGCTAGTGGGAAAAAAAAAAAACAGGCTAACCTACTGACTCTGTGTGACAATGAAGAAGTCACACCTTTCTCTGAAATCTTGCAAACTCATGCAAGATGGGAAAAGTGGCCATCCTGCAGCTTTCAAATGCAATTTTCCAAGATAAGGCAGCTAGTGAGATTGAGGTAGAAATTTGAACTCTTTGGAAGATAAGCACAGTTAACCCAAGCCATTACTTGTACATTCCTCCTAGGTTTGTGCTGGGTGAAGAAGAAGAACCAAAGTGCTGATTTCATTGGGCCGCTCTAAGGCCAGGTGTTAATCACGCTATGCTACGGTCATTTGGTATAACTAGTCTCAGACATTAATGCTGACCATGTGAGTTAACAACTCAGTAGGTCTGCAATTGTCCAGGGTTAAGCAAGAAGTGCTGAGCAGTAAATGTAATCCACAATCCATAAAATTAAGCCTGGTGGAGAAATGCCCTTCAAGGACATTTAAAACAGTTAAGCAAGAGAAAAAGCAAAACTGATGTTCAGTTACATTTTCTGGGTGGCATGTTGGGCTCATGGTGTGGAAGTGACCCTTTGAAAAGGTTAATGGTAAAGCAACTGCCTCCACCATTAGTGAAAAGCTGGGCCTTTCCCCTAGGACGTTATTAGGTTTTTGGGGAGCTTGTAGAAGGTGTTTCTAGAAACCATCTGCTGTGGCTTCCCTCTCAACCACTGAACATGCCATGCCATTAATCTCACTTCTGAGCCCTCTGTTCCTCTTCATAAAAAGATGGTTGTGTTCCTGGTTTTCTGCCCTCATTACTCCCCTGTTTCACCCCTTGCTTCCCGAAGATTCTACTGCGAGAGCGTTGTCTGGGGGCACAAGGAGGGGTCCGAGGGTACAATGGACAGGAGGAAGAAGATACTCTCAGCAGCAAAGTCTACCTGCAAGCCCATCATGCCCAAACAGCCTTCCAAGCTTGGGCTCACATGACAGTGGTCATGCCAGATGATTGTGAAGCTTTTACTTAAATAGTTCTGCTGTCATGAAACTCACTATTCCTCATAGCTTCCCTCTTCAGGTTTATAAGGCTCTGAATAAAAAAACATTTGTCTTCAATTGACCTGAAATCTTTCCTCCCTTAACTCCCACCATGAATTAAAGTTTTAGCTTTCTCGCACCATATGAAATGAACCATCTTTGCATACCAACACTTGGAAAATAACTAACCCAAGCCTCATGAGCTGGGATGAACCCAAGTCCTGTGAGACCTGAAGCTTATGCAATTTGAAAGGCTCTCTTTAAGAAAAATGATATAAAATTACTGATAAAAAAGTTAGGTACAAAAATAAATATCTCTTTTGAATAAGAAAATAAATTGCAACAAATTACACATTTTAAAAAACTGACAATAATCCAAATATCACAACATCCAGAAAAGAACATAATAATTTTATTAATAAATTGCCCAATACACCTCTGTGATACTGTGATTTATAGTAAGAAATGCATATTTGGTCTTTGTCCCCATTTCTGGTACAGAGAGCCTATAACCCTTGGAATTCTCTATGTGATGAGAACCATAAAGGTGTCTTGTTATATTATGAGGCAATTTTTGGAATGCATCTAAGAATGGGGGCTGGTTGCCAGGAGAACCTACCTTGGAGAACTTACAGGGTTAGAACTTTCAGTCCTACCTCCTTGACCTCCATCCAGGGAGGGGAGAAGGACTGGAAGTCGAATCAATTGTCAATGGTCAATGATTTCATCAATCATGTGTATGAAATGAAACCTCCATAAAAACCCAAAAGGATTTCTAGTACAGAGAGCCTATAACCCTTGGAATTCCCTAAGTGATGGGAACCATAAAGGTGTCTTGGTATATTATGAGGCAATTTCATAATTGAAATTATGAGCTTCCAGGTTGGCGGAAATTTGCAGAAATGCAAGGCCCAAGAAATGGAAGGCCCATATCCCTTCCCCCAAGGCATCTCCTCCATCTGGCTGTCCCTGAGCTACATCCTTTCATAACCAACCAGTAATATATTAAATGAAATCTTTCTCTGAGTTCTGTAATCCACTGTAGCAAATCAGTCAAACCCAAGGATGGGGTCGTGGGAACTTCTGGTCTATAACCTAGACTTGCGACTAGTGTCTGAAGTGTGAGGGTGGAGGATAGAAGAGGGTTGGACAGGGGGGTAGTCTTGTGGGACTGAGCCTTTGACCTGTGGGATCAGCCACTATTGAGTTGAGCTGTAAGACAACCAGCTGGTGTTCAAGAATTGCTTCGTGATGCAGAGGGGAGAAAAACCCTGCCACACGTTGAAATTGAGTGCTCAGAACCTTTACCTCTCTAATACTTTTTCATTCCTTACATTTTTGGATCAGTATTCTGAATAACTCTTTATTTGACAATGATTTTATAATATTCTAAGGAAAAGAAGAGAAGGATAATTCAGTCTTTCCCCTAATATCAAAATTTGTCTTTTATTTTTGATAGATTAGAAAAGTTTTTTTTTCAACCATGCCAGTTGTGATGGGTAACATCAATTCATTTTTAATATTGTCAAATTTGGGAAAGGCTCCATAAGTTTCTTTTATATATGAGCTCTAGGATTTGGAAGAATTTTCCACAGACTGACTTCTGGCTCTAAACATTTCATACCTTGCTTCTCCACATGACCTATGAACGTCTGACACTTGGGTAATGCCATACAACCCTGTGGCCTTGTATCTTCATGACGTGCTCAGTGATGGGTTAGCCAGTGTAATCAGTGATAAGAATATTCTTGGAAGCCATTTTTATCTCAGTACAGATAGGCACACTTACTTGTGTATAGAAGTGAGTCATCATACTATATATATACATATATATATAATCATTATGCTGTACACTTGAAACTAATATGTCAATATATCTCAATGATAGATAAGATAGATAGATAATAGATGATAGATAGATAGATAGATAGATAGATAAATAGATAGATAGATGAAAAGAAACACAATGACCAAGGTTAGAAAAGTGAGTGTAAACCCCCAAAATATATCCTGCTATACCCCAACTAAATGTATTCCCATCCCACGTTCTTAGCTGGAACTGAAAATACCCATTGTCGCCCCAACGCCCTCTTGGCACAAACGGATGTGGGTGAGAGGAGATGCCCAAAAGGAAGGAGACCGTGGCTTTAACCAATTGTAGTTACAATATCTTACTTTTGGGAAGTTTATTAAAGCTTATGACCACGTGAACATATTGGTGCCCCCTCCCAAATGAGGGTCCCTGAATCTTAAGCTTCTTTAGCTTCACAGAAATCTGCCTCTGCTTGTGAGTCCTCAAAGGGAAATAACTCCCTTTGGGGTAAAGAGACAGCAGTTCCCTTGACTTTGGTCCCAGCGAACTGGCAGCAGCAGACAGGATCAGGAAGTGGGCCACTCATCTACCCTGTGGTGGCTGTGGCTTTTGGATGTGGCACCAAGCATGATGCATTTACTGGCAACCTGATTGATCCTCCCTTTTTTGGGCTGTGGTATTTTTTCCAGTAAAATCTGGGTACCCCCAAGCATCAGCTATGGAAAAGTAAAACTGGCCTAAGTTGTGTCTCATAAAGCCAGGATCAACCTCAGATACAGGAATCAGCTTTACTGAGGAGGGAAAAAAGTTGTGATCCTGCCACACGAAGTTTTCATTGAACGTTTAACCATTTAGCTTCTCATTCCTTGGCTATGGCATGAAAAAGAAAGGCTATCTTAAGGACTGATTTTTTTTTTTTTAATTTTAAGATTTTATTTATTTGGCAGAGAGAGAGCACACAAGCAGGGGGAGCAGGAGAGGGACCCCGATGTGAGGATTGATCCCAGGACTCTGGGATCATGACCTGAACTGAACGCAGATGCTTAACTGACTGAGGCACCCAGGCGCCCCAAGAAAGGCTATCTTAAAACTAGGCTGTGCATTTAGATGAATAAATGATGCTGCCCCTCTCCTTTTGGACTTAAGGTATGCTGGACCATGTTGTTTGTTTAAGTGAAGATACTCTATCTTCTGAACTACAAGTTTTTCAAAAATAGGGTTGTGTCATGTACTTAAAAATTATTTTGTATCCTCAGCATTTTTAATATACATTATGTACAACAGATACCAAACAGTATCCGTGAAAACCTTTTACGTATATTTAGATGACTCATCAGAGTTTAACAATTGAAACGAAAATAAATTTGCATCTTTTTTTCTCCTCCATACTTTTTCCTCAATCTTTTTTGCTTTCCTTATCCTTCCCTTAATTCATCCTTCTAGCCTTTGTCCTCTTACTTTTGCTAAATTTTGGCCTTTGGAACCAGAAAGAAACAGTTTGAATCCTGGCTCTGCTACTAACTGGCTGTGTGATTTGGGGCAAGAGACTTGGCCACTCTGGTCTCCAATTCTTGCATATGTAACGCGGGGCTAATAAGAGATCTCAAAATCATTGTGAGGAGTTGATGAAATAATACATTGAGTCTCAACCCTCCTAGAACAAATGTTGTAATTTTATTACAAATATTTTGCAATGCCTCCTTTACTATCCTGAAATAAAATTCATAAATAACATACCCTATATACACACATTAAAAATCCAAGATGCCCATGTGAAATAAAGAAGATATAAAAGCAAAGTAATTTATAATAAAATAATTTATAAATACTCAGGCACAACTACACTAGACAATATAATGAGTTGGTCTAGTGTTTACACCTACATTTTTCACCATATATGTGACAGGACAAATGCAGACCAATACAACTGTACTGTTACCAACTCAAGCACACCACAGTACACAAAATAAAGTGCAGTCTTCCCTCAGTTTACATAATAGTTGCATTTCTGGAAAGTTATATAAAAACTGCCAAACATACTCTGTAAATAAAATGAAGTTCTAGGCTCAGATAATTTTAAACAGGTTTGCACTAGTGAGCCTCTTGAAAGCCATGTGGGATACAGGACAATTCTTCCTTCTGCAGAGCTGTTCCATGCACTGCAAGATGTCAAGCATGAGGCATCTTTGGTCCCCACCTTTGTTGTTTTTTCCAGCACCAACAACCAATTCTCCCAACACCAACTGGGTATCCAACAATTCAGTTCAATTCTGATGCTATCTAGAGTTAGTGCAGATCCCTAGGTTAAGAACTCATTCCCACAAGACTCCCCCACTACAGACACCAGTTGCAAATGGAGTGCCCAAGCCTGCCCACACTTGGGGAGTCCCCACCATCTCCCCACTCCAGGTTCAGTAATGTGCTAGAATGACTCACAGAACTTAGGAAAGTGCTATCCTTACCATTACAGATTTGTTATAAAAGATGCAATTTAGGAACAGCCACATGGAAGAGATGCATATGGAAAGGTCTGGGGTGGCGGGAGGTGCAGAGCTTCCTTGCTCTTTCTGGGCATGCCACTCTGCCTCTCTTCTGGGATGGGGATATGTTCACCAATTTGGAAGCTCTCCAAACCCCATTGTTTAGGATTTTCTTGTGGCGGTTTTATTATGTAGACATGATTAATTTAATCATTGGCCTTTGGTGATTGACCTCAATCTCCAGCCCTTCCCTCCTCCCCAGAGGCGGGGTAGGGGGGTGGGGGGAGGAGGAGTGTATAAAGTTCCAACAATGTAATCATGGCTGGTCTTTCTGGTGACCACCCCTCATCCTGAAGGTATCTAGGGCCCCTATGCCCCAGCCCATCCCCCATCTCATTCCCCACTCCTTGCCTAACAGCCATCTCATTAGAAGACAGAAGACACTCTTATCACTCAGAAGATTCCAAGCATTTTAGGGGCTTTGTGCCAGAAAACTTGGACAAGTATTTATTTTTTTATTATACCACACCACTCTATAAATGTCAGTAGTACTCTTAAATTATTATGGCAACAAAAAATGGCTCCACAAATTTTCCAAATGCCACTTGAGGGTGGTATCCCCTTGACTAAGGACCATTGAAATAATGTATCTCTAAGTAGCTAATGTAGCACCCAGATTTTAGTAGATGTGCAATCGAAGTTAGTTGCCTTTTATTTGTCACTTCTCTTTTTTTCCCTCTATCAGTTGCATGTGCCCTGAGGCACTGAGGAATTACGAAAGGGTGGTGGGAGGACTGTGTCCAAATCACTCCCTTGGGAATAGGCAATGAGAAAAACAAACATCAGTTAAGTAGAAGAAGATCTATTCCCATCCATGGGGCCCTTAGACAATTTTTTTCCTTTTTTTTTTGTCCTGCAAGACATCTGTACTCTATAAGGACACACATCCACCTAATTAACTTACTGGTAGATGGGAACTTCATCATGTTCAAATAATTTAGAAGCAGCTGCCAAAGGATTAGGGGAATAGTCTTGGCTGTGTTTGCTTTGAATGGTACTGAAAACAAAGGTGACATCAGACTTCCCTACGGGCATCTGTTTCATTTCACAGGGAAGCTGAAAAGGAATTGCTGGTTAAGGCAAGAGCACAGTTGGCAACAGGAATTCCAATGAGTACCTTTGTGGTACTGACGATAACCAGTGTCAGCTGAAGATTCCTGGTTCTATGGAACAAGTGTCCTTTGGGAAAGACCACAAAACTTTGAACTTGGATCTGGGGGTAGGAAAGGGCTTTGGAGAGATAAGGTGATAATAAATTGGGTTAATTAGGATCCTTTCTGGAACTCATTTTGATGCTCTTATCTGTCAGTTCAGTGTGCCTTATGGATGTTAACTCTTTCATCCTCACATTTCTCTGAATGCATTATAGAACAGAGACATGATAGCATTTCAAAAGATAAAGTATTTCAGAAAGCAAAGAGGAGAACAATTTTGATGAACATACAGGTAAATGGGAGAAAATCTTTTAGATTCTGTGCTTTTATAAAAGTGGTAGAGTTTTGTGTTTTTTTTAAAGATTTTATTTATTTATTTGACAAAGACATAGTGAGAGAGGGAACACAAGCAGGGGGAGTGGGAGAGAGAGAAGCAGGCTTTCCGCTGAGCAGGGAGCCTGATGTGGGGCTCGATCCCAGGACCCTGGGATCATAACCTGAGCCGAAGACAGACGCTTAACAACTGAGCCACCCAGGTGCCCCAAAAGTGGTAGAGTCTTGATGAGATAATGTGGGGAACAAAATATCAGATACATCTTTTGAGATTTTCATTAAGTTATCACTTAGAATTAGATGTATTATGAATATTACTACTACTACTACTACTACTAAATGTTTCCTTAGTACCAAGCACTGAAATAAGCATTTCAAATCCTTTTAGCAGCACAAGGTAGGTTTTACCATCCCATTTTACAGAAGAGAAAAACTAAGCTCTGAGAGGTTAAATACTTTGCCACAGGTCTCACAGCTAAAAGATGAAAGTGAATGAGGTGGGAATAAAGCCCACCTGATCGCAGGGCCATTGAGTTTTCTACTTCCTTACTCTCTCTCAGGTTTAAAATACCCTAGAGTAAGTTCTTACTTTTCTTGGCACTGAAGTGGAGTGTGTAAGTCCAGGTAAGGAATAGGCTTAAAATTATATAATGAAATGCAGAGACAAAAAAATTGATAAATTTGACTACATAAAATTAAAAATTTTGCAGAGCAGAAATGCCTTCAAAAAGGTCAAAAATAGCCAAAACTGGGAAAAAAATATTTGTTATGTATTCTGCAAAAGGCTAATCCACTTAAGAACATAAATAACTCTTAAAAACTGAGGGATAAATGACCAAAAGCATGATACAAAAATGAGAAAAAGGCATGAAGACAATTCACCCACAAAAAATATGAAGCAGCTCTTAAACATATAAAAATATATTCAAGGCACCAGCCATTATTAGCGAAATGCAAAGTGAATCAACACTCAACTTACATTCCTTTTCTCACCTATCAGATTGGTAAAAATTAGCCAGCAGAAAACACGTTCTGTTGGCAAGACAATGGAGAAATAAGCATTCTTTTTTTATATATTTTATTTATTTATTTGACAGAGAGAGCACAAGCAGGGGGAGCGGCAGGCAGAGGGAGAGGGATAAGGAGGCTCCCCACTGAGCAGGGAGCCCGATGCGGGGCTCCATCCCAGGACCCTGGGATCATGACCTGAGCCAAAGGCAGACACTTAACTGCCTGAGCCACCCCGGAGCCCCAGCATTCTTTTTTTTTCTTTTAAAGTAAGCTCTAGGCCTAACAAGGGGCTCAAACTCATGACCCCAAAATCAAGAGTTGCATGCTCTACAGACTGAGCCAGCCAGGCACCCTGAAACAAACATATATTGCTGATGAAAATGCAAATTGGCATGACCATTCTTGAGGATAATTTGGCAATACCTAACAAAACTACATATTCACTTACTTTTTGTTGCAGCGATTTCACTTCTAGGAATCTATACTGAAGATAGATGTCCAACAATATGTAAATACATATGCACAAGTTTATTCATTTCAGCATTAGTTGTACTTGCAAAATATTAGAACTTAAATACTCACACATAGGGAAGTGGTTGAATAAACTATGGCATAGTGACTCAATGAAGTACTATGTAAGTATAAAAAAGAATCGGAATGCTTTCTGGGATATGCTGTTAAATGAAAAAAAGCAAAGTGTAAAGGGTATTTATAGCATGTTATCTCTCACGTAAGAAAGAAGGAGATATAAGAAAATATATAGGTATCTGCTCATTTGTGCAAAGGAAATGCAGAAAGGAAAAACTAAAAACTAATCGAATTAGTTACTGAGAGGCAGTGGATGGGAAAAGGATGGAAAGAATGGGGGAATAGGAAAGGTACAGTAGGGATCAGGGAGAGTGACACTTCCTTGAGTGTTTTTTTTTTTTTTAAGATTTATTTATTTATTTTAGAGAGAGAGTGGGGGGAGGGGCAAAAGGAGAGGAAGGAAGAGTCTTAAGCATACTTTGCACTGAGCTCGGAGCCCAATGTGGGGCTCCATCTCATGACCCTGAGATCATGACCTGAACGACCTGAACCAAAACCAAGAGTCAGACACTTAACCACTGTGCCACCCAGGCACCCCAAGTGTAATTTTTAATACATAGCTCTAACTCTTAGGTACATTTTGTTCACCCCCAAAATAAATTTATAAAGTTTAAATCAACCAGGATATGAGGAGATCCCCAGTGGAATACAAACCATAAAAGTTAACCTGACTGAAAAATGAACCTAACTGACAAAATAATAATATGACCACTCCAAAAGGAGAAGAGAAGAAGTAACCTAAGTCATGTTGGGAAGCAGTACTTACTTATGATTCAGCTAAAGACAAAAATAATTATGTACAAATACTATACTACAGTTGGTAAGTTAATTTTTTTCACATGGTATGGGCTAGAAATTCTGAAACTCTTTATGTGTGTTCTAGGATTGAACAAATAAATAAATGTATTGTGGGTAATGAAAGCCAGGTCTCTCACTGTCAGAGAAAGGGGTTACAAATAAAAGTGGGGAGACTAGAATTAATGTTGTAGAGTTTGATTGGAATCAAAGGTATTATCAACATGAAGTCCCCGATAGATAAAGAGGGGTAGATAAGAAAATAAATATTTTTTTGTTTTTAAGATTTTATTTATTCGACAGAGAGAGACACAGCGAGAGAGGAGGGAACACAAGCGGGGGGGGGGGGGAGAGGGAGAAGCAGGCCCCCTGCAGAGCAGGGAGCCCGACGCAGGGCCCGATCCCAGCACCCCGGGACCATGATCGGAGCCGAAGGCAGACATCCAATGGCTGAGCCACCCAGGGGCCCTCAAAATAAAGATATTTTTGTATGCAAGTGTGTGAGTGCACTTTGTGTATTTCCAAACTCTGTCCACTTGGAAGGGCCTAGAACCAGTGATTCCCTGGTAGCAATGTACCTACATCTTGGTTTCTCTTGGAGAAATGTTTGATTCCAGGGCTGAAGAGAGGAAAGCACAAGATGATTCTGGAATATTTTGTGTTCCAGAAAGAAAAGTAGTACTGAAAAAAAGGATGGGGACATATGAAAAGCACACAGGAGTGAATTTGAAGGGGCTCTGAATGGCCAAATCGGGGATGGTTTCAGAAACCAAAATCATTAATGATAACCCATGAATAAAATAAATAACCATTAGTTCACACCTACATAAAAATAGTTGCATAAATAAATAAATGGAAGCAAAGGGGCAACTCTTTCTTATGGTAGATTTCTAATTAATAAATGTGGAATGATATTAGGAAACAACAGTAATAACTTGTATAGTTAAGAATCATTATGATACTAAAATTAGTAGGTGAAAGTATGATGATTTGCATAGTCTCAAAATAGCTTCCCAAAAGATAATTATTAAGTGATCAAAGTTAATGAAACCAGCAATAAAATATTACATCATGTAATTCCTCATATGACGTACTGGGAAGGGGACAACACGAATTCTGTGACATTTTTGCGAAAATGTCAAAAATGCATGAAACTAGCCTAAGAACACCTCAGACAAATTCAAGTTGAGGAACATTCTACAGATAACTAGTCCAGGACTCTTTAGAAGTATTAAGGTCATGAAAGACAAGGAAAAAACCTGAGAAACTGTCACAGAACATAGGAGACTAAGGAGACATGACAACTAAACACAATGTGGGAGCCTGGATTAGATTCTGAACCTAAAAGAAGGTATAAGTGGGGAAACTGGTGAAATTCACAGGAGTATTCCATCAGTGCTAAACTCCTGATTTCAGTCGTTGTGTGGTTTTGTAAGATGCTAATACAAGGGGAAGTATTCTTGGTAAAGAGTGTATGAAAACTTTCTGTACTGGTTTTTTTTTTTTTGCAATTTTATAACTTAGTCCATTTGGGCTGCTATAACAAAATACCATCAACTGGGTATTTTGATATGATACCCATATCATACCCATAGTATGATATATTTAAGTTTAAAAATATATCATATTTTCCCCATAACAAGATTCATGCCTATTTATTATAGAAAATTGGGAAAATTTAGAAAAGCACAAAGAAAAAAAACCATCAGTAATTCCATCACCAAGAGACCAAATCTGTTACTATTTTGGTATAAATGTGCACATATTCCTTTTTTAAAAATTAGACTAATCCAATATTCATTGTTATATAACCTACTTCCCCCCCACTCAACAATATATCATCAGTACTTATCCCATAGAATTAATCTTCTTTAACATTGTCTTAAATACCAGTGAAGCACTCCATAATACAAATATGTAAATTTGGGCGCCTGGGTGGCTCAATCGTTAAGCATCTGCCTTCGGCTCAGGTCATGATCCCAGGGTCCTGGGATTGAGTCCCACATCGGGCTCCCTGCTCGGCAAGAAGCCTGCTTCTCCCTCTCCCATTCCCCTTGCTTGTGTTCCTGCTCTCGCTGTCTCTCTCTCTCTGTCAAATAAATAAATAAATAAAATCTTTAAAAAAAAATATGTAAATTTATTTAACCTAGTATTTACTGAAATATATTTCACAGAGCCTTATTTCTGAAGTATATCAAGAAGTGTTAGGGGCGCCTGGGTGTCTCAGTCGTTAAGCGTCTGCCTTCGGCTCAGGTCATGATCCCAGGGTCCTGGGATCAAGCCCCAGAAGGGCTCCCTGCTCAGCAGGAAGCCTGCTTCTCCCTCTCCCACTCCCCCTGCTTGTGTTCCCTCTCTCGCTGTGTCTCTCTCTGTCAAATAAATAAATAAAATCTTTAAAAAAAAAAAAAAGAAGTGTTATATAATAAAGGGGTTCCATGGCCATGTGATTTGAGAAACACTAAGTTCAACATGCTTAAATAGATTTCTTTACTGTAGGAATTCTTTAGAAAAGATTTATCTAATATGTTTTGTGACTCTTCAAAAGAGGGATATCGTATGTGTGTCTCAAAGTCATTTAATCACCCAATCCTGTATATGTATGTTTGGAGAATATTAGGAGACCCATTTCCACAGAACACATTTTGGGAGATTATAAGCTCCTTTAGATTATTTTCAATTTTTTCACCATTATAAATAAAGCTGCTGTGACTACCTTGCCATATAATCTTGTAGGTATCTCTGATTTTGTCATGATCAATTACTGGGTCAAAATCCACATAGTTTTTAGAGCATCTTGATACCCAATAGCCAAATTGTGCTTGTGAAGGCATGACTCCCACCAGCAGTATGAAAAAGGAGAGAGAAACTTGTTGGCAAGAAGATAGATTTCAGATGCTGGAGGAGAGGACTGTGAGCCTGAGTTTTATCAGAGGTACTAGAAGAGTGCTAAGTTCATTTTCTGAACTTTTTTTAGAAGTTCAAAAGGGCATTTCAAGATTGGACTGGACCAAACTCTTTCTTAGAATTTTGTTATGGAGAGTTTAGGACTGGTACAGTAGTTAGTTATGTAGTAGTGGCTAGACCTAGCTTAGTCTTTGCCAGCTTATAGCTACCAAAAGATTTATTTATTTGAGAGAAAGAGAGAGAGGGAGAGAGAGAGAGAGAGAACATGGGAGGGGGGGAAGAGGGAGAGGGACAGGGAGAGACAGAATCTCAAGCAGACTCCCCACTGAGCATGGAACTCAAGCTCATGACCCTGAGATCATGACCTGAGCCAAAATCAAGGGTCAGATGCTCAACTGGCTGAGTCACCCAGGCGCCCCTCTTTCTAATGTTTTAAAATATTTGATTCCATTAGATCAGAGAATTTCTACACGTATTCAGAATCAAGACTGCTGTCAATTCAGTTGCTATTTGGAGCCCAGAGGGACAAAGGGGGTAGAGGCATGATTATCCTTCTTAACATGGACATTCAATATTGAAAGACCGTCTGTCCTATCTGCTAGCCCAACCAGAGGCAAGTGAGGACCCAGAACCTATAAGGGAAGGCCTTCAGACAGTTTGGGAGTCCTCAAAGTGAAATGAAGAATTTTGCTTATAAGTGTAAGCATGCCTGTGCGCTCCTGGGGAGGGTGTCCACTGGCCCCAGCATATTCTCAATGGGGCCCTATAACCCCTAAATTTAAGAATTACTGATCCCTTCTCTTAGCTTTCTCTGAACACCTTGACTGTTACAGCACCTTGTTGGAGGCTGGTGAATATGCTTGCTGTCTATTTAAATCACAACTTAAATTTGTGAACTATACTCTTATCAATAAGCAGGCAGGGAAGTAAATATGGGAAACATTTACTTTTTAAAAAGATCAATTAGCAAATGACAGCACATGATAAACTGGTGCCCACGTATTAAGTAACCTGAGTGCAGGTGGCAAGGGCTGATTTTCCTCCCAATGCCAGGGGCTGAAATATCCATATAAGATGATCTTTAAATATTTGACTGTTGCCTTAAAATAGCTACCCTGATTTTTTTTTTTTTAAAGAACATAATTTAAAAACCGTTAGCTTATTTTTAATTTATAGTCCTTGAAAAAAAATAAGTGCCTGGCCCAATCATTTATATGCCTGGGCAAAAGCAATACATCTATATAAAAGTACAGTGATATATTTCTGTTGCTGGTTTAATGTGCTGCTCCTCGCCCTGTATGTTCTGATTCATTGGAGAGTAGCAATCATGTCGACAGGCGCTGTTCTTCAGTTCCCATCAGCGACAACTAAAGGCCAATTCAAGGTTGTGGTGGGGTCATGAATCTCACACAGTCGCTGATAGAACAATTTCCCTTCCACACAGCCTTGTCGGTGGGACACATGGGGAATAGCTGGGGAGCCTGGCTCTGTGTATCTCTATCTTCCTGCTTTTCCTTTTTGTTTCTGAGGCACTGTCTGCCATGTGTACCAGTCCGGTGCCATTAGGGAATAGAGGGCCAGTCCCTGGGAAATTGATAGGGAGAAAATTTCTAATGTCTCAAGAATTTGTTGGGGGGGGAGAAAAAACCTGTGCAAACAAGTCATCTAACAATGCATTACAGCGGGGTCAAGAGCAGAGAGAACAGGAGAGACAGAAATAAGGACCTGCTGGTTGGAAATAAGAGAGGTCTCAGGGCTTTACAAAGAAAATGTTTACATTCCAGAGACTCCATGGGTTAATTAAATAACCGAGGTGTCCATTCTTTCGTTTCCCAAATAGTGTCCGAGTGACTGAGGATGCCACCTCTGTAGCTGCTTTGTCTGTGCTCCTTCTTTGTCCCAGGCCGCCCCTCAGGTGGACCAGAAAGCCAAGCCTTACCCCGGGCAGTCCACAGGGTGAAGGCAGCTTTTAATGAAAACAAAATCCAAAGGTAGAGCATCTTGAATGGAGCTTTCATAGGTGGTATCATAACTTTTATGGGCTAAGCCTAAAGTTTCCTTCAAATGAAAGACATCTGGAAAACGGGGTGCGGGATGAGGATAAGACACTAGGTGGGTCGTGGGACAAGTTTTTCTTATGTGGATGGTTCCAAGTCACAGTATCCAAAGACATGGGGTCTGTGAGACATTAACAGCATTTCCTACAGAGGATTTAAACATAGACTTGGAATCCAGAGAGGGCACAGAGGGTTAAGAGCTGACTTAAAGGTACGCTGGTGAGTGTGAATCTGAATTCGAAGCAAGGCCTGTTGGAGTGCAGAGCCCACTCATAGTCACCAGACTCATGGCTCCGGGGTTTGTAGGTCCATACAAAGGAGCTTAACCATGCACATCCCATCCTCCTCGTGTCCCTCAGGGCTCCGAATAGTACCTGCCTTGATGGCAGGCCCGGTTCTAAGGGTAGAACTTCTTTGATCTAATGGGCTCAACTGTTTTTAAAACATTAGAAGACCAATTTAAGATGAGCGAGTGAAATGTTTTGGGTAGGTATACTCAGGCAAAGATGGAGCTAGTTGCAGCTGCCATAAAATAAGTAACCATGACTTTCTTCCCACAGCAAAGACAAAAGCTACCTAAGAGGAATCGTAATAAAAACTAATTAAACACAATAAATCCATTGGCGAGAAAAAAACCCACCACAAACAGGTCTGAAGTTCAGTTCAGGGACAGTTGTCTCATTTACCTTTCTTTCTTTTTACAAGAGCAAAAAAAGCCTTATTTTTAAAAATATGTATTTTTCCTCATTAAAAAATGAATACATTGTAATTATTGAACATTTTGGAAGTACTGAAAGAGAAAAGAAATAAATTAACCAGCCATTGTCCTACCACACTATTACTATTTTAGTGTATTTCTGGTTCACCTCTTTTGTATAATTTTATAAAATTTTTGTCAGCTTTTAAATAGTCCTCCTGCATACATAATTTTGAAAACTAATTTTTAAAATTTACCATTTCTATGTAAGCATTTTCCTATCTCCCTGTAAAACGCTAATAAATATCATTTTAATGGCTGCTTAATGTTCCAACAAGTGGATATTCCAGAGTTTACTTAATGATTCCTTTATTATAAGACATTAGGTGGTTTTCATTTTTTTGCTATTACAAATAATGTCATGATAAATATTTGGGGACATTTTCTACATTTCATATTACTTCCTGAGGCCAGATTTACAGAAGTAGGATTTCAGGGTCAAAAGGTATGAAAACATTTGACACTCCCGAGAAACACTATCATCATATTGCTTTCTAGAAGAGTTGACGCCATTTTCACTGCTACTAGCAACTAATCGAGCAAAACTGCAAAGCGACTAAGAACAGTCTATGGGGTTAGACCAGGGTTTCTCAACCTCAGCGCAATTGACCTTTTGGGCTGAATAATTCTTTATTGTGGAGAGTTGGCTTGCACAGTGTGGGATGTTTAGCAGCATCTTTGATATCTACCCACTAGATGCCAGTAACAATCTCCAGTTGTGACAATGACAGATGTCTCCAGACATTGCGAAATGTTCCAGGGAGGTTGGTGGTGGTGGTGGGGGGGGGCAGGTAAAAATCACCCTTGGTTAAAACCTATGTGTTAGACAAACTTCAACTTGCATTTGAGCTCTATCTACCTCATACTAATATGCCAATGTGAGCAGATTACTTGATCTCCTTGGCTTCTCATTTAGTCACTGTAAACTAAAAATGATCACACTCAGCTTAGGGGTTGGTTGTGAAGATTAAATAAGATAACACGTGTGAGGCATTTCACATAATGCTGGATACATGGTAAGAGCTCGTAGCCGTTTACAATGAAGAGTATCATGTTAATGCTTCTACTGTCCCATGAAAAGGCCTTTATATGTGAATAAAGGGAGATGACTGTCTCCCTTAGTAAATAATTGATATTCATTTATTCATTCAAAGTATTTATTGAGCCCTTACTACATACCAGGCATTATTCCTGGCACTAAGGACACAGCAGTGAATAAAACACTGTCCTTTCCACGTTCAAGTGGGGAGACAGACTAAGATTGAAAAAGTGAATCATATCTTATGTTAGGAAAAGGGATAAGAATTGTTTGGGAGATGGAGGAGGTTAAAATTTTAGGTGAGACAGCAACATTTGAGTCACTACTGGGAAAGCAACATTTGAGTTAAGACCCAATTTCACCACGTGTACACTGTAGTAAGAGCAAGCCAGTCAGAGGGAGTAGCAAGTGCAATGGCCCTGAGCAGGAACATGCCTAGAGTGTTCAAGGACTAACACATAGGCTAGTGTGCCTGGAGAAGGCTGGAGAAGGAATGAAGATGGTGTGTGAGTGGTTGGCTGGTGGCTTGTTGATGGGCCTTGAGTGAGATGGGAAGCCATTGGATATGATGGTTTTATATCCTTTAAAATAATTTCTGATAAGAGATCATGGAAGAAGTAACAGGTAATGTAAGACTGTCTATCCCAGGAATGTAGACTATAAGCTAAGAGTGAAGAAATGGAAAAACCTGCTGCTTCTTGTTGACAGGACTTATCCAGCCAAGCTCTAGATCTTAACCAATGTGGGAGTTCCATTTTATCTCCACTGAAAGACTTGAGTGGTTCAAATTAATGAAGATAGCTGATTGCAAGCATCTGGCATCATTATCCAAAGAGATGAGTTTGTTTTATTCTGTGTGTGTGTGTGTGTGTGATGTCCATTGCCATGGACACAAATTCTCTCCTAACAATACGGAAGTCAACCTTCTCTCCTCACTCTGTACCAGCATCAAGTCTTCTAAAGTATCCATGGAAGGTATGTCCCTTTCTCTTTTTTTCTGAAATGATCGGAAAATAAAGTTTTGGAGAGAGGGACTGAGACAATAACTGAAAAGAACAAAGTGGTGTGGAGAGGGTTGAGGGCACTCAGTGTAGCTTGTTCTTATGGCTGTACAGTGACTGCACAATCATTGAAATAAATTTCCCTGTGTCTTGGGGGATGTGGAGTGTTGACTTTCTTGGTAAGACTGTATCAGTGGTACGCATTTCTCTATTATGACTCCGATTCAAGGTGTATCCTTTACCCATGTCAACAAGCGTAAACACATGTTTGAATGTCTTTTTTCCCTTAGTCCAAGTTGATATGAATCAGAATTCATTTCAGATAAAAATCTTAACATGCACTTGAGTTCAAAGGTGAGAGTGCATTCCATTCCATTCTCATTTTATGGAGTAACTCTCTTGCCATTTCTGGCTTGGCACCTTGACTCTGTTGCAAAAGATGGTTCTCAGGAGTGCCTGCAGAGTTAGGAACATCTCTGGCCACCCCTCCCCTCACCCCACCCCCGCCTTGAAGATAAAAGGGATCAATTCCTTGATGTTGCATAAGGTTTGCAGCATTTGAGGCAATTCTGTGGATTTTAAACTTTTAAAACATCTCTTTATATTTTGAAAAGCGAAATAGTTTAATTCAATTCTATCTCCTGCTATTCATTTCAAGATTGTCACAGCAGGGTTTGCTAAAGAACCAATGACAACTACGAACCCCTTAAGAGGCAGTTTTCTTGTATAAACGTCACATAGGCAGATTGCTTGGGACTGCATTTGTTCATTTCCCAACATTCATTACCATACTTCATCTTGGATTGATTTCTTGACAACTCCAATTCATCGCTTTGTGAGCACCATCCCAAAATGGGAATTGAGTCACTGCCTCTGGCCCAGAAGGCAGCTTTCAACTCCTTGGGAGGGCAAAGATCTATATGGTCCCTTGATCCAGTCACCTGTTCCTTAGTTAGTGTCCCTTTGGCAGAGGCACCTGAGCTATTGGGTGCCGCCAACCTGTCTGATGACTTTTAAGGCTTTCCTTGGCACTAATCAACCTGCCTTATCAAAATCTTTAACCTTGAATGTGAAGAAAAGCTAGCTGTTTGTGTAGCCATAAATGCTTCCTCCCAACTGATCAGTTCCCACCCTTGTATTAGAAAGGTAGAAATGTCTACTCTTTGTGTCAGTGCTGCTCTGTGAAGTGGGACAGGAAAACAGATGATTTCAGTGGCTTCAGGAAGCATCCAAAACGGTAGCGGGGTCATTCTTTGGCTTCATGGTGTAGGGCTTGGTTTGTGATCATTGCCATGGGAGACCCGACCTTAGGACCAGGAATGGAGTTGTGGCAAGTGGCATAAAAGGGTCCCTGAAACAGGAATATGCAGATATGGGTTCAGCTAGCTCTTGCTTTATGACATAGATTTACCCTCTTGGGTGCAGAAATATTGGACTCGAACCGATTGAAAAATCTATCTATGCTATTTGTATAATTATATAATTAGACAATCTATACCACTATAGATCAAAAAATAATCTATTCTAATTTGCTGAATCCTGAGAGGAAAAAAAAAATGGAATTCAAATATTTTCTACTACTGAAACCATGACCCGAATCGTTATCACCACCAAGCCTGCCCACCCTGGTAAACACACACTCTGGGAAGGGAGAGAAGATGCAAGATTGAGTCAGTGAATGAGGACTGACTGATAAAAATAAGGACCAAAGGATAAAAAAGGAATATCAAATAATTCTGTGCAGTAAACCCGACTAAAGCCAAATGATATCAACCCTCCTTTTTCAATCAAAAACTAAGCATTCTGCTAAATAAAACAAAATGATTTGGGGAAATGCAAGTCACTTTAGTGGAAATACAATATTCCAATTTAAGAGTAACTCACATATAATCAAGTACGTGAGAGACAGTGGGGTTCAAAATGTCCTTTTAATCTGTAGTAAACCAAGCATTATAATGAGAGTAGTGTCTAAATAGCTTTCCCCTTCTTGTGGTCCACACCAAAGAAGATGAATAGCCTGGCTTAGCTACAGAGAAGCAGCCTCCAAAGCAGGGAAGTAAATGTGTCCTTCCTCTGGGAAAATGCTGGGAACCAAGAGGGTTTGTAAACATCAAGGGACAGGTGTATCCTTTTTTTTTTTGCTCTTCACAGTTGAGGATCTGGAACATTCCAGGCTGCCCCCAAAATTGGCAGCAAAAAAGGTTAACCAGCTGTAAAAGAATGGAAAGGGCATATCTAAAGGGGCAAACTCTTTCATGCCCTAGGGATTCTTTGGGCTCTAGTGAGAGACTGTGTCCACCTCACCCTCTCCTAGCCTGAGGGAGAGCTGCAGCTAGCCGGCGCTGGGGCTTAGAAGTAGATCCATAGCGGCTTCTCGGCTTGTTTTCCAAACAAGTCCAAATCAGAGACAGATCAAGATTGAGCTCACACAGAGGATTTTTAGGCATGGGGGTAAACTCGAATTTTCTGATTAGAGAAATGAGAGCTAAGGCAAGAGAGTGCTAAATGAAAGATTCCAGGCAAAAACATCAGGGCCGGTTGCCAGCTCCCAGACTGAGCTTGGCAGACAGACAGTGGAGTTCTGACAGGGAGTTTCTCTGTGCATTTTAGAAGAAGGCAAAATGGATCTAAATGCAGCGAACCTATTGATTTATTCTCTTTGTACTGGACATGGCTTTTTATTAAAGAAAGCAGATATTCAATAGTGTTAACTAGTAATGGGAATTGACTTTTCACTAATTGCACAGACCTTGGCATTAATACACTTTAATGGAACCTGGGCTCTGCATCCCTCAGATCAATCCTGAAGTTTTTCTCTAACTCTTTCTGGTCAAAGGACATGAACAGCATTGTAACTGAGGGAGACCTTTTTAAAATCTTCCTTTCTTTTTTTCTTTTTTTTAATTCGTGGGATGAATAGGCTGAGGGACTTTCTTTTATTCCAGGGGACTAGAGAGAGGGATAGTTCGTAGAAAATATATAGAAACTCTGCAGTCTGAACTGACTGTGGAGTTTGGTGTCAGCTGTTTAGAATTCAGTTGTGAATGCTGGAAAAGAGTTTGGCTCCCCATGTACCTGGCTGGGTCCTACCCTTGCTGGATTCTCTGAGGCAGAAGACTCATCACTTATTTATCACTCATTGCTGGATTTATTAAAAGTAAATAGGATCCCTGACAGATACTGAGTTCACACACAGACCTGGAACCAAGGATGTGAGAATATATGTTGCTCTCACGAACCTCTAATAGAATCTGACCTCACCCAAAGGCAAAACAGCATGGGATACTAGATCCTGCCAGGAAGAAGGACATTCCTGAAATTCCCACGATGGCAAATGTCCCATTCTCTAGGACTCATTGCTAGATTCTTCCTCTGGGCAGGCAGGGCAAAGATGACCTTCTAAGACAACGATGTTTCAAATCCAAACCATGAGACTGGGAGGTTCTCAAAGAGAATGTATCTTATTCATCTTTGAATACAATACCCAGAGTCAGAGTGGGAAACCCGTTTAATTCATGCCTTTACCTCCTTCTAGTTGTGTGGCATTAAGTGAGCCAGGCTCTGTGAGCTGCTATGTCTTTATCTAAATAGAAAAGAAAGGAAAAAAAAAAAAAAAAAAGGTAATTGAAACACATGCTTTGCAGAGTTGTTGTGAGATTAAGTAAGATACAGTATGTAAAGCTGTTACTCATTACACTCAAAGCTTTTTAGCTCACTGAGGGCACATAGTAAACTCCTGTGAATGACAGTTATGACTTCATCATCTTCGAATCCTTTGAGCTTCGACATTGGGCATTTGGTAAATGGAAGTTTGGTGAACGAGTTCATTCTTCGCTTCAACTATTTCAATGCCTGCTCTGTATCAGCCATGGCTCTGCCGTGCACAGACAGAACGCATTCCCTGACCTCATGGAGCTTACGGTTTGGTGGGGATACAGGCAATAAACAAATACATGAGTGATGAATGAGTAAACTATCTGAAATGTAATTTAGGATAGTGGTAAGTGCTGCGAAGGAAGTTAAGTAAGAAAAAGGGGTAGAAAATGACTGTGTCTGTGGTCAGAGAGAGAAGGGCGGGGGTACTGGGGAGACAAGTGAATAAATGGGCAGAGGTTTCTTCAAGTACCTATAATGCACCTTTCCCAGCTTGTTTTAATTCCTCTGACCATGTGCTAACTCAATAACTTCTCTCCTTACCTGATGGATTTTTGTGCTATAGAGTTTCTCACTATGTAGTGAGGTGACATAACTCCTTATCCAAACCTTCTTATGCCTTGCATCCTTTTTCCTAAAGTGTCCCCCACCCAAACCCAGGAGTTCACCTCAGAAATGAAGACTACAACCTGGGAATTCTTCTACAACATATTTGCCTTCTGGAAGGGGACAGCTATGGATTGGAGATGTCTCGAGCTTGGAAGGAGTCTTTGCTTTCTATTTGGCTCTGCAAAGGATCACAAAACTAGACTGCCATATTGAATTATTTTCAGCAGTAGAAATTCTTCGGTGCCCCATCTCAGACCAGGCTCTAATTTGAAAGTAATAACATTTGGGCAAAGCTCAGATGCACTAAGTTGCTGCCGAGGGCTTGGTGGGTTTTGAGGTAATTGGTTTTACTCAGTTGCTGATGCTTCACTTGGACAAATGAGAAATCAAACTACAGCTCAGTTTGCAGAAAAGCCCATGTCAGCAGTTTATTCTGACTACTATTTCAGAGCTTGTTATGTTATTGGCAATAAAATGCAACTAATATACTGTTAATTAATATTGCATCCTACAGCTAATTTATCACATTATTAATCAGAGTGATAAAGCCAAGGAAAATGCGGCTCACCTTTCTTGTCTTTTCATCTCTTTCAAACACTTGTATTTATGCACAAATACATGTTTTGGTCAACACTGCCAAGTGTTTGGCTGTTCCTGGATGAGCGTATTCTATTTTCAAACAGTAACTTGCCCCTCAGGAATATTTTATTTAGCAAGACAGGACTTAAAGTGAAAGGGTAACCATTTCTGATCATAACCTTGGCTTTGTGCTTCTAGTAATTATCCTTTAATTGCATTACCCTATTTGAAATAGAGTTGTAATTGGAAAAAAACAATTTGACATTCCCTGATGCTTACTCTGACATGCACTATTTGCTTTTTATTCAAATGTAAATTTTCTCCATAATACTATCAAAGAAAGAAAAAAAATTAAGCAAAATTGAAATGTCAGTTGCAATTTCTGACATGCAGGCAGTGTCATTCACTCGTGCTGTCTGGAAGGCAAGACTTTCGGCTCAGATGGAAAAAAAATCAAGCTATGAAATCAGCATGCTCTGAGGAGAGGGAGAGATGGATGGCAGAATCACAGATTTATCCCTTTGGGATATGTGTCCACTTTGCACAATGGCTTCAAAATATCAAACAAGCTACCAGCTACAATTTTTGGATGAATAATCCTTTCTGTTTTATAATAAAAAAATGTTTTTCCTTAAAAACTGAAGGATAATAAACTGACTCTAGACCTATTTCACCTTAGGCTTCTTGAGGGTGTAATTTTAATTTGGAACATGTGATAGGCAGCCTCTAAAAAGTCTCCAGTGATTTTAGACTCCTGACAGTCCTGCCCTTTTGTAATCTTTTCCCTTTGAGTGTGGTCTGGACCTTTTGACTTGCTTCTAATGAATAGAACATGGCAAAAGTCATGGGATGTCACTTCCAAGATTAGGTTACGCAAAGTGCTGTGGCTTCTGCCTTGGGCTTCTCTGTTTTGCCCTCTCATGTGCTCACTCTGAGGGAAGCCAACTGCCATGTTGAGACCTGCCCTCTGGAGAGGCTGTGTGGTAACCGAGAGAGGTCTCTGGCCAATAGCCAGTAGGGAATGGAGGCCCTCATCCAACAGCCCATGAGGAACCCAGTCTTGCTGAGAGTATGGAAGTGAATCATTGCTCAGTTGAGCTTTCAGATGAGCCTGCAGCCCCAGATGACACCTGACTGCAATCTCTGGAGAGACCTTAAGTCACAGGCATCCAGTTGAGTGACAACTGGATTCTTGACCCACAGGAATTATGAGGTAATAAGTGTTTGTTATTTGAAGCTGCTAAGTTTCAGGGTAATTTGTTATATGGCAATAGATAACTAACATAGGGCAGGAGAGAATGGTTATTAAACAAATAAATAATTGTAGATATGTTTGGCTTGCCATGTTATTTGGTAGGGAAAAACATGAACAGTGATGGAGGAGAACAACAACTATGCTATTTTCTTAGTATATTCCCTCAAATAAGTCACATAACCTTACTGTGTGCCTCAACTTTCTTATCTTTATCATAGGTATCATTTACTCACAAAACTTTTGTGAGTTGGAAATGAAATACCAAATGCAAAAGCAATTAGAAAAGTTCTAAGTACTGTACATATCTGAAATGATTAGTACTAAAAATTTCTGGTACTTTCGACAATAACCCTCTCAGTCCAATATGCAGTGTAGAACTCGTGGCATAGTAGAATGAGGCCTATGTCTCAGTAGACCCGGATTCTAATCCAGGCTTTTCCACTGCATGGCTACAAGACCTTGACAAAGCCACTTATGCTCTATCACTTTCAACTTCCTGACACTGAGAGAAAGGGAAATAGAACAGGTAAGTTTTGATCAGTAATGGCAGCCTAAAAGCATGGGTATAGTAATTGGGACTCTGGTCAAAAGTAACAGAAACCCACCTGAAATAGATTATCTCTAGGATCTACTCTAGGTTTAAAAATACTGATTTTTAGTATTTGTTTGGGTTTTGCTAGGTTCCCAACAGAATGTGATTGTAATTTTCCTTCACCTAGGACATTTATGTGTCAGGATGAGTGCAAAAAATACATTTCTTGAGAGGGTGGCTAGCTAAGTGAATCAATTATATGTGCAAATACTGAGCAAAGGTATTAGAACAATGAGGTCTAAATGACAGGCATGACAGAGTTGACTACCAGTGCCTACTTTTGGTCATCTGATTCTTCATTCAACGTAACTTCCAACACTTACTTTCATGTAGAAACAGTGTCTTTATTTCAGGGGGTCTTTATTCGTAGACACCTGAAGTCTGAATTTTGCAGCTATGACCTTAAGGATATCACAGGGCCAGGCAAGCCCTTGCATGACCCTGAATATAGGTGTCTCCTACTTGCCTCCCCTCCTCACTTGCTTCATCCTAGTCTTGGCCCAAGTGTTATTTCCTTTGGTCCCTCCAAACATAGGCATTACCCCCTTTCTTGTAGGCAGAGTTGAACGTTCCCTAACCAGTTCTGAAGATCCTATGAAGGTTTCCTTAATCACATCATCCTCCTCACTGGCTTTCATCAATAACCCGAAGTCGAAGCTTTGGGTCACTTCCTCATGTAAGAAGGTATTGGGGAAAATATACTGGATTTGGAGACAAAAGATATGGGTTGAAATTTAGATTCTGGCAGGAAATAACTGGGGGGATTTAGGCAAAAATTCTTGTGAGTCAGCAGTTAATTAATCCAGGCCTGACTTTTCTCTTCTGTAAAGTAAGGAAGAGCATAACCACCCTATCTTCCTGCATGTTTTGTGGATTAGGTGAAACACTGATTGAAAAATTATTTTGAAATTTGTAATAGTAGTGTGTAAGTGCTTCCTGTGATCATTAAGGGCTAACACATTGTTCTCAGTGTTAGCAGTGATGAGATCATCTGTTCAATCCTTAGGACACGGAAAAGAATGGGAAAATGTTGAGTAAGTTTTAATTGATGAGCACAGGGTGAGGGCACAGGTATATGAATCATGACCCTTAGATCAAAAGTGAAAGAAGTCCAATTCAGAATAGTTTAGGTAAAAGAATGGGCATTACTCATAATCTAGAGTAGAACGAGGGTGGATTTAGTCCTCAGGGAAAATTGGAAAAGGACTCAACCAAGAGACTTGACTTTTCTCCTGGGGCAGTGCCCTTCTCTGCTATGTAGACTGTCTTCTTCCCTGGACTGGGACCCTGGCTGATGGGTGTTCCCTCTCTTCAAGTTCTGTTGCTTCCACCACCGAAATGAGGCACATCCTCTCCTTAGTTTCAGCTCTAAGCATTCCAGGGAAGGATGCTGATTGGCTGGGCAGAGGTGCCCATGAGTGGACCAACTGAGGCCGGGGAGGCAGAATCCCCAGGGGAACACCTCAAAGCTGCCTTTCCCAGAGGGGTGTAAACCCCTGGGAGCAACCCTCTGAATGTCCCCTGTGGTGAGGCTGACCGGGTGGCTGGGCTGCCACACACAGTCCCTCAGCTTGTACACAGTGCCCTACACAATAGCCCCACTGGCCTGGGGAGAAAGCTAACTGCCATCCAGCTGCATGAAAGCACTTCATTTCTCAAGGAAATATACCCCCAAAAGGTGGCAGTGAAAGCAATCTTGAAAAATGTTTGTCTTCATGAGAGGGCATGGCAAAATTCCACTGGGAGAAAGGATATGCCCATGTCAGAGAAGCCCTTCTCAGTCCTTCATCAGAGCCTATGAGTGAAGGCCCTGGCCTGGGATGGGCAATAATTCCATCCCTCCCCCTTTCATACTGAGGTAGCGGAATGGGAAACTCCACTCAGCCACTAATATGAACGGGAAAACTACAAACTAGGGGTTCCTTTTTCACACATTAGAGAAATGATTGCCCTTCCCGATGTTGTTGGAGGCATATTGCAACTTGTCTGAGTTGCTAATGTAGGAGGACCCCCGTCACCTTCGTTACTGCTTGCCAGGATGATGAAGTGCACCGAATCCACTCCATCCCTCCTGCAGAATGCTGCTGGGTTAATCTTCCTCAAGCCCACAGGCTCTCATCCTCTCTCCACTGCCTGCATCCCCGCATCTGGGCACCTAAAGCCCCTCACACTATGGCTAAAATCTGCCTTTCCAGGTCCATCTCCTACTTTCTCTCTAGTCTATAAATATAGACCTTGTTCTCCAATATGTCCATCTGGGTCTCCCCTCCATGGCTCCCCTGGCAGGCAGAGGAATGTGCTCCCTTTCACAACCTTCCCTGGTTATTCTCTGTGAAACCTTTCCTGACTCCTCCAAGTAGAAATGTCCTCTCCTCCTCTGACTCCCAGAACTGATGGTTGGTACTTCCTTATGGCACTCACTATACTCTGTCTTAAGTAATATTTGTACTTGTTCCATTCCATTCTTTCAGGGAAAAGATCCTTGAAAGAAAGTTTTTAAAAAATGGTGGTGGCAAATATGTAGATTTATTATGTGCTGACACCACTGCCTATTTGAAGTTATATGATACTCAGTACAGATGAAAAATGTTTACAGATGAAAAATTGAGGCACACAGAGGTTTAGGAACTTGCCCAAGGTCACACAGCTAAGTCAGGATCTGAACCCAGGTAGCGTACCTCCTTGAATCCATGTTCCTGACCACGATTACACTTCCCATGGAGGTAGAAGTGCATTTGCTGCAAAGCCAACAAAGCCCCTTCCAAGACAATGCACTTAATTTTTATGCAGAGCATTTGCAAGGCATTCCCAGCCATGTCACTGGATCCTTCCAACAACCTGAAAGTCAGGCCTGGTCATTGCTGCTTTTACAGATGGCAAAACTGACCTCAAAGACAATGATTGATTTTGCTTAAGGCCACCAAGCTAGTAAGTGATGGATCTGGAGCTGAAATTCAGGGTTTCTGATCCCATATATCATGCTTCCTCTACTTAGGTATTTGCTGCCTGTGGGTTCTGAGAGCCTTTCCAGCGCTTAGTGGATGGCACTCCTCCTCGCTCCCACCCCACGCAGACCCATTTGAAGAGCACTCCATCACAGGCAACAATTATCTAAATTGAAGTTGTCCATCCTGCCTTTTAAGTTCTTCTCCAGATAATGAACCTTTTCAACCAACACAGGGTGCTTGATGTTAATCACACAGAGAAATGCAACTCAATCTGTTCACCTTCAAATAGATAGAGCCTAAAAGGTAGAGGAAGTGCATTTAACTTCCAAGCCCTCATCTTGATAATTTCTTAGGGGACACTTCTTCAACTGCCTGTATTCCAGACACTTTCAAAGCCCTCAAGCAATTGCTAAATGATAATAGAAATGTGTTTGCCTGTATCTAGACGTTTTTTGGTAAGTAGCCCATAATTGATCATTCTGCATTACAGAAAGCCTGGAGAATTATATTATATAGAAGGGACCAGCTTTTCAGCGGGTATGTAAATATATTCCCAAAGCAGAGGAGCCCTGGATCCTGTTAGTAACGTCTAAGCACTGACCCTGGAGAAATCACTATGTCCAGTCATATCCACGGACATGCCGACTCTAAGTGTCATGGAGGTGAGTACC
Organism: Leptonychotes weddellii; assembly: GCF_054177405.1. Taxonomy (NCBI): domain Eukaryota; kingdom Metazoa; phylum Chordata; class Mammalia; order Carnivora; family Phocidae; genus Leptonychotes; species Leptonychotes weddellii. The sequence continues at coordinate 25,737,293 of NC_138379.1, forward strand.
TCCACCAGCAAGGCCCTTGTCTTCTTTCCCAGACTTAAGTCGTCAGTGGGAAAAAGGTAAACAGGGGCAGTAGTTAAGAACTCAGTCTATGGAGTTAGGTCAGCCTGGGTGTGACTCCAGCTTCACCCCTTACCAGCTGTGTGGCTTATGCGTGTTGTTGAACTCCATTCATTGATTCGACAAATGTTTCCTGAGTATGTAGAGGGTAGCCAGTGTTGTAGGTACTGAGACAAAGGAGTGAACAAAACAGAACTACCTCATCAAGCTTTCATGTGTCTGCAAAATGGAAATAATTGAAGCACCTATCTTCGATGGCTGTTTAAGGGTTACAACACAAGTGTGGGACCGCGCTCATACTTACTACTGCAAAAAATAATAAAGTAATCTTTTACTTTGAGTCTAGATTTTAAAAAAATATCTCAGGGTTGTTCATGTGTTTATATTTCAAGCCTCTCTAAATTCTGTTTTTCAGGATATTTTTGAGGGGTTTCCCTTGATGGGGCCTGACAGTAAATGGTTTCTGGTGCTTTAGGCCATGTGGGTGGGAATCGTGGCAGGAGGTGGGGCCATGGGAGGGGAGAAGTGCATTTGGCAAATCCAGCCATGGGAGGGAGAAGCAGGCTTCCTGCTGAGCCGGGAGCCCGATGTGGGACTCGATCCCAGGACCCTTGGGATCATGACCTGAGCCAAAGGCAGTCGCTTAACCAACTGAACCACCCAGGCGCCCCAGATGAAGTGTTTACCTAAATCCCTGATATTGTGGCTCACATTCATTTTGTTTCCTCTTGCGCTCCAGGTCTCAGTGGTGGGGGGTTGAGTTGGATGGCCCAGCAGAGAGATATGCACTTCTACCCAGGTCTGGGTACCTGTGCTCTCTCTCGGGCCTCCGTGGGATGCACCACAACCCCAGGTCCGTGTGCTGGCCCATCTCTCCTTGGTACACAGACACAGAACCACTCCTTTTCTGATAGCCAAGCAGCTGTTCCTCCCTCCCATTCCCAAAGAATCACACTTTCCTTCCTTTGTCTTTTTATCATTAGGAATCCATTCCCCAGAAAGGTCTGGTATCCATTTCCTTGTCTTCAAACTTTTGAGATGGGGTGAAACAAGAGTCACAGTCAAATCTTTTTTTTTTTTTCTTTTTAAGATTTTATTTATTTGAGAGTGAGCAAGCGAGTGAGAAGGTGCAGACACGAGCCGGTGGGGGTGGGAGGTGGGATGGGGGGAGGGGGAGGGGCAAAGGGAGAGAAGCAGACTCCCTGCTGAGCAGGGAACTCCATGGGGCTCCATCCTGGGACTCCAGGATCAAGACCTGAGCCAAAGGCAGATGCTTTACTGTCTGAGACACCCAGGTGCCCTGTCATGGTCAAATCTTATGAAATTGCCAATATCAGCTGTTTTTTGAGAAGAAGGAAGGAGGGCAGGTAGGCAAGCTTGAAGAAGCCAGGGCTAGAATTTGGTAACAACTCATCTGTTCTGCTCTCTAATAATAGTTATTATAGTTGATTGGATGCTTCCTCTGTACCAAGCAGTGAGCTGAGCAAAGGTTTACATATATCATCTCACTTAATGATCACAACTGAATGAAGTCCCTCCCCACTACCCCCACTGTATTGAATTATTCCCATTTTAAGGACACAAAAAATGAGGGTCAGAGTTGTCAAGAGACTTGCCGAAGTCCTTTAACGTTTGTCCACAAGAGCCATGCCTCATCTGCTATATGAGGGGATACAAACCATTGGCATCAACAACTTCCACCACCTTTTTGTAATGCTGCATTTTTGTGATTAGAGTGTTCAGTATAGGAAGTTTGAAAACTGTACAACATATGATAGAAAAAAATGAAAAATAACATCCAACCAAAGATAAGTTCTCTTAGCATTTTGAGGTTCCTGTTTTTCTGCTTTATTTTGCTTTTTAACAATTTGGAGTTGTCCTGTTTACCTTGTTTTGTACTCTGCCTTAAAAAAAAATAATTAACCTCATGACCATTGCCCCATGTCATTAAAATTTTTCCACCCAACCTATTTGGTTGCATTATGTTGATACATAAATATTATACCATTAGTTATTCAACAGTTTTCCTCTAGTTGGAAAATTAGTTTGCAAATTTTGCTATTATAAGTGTGATGAGCATCATCGTACAAAATCTCTATTTTTAAGCCCCTGGTGGCAGCCATGTTTGTCATTTAGAGGTGATTTCCCTCCTGTGAGAAGTGTCATCACTTACATCTTCTGGTTGTTTAGTCATGATGACCTTCATGGGTCAATGGAGCTGACACGTTGTACCTGCTGGGAGTAGACACAGCTGGGCCTGGGGCGTGAGTACCCAGACCAAAGGCCAACAGCAAGCAAAGTGGCAGAACCTGCAGCAACTCCCCTTTTGCTGTTCTGGGCTCAGCTTGTTAAGGGTTTCCCAGGAGGAGGGATGAGCAGAGTAGAGAGAGGAGAGCTCATGTGTGGCTGCTTTCACCTCTGAGAGCTCACCACCCCCTGCCACAGAGCCAGCTCCCCTTGGCACCTGCCTTTGGCACCTGTGGCTCTTGCCTCCTGGGGCCCAGGGTCTGAACTCTGCACTTCCTGCGGCCCCCAAGCCTTTGCTTTCCTTAGGCAGCAGATTCTTACCTACCAAAGACAAAACAGAGGACAGCAAACAAACACTTCCTTTTATTCCTTTTCTCCTTCATTTCTAAAACCTTATTCTTACTTGGTCAAACTCCCTTCCCTCACTCAAAGAAAGGAGGGGACTAGCTTCTTTTATTGGGGGCAGGGAGAAGAAAGGAAGGGAAGAAGGTAGAAATATACCTAGTGAACTACATTACCAGTTTATTTCCAGCTTCCTGCTTTTCCTAAAGTGTAACTTTTTTTATATTTTAAAATATTTATTCAACAAAATTGACTGAATGTGTAGTATGTGCCAAGTGTTTTTGCTTAATGCAACAGAGGATGGAAATGACCAAGGCTCATCTTAAAAGAAAATTTCATATAACTTTGCTCTGTTTGGCTGCTTTTTCAGAAATGTAGAACATTGCCATTTACTGAGCATCTGTGTTAGGTTCCGAAGCGGGCACATTTAATCCTCACAACGTTGTTATCCTGTAGGTACCACTATTCAGAAATCTGAGGTCTCTAGAAACTAAGTAACTTGTGTGAAGTCATAAAGCCAGGAAGGAATAGAGACAGTACTCAAATTCAGGTTTTTCTAACACCAAAGCCCATGCTCTTTTCTCTGGATTGTAGAAATACTTATAATTGAAGTGTGGACTGGTTCTAGAATATTCCACTACAATCTACTTCAATAAAGTATTTGATTTTCAGTTGAAAGAACAACTTATATAAAAATGAAGTGGTTGAGAAAGAAAACTTTTCTCTTCTCCATATAATATTTAGAAGAAACATTTTCCTCCCAAAGGACTTAAGCAAAGGGTGCTCAAGCAAATGGCACTCCAATTTAACCTTAAGAAATTTTGTTTCTAAATGTACACTTTGTCCAAACAGGTTGGAGGCAGTTTGTAGTAAAACATCGCCCTCTTCTGGGCATATGGGTATCGTACAACGGAGATGGATACAAAGGATTTAAACGTCAGAACAAAAGTACAGTTAGGTGCCCAATGACACAATGAAAGGCTGTTATCATTTATCAGGTGTATATCTAACTCTTCAAAGTGACTCCTCAGAATGGAAGCAGAAAGACATTTTGGAACTGGCCAAGCAATAATTTTCTGTCCATTTTTCTGGAGGTGTCTGAATGCTGGGGACTCCAGGACACACCTTAAGGAACCTGTAATACCTAACTAGAATCGTAATTATAATAACAAGCCATAATAATTCCTAAACCATCAGAATCAAATAGCTACAGTGAATCCTGAATAGGAAGAAGTTCACATTCATAAACTGAATGGAAAAAGAATACAGTGGCTGTAAGTCAGCATTTGAACTTCGGAGTCAAATAGACCCCATTTGAATCCCTTCTCTCTCATTTATAAGCTATGTGACCGTAGGCAAGTTATTAAATTATTTGAGCCTCAGTTTCTTCATTTGTTAAATGATAATTATAAAAGTAGCAGCTTAAGTGAAATAAGCCAGGCAAAGACAAATATTGCATGGTAACACTTACATGTGGAATCAAACAAAAAGTCAAAACTCTTGGAAATAGAGCATGGAAAAGTGGTCGCCAGGGCCTGGGGGTGGGGGCGGTGGGCAGGGGGACCAGTTTACCAGGGAAATACGGAGAGGTTGGTAAGAGGGTACAAACTTTCAGCTATATGATGAATAAGGTTTGAGGATCTAATGTAAAACAGGGTGACTATAATTGCTAATACTGTACTGTGTAACTGAAAAGGTAGCAGCTAAGTAGGACAGGTGGGAAGATGAAATGAGAGAACACCCAACAAAGGTAGCATGTTGCTAAGAGTTAGACTCAGTATGTGTGAAATGGTACTATATTATTAGGTCTGTCCCAATTATTAATTGTATAGAATTGGTTCTTTTAAATTTGAAGCACAAACGTCAACAAAGTAGAAGTATAAAAA
>NC_138379.1:25741924-25803544 GCF_054177405.1 Leptonychotes weddellii
CTGCTGCTTCCCCCTGCTTGTGCTCTCTGTCAAAAAAAAAAAAAAAAAAGTCTTAAAAAAAAAACCCTCAGAAATATGCCAACCTGTGAAATTCATGGCAAAAATAATCAATGCTTTTTTTCGTTTAATTTCAAAACTGAAAAAAAGTTTTAAAAATACATCAGTATAGAAAATAAAAAAAAATGAAAGCATCCAAATATCCTTATCATAAGTGATTTAGAATATCCAGCTTCTAAAATACTATCAAGTATCAGAAAGTCCCTGTACATTTAGTTTTTTGGCACTATTATCATTGGAAGTGACATACAGAAAATGTTGAACTGTGCCTTGTTCACCCTTTTCTGGTAGAACCACTGCCTCACATTCTCTACTTCAACATACAGAATTAAGTGTCCACGACAACTACAGAGTAAGCAGCTTCTGCAAGAATTTGGAGGAGGAATAAAGATGTGGCTGTAGGTCACAGCTACTTGTGCTCCTTCTTTAAAATGCATATACAGGGCGCCTGGGTGGCTCAGTCGTTGAACGTCTGCCTTCGGCTCAGGTCATGATCCCAGGGTCCTGGGATCGAGTCCCACATCGGGCTCCCTGCTCGGCAGGAAGCCCGCTTCTCCCTCTCCGACTCCCCCTGCTTGTGTTCCTGCTCTCGCTATCTCTCTGTCAAATAAATAAATAAAATCTTAAAAAAAAAAGAAAAAAAATGCATATACATTCCAAGGGCATGAGTTTCAAACAGGCCATTTTACCCTTGAGCTCTGGTGGTTTTTATCTTTGGATGAAGAGAGTTAACTCTTCATCTGGTCACTACCTTGTATTCACTTAATGGCCAATCACGGGAAAAAAGTGAAAATGACTGGCTCATGTGACTGGATAGTTCAGGATTGACTTCAGACATAGCTGGATCCGGGTATCCAAATCCTGTCTGTCTGTCTGTCTGACTGTGGCTTCTGCTTTTACCTATGTTGCTTTCATTCTAAGGCTGATTCTTAAGTGGTGTCTGGATAAGACACCAATAGATCCAGTCCTAAATCTGTAACATTAGAAACTCTCACTGAAAAATGAGTATCTCTTTTTCTCTGGGCCCAGCAATGCTGATGTTTATTGGCTTTGATCGGATCAGCTAATCGTGTATTCACCCTTGAGACATTCACTAAGTTTGGGGAGATGCTGCACTCTCAAAGGCCAGGACTCGGTGATGTGCCCACCCCAAGAATCACAAAGTGAGGTCAACACCACCTGAACACAGGCTGAGTATGAGGGTGGTTGCTCAAAGGCAAATTTTGGTGCTAACACCAAAAGGAGGGATTGATACTAAGTATGCAAAACACTACTGAGCTTTAACCAGGGTGGTGAAAACAAAATAAAAATGAACAACAAAAAACCAAAGCAGATTCAAGAATGTTCCAAGGAGGAGCTAAATGGATTTGATAACATGAATAGGAGAAAGTAAAAATGATTGAGTTACATATTCACTGACTCACCGAAGGCCAGAGATATAGAAGAAGAAAAAAAATCTAATGAAGAAATTACACTCTGATTTAGAGCCAGGATCTTTCTGGGAAACAATCTGGAATAGAGACTAAATGGGTTATTGTGTTAGCCAGGGTTCTCCAGAGACATGAAAGAAGGTGTGTATAGATTGAGAGAGACGGAGAGAGACACACAGACAAACACACACAGATTTTTTAGGGAATTGGCTCACATGATTGTGGGGCTAAGTCCAAAACATGTAAAGAAGAGTTGATGCTGCAGCTCGAGTCTGAAAAGGCAGTCGAGAGGCAGAATTCGTTCTTCATTGGGGTTCATCAATATTTTTAAAACCTTCAATTGGTTGGATGATGCCCACTCACGTTACGGAAGGTAATCTGCTTAATTAAAAGTCTACTGAAGGGCGGCGCTTGGGTGGCTCAGGCGTTAAGTGTCTGCCTTTGGCTCAGGTCATGATCCCAGGGTCCTGGGATTGAGCCCCACATCGGGCTCCCTGCTCGGCAAGAAGCCTGCTTCTCCCTCTCCCACTCCCCCTGCTTGTGTTCCCTCTCTTGCTGTGTCTCTCTCTGTAAAAGAAATAAACCTTAAAAAAAAAAATTTAAAAAAAAAGTATACTGATGTATATGTTAATCACATCTAAAAAATACCTTCATAGCAAATCTAGAGTAATGTCTGATGAAAAACTGGATACCATCGTCTAACCGAGGTGCCACAGAAAATCAACCATCCGTCACCCACTTGAATTCTGAGTGATCTCCACACTGAGCCAGAAGGGAGTTTCCTTCTCAGTGCTCAAGCCAAACCCCAGACCAATTAAACCAGGTATCTGGGGGTGAGGCCCATATAAAGGTATTTTTTTGATGTTCCACAGGTTACTCCAGTGTGCTTCCAAGGTTGAGAACCACCGTTGTAGAGCCGTTTTTCAAGGATGGTTTCCAGACTAGCCACTTCAACCTCACCTACAAACCTTACCTACGAAGGTGATAGAAATGCTAATTCTCTGTCCCTCCTCCAGACCTACTAAATCAGAAACTGTGGGTTCAACCCTAGCCCTGCAGGCTGGGGTTTAACAAGCCCCTCAGGTGATTCTGATGCTTGCTCAAATTCGAGAACCACTGGTCTAGAGTTCTTCAATGACACAATGCTAACACGTGCAGGAGTGTTAACACTACACCTCCTCCACTCTCTAGTCTCTTAATCAGAAGAGCAGGTCTGTTAGTAAGTCTCCTTGGGTGAAAGAACTCATTAAGGTTTTCTTAAGTAATCGAGTGTTTGTTGCAAGGATATGTAATGAAAATTATGGAATCTTGACTTTGCATTGAGAGTGGGCATTTTCGAGATACAACAGATGTACGAATCTGACAGCAGCTCTGGGGACTCACTGACAGCTCGAGAGCTGTTGCCTCCCAAGTGTGTAGGTCTAGAACCCTAGCGTGCCTTAGCGATTCTGTCCTTTCATGTCCCCTTATACAAACCACCGAATTCTTTCTCCTCTATCTAGTCTAAAGTTTTGAGAGCATCTGATTGGCTCAATCTCTTTCACCACTTGGTGATGATGTTTCCTTAACATGTGCCCAACTTGTAAGCTTTGCTGGCCAAACTGGCTTCCCTTGGGCCAGGTCTCTTACCAAAGTCAACCAGTTGGGACCAGGGGAAAACAAAATGCAGAGTAAGAATCTCCTAGGGCCATTTCCCTACCTAAAGGTCTGAGGGCCCTAACATGGGCTGTGGGTATGTCACACAGTGGGAAGCTTGGTCTGTTAAGGATGTTTAGCTGTTCTCTGACCCTTAAATCTATGTGAAGTTCTTTGATACAAAAAGACATCGAGGACAAATTAAGCATTTATTCAACTATAACTTCTGGGGATGAGTTGGAAACTTTTACAGAAAAACTTTGGAAATGTTTTCCTTTCAATATTTGCTATAGGGAAGTCTTGTGGCCAAGTTTAGAAAAGCCATAAGCCATGTTATTTTGGAAAATCATCTTATTTGCATGCACCAGATTGTAGGGCCTATATTTTATGCAGAGTGCTCTTTGCATAGTCTCCTTCACTAAGGCATAAATGATGAAAGCATGTTGGTAATTTTAAAAACCTCATTTACCAAAAAACCAAAACAAACAAACAAAAAAACCCTCAAGTGATAGTTTTCTCCAGATCATCAGATTGGCCCTCCAGGCTCCATTTTAACAACTGATCTGGGGCGCTTGGGTGGCTCAGTAGGTTATGCATCCGACTCTTGATTTCGGCTCAGGTCATGATCTCAGGGTCATGAGATAGAGCCCTTTGTGGGGCTCCTTGTTCAGCTCAGAGTCAGCTTGAGAGTCTCTGTCTTTCCCTCTCCCTCTGCGCCCCCCTGCTGGTGGGAGGACTTACGCTCGTGCTCTCTCTCTCTCAAATAAAATCTTAATGAGACCTGATCTGATTTCACTATACTAAGCTGAACTGAAAAACGGGAAAGTTCAGTCCAAATCAAAATGGTAAACTAACCTCTGGGGAAGGCATGAGTTTGTTATTTAAAACCCTTAATGGGGCGCCTGGGTGGCTCAGTCGTTAAGCGTCTGCCTTCGGCTCAGGTCATGATCCCAGGGTCCTGGGATCGAGCCCCGCATCGGGCTCCCTGCTCCGCGGGAAGCCTGCTTCTCCCTCTCCCACTCCCCCTGCTTGTGTTCCCTCTTTTGCTGTCTCTCTGTCGAAATAAATAATTAAAAAAAAAAAAGTAACCCTAATGATGCCAGAATTCACTGAACATTCCTGAATAGTTTTACCTCTCAATGCCAAAATTAAATTTGTATTTCACCCAGAACCTTGTAGAACCCACTTACACGGTACCAGTGCTGCCACTATTACTTTATCTTAGGCCACTAAATAACCAATTTAAAAAAAAATAAGTAACTACTACCTTGAAGTCTAAATCATAAACTTGGGCTACCAGAATATAACCAAAATAAAAAAAACCAAAACTTAATGTGTATTTATCGAGTTGTTTAATGTAACTGATTGGTTGTTGATAACAAAGGGATACTTACAGAGCTAGTATTTACATTTTGAATCATTTCAGGTCTCCTTTTACAGGCCATATTCTTCTATCTTGATTTTACAGAAATTCTCTCAAAAGGACAAATATCCTGCAACTCTGACCCATGTCTAGTTTTTATATTATTTCATTAAAGAAAGATGTGCCCTCAGCTCAAAATGTCCCTCTGAAAAGAACTGAGTAAAAGAAGGATCATCCAGCATGTTTACAATGAAAGTCATGAGCCAAACTTTTGTGTTTTCATGCATTATGTGATGGAGTTGGGAGTATTGGAAGGTTTTGGCCATTTTAGCAGCATTTGTAAGCATTTTACTTTTAATAGGTCCATTTATCTTAAAACCATAGCTGAAGATTATGGCAACTCTTTAATAAAACAGTTGTTTGCTTGCAGTGATAGGAAATGAGAAAATTGAAGTTTTAAAATCATTAAGTGTCTCACAAAGAAATTTTTCACTCATGGCTTTAAGGGGAAAAAAAATTAATACATTTAGTTTAAGTGCCATTGATAGGGCTGTAATTAAATACTTTCAAACTGCACTTAAAGATGCAGTGTTACTAACTCAACTGAGTTAATGTTTTATCTGGTAAATCTCCTTTATCTTCTGGAAGTTAGATTATCTTGGTAAAATTAGTCAATCCTCACAACTATGCCATTACAAATAATCTATAGGTCGGGAGTATATATCCTACAGGAGTTTATTATGCCTTTCAAACTAAGTGTTCAATGGAGTGTTTGATGATTTTTAAGTAGATAAATGCATTATTTTTCCAAGTTTCTACACTTTATAAAAATAAGTGAAATCCAGAAGTACCCCTACATATTTTCATATCCTCACTCATATTCCAAAAAAACAAACCTGGTTGAGTCCTGCGGAGTGAGGCCTAAGAATGTTACAAAGAGAAACCATTCTACTTTACCAGGGTTCTTTAAAATACCCCACTTCAATGTAAATACTGGTGTTCACAGTTTAATTTAGAAGTGAAGAGATTAAGCATTAAGGAGTAGCAGCAGAGAGTTTATTTACATCAAAATACCAGCAGATGTCAGCAAAAACTAAGGCAGTGCCACATGACTTTGTACAAGGACCTTAAGCTATTTCTTTCAGGGTATCCGCGATGTAAACAGAAAATCTCGAATTACCTAAGTGCAGTCCTTTTAAGACCCCTCCGTTTTATACATTGTTACTTGACCTGGGAGGGGTGGGGTCTCAGTGGGATCTGCCTTTTCAGCGCAGCAACACCTCTTTCAAAGAACTGAACTGCCCAGATTTTGTCCAACGAAACTCACCTACAATGCTTTATATAACTACACTTCAGACAGCCATCCCCATTAAAAAACAAACATTTTTGTTTGTTTACAGAATACTCATATTACCTAGGCTCTGCAATATGTGTTTAGGGGTTCTGAGCATGGAATATTTGAGAGCTCATGAAAGCATTTTTCTGGAGAATTTTCTGTCAGGTGGTAGAACAGCTTGTTATACAGAAGTAGATATATCATTTTAAAAATAGAAGAATCAAGTATAATATTTCATCTTATACTTGTAAAAGAAATAGGAAAAAGATTACATGGGATGCCATTTACTTCAAATATACACATGCATTTTTATTTTAATGTTTGTGGCCAATACTGTGTAAGACCAATGTTTATGGCCTTACATTAACTTCTCCAGCAGGAGCCATATACAGCAGAAGTGTTCGTATTGCTTTTATTTCTGCTTGTTAGACTAATAGTATCCTAAAATAATTTAGCCACTTGGAACCATATTTATGCAAAATATAAAAAGAATCTAGATGATTTAACTGTATTCTGTATTTCTGTGATTCTATATTAAAAAACAGTAAGCGAACTCATGATGTAATTTTCCCAAAACACAGCTTTTATTATAGCATACTCTAAATTAGACATACCTCTCTCTGTAAACATCGTGCATGCTCATGAAAAGTGAGTGCTTCCTATTTAGGAAACAGGTATAATGAACAAATATAAGCAAAACTGTTCAAGAAATTTACCCTTGAAACTTAAATTATTACCATCTTTGAAAAAAACACAGAAATGTTTCACTAAGGAATGCTGAAATATAAACAATTTGAATTTTAAAGTCATTTATTCTTTTGAAAATATATTCCTGTTTTAAACAACAAAAAAAATCTAAGACTTAAATTTGTCCCTACGAATAGCTTAAGCAATATACTAAATCATACTTACTTAGAACCAACAAAAACATTGGCAGTAATGCAACTAATGTCTAATGAACCCAGAAGTTCAGATAAAATTGGGAGTCTGTGTATCCTCTATAACAAAATATTTCCTTAATTCAGAAAAAAAAAAAAATCTAGCATCTGATTTAAGTGTATAAAGCCAAAATATCTTTTTTGCCAGTGCTCTGTTGAAATGTGAATTAAATAACTGATACTGGGGTGCCTGGGTGGCTCAGTCATTAAGCGTCTGCCTTCGGCTCAGGTCATGGTCCCAGGGTCCTGGGATTGAGCCCTGCATTGGGCTCCCTGCTCGGCTGGAAGCCTGCTTCTCCCTCTGTCACTCCCCCTGCTTCTGTTCCTGATCTCTCTCTCTGTCAAATAAATAAATCTTTAAAAAAAAAAAAAAAGTATGATACTAACCATACTTCTGATAACTAGGCCAGTGACAAATGTAATTTAATGACAATTCCATGGTTCAAAATGGCATTCCATCAAAGTAAAACCTGTTAAACAGGTACCAGAAGTATACAGGAGTAAAAATAAACCTCTACTGGTCAATTTAATCAAACTGGTTGTATAAATTTCGTTTCAATAGCTAAAAAGTATTTCAAACTGCTAAAAGCTCATCTGATTAAACCAAAGTACTCTAATTTAGGGAAAACCAAGCAAAAACCTAGTTTAGTGGCAATGTCCTAGATGAACAATTTTAGACAAATAGGTAGCTGCTTAAAAAAAGCACTCTCATCCTCCAAACAGCACCCAAATTCCATAAATCCTGTACAAGATTCAATTTCCAAATAATTTATACTCTCTCTCAACCAGCGTTGCTCTAACGTTTTTTTCTCATTATTACTCCCTTAAAGCCTTTTTTAGGCTTCTTAATTCTAATCACCACCCATAAAACTTTAATACCACAGATACAATGTATCCCTGTTTATGTATTATATGTATATCCATGCTTTATACAAAGAATGAGATTTTTGCCATCAAAAACAAATTTTCACCAAGAATGTATGGTCTAAACAATGAAAGGTTTACAATACTAAAACTTTTTTTAAGGGTAAATCGCCAGATGAATTTTAGCATTTAGATACGCAGATTATTTCCAAAATACTTTTAACACTCGACCACCTAGTTTTATCAAAATTAATTTTTCCTGAAGTAGGTGGGCACTGTACTCAGCTACAGTCCTTGGCTTGCACAGTAATGCAGGACCATAAAAAATGGCCATTCAAAGCAATCTTAATAATCAATGGGGGAAAATGTTCTGTGACCTTTAAAAATCTGTCAAAATATTAAAAACTCGGTGTTATAAACAAAAGAAAACGAAAACATTGTAAAAAAGTATGTTAGTACACTGTAATTTAAATCAGAAACACGGCGAAAGTGTTATTCCACTGTAAAAAACTAACCATAAGGGGTTTGAACAGTGCTTGACTTTTTGTTAACTTAGGATACTAAGTAAGCATCTACTCTATGCCATGGCGAACTGTCATACTCAAGTTTGGATCAGCTTCCACCATTTTATCATTCATGCTTTCAATGTTGTAAAATAACTCTAATTGCCTTTAGTGTGAAGTTTTTACCATCACTTCCTCTGGGACCTACTCAGCCTTCTCGTCACAACCAGTTTCCCTTCCGCTTGCCTCCACAAGGCTCCCCTAGCTGTGTACTGAGACTCGCGGCAGCACCAACATTCCCGTCGGGGATTTCCTCCACAACTCCACTTACGTTCAGTTCAAGTCTCACGTCTAGCATTACCGTTTTTCCTTTCTTCATTCACTTTTATCTTTGTTGGTCAGTTCTTTTGATGATTTACTTTTGTAAAATGTCACATGGGTGACAAGGAGACAATACAACCACATGCTTTGCTGTCTGGGAGTGAACTGAATGACAGATGTGCAGTAACCAATCACTAGCAGAATCTGAGAGAAGTACTGTGATTGGTCCGTGACGATGAAGCACGTCTGCTACATAATGATTTGTGGACCAAAGGGCTAGCAGGGAAGTTTGTACTTTACCTAATGCTCACAGTATAGACCATGGTAACTGAAATTTGTGCTGTGCTAATGGAGGACTGCCTCTGCCTACTTGTTGACATTGACCCGGACAGGCTCAAAGCTGACTGCTGAGGAACAGCTCATCTAAATTTACATCAGATAATGAATCTTAAAAGCACCCTAAATGCAACATTAGTGCAGAGTGAGTGCATGCTGAGGTGGTTTTCAAATTCTTGTCATTTGGCAACCAACTTTAAAATGTATCTTAGGGTGACAGAGTTTTAGAAATAGAGAAGGGATATTTAAAGAGCCCATAATCTGATACCACAAATTATCCAGCGTGTTTGTTATGAATGATTTCTCCTCCTTCGATTTCGATTTGCTCATACAGCCACTTGCGGTCACAGCGGCATTCAGCTCCGCATTTGGTGGAACCACAGGCAGGACAAGCATAGAAACATCCTAAACAGTCTTCATCAAGGCAGTCACAAAGGTCCATTCCACTGAAAATCAGGAGACCCTGGCTATCATAGACCTTACTCTTTGCTGGTATCACTTGTCTGTAAAATAAAACACAGACGAATTACACCTCACAAACACGTTATTTTTGAATAGGTTATTGAAAATAAGGCAATGAAAACAAATTTAAGGAGGTGTACTATTTTGAATTAGGGATGACAGCCTGCAAAACTGGTACATAACTTACCAGACTCAAGCCTAATTAGCAGTAAATGAGCTCTGTGAGAAGAAGAGACTCATTCTAAAGTGTGGAGACAAATCCAAAAAGCCTGAATATGCCTCTAGAAGTCCATTTAAAAGTCAACTCAGTCCATTCCTTTACTATTTCCAAAAAATATATTTCTGTTTAAAATATTTTCCCCTTGCCTTAACAGCAACAACAGAGAACAGCAGCTTAATAGTGGTACATTTTGTTGGTTACCGATCTCTTTCTACTACCCTATTGGTTTTTATACTGCAATTAATCTGTTTCTTGTTCTTTAACGGACTCTAGCAAATCTGGCTTAAAAACAATTAAATGACCCAATGGAAACCTTAACAGATGGAATAAATGGCATATGTAGAAAATAATTCTGAATGATTATACTAACATTTCTTTGTCAACCTGTGCTTAAGAAATGTTCAATTTAAAAAGTCATATTCTAAACAATTTAGTTTTCTCATTCTGTTGACTGTACCATAACTGTTTCTACTTCAGACATGTAAAAAGATAAAAAGCAACCTTGAATTCTTCTAAGATTGACTTTTTGGATGCCACCCATAGAGGAATGACATACCAATTATATAATACTAATGTTTTTAAAGAATTGTTTTAAGTATAATATGCTTAAATTTTAATTCTCATGCCAAAAATGTTAACTTGTTCACTTCATTGACACTTTCTTAGAAATAAATTTATAGGGGCATCTGGGTGGCTCAGTCGGTTAAGCCTCTGCCTTCGGCTCAGGTCATGATCCCAGGGTCTTGGGATCAAGCCCCGCATCGGGCTCCCTGCTCGGCGGGGAGCCTGCTTCTCCCTCTCCCTCTGCCTGCCTCTCTGCCTACTTGTTCTCTCTCTCTCTGTCAAATAAATAAATGAAATCTTTAAAAAAAAAAAAAAAAAGAAGAAATTTTTAGAGTTGAAAGGAATGCCTTCATTTTATATGCAGTCTTTGGAGATTCTTACTAATTCCAGATTATCCAATTTAAAATACCCAGAAAATTCAAAACCTAAGATAGTGAAAACAATACAGATGTGAAGCAGCAAGTTAATACAAGTCTTAAGTGAACACAGCCTACCTGTCAGAACCAGCGGTTGCATTTTTTGTGAGCCTTCTTTTTTCTCTTTTACCAGTTTCTGGAGCAAATTCAGTTTGCTTTCCTGGGTTTGTAAATTGCAACGACCTCAAAGCTTTAGCAGTTCTTCCCTGAATAAAGGTAACAAATTATCAACTCAAATCTTGACAACAGACCATGAACAGATTAATATTTAACTTAATGTTAATCCAGATTATTCCTTAACCTGAAGGATGGTCTGGAATTCACAAAAAAGAAGAAAAAGGTTTTAGAGCCCAAGTGCAACAACATTTACACAGCCCTAGACAATATCCAAAGTTTATGGGTTAATTTAGTTGTAATATTTTCATTACCTAATTTTAGTCTCTGGCATATCAGGAGGGGCAACAAGCATGGTAAAAATGCAACAGCTCCTGCTAAGATGGCAGAAAAACTGTTGTATAACAGTTGTATAACAACGGCATAACGCTGAGATTCCTGGGGTGCCTGGCGGCGGAGTCTGTGACTCATGATCTTGGGGTTATGAGTTCGAGCCCTGTGTTGAGTGTGGAGATTACTTAAAAAAATATTAAATCTTTAAAAAAAAACAAAAACAAAAGTGATGTTTCTAATATGATCTTGAGTCCTGAAGGAAAGTTTCTATTATATATATTTTTAAAAGCAGGGAGGTAATATGGTTTTAAGTTCCGAAATAGTATTATCATCTTTTTAAAAAGCTTTGGTAAAACAAAATTTCGATGATTAAGGATTTAAGTTCATTATCTGGGAAAAAAGCAGTTTATGTGATATATTCCACGAGAGCAACAAATAAATGAAATGGAGAAAACATCTAAGTGACAGCAGCAAGTACCTAGTATGAACTGCAAGAGAACAGTGGGTCCTGGAGATATGCCTCTAAGGGGAGAACAAAAGGGAACCACTACATATAATTTAAAATTTTAATTATCTTTTAGTTTGGTTTATTAATATAATGAAAAGGAAGAAATTGAGAAAAATATCCCAGCACCAAGAATTATAAATTGGTTATAAATAGAAATTTTGAGAAGTGCTCCTTTGATATACTTGTCTTTGTTCTACACCAAAGACAGCTTTATGAAATCTCAATTTTTTTCTGATATAGTTAAATAATCTGAATGTAGGCATGTGAATAAGCGAGTTATAAATATTTAGTATTTACAATGTAAAAATATATGCTTTTTGACCACAGGGAGTTCTTAAATTAGCTGGATCATACCAAATAAGAACTCAGAGCTAGAAGCAAAGGAAACTCACAAGCATCTAAAAAACCCAAACAAGAATGGTTATTAGTGACAAAGGAGAAAGAAAGGTTGAAGAAACAATTATTGCAAGTCATTTCTCTGGTGTTCATTTTAAAGCAGTCATTTTTAAGTCCTTCATAAGAAAGGGGAATTCATTTTGCTATAAAGATCCTCACTGGTGGGCAGGTCTCATGGAGTTACTTTGGTATTAGAAAAGAAACTAAGATAACAATTAAGTCCTGGCTTTACCAGAATGTTCTGAAAGCCACTCCCAACATCTTAGCCCTAGGAATTACAGCTTGAGTCTTGGACATAGTATGTTATTCCTTTCTCAAGCATACTTTATCATCCAGTCTGGATATACAAAAATATTTAGAAACACCATTTATTTTCATCTCCCCAACTTTAATTACAATTAGTATAATAAATAATAATGTAAATATTTCTTTATAGTTCAACAAAACCTCACATTGTAGAAGTACACAGAAGAAAAAAATGACTGCTATACATACATCTGAATCAGGTTTTCTTCTCTGCCGGTCTTCAGAATCAACATCCACACTTCCATTGATTATCTGTGTACATTTTGGGCAAAGTTTCCAACCAGGTACAAGCTGTCTTCCAAATTTTGCACTCAGAAAAGTGGCATCATCTAAGTCAATTACATGCAAATTTTTTTTGGCTAGTTTTTTGTGTATGTTAAATGGGTCACAACATGACTTTTGCAAATCCTCAAATCTGTCAATGTAAATTTTTGCATGATGGAAGCAAATGGTATTGTTCCCAGAAAGTGTCATTCCAGTTCTAAGTTGAAGTAAAAGCATATCATTTGATGACAATTCTTGCAAAGTCTTGAAACCAGTGTGACGAGTGTAGTAGGTTTTATGGCACTCATTTGTGGTACGAAGCTGGACTCCAACTGAACATGGATCCATCACTCTAGATTCCAGCAAATTTCCCTTGTTTGATTTTGCCTAGGGATCTCGCTCTCTAGTAGGTCACGTGCTGATCGCCCTAGAGAAGACACTGAAGTCAGATTTGTGCCGCAAACTTTTTATCTGGGAAACTGAAAAAGCACTTTATAAACTTCAATATCTATTTAAAACAAAGAAACTCTTAGCATGCAAGGAGTAGAAAGACATTTACCAAAAGCTTACAATAAACATTATTTAATCATAAAACATTAGAAGCATTCCCTGTAAAGTTAGAACTACAAACGAATACTTGCCATTTAACACTACAGTAAAGCTTCCACTTAATACTGTATTAAAAGGTACAGGGATTGAGAAGTATTACTCAAAGATGATATAAATATCTACACAGAAAATACAAAAGGTTCAGCAGACTATTAAAACTAGTAAGATAATTCAACAATGATGCTAGAAACCTAAAACATTAAGAGACCTTACAAAATAAATCCTACAAAAGACATGCAAGACTTTTATGGAGAAAATCATCAAACAGAAATACAAAAAAGGTATCCTAAATAAATGTAGAAATTAATCATGGGAAATCTTACCGAGGTATATAAATTCTCTGGGAATTTATCTATAAATTCAGTACTATTCCAGTCAAATCCCAGCAGGTATTCCAACCACTCCCCCTTGGAATTTAGCATTTAGTTTACATGGAAGAGTAAAAATCCATGAAAGTCAAGATAGTCTTGAAGGAAAACAAAGTAAGATATTTGCTATAAAGCTGTTGTAATTAAAACAGTGTGGTATTTAGTACAGTAGTATAGACAAATATAGTATAGTATAGATCCAAGAAAAGATGAGGGCTTGGTGCAGTACAGGACATGTGATTTTATAAAATCAATGGGTAGTGCACATTAATGGGGAAAAGATTTAATAAACGATTAGAGGATAACTAGCTAACTACATCGAAAAAGACAGACTAAGATCTCTTTCTCACAAAAATCAACTCCAGATGGATTAAAGCATTAAACAAGAAAAGAAAAACTGTACTAATGTTTGTAAGAAAACATAGAAGACTCTGCAACATTGGGAAGAATTTCTCAAACAAGAAAGAACATATCAAAGAAACAAGAACATATCAAAGAACAAACAAGAATTTCTCAAACAAGAAAGCACATATCAAAGGAAAAGATGGATACATTATATGTCAAAATTAAACATTTCCTTATAACTCTAAAGGAGGAAAAACAGCCACACCTGAAAGGTGTGGTTAGGATTATTATCCCAAATATACATAAAGAATTCTGACATCTACAAATCAATTAGAAAATGACAAAGAACCCATTAGAAAACTAAGCAAATAGGGGCACCTGGGTGGCTCAATTGATTAATGGCTGCCTTCCGCTCAGGTCTCATGATCCCAGGGTCCTGGGATCCAGCCTCACATTGGGCTCCCTCTCCCTCTGCCCCTCCCCCTGCTCGTGCTCTCTCTCAAATAGATAAATAAAATCTAAAAAAAAACAAAAACAAAAAAACAACTAAGCAAATATAGATAGGCAATTCACAGAGGAAGAGAACAAAATAGCCAATAAACGCATGCAAAGATGTTCAACCTTTATAGTTATCAAAAAAAAAGAGGCAAACTAAATACCATTTCTCAAACATTTGCTTAGCAAAATTTTAAAAATCTGATAACCTAGGGTTGGTTAAAATGTGGCCAACTCTTACATGCTCCTTATACATTGGTAGGAATGTAAACTGCAACTGCTTTAGAGTGTTTTTGGCAATTTCTCACAAAGTTAAACAAGTCCACATCCCAGGACCTTGCACTTTCAGCTCTAGGTATTTGCCAAAAAAAATGTATGTCCGAAAAGAGCACAAGGATTTTTGTGCATTATATATATAAAGGACTTCGAGCATTTACGGTCTTTGACAGTGAAAAGTTAGAAATTATCTAATTTTAAGGATGAGAAACCATGGGTTACTCAGCAGGCACTCCTATAGGACAGTTAACCACACGAATTATATGAATCACCACGGACAAATCTTAAAGATAATCTTAAGAGAAAAAGTTGTAAAAGGATACATTTATGTAAAATTTTAAACACACAAAATAGGGGCACCTGGGTGGCTCAGTCGGTTAAGCGTCTGCCTTCGGCTCAGGTCATGATCCCAGGACCCCCCACATCGGGCTCCCTGCTCAGCAGGAAATCTGCTTCTCCCTCTCCCACTCCCCCTACTTGTGTTCCCTCTCTCGCTGTGCCTCTCTCTGTCAAATAAATAAACAAAATCTTAAAAAATAAACACACAAAATAGTGTACATGGTTTAGAGATGAAAATATGAATCATGCTAAAATATACATGAGTAAGAAATACCAAATTTGTGGCATACATACTTCTAAGGGGGAAGGAAACTTTTTAAAAAGAGATTTATGGAAGATTAAATTGAAGGCATGAACACAAGTGTTTTCATTATTACTGTACTTTCCATTTGAAAATTTTCATAAATATTTTTCAAAGCAAATACAAAAAGTTGGTTGAATTCTTAAGGAAAGAGTCAACAAATAAAAGTCACTAGGAAGAAAAAGTGTTGAAAATATATGTGAACCACTGAAATCTGGGTGGTGGCAGATGTTGAAATACCTAGGATTGTGCAATTTTGCAAGTGTTTTTATAAACTTTCCTCCATATTAAAAAAAAAAAAAACTGGTTAGAAAGCTTAGATACTTCCCAATGTTTTCTTCAGAGAAAAACCAGAATCATATAAAATCATATAAAAATATACAAGATGACTCTGGTCTCATGTAACAAAAAACTGAATAAATACATATCTGTTTTCAGTTAAAATACTAAATTTAAAAAGTTTAATAGAATACAATCTAAAGTTTAAAATGTCACTGAACATTTTAGCTTAAAATGTTTAAAAGCTAATTATGATGGAGCATATTTATATATTTTTATTCTATTTCAACCAACTTTTAAAATTTAACTTCCCAGTAATGGTGCCAAGTGCATCAGCTAAAATGGCTTGCATTATACAAATTAGATTTTTTTTTTTTTAACAGAAATGTGAGTTAAAATAAATGAAGGAATGGAAAAGAGGAAGCCAGAGATAGAGTCATAAAACAACAAATTATGCTCTACTGTACTTTAACAGATATGGGACACAAATCTGGCTCTGACTTTTCTTAACAGTCAACACAAGGAAAGAAACTTGATCAACAACCTCCTCAGCACATTACAGAAATTGCTAATGCTTATTCTCTCATTGATGCTTGATTCTTTATATTTGTAGGTAACTATCACAAAATTTGTAGCCACTAATCAGTGATTTTCTGAACATAAAATTATTTCTAAGCATTCAAAGACTTGGACTACCCTGACCATATTTAATAGAAGTATTTTGGAACTTAGAAAATTCATTTTAGAAATTGTCTGTCCATAGAATTAATATTTTTACCCATTAGGGAATTCTTTTCCTTGGCTACTGGGGCATCTGTTCCTTACTTACCTTTTATCTTTTTTTTTCATTCTCAACTTATTTTATTTAAGGCAAGCATTACCTTGATACAAAACCAAGGACATTCCAAAACAGGGAAAAAAAATTCCTCGTGAACATAGGCAAAAATTCATAAAAATAATTTAGTACATACAATCCAGCAATACATATAAAAAAATCACAACCATTGAAGTGTCATTAAAGAAACATGAAATACTTAGGAATAATTTTAACAAAACATGGAAGATCTGTACACTAAAATCTACAAAATTTGATATTTTAAAAGACCAAAATAAATGGGGAGATACCCCATGTTCATATATCGGAAGACACAAAATTGGTTAAATGTTCTCCTTAATTTATAGATTCAATGCAATCATAATCATAAATTAATAAACTTTACCTAAAAATTACATAGAAATGCAAAGGGACTTCCTATATCCAAAACAATCACAGAAAAGAACAAAGCTAGAAGGCCTTCCATTCCAATCAGAATGGACTTACTCTAATCAGGATGGTATGGAATTAAATATAAACCCAAAAGATATACCCCCATTTATATGCACAAGTCATTTCTAGTAAAGGTACAAAGCCAATCCTATGGGAAAAGGAAGTTTTTTTGACAAGTGGTTTTGAAGTAAGTAGATATTCATATGAGAAAAATGAATGCTGGCCAGTACCATACACTATAGATGAAAATCAAGATAGTTCATAGTCTTCAACACTAAAGCTAAACTAAAGACTTTTGGAGAAAACACTGGGGACCATATTTATGATGTTGTGTAGGCAAAGATTTCTCAGGACACAGCAATTACCATACAGAAAAAATGATGATAATTAGGTTTCATAAAGACTATTTTTATTCATCATAAGTCAAAATTTCAAATATTAAGGAAAGCCACATACTGAGAGAAAATATGCAAACAGTATTTATCAGCCAAATCCTTTCACCCAGATTATTAAAAAAACTACAACTCACCAACAGAAAAACCATTAACATTGGCAAAAGACTTAAGCAGACATTTCAAAGATACAGACAATAAATAGACAATATATGATAAACAACTGACAGCCGTTAAAAAGAATGAAATCTTGCCATTTGCAATGACATGGATGGAGCTTGAGTGTATTATGATAAGTGAAATAAGTCAGAGAAAGACAAATATCATATGATCTCACTCACATGTGGAATTTAAGAAAACAGATGAACATATGGGAAGGGGGAAAAGAAGAAAAAGGGAGAGGGAAACAAGCCATAAGAGATTCTTAATGGTAGAGAACAAGCTGAGGGTTGATGGAAGGAGGTGGGTGGGGGATGGGCTAGATGGGTGATGGGTATTAAGGAAGGCACTTGTTGTGATGAACACTGGGTGTTGTAAGTGATGAAGCACTGAATTCTACTCCAGAAACTGATACTGCACTCTAAATTCACTAAAATTTAAATAACAAAATGAAAATAAAAAAATATAAAAACAAGTATTACAGGGGCACCTGGGTGGCTCAGTCATTAAGGGTTTGCCTTCGGCTCAGGTCATGATCCCAGGGTTCTGGGACTGAGCCCTGCATAGGGTTTCCTGCTCAGCAGGGAACCTGCTTCTTCCTCTCCCACTCCCCCTGCTTGTGTTCCCTCTCTCGCTGTGTCTCTGCCAAATAAATAAATAAATAATCTTTAAAAAAAAATATTCCAGTGAATGTATAGTGGAATATCACTGGAATACTTAGTTCAATCTCTAAAGACCAAGTAAGCAATTGTTCATGTGTTTACTTTCCTTTTATCTTGTCTAAATTACTACATAGCTCATGAGAGTTTATTAGCAAAACTCTAAGTTGTGCCAGTGTACTTAGGTGATCTCCCTTAGGAGCTTGGAAATATGATTAAACTCCTATTAAATCACTTTTTTCTGATAGTATTTGCTTGGACATCTTCCATAATAGCATAAATTCTTTTATTAACCTTAAACCACTATGAACCTGAACTCCTAGTTGGAGAGTATAGTGTTAAATGTGTTTTTAATTTAACTTAGGCATGACCCTATTAGTCCTTGAAAACATCTTCTGGCAAACAGGTGCTTCCAACTATTTTGAGCTCCTGGCACACTTTTGAGTACTGTAATTTTTGGACGAACACTTGAAGGAATTAAACTGCTGCACAATACCATTTGTAAGCAGCCATCCCTCAGGTGTCACTGTTAGGGTAGATTCACTATTAGAGTTGCCAGATAAAATACAGTAGGCTTAGTTAAATATGAATCTTAGATAATGCATATATTTTAACTGTCCCAAATACGGCTAAAAAGTAATCTGTTATTTGTCTGAAATTCAAATTTAACTGGGCATCCTGTATTTTTATTTGCTAAATTTGGCAATCTCATTTACTATGCATTTTTTGCATCTTCCAGTAAGTAGAGATGTTTCTTTGGTACCAGCTTCACATTATGCCCCACTTCTTACTTGTTGCTAAAAGAAAGCTGAATTCCCCATTAATAAATTATAGGACCTGCTGTTTAAAATTAAAATGTCCTAACAGAAGATAAACTGCCTGCCAGTTACAGTAAAAAAATAAATTTTACACATTGATTAAAACTCAGTGGCACAACGGTACCAAATCATTTAAAACTGTCAAAGTAAAAATGTATACACCTGTGTTAATGAAGTTTTATTGCTTAAAGTCTTACATGAGTTTGTTTCCTGATCTACTATTACGCAGTTTGTTCATGCACGGCTAATGCAGGGCTAACGAAAAGTCAGGCTAGCTCAAGGAGCACAAAATTTCAGCCAGTGATCTTAAGTGGTTACTGCCTGCCTTCTAAAAATTACAGCCTCTGGTTGCTCCTCCCCTGTTGTATTACTCAATGTCCTTATTTCTGTCTTCCTTCCCTAAAGTTCTACTGTAGAGCTCTTTGGATCTGTTTCCCAGCAACTGTTTCTTTTGCTAGCTTTGGTCTGTGTTCTGGCAATGTGGCCCATGATTAATTTTTTTTTCTTCAAGTGACAGTCCAGTAGCTTCATGTTGCTCCCTTCACCTACGTGATGCAATGTTCTCCATGCAATGATGTAATGATTAATCTAGCACCTTCCTTAATTAACACAGTCAGAAATGCCCTACTATTCCCTGTCCACGAACCAGTACTGGCGTCAGCTGGGAACTTGTTAGAAAAGAGGAATCTCAGTAAGGACCCTAGACCTATTGAATCAGGATCCACATTTTTAAAAAAGATCTCCAGGTGATATGTAAGCATATTAGTTTGAGATCCACTGCTTTAGGTAATTCAATTAAGAGAACATTAACCAAGCATCTTATATATTTATAAAGCATATTAAAAAAAAAAAAGGAAAATACACTCAAACATGAACTTGCCTTCCAGGAAGTCTGACATTTAGGGAAGATTATGAAGGGAGGGGAGTCATAAATTTGATAAAAACAGATGTATACAGCACTATGCATTGTTGAAAGCACAGCTATCAAGGTTTTCACTTCTGATTATGAGAGTTCTGTGCCTTCCACTGCTAGTTTACTGCTGACAACTGTAGATAATGGTTAGCAATGCAAATACAATTCTTGTCTATATTCTTGTAACTTCTGTCTAGTGGAGATTCAGTGGACTCCCTGGCCTACTGTAGAAGACCATTTTGCCTCCATGTGCTCATTTATTTTAATATTCCTGATCAATAAATGTTTTGTTCTTTTGTCATTTGAACTGGTTATAACATCTTACCAGTTCCCTCATTAGTAAGGGAAACAAAAACTGTGTTCATAATCTTATATCTGTGTGACAGTCATGATTTTAATTCCGCCCCTTTTGTGGAACTTTGTGTATGAGTGTGTGGAATATTCTTTTAGACATAGGAAGAGATTATTTGCTCTAGCCAATCACTTTAACCAGTATATCTAGTATTCATCGTGGAAGAAAAAAAAAAAAGTACTGCTTTCAAATGGATAAGAAGAAAACCAGTAACAAATGAAAAACCTTAAATGTGTTCATTTAGACCTGATTTAGTTCTTTTGCCCCACCTTTGGGAAGATTTTACTATGATACAAATGAGATCCAGGTCTTCAAGTACTTTTAAACTACACCTAGTGAAGGATTTACAAATACTAACACAATTTCTCAAGGGTCACTGAGTCTCCTAAGGCCTTCCTGTAGAGGTCTGGATGAATTTTATTTGTAAACTTATTTTCCATTTCAAATAGTAAAAATGCCTTTTGAGAAGTTGAATTTTTCCTGATTCTTTGAGAGTCATGGTTAAAAAAATCCTCCCATTCCTCTCCTAATGGCTTCTACAAGACTCTGAGGATACCCCCTTGTTTACCTATGACTAGGAAAGATAAAGGCTCTCCAAATTCCTATTCTTTGCCTCACTTATAAATTTGTGAATCTTTCTTAAAGATTTACTCATTTATTTCAGAAAGAAAGAAAGGAGAGGGAGATAGGGAGATAGAGCGCTAGCGCGCGCAGGCAAACATACACAGGCCAGTAGCGGTAGGAACAGAGGGAGTGGGGAAACCGACTCCCCGCTGAGCGGGGAGGCCAACGTGGAGCTCCAGGCTCAATCTCACAACCCAGAGATCATGACCTGAGCAGAAACCAAGAGTCTGTAGCTCAACCGACTGAACCACCAAGGTACCCCTATAAATTTGTGAATCTTAACTGCATGGTCAAAAGTGACCAACTGGAACAAAAATGTCTGTTAGCTATATTTTAAGTTTCTGTCCTTCCCCCCAGGTTCCAGAACTTTGGCCCACCCTCAGCCAGAGCCCACAACTCCTCCAGAGAACAGGCTGGCCTCAGGGTAAAACACTCTGGAATCTACAATCAAATCAAGGAGTCTGTTCTAGCATCCTTTACTCCTCCCTTGAAATGCTGGTAGATCTTTTGGTCAGAGAATTCTCTCCATTGCAATAGTTCCTTTTCCCTTATTGCCATAAACCTTTCAAATAAAGTCTCTCTTTACTAACTCTGGATTTTTTTTATTTGAAAAATCCCTAAAAATTTTTGGCATCTTGGGCTTTCTTTTGCTTTAGGGTTGCCAACATTTTATTCAGTGCCTACATATAGTACATTTTGTGATTCTAAAATTAACATTTAATATTCTTATAGCACTACTAGAAGAGTCAAAAGACAATGAAATAAGTGTAGATAGATTAGACCCCTTCTTTTCCTTCTATCACCTTAGGCAGTAAGCAAAATTATTTGCTCCTTGTATGATTTGAACACTGCAAGCTCAAGAAACAAGTTTTTTTAATTGAGGTGTAATTTACATATAACATTAGTTTCAGGTGTACAAGGTAATGATTTGACATTCGTATTATTGTGAAAGATCACAACAATGAGTCTAGTTAACATCCATCACCACATGGTTACAATTTTTTCTTGTGATGAGAACTTTTAAGATTTACTTCCTTAGCAACTTTCGAATATGCAAGTGTTATTAACTATTGTCACCATGCTGTACATTACATCCGCATTACTTATTTTATAACTGGAAGTTTGTACCTTTTGACCCCTTTCTGCCATTTTGTCCATTCCCCCACGTCTGGCAACCACCAATCTGTTCTCTGTATCTATGAATTTTTTTTTTTTAATTATTTAAAATTTATACATGTAGGGGCGCCTGGGTAGCTCAGTGGGTTAAGCGTCTGCCTTGGGCTCAGGTCATGATCTCAGGGTCCTGGGATTGAGCCCAGCGTCAGGCTCCCTGCTCAGAGAGGAGTCTGCTTCTCCCTCTCCCTCTGCCCCTCCCCTCGCTTGCGCACTCTTTCTCTCTCACTCTCTCATATAAATAAATAAAAATCTTAAAAAAATTTTTACATTTAGATTCTATGGAATAAGCTTTTAAGCATTATCACTTGCTATCCATTACCAAACTCTAAGGTAGGCAGGCTAGATGTAGCTGAGCAAGCTCATACAAGGAAATGACACTAGCAAGCTTTCCTAGTAACACAAGGTCTAGGACATTACCACAGGGCTCCTACAGGAATTAAAGCAGGACACCACAGCCATCACTGCCACTAACAAAATAGCAGACGAAGGTAGGGATTACGCAAGGAGAATTTTTTTTTCTTTCTAAAATTTAGAGGGAAATTTCCCAAAATATTTTCCAATACGTTGGTTTCCCTTAATACAGCTTTTCCAGTCTGCTAATTAGTGGGAAAAAGTAGCATTAGGAGGAAATTTAGCCAAACAAGAAATTTACTGAATTTTTAGGTTGAGTCTTTCTCTTTCATGACAAATGCCTTTTTTCTTTTGGGGGGGAGGGGGGGTCTTAGAAATTTACAAGGCATTTTCCCAGATTCTCTCTTATTTAATGAAAAAAAAAATCATCTGCACTTTATAAATCAGCAGTTTTGGTCATAGGCATACAAGTCATGCCTCTTGCAACTGTCAACTTTTTGTACCCATTATCATCAAATACTAACTACTTGCACTACAAGTGAATGGACAGTAACAGGAGGATTAAAGAGCCAAATGAGATAGTCCTTAATCCTTAAGTCAGGCCCAACAGGAAAAGTAAAGAACTTAAAACCAAAACACAGTCAATAGTACCATTTAAAATATTTGGTTAAAGTGCCTGTAGTTAGTAAGTGCCAGGTACAGTACTAAGAACAAACATCATCTCATTAATCTTGACAACAGTGAAGTATTATCACCCCATTTACAGATGATGAAACTAAAACTTAGAGCTCTAGTTACCAAGCCTAGCACAGAGCCTATTACAACATTCAAGTTCTTGCTTAATGGAGAAAAAAAAACCCACAAAAACTAATTTTACTTCATATGAAGAATCCCTCTTAATTAGGCCCTAATGATTTACTCTAGGTTTACCTAATGTACTCCCCTCAGATTCTTTAATGCTTTGTCTAGCATACTTTTAGATCATTTGGGGAACAATTTAGCAAACATCAGGCTTCCAAATTTGCAATTTGTCTCCAGTCCTCTAGTCCTTAAAGGCCAAAGAGAACTGAAGTGGGATTTCAACAACTGGAGAGACTGTTTCCAGACCAAGAAGAATGAGCAAAGTTCTCTTTATTCTACCTGATTCTGGATGTGGCCCAACCTGTCAAACAATACTTAACACTATAGTTGTTAAGTGATTGTGAAACTGAACTCTGTATCATTCTGTTGAAAATACTTTCATCTCTTCCTAAAAAACAGAGTGTGGACTCTCTAACAT
This sequence comes from Leptonychotes weddellii, assembly GCF_054177405.1. Lineage (NCBI taxonomy): Eukaryota > Metazoa > Chordata > Mammalia > Carnivora > Phocidae > Leptonychotes > Leptonychotes weddellii. The sequence goes on from NC_138379.1 coordinate 25,765,293, forward strand.
GGCATTATTTGTTCAAATGCCACATACTCCAGGCCAAACTACACACCCTGCAAAGGCCTTTTACACTTTAAGCCTTTATATTGTCCTCCTGCTTGGAAAGCCCATGGCCCTTTCTGTGCCAGGCAATGCTATTTTTCAGTGTCTTCACCTATCTGGTGTGCCTTACCCAGATACTATTATTATAGGTCCTTCTTCCTCTGGGTCTGCAGAACAATTTAACAGTGCATTAAAATTTTTTCTCTATTCTCAGCTGTGGGAAAGCAGGAGCTATATGGTTTTATTTTCTGCATCACCTAAGGCAAAAGAGGAACTTCAGGGACTTCCCTTTTCATAGTACCATCACAGGTTTTTTTTGTTCTTGTTAGTTTTTCAGTAATATATTAAGCTCTGTGAGGACAAGAAACCACCTAGTTCCTGTTTTACAGTTGTGGTTTCTCTAGCTTCAATACTAGCACTTTGTGAACGTGTTTTGAATACACGTTCGTAAACTGCCACAATCTCACACCAAGGAGGATGAATCTCTCCAAATCAGGGTGACTAGGTCCACAGGATGCTGCAATTATTCCCACCCCAACAGCATGGTGGTCACAAGCATAAACGCCCCTAGCTGACAGCCACATCGTAACGTTTCAAGCTACCAGCTACGTCCAAGGATCATTTACTATGTTCATCCTACTGGGATGGAAAAAATGAATACTGATCGGCCTCCGGCCTCAACCAAACAGCTAGGGCTGGGAGGATGCTCATTAAAAAATAAAAAAACGAAACTGGAGGGATATAAGCTACGGACTAGGTTCAAGGCCATCATCACCCTCTTGTAAACAGTACAAGCCTAAATCATAGCTTTGAGGGCTGCAGGTCTCCCGAAAAGAGGCGACAACCCAAGGAGAACACAGATGCGACAGAAACTATGCTGGGTCCTGACACAAGGGGCCCGCAGATGAACTGGGGGAGGCCGGAGACTGCGGGGTGGCAGGCTGCTGGAGGCCTCAGCCAGCAACTGGAAGTCCCTCTCACGTGTCTGGGCCTCCTCTCCCACCTCTCCTTAGAGACCTCCGTGAACCGGTCCTGTCTCCCCCTCTCACCCAAGGGCCTGTCTCCACACTCGCGCCCTTCCCAGAGCCTCCCCCCGGTCCCTCCCACCTTAGCTCGCGCTCTCCTCTGCGGAGTTTGGGCTGCACCCGCATCCACGTACAGCAGACTTGACTGCCAGCGTTTCCTCTCCTCCCCGCGCTACCACTGAGAGGACGGCGGATGAGGGCTAGAGAGGCTTAGCGTTACCATAAAGAGACATGCAGGAGAAGCCTAGAGCGATCTAAACCTGGCCTGCCTCCCGGGCCGAAAGGGCGGGGCGGCGTTAATTGGCGGACGATGCAACGTGAGGCAATGGTTGTTTTAGAAGCTAGCTCAATTTTGCTGTCTGTTCTCTGAGGTTAGGGAATTGGGAGCTCCCTGGGACCATTTCTTACAAGATACAGGTTCAGCCGACTTAGATTGTGTTCGCAAATCTCTGCGCCTGTGCGTGAGGCCAAATTTTTGCACCCCACTCCTCTAATCCCTGGAGAAGTGAATGAGTTACAAGAATCTCTGGAACAGACTGTTTATTTATGGTCTCACGTTTCATGTGATTTCTTTTGTTCAAGCGAAATCTATTCCAAAATGCATCTCTTTTATTTTAAGCTATAAAAATAGCAATGTTTATTACTTCAAGTAAAATGTAGGCTCCAGGAAGATGCTTGTAAATTTTCTGAGGGAAGAAACAGTGTATTTCTTGTACCCTTATTTTCTGCCACAGTTTAGGAGCTCAGTTTTTAAAGTGGATTTTATTCATCTAGAGTCTTTGAGAGCTTGTGATCTCTTAGACTGAAGGGTCTCAGCCTTCAACGATTTTCAGGTGTGCGGGGGGGACACCTAAACTATGGTTTTTTTGACCAGCCAAGTGAAAAATGTGAGATGGGGAAATAAGGCATACCAATACCCCAGCTTGCTAGTAATATGAAACACACCACTGTAGGTTGTTTTAATGCAGTGAGCCTATCTATAGTCCTTCTTGCCACTTCCATTCTGCTCTGCAACCAGGCAGGCTTTTGCTGCTCACTAAAATCAAGTCAGTCTTAGAACTAGGGAATGGGAGAAAGGCAAAAACAAGGGACAATCCCCTCAGCTGTGTCTGCAGGAGGTCACATTCAGTCGTTCTTTTGTTACTTTGTGGTTGGTACTTTGCTAAGAAATAATAAAACAAAAAGAATAAAATTTACCCCTGCTTTGAAAGAATTCACAGACTAGTGAGAGACAGAGGAGTAAACAGTGTGGTGTGATAAATGCCATAATAGAAACACAAGGATATGAGCAGGATAAAATGAGAGGCATGAAAGCAGGGGCATTCAGGGGGGAGATTAATGCTTGAATTGAGCTGTCATATGGAAAAATAACTGGATACACTGGTGGCCTCCAAGTATACTACTAGTTAAGCTATCCTAGAGGTAATGAAACAGAAGGCTCACAGAACAAATTAAGATGCTTGAATAACCTGGTTTATTGAATCAATTTAAATACCCAGTGAGAAGCAAGGGAAATAATTGGAGTAAGTTGATACTCTTAGGATAGGGTGCAAGCAAGTGGAAGGACAACATCACCTAAATCATGAGTTATGTAATATTCATATGTTCTGTCTGCCACATCAGCGTTTTCCACTGATGATATGCTTATAAGGACTAGAGTTGAGCTTATAGCAAGGAGACCCACAGGTGGAAAGTGCTTTGGGCCAGTGGCACAGCCTGCTCTGTTGGCTATGCAGGGAAACATGCCTGGCCACAACCAGAGCCTGCTAGTTAGTTTGATGAACAGACCACTGATTTTATTTGTATTTCTTGGATGGAGCACATACATATGAGACTATATGAGGTGTCATGGGTAGCTAATTTAGGGCTGACAAAACTTTCAGCCCAGAGATGGCAGTTATTCATACCTTAGTTTTTCTATCCCTTTTTGACTATAAATGACCCTCTTCCATCATATTTTTTATTTAACTTTGGCATGCCTTATAGTTTACTAACTTACTATGTATATTTAACACAATTCTGCCTATGTTTCACAAAGTACATAGTTACTCATACTCTCTATATAAAACATCCTAGGAGTTTTGCATTTATCTCATAAGCTACTAGTGTACTTAACACTTCTTCTAACACTTCTGACTTTCTTCCATCCTTAAGGAAACTGCAAGGAATTCAGTATAGTTGGAGTGGGAAGCTGGAGAGGTAAGTAGACAGATAGTACCCTTTTTGGGGCATAAAAAATTAAAGAAAAAAAAGAAAAAAAAACAGGGTTACCAGAGGGGAAGTGGGTGGGGGGATGGGTGAAATAGGTAAAGGAGATTAAGAGCACACTTATCAAGAGGAGCACTGAGTAATGTACAGAACTGTTGAATCACTAATTGTACACCTGAAACTAATATGACACAGTATGTTAACTATATTGGAATTAAAAAATTTTAAAAAGTGAAAAAAAAATACTAGATTTTATACTGAAGAAAACTATAAAACTATAAGGAGAGTGGAAAATAGGGAAGAGGTCCACTCCTGGGCAGGAGGGCCAGGTGGAATCTCTTGCCCTAATGCAGGTGATTAATAATGAGGACCTCCGTCAACTAATGCAGTGGCTCTATGGGGTTAGAGGTGATTTCCCCACCCCCCCCCCAAGACATTTGGTAATGTTTGGAGAGAATTTTGGTTGTTCAAAGTAGGGGGTGCTACTGATAACTACTGGGGTAAGGATAGGGAAACTTCTAAACATCCTACAAAGCACAAGACAATCCTTCACAACAAAGAACTGTTGTGATATTAGTAGTGCCAAGATTGAGAAACCCTGAAGTAAGGGATTTAAGGAAGCATAAAGAGGATAGAGGTTAAGCAATTAGATTTAGTTGGATTTTATAACTGATTAGATATAGATGTGAGGTAGAAGGAGAGAATGATTTTAGGGTTCTAGCTCGGATAACTAGGAGGACAAAGGGTTAGGGAAAATAGAGACAAAGAATTAAATGTTAGACATGTTAAGTTTGAGACATCCCCAAGATGTGTAGTAAGCAGTTGGAAAAAAACAGGAGATGAGAACAAAACTGAGAATCTTAATAAGAAATGTTTGTACCAGATTAGATTAGAATCTCTACAGATAAGCTCTAAGAATCTGCATTTTTGGCAAGCAATTAGGTGATCTTGCAGCATGCCAAAATTTGCGAACAATAGTTTTAGGTCTCAGAAGAGAGGTCTGAGAAGCAGACAGTGAGGTAGCCGGAAAACTAGGGAAGATCAGAGTCCCAAAAACCGTGGAAGGAGAGAGTTGAAAGCAGGGGTTTTATTAGTACAGGAGGTTGCTATAAAGTAGTACTGGTCATTAGAAGTATAATGCGAGTCACGTTTTCTTAGTTGCAGTATCACGAAGGTAAAAAGAAGCAGGTGAAATTAATTTTAGAACTCTATTTTGTTTAACCCATTATATCTAAAACATTGAAACATAATTCATATAAAATTAATAAGGTATGTTATATTCTTTTTTCATACAAAGTCCGAGAAAGCTGGTGTGCCTTTCATACCTCTAGCACCTCTTAATTTGAACTAGCTACAATTCAGATACTCAGTAGCTACATGGGGCTAGTGGCTACCATATTGGATAGCACAGCTGTAGAAGGTCAACTAAGAAAAGAACTTAAGTGTAAGCTTTAGCTATAGTAATAACGGTGGTCATAGATAGTGTGATAAGAACTCTTTCAGTGAAGAAGCCAGAATATGCCCAGGTAAAGAATGGGAAGTTAGAGATGATAAGAGCCACCATAGAGAATATTTTGGGGAATATTTGCTATTAATAATATAGTATGAGGGGCTTTTTTTTTGTACTTTTGAGTATGAATTTAAGATCAGATAGCATAATTCAGTTTTTTATGTAAGGTTTAACAGTTATATTTGAACTTCTGCTTGTGCAGAATTGCCTTCCCCCTGGATACAACTAGAAAATTGGGCATAATATATGAAGTGACTGTTTTCAGACATCGGACAACAGACAATACAGAATTGTGATCCTTGAGAGAAGAGAAATAAGGTAAGTCCTACAATGACTCCAGCTTACTTCCTGGAGGGCAGAACAGGGAGGGAATTTAAACAAAGACCAGTGGTTTCACTGAATGGAGGAGACAGATGGGAATTGAGGGAAGCCATTGAGAAGATATCAGAGAGGAGGAAGTGGCACCAAGAGAGGTCTGCCCAGGTGTAGCTTTCCCCTTGTCGTTTGGCTGAGTATTGATCCGTGCAATGAAGACTGAAACTCCATGAGACCTGGCACCACAAAGCAGTAGGCCAAACCCTTTCTGATGCTTGCACAGGGCTGGGAATAGTTTGTGTTCCCATCTGCCAGAGTAGAGAGACTGTAATACACAAATTTCTACCAATCAAAACAAGAATAGTTGGAGCCTGGTCAACTTGCTCGCTCTCTCTGTCTTTCAGGTCTCTCTACTTAGGCTTGTTTGGTCTTCCTGATAGCATAGTAACCATAGGGTACCTGGATTTATTACATGGCTCAGAGCTCCCAGTGCTTGTGTTCCAGCAAGGTGAAAACTGCGTAGCGTTTTATGACTTATCCCCTGGAGTCATGAATTGTCACTTCCACCTCATTCTGTTGGTTATATGCAAGTCACTGAGCTTGGTCCAGATTCAAGAGGTGGGAACATAGCTCCTACCTCTTGATGGGAGGAATATAAAAAAATTAGCAGATATGTTTAAAAACTGCATAAAATATCATAGTCTAGTACCAAATCTGATAACGACCATCACTTCAAAGTAGTTATGAATATAAATAATATTTCAAGATATCTGTTACAACTTTAATTTGATACAAAAAATCTGTGATTTCTGTTGGTGACTAAATTTGAGGTATTGTAGACACAATTAATACTGCAACAGTACTAATAATTACAGCAATTCTGAGATACCAGCTGGGAGATAATGTCAGGTCCCATTGGTTAAGGGTTCAGTCCTACAAGACTGCCCCTTCCCCACTTCAGATGCTAATCATAAGTGTTTCTGATCCACTGGCTATAAATCAGGTTCGATTAATTTGCTAGAGTAGCTCACAGAACTCAGGAAAACATTTTACTTAATAGATGCCAGTTTATTAGAAAACGGTATAACAGGAACCACCAGATAAGAGATGCATAGGACAGGGTATGTAGGAAGAGGCACAGAGAACTTCCATGCCCTCTCTGGGGTACACCACTTTCCTAGAACCTTACATCTGTTCACCAACCTGGGAAATTTTCTGAACCTTGTGCTTTTGGGTTTTTAGGGAGGCTTCATTAAGTAGATATGATTGATTAAATCATTGGCCACTGGTGATTAGCTTAATCTCCAGCCCCATTTCCCTCCCAACCTTTGTGGCTTTTCAATAGTCCCTTCATTAACATAAACTATGGTGTGGTTTAAGGGGCTTGTTATGAATCACAAAAGACACTTTTATCACAACTGACCACTTAGGAAATTGCAAGGGTTTTAAATTCCTGGTAGGAAAGGAGACCAAGACCAAATATAAATTTCTTGTTACAGATTACAATATCACAATATCACAGTACCCTTCACATATATATGTATATATCTTATTAATACACACACACTCACACACACACACACACACACACACACACACATAGAAAGTACCTGGCACACAGTAAGCTCTCAGTAACTGGTAGCTATAATTACTCTTGCTACTATTTATGAACCTCTCATTATATCTACACTGGAGTGATCAGCTCACATATGTTCTATCATTCGTGACATGCTATGTTCTAATCTTGAAAGATGGATATTAACCTGAGTTATTATTTGTTGTTATTTGAACTTGTATCTTCTGACTTCCCTCTCACCACTTTGTACCGTCTTTCCTTGCAACGATATTTAAGAGTCGTTTGATTTAAAGAAATGCAACATAGGGAATTTAACGACTGGACAGTAGGACAGATTGAAGCTGAATTTTTAGCTTCTGATTTTTCTCATTTGAAGCAAAGATTTCAGACTGTTGTGGGGGTGGTGTGGGGGAAGGAAATGCAGATCTGTTCACAGCTGCTACTCAAAATACTAGCCATATAACCAGGAGAGAATTTGGCTCAAATTAAAATCCCTGGGCTCTTCATTGCCATCATAATCATTATTGTATCAATTAAGATTCGTTTGCATGTCCACAGTGTGTTTGGCACTACATCAAGGAAGGAAGCTGATGATCACAGAAACAGTTTCGACCATTTTGCTTATGTCTGAGAATGACCCAAATGGTATAAAGAAAAAGCAGAAATAAATCATTAAAATTTTGTAATTCAACAGCACTTGGAATCATAAAATATTAGAACTGGAAAAGGATCCAACAATCCTGTTGCACAGCTTCTTTATTTAGAGGTTGATAAAACTCAGCTCCAAAAATAATAATATTATACAACCAATATATAAGTGACAATTAGTAAAGGTTACACAACCAGTAAGTGATAGGGAAAGCCAAGACTCCTACCCATGTCATCTAGCTCAAAATGCAGTGTTTCCCCTGCTTTATCAGCCTACACCACAATCTATGAGTAAGAATCATATTCTTAGAAAACCAGAAAATATAATATTACATATAACTCTCTTTTGAATTACTCTCTTGGAAAATTAGGAGTCAAGCCATTCGAGTCTACATGTTTTCTATATTGGCCATTATTAATGAGAGAAGTGGGTACTGATGGTTTTGGTGGGGATGTTTTGGCCTGAGAGGGGGCTTATTTAGATGAACAAAATGAACAGTTCTAAATATTTTTAGGGATTATATGAGAGAACCCTCATTAGGCCTTCGGGCAGATCTTTGAAGAGCAATACTGCCTAGAAGCCAGCAGAGGGAGAGCAGAACATTGTTTTGCCAATTTTTACCAAGTTCCTCCTTGCTGTTTTACCTTTTGTTCATTTTTTTGCACAAATTTGATATATTCCGTGATGGTGATGAGAAAAATACTACCTTTTCCTGCTTTTCGGGGGAGGATAGAGAATGCCTCTATCAGTGAATTGGGGTTTTATTGAACTTATTTTTCAACAGGCTATCAAATGAGCTGGGTTTGGAAAGTCCTTAAGCATATTAGGAATTTATTTGTGTGGCTTTCACATGCTTTTCTGCATAATATTGGGTAACTTAAGTGATTTTAAATATACGTAATCAAATATATAGATTATCTTTTAATAACTTCTAAGAGAAACTAACAATGTAATAAGATTTGGAATTCTCTAATTAGTCACTTGATTTTGCTCTGTAAAAGGATGAATGTAAATTGAACCCAGAGAAAGTTTGAAATGACTTTTTATATCTATAGTTTTAGAAATAAAGTCCACATGTCAGTTGAAGTAATCATCTACTTATTTTTCCAGAAATCTCCAGTAAATTTATACCTTCATTATTGCTTTGTTTTTGTGTCTTCAGAATTTGGGGCATAAAACTGAAGGTGATACACACTTGTCCTCACTGAGTTCATGGGAGATCAACACAGAAACAGATCATTAAAAAATTTAATGACAGTATGAGACAATGAGGCATACGGGTGGGGCAGTAAGAGTGCATGGAATGCAAGTATCCAACCCAATAAGGAGATCTGGAGTGAGTCCTGGAGGAGGGCCACCTGAGCTAAGTCATAAAGGAAGAGTAGGAATGTATTCTGTTTCAATGCATTTTTTAATCTTCCCTCCCATATCCACATGGTTATGTTGAGAGCAGCCATTCAGTAAACTATTACTCTGCATTCCTAGGCTAAACATTTTTGATTCACAAGTGGTCACCGTAAACATGCTGGGTCGATCAGTGTCCCCCCCAGGATTTTTCAACACCGGACCCAGTGAAACTGGAGAACTCTCAGCTACTTTGTTTTCTGCCTTTTGTTAGAGGAAAACAACCATAAGAACTTTGACATTGCATTGACACACATAAGTTGAGGCGCAGACAAACTCTGGAGAGAGTGCATCCTCCCAGCATTCAAGCCTCTAGCTCTCTTGTTGCCCACAGTTTATGTGCAGCTACTTTCCTGTTCTGTTTCATGAGATACCCCAGTATCCATATAAGTTTCTCTTTTTTCTTAAACTAGTATGAGTTGACTTTCTTTTCTTTGAATCCCAGCTGGTATAAAGAGTTACCAAGGCAGAGAGAGGGTGAAGGACATTTCAGGGGCTGCAGGAGCAAAGACATAGAAACATTAAAAAGCATGGCTTGTATAGAGAAATATAAATAGTTCAGTATTGTTAAGACATAAATGAAAGAGATAAAGAGTGCTAACAGATGAAGTGGGAAATCTGTCATTTTAGGGAATTTAACTTTACCCTGAAGGCAATAAAGAGCCATAGAATAGTTTGCACAGTGACATTTTGAGGTCTGTGGTTTAGATGGCTTACTCTGCCAGGAGTTTCTTCAACATTTCTCTCCTCTCCGGGCCTATGATGTGCTGACTTTTTATGACTTCACTGAATTACTTTGTAACAGTGTGTCTTCCCCTCCATTCTGAAAGTACCACTAGAGCAGGGGCTATATCTACTTTGTTCATCATAAATTCTCAAAATAAGTAAATGAGGTAATTTCCATCTTAGTACCTGGAACACATGGTTATACAATAAAAATTTGCTAAGTCAATAAATGAGTAAATTGTGATGAGATAGAGGAAATAAATTCATGATATATATTGGAAATAGGGCTTGATGAGTTTGATAAAACTAGCTATATATATTGAGCACTTATACATTAAGCGGGAGGCTGAGGGTTTTGCATGCATTACCTTATTTAATCTTCATAACAATTCTCTGTGTAATGTGTATCACACTTTCCCCCATTTTACAGATGGAGGAAAAAAAGAACCTTAAAGAGACTGAGAACTAGGTAGAACCGTATGAATTTGCCATCTAATAACTTGCTGTTATAGGTAATGCATTATGAGCAGAGACCTATTCAGTACTAATCTCTAAATTACCATACTATATTATACATAGATGTGAAGGGGAGGGAGTGAAGAATGATTCCCAGCTTTCTATCATAGATGAATGATGGTGTCTCCAGCTGAAGCAGAGAATACAGAGTAGGGGTACTTCCAGTGGAGATGATGAATTTGATATGGGACATAAAGAGAATGAGGCCTGTGGGATGACTACAAGACAATGTCCAGCTGCAAGTTAATGTATGAGTTTTAAAACTCTATTGCTGAAGAATTGGATTCATGGTTCATTAAGTTTCAGTTAAATAAAGATATTAGGTGAGGTCTAACAAGGAAAGTATGCTGTTTAAGATGAGTACTGGGTAGAAGCCAGACCTTGGGAAATATTACCTAGAAGACACCAGAGTGATTGATCAAGACTAGAGAACCCTGAGAGTACGGTGCCATGGGGAAAAAGGGAAATAGGGAATTTAGGAAGAAGGAAATAGGAAGGAGGGAACAATCTATAGTGTCTATTGCAGCAGAGAGTTCCTGTGAAATGTATACTGTCCATTGGATTTGACAGCCAGGAGTTTATTGTTGATCGAAAAAAAACAATATTAATAAAATAATATAAAATAAAATGGTAGAAGCCAGACTACATATGGTTGAAAAATGATTGGAAAGTACAGCCAGGAAGAATAAATAATATTTTCAAATGTCTTCAGTGAGGAGAAGAAAGAGGTCAGACATTAGTTAGATGAAGACTCTGAGAGAAAAGAGACATTTTTATTTTTAGGAAGAGAGACATAATTGAGGATCTTTACCAGCTGTGGGAAAGAAGCCTGTGGAGAGATTGAAGGTATCCAGGAGAGGATATTGGAGAAAATGACTCACAAAGGAGAGAGGGAATAAGATAAAGCTTATAGATGGAGGAGTTCACCTTTAGGAGTTGGGACATTGAACTTCGGAGCTTAAAAGAAAGTAAGTGGAGATATATGTGAATGTGTGCATGGAAGGAGAATTTTGAGAAACATGTTTGATGGGCTTGATTCTCTTGATTTAATGGGAAGCTTTGAGTAGGAGCTTTAGAAGAAAGTATAGAATAGTCATTATTTGATATGAGATTGCAGACTGACTGAAGATGAGTAAAGGATTGAAACTCTAAATGAGAGTTCAGCCAAGGTGAGAGATCACATTTGATAAGGGTAACAATTAGTACGGTTTTGAGTATTCTTCTCAGTGTTCAGCTTTCTAGTTGACTGAGGAGTAAAGACAGACCATCACATTGATCCACCGTTTAAATTTTACTGGGTCAACTGCGGTTGGACAGTTGTACAAATGAATCAAGGATGCTGATATAATAGCACTTTAAAGGATATTACTTCAGAAGTTTGGACTAAAGTGTAAAGAGATAGCTATTAGATAAAAAAAAATGAGATGGGATATTAACCATATTCAGATTCTCAAAAGAAATAACCCAAAACTAGTTTCATGGCTATTAATAAGAAAAGAAACTGTCACTTATAAATATAAAAGGATCAAAATAAACTGGTGAGGATTAGGGAAGATATTTCTTGGGAGAAAGCTGCTTCTCTGCTCCATTATATTCACAAGGTGGACGGGTCAGTAATACTTTGACCTACACCAGAAACGTACATGGGTGAGTGCTCTCAAAGATTATTTAGAGAGCTTAATAGAGTAAATAATGAACTAATGCTTGACTCCCACCTTGAAAATCTAGAAGACATAAGAAGGCATGAAAAGCTGATAAGCTACTTTGGTAGTAGGGTGCTTGCCTTTTCTATTCATCACTGTACTGGGGGTTGTAACCAGTGCAACAAAGGAAGAAAATAAGACATACAGATTGGAAAGGAAGAAGTAAAACTTGATTTTCGGACAATGTGTTTACCCATGTAGAAAATCCTACAGATTCTGTAAAATCACTACAAGAATTAATAAGTTAAGCAAAGGCCCAAAACATCAATATAGAAAGTTAATTGTATCTCTATACACTAGGAAAGAATTACTGGGAACCCAAAACAAAACAAAACAACCTAGATAGCAATGCACACTATAATGAGATTCTCTTTCTCCCTTAGAAATTTATAAAAATGTAGATAAGATTGGTATGAATGGAAATATTGTGTAAGCTAATGAAGCTTCTAGATCTGAGATGACATAGGAGCAAGCTGACGTGAACAAATTCAGGAGTAGAGGCAGAGAGAGGAGAAAGCATACTGTAGAAATCATGAAGGTAGTTCTGGGAGCCTGGTGGGCTGAGTCAAAGCAGAGATATGTGTTCTCAATAACCAAAAAGAAATTGTGGGTTAAAAAGCAAACCCAGACTTTTTTGTAATATGTCACTGGGTTCAAGAAAAGGAAAGTTAAAGCTAGAGCAATAAACTTACCAGCTGATGCTCTGGTATCTTGGAGGAGGGGAGCTGCTGACTGAATATAGCACCTAGGAACTAAAGGCTATAGTGTCAAAGATTTCCTGGGGACAGAAGACAAGGCTTTGGCTCGTGTGAGGCAGAAAGTTAGAACTGAAGTCCCTGCATAAAGTCAGGAACTTGGAATGCTCTCTTTCAGCGAAAAGGGAATTAGAACAACTAAGCACTAAAACTGGAAACTAATATAAGTTCCCCTGATAAATCAAAGCTCCAAGATTTTTCCATATACAGATGTGAAGTCTCATTTGACATTCTTCCTAGGATTTTGGTATGAATGCTTATCTTTCACACCAATGAAATCCTAGGATGTCCAGTAGCAGTAAAACTCTTTGTAGCAATCCTTCCAACAGTCCAGGGCAATAAGGGACTCTCAAGAAGAGTTAGTGACTAAAACTTATAAATCATAGGAGAAAATAATTCATCATGAATTAGACATAGTGAAGAAGAAAATCAGATCTTTAAGAACTTGAGAAAATACAACAATCTGAGAAATACTATACAGTAACTATGCTTAATATTATTGATAAAAGGAGGAGTAAAAATCAAAAGGAAAGAATAGGGTATTTGATATTAGAATGCATGAATTTGAGAAATAATTGAAAATAACTCTTAGAAATAAAATTATTGAAAATAATAATTTGATGGAAGGGTTAAGGGATGGGTCATAGTAAAAATGAGAATTACTGAACTCGGGGAAAGAGTTGAGAAAACCAAAATACAGTGAAGATAAATAAAATGAAAACTAGGGAAAAGAAGGTTAAGACATAGAGGATAAACTGATGGGGTGAGCATTTGTTTAACATAATGAGAGTTCTAGAGGGAAAGAAGGGAGAGTGGATAGGAGAGGTGGTAGTTAAAGAACTTCCTATAATTGAAAGTGTGATGGTCCTAAATAGCACATAGTAATTTTTTTTTTCTGTCTGACAATCTTTGTTTTTCTACTAAAGTATAGATTCTTTTTGTAATTAACAGTTACTGATCTACTTGGATGTATACTATTATACTCTCTGTTTGCCTCATTTGTTCTATGTTGCTTTTTTCTCCTTTGCTGGATTAATCAAATATTTTTATTATCCTTTCTCTTTAAAGCATGAATTAGAATTATGCATTCTATTAGTGCATCTAATACATGCATTCATTAGAATTACGCATTCTATTAGTGGTTAAAGTTGTGATGTCCAATGGAGTAGTTATTAGGTACATATGGCTATTTAAATTTATATGTGAATGTAAATTAGTGACAAAATTTTAAAATTTCAGTTCTTCAGGTCAGGTACCCAATAGCCATATGTGTGCAGTATTGGACAGCTCACATATAGAACGTTTCCATCATTGCAGAAAGTTCTATTGGATAGTACTGATCTAGATAATCCAAAGGTCTGTTTAATATCATCTGGGCTTTCTGTTTGTCTTGTTTCTTGGTATGTCTTGTCATCTTTCATTAAACGAATCTGATTGTGGGGTGCCTGGCTGGCTCAGTTGGTAGAGCATGTGACTCTTAATCTCAGGGTGATGAGTTGAAGCTCCATGTTGGGTGTGGAACTTACTTTAAAAAAAATTAAAAATTAAAAAAAATAAAACCTGTTGTATATGAAAAATTGCAAAATTTCCAGACACTTTTATCTAGCCTCAGAAAGGGTTCACTCTCTTCTCTGTTAGGAAGCTAGGGTCAGGTCGTCTTCATTTGATCAACAACTGAATTGCCATGAATCATCTGTGTTGCAGTTTTTATTAAGATTAATATACAACTGGTTTGTCACCACTCTTGGGGATATAACCCTCCAAGGGTTTTAACTGAGAGGCTGGGGTGTTTAGTAGGACCCCTCTTTTTTGCTGGGTCATATACTCTTACTTTTGTCTTCCTGGCACTGTCAGACTATTGAAAACACCATATTTTTAAGTGGCATTCTACTTAGGTTTTAAACCGTTTGCTTTGTGTATCTTAAAAAATTTGATTGTGGCTCAGGCTTGCCTTGTGCCTCTCCCTGTTCTTGCTATATTGGTGATCCTGGAATCTATGTGTTTGTCTTTTCTGTCCTGTGAGATTACCAAAAACTCTTTCAGTTATTCTGCCTCTTAGCAACTACACCCTGACCAGATTCTTAGCCTTTTACCCAGAACTAAAAATTTGGAAATTCCCCAAGAGAAACTTGCTCACTCTTCTCTCTCTCTGTATCACCTTTCTTTAGGATCTTGGTCCCTTAAGTCCTGGTTGCCTCAGCAGTTTTCAGAGATTTTTTTTAATCTTTTTTTCCTACTTTTTCTTCATGTGAGCATTCATTGGTTTGCTACAGGCTATGCTACTATAGATGGAAATAGAATTCCTTCCACTTCACTTGCAGTCATGGTTGATTCTGGTGCAAGCTTTACTAATATTCATAGGAGACTCACTTTATTATTACCATTATTTCCATATAGTTATGTCTCTTTCTATGGTATCAAAATGACTGCTACTGTGCTTGTATCTGTAAGCCCTTAATGAAATATTAGGGATGTATTGGAAAAACTCATATGATTTAATGGGGATTTAATTTTTTTGGCAAGCTTCTGAGAGCTATAACAAGTGCCATTTTTTTTTTTTAAAGATTTTATTTATTTATTTGACAGAGAGAGACACAGCGAGAGAGGGAACACGAGCAGGGGAAGTGGGAGAGGGAGAAGCAGGCTTCCTGAGGAGCAGGGAGCCCGATGCGGGGCTCGATCCCAGGACCCTGGGATCATGACCTGAGCCGAAGGCAGACGCTTAACCGGCTGAGCCACCCAGGCGCCCCTATAGCAAGTGCCATTTATCAATCACCTATCAAATGCCTTGTGTGTTAGATATATGTTTCTTCTAATTAACAATTCTGCAACATATGTAATATTGTTACAACTTTACTAATAAGAGAACCAGGGCTCAAAATGGTTAAATAACTTCCTTTGGAAAATCCAGGTCTGACTTTAAAGGCCTCAGCATCATTTCCCACTTATTCTTGAGAATGTAGCAAAAGCCTAGGAAGACTCTGTTCTTCACATCCTCTCACACTTAGCTGTAGTCACTTGCTATAATTCAATCCAGCCTTGCTAGGTGATATCCCAAAGCAGTAAAAATAGAAATAGTGACAACAGGTCATGCTTGTTGTACTGAGAGGCTCCAAAATCATTTTTAATGAGCTAAGCCTACAAGGTTTAGTAACAGTCTAATAACCACCAGCATGTTCTCTGCTTCAGGCAAAGTTTAGTTGGCTGGACATAGATGGGCAAATCACAGATGAGGACTCTTTTTATTAAATACATTAGCAATGCCATGGCATTTATTATCTATTGTAGCTATTTTAAGCTGAGAGTACCATGCAGAGCCAAGTAGAAGATGCTGGGCATTAACTTTTGTTTTACCTGGTGGCTTGGAAGATAGTTCTGTGACCCTGAAAACAGGACCTGAAAACTTCTCCCCAGATCCTTACTTCCATGCAGATTCCAGACTACCCATCACTGGTCTTCTTATTCCCTAGCCTCCTAGTGCTCTTATTAATCCTATTCTTTGTGATGTTTTATTCTAATCTGAAATAGAATGATGGGAAATCAAATTATGGTTGTGGGTACCCTGTAGTTCCTAAGTCAGATGTTAGCAAAGTGATAGTTGGGGAATGATTCTAATTGATTGAGAACCAGAGGATTTATTTTAGACTATAACTCTGTCTAGAAACATTTGGAAATGGAGGAGTCTAGGTATTACAAAAAAAGAATCTAATCTTATGAATGGTTATTAGAAACAGATTCATAGTTGAGAGAATACTCCTAATCATTTCTTTCTTGTTGCCATTGGGTCCCCTTTCAGTCCAAACTGTCCAGGAACCTGTAGAATTTATTCGGCAGAAGCAGTACCCTACTCCATGTACATCTGTTCGAGTGATCTGCTTACTAAGCATATTAGGAAATCCCCCTTAGGAAATAGCAGTGGCCTCAGGCCAGCAGTTGGTGTAGCAGCCTGTGTTCCCACCTGTTCCTACACAGTGGCACTGTGCTGTCTGAGATCTCTGCGGCTATCCTGTGGAACCCTGGTACTTCTCTCAAGCTTTAAGAAACCTTCACTACTTTTCCTTGCATGACAGGTCTCTGTCCTGTCTGTCATGGGAGTTCTGCCAATTTTAATGTGATTATGGTATAAACAGTAAAATGATGTAAAAATGGAAAAAAAAATAATCATCAGATAAGGACCAAGAAATATCTTCATTTTCAGTGTCTTGACCTTTGTCCTTTCATTGCTTCTGTTCTCTCCCTTCTTCACACTCTGCTGGGTTCTGGTAAATTTTGCTGCCCCAGGAAACCTATTTGACTCTGTATTTGAATAGCAATGGTGAACCTTTATTTCCTTAAATGGACCACTTATAAGGCAAAAGAAAATCTTTTTGAATGGTCAGTCCTAGAGCATTAACATTGTTGCATTTTTATGGGAGGAGGTCACCCTCTGTGCATCAGAGGTAAGAGTGGAAAGTGATGGGGTAAAGGTCACAGAGACCCCTCTGTTACAGGATTATTAATAAAGAGAGTAGGCATGGCATGACATATAGGAAAAGATTTTAAGAAGTGTTCAAAGATGGATTGGTGTATAACTCTAGGGAAACAACACATCCATTTATTGTGTTTATTAATCGTGTATTCTGTATCAGGCATTGGGTTAGGGAAAAAAAGGTATGTATTTGATAAATAAAATACATGTGGTTCCTGCTTTGCTTAATACACAACCTAGTTGGGAAGATAGAGAGCAAACATGTTAAAACAAACAATGAGAAATGCAATAAAGAAAAAGAAGATATGGTTGTAGGGAATACATGCAGTGTGAGTGTGTGCATTCACTAATTGGATATAAAAATAGAAGTCATCCACATATAGATGACATTTAAAGCTGTAGAAATCTGTGAGATCAACAAGGGAAGGAAGGTGCAGAGATATGAAAAGAGATTCTTAGACTACGCCTTGGTGGACTTCCTTTTTTGGGAGGTAGGGGTCAAAATGAGGCTAAATCTGGTTCCATCTGTTAAGATTGCTTGAAAGTTCATTATCAGGCATTTTATTTCACAGATTTCTTTCCCTCACTTGACTTTTACAAGAACCCTGAGGACTTATAAGGTCCTTAAAGGCCAACACAAGAGTCTATTGAAGGTTAATTGCTCCAGTGTGTGCTTCATTTCCACTGTACTGTGTTTAACCAGAGAGACCCTCACCTAGACTCCCAGGAGTGTAGCACTTCTTACCTAATCAGAGCCTTCTATAGTCCTTGCACTATACAGACATTTTAGGCAGGTCAGTCCTGACACCCGGGGCAAATTTGCAGTCCTAGAAAATCAACAACTATCAGCCTGCCAGATAACACTCCTTAAAACCTATTCTGCTTTCCTTTCCAAAGCTTCTTTCATTCTCTAAATGGATCCAGACCTTTGAAGCATAAAACCCTTTTTAGGGGCTATCTTTTTTTTTTTTTTTTAGTTTTATTATGTTATGTTAGTCATCATGCATTACATCACTTGTAGGGGCTGTCTTCTTGGTAGTGGATTCCTGCCTGCCTGGTAACTTCTCCTTCGGTCTTTGACACACAACATGATTATTTATTCTTCCTTAGTTCTGGCCCAGCCTGAGAAATCAAGTCCTGATCCTCTCCCTGGGGGGTGGAGATGACATCCTTCCTTTCTTCCTTATGAGTGTAGCTGGAGAGTAGCCAGAAACAAACAAAAAAATTATTATTTCAATTGATTATTCTGCCACTTTAAATGGCAGAATACATTTTAAATAACTTTAAGTTCAAAATACATGATTCACTGCTGGTTGGAATGGAAACCGGTGCAATATTTCTGGACATTAAATTAATAATATGACTGTACCCTAAGAACCAGCAATCCCATTTCTGGGTACATATCACCCAGAAATTTTTGTACATGTGCATCTAAGGATATTCATCACGATTGTCGTTCAAAGGCAACCAAAGTGGTCACCACTAAGGGAAGGAATAAGTAAAAGTGTGGAATTTTCTATTTACGTAATAGTGTCATCTGTAACTAACAACTGTATATTTCTCTTCTGGCAGTTATTTTCTTGACTAATTGTACTGGCTAGAACATTTATTAAATGTTGTACAGAAGGTGACTTAGTTTTTTTCTGATTTAGTGGCAGCATGTTTATTTATTCTCTATTAAGAATTACGTAGCAGTAGGGTTTTTTTTTTGTTTTGTTTTTGTAAATGTTCTTTATCAGGATGTGTTTCTTTCTATTTCTAGTTTTCTGGGAGTTTTTCTTTTTTATAAAGATTTTTTTAAATTAATTTATTTGGCAAAGAGAGAGAGAGAGAGTGCGTACACACAAGCAGGGGGAATGGCAGAGGGAGAGGGAGAAGGAGACTCCCTCATGAGCTGGGAGGTCAGTGTGGGGCTTGATCCCAGGACCTGGGGAGGTAGGTAGATGCTTAACCAAATGAGCCACCCAAGTACCTCTCTGAGAGTTTTTATTATGAATGGATATTAGTTTTTATTCAATTCATTTAATGCATTTATTGAGATGATCATATTATTCTCTTTAATTATGTTAATGTGGGGGCTCCTGGGTGGCTCAGTCAGTTAAGCATCTGCCTTTGGCTCAGGTCATAATCTCCAGGTCCCAGGATCCAGCCCCGTGTGGGCTCCTGCTCAGTGGGGAGTCTGCTTCTCCCTCTCCCTCTGCTCTTCCTCCCCTCTTGTGCCCCCCCAATAAATAAATAAAATCTTTAATTATCTTAATGTGGTGAATTATACTGATTGATTTAAAAATGTTAAACCAACTTTCCATTCCTGAGGTAAACTGTGATATAGTATTCTTTTCCTGTATTGATATATTCAATTTGTTAATATTTTGTTAACAACTTTTGCATCTATATTTTTGAGGGTTATTGGTCTGTACTTTTCTTCTCTTATAATGTCTGGCAGGTTTTGGTTTTAGGGTTATATTGGCCTTATGAGATGACTTGGGAAGTGTTCTGTCTTCTTCTGTTTCATAGGAGAGTTTGTGAAAAATTGGTGTTGTATCTTTCTTAAATGTTTGATGGAATTCTCCATCTGAGTGAAGAAGAAAATGGATGCCCATTTTTTTTTTGTAGGAACGTTTCTAATTACAATCGAAATTTTGTTAATAATTATGTCTATTTAAGATTTCTTTTCCTTTCTCTGTTGGTTTTGGAACTTGTTGCCATTTAAGGAATTTATTCTTGTTATCTAAGGGTGGATAAAACAATGTTGATGCTGAAGAAAACTGCTTATTTCTCTGGCAAGGAAAACTAAAACATGTCCTGTAGTAATTAAGTTGGAAGGCCATAAAGGGAAGCTAAGAAAAATAGACTAAGATGTGGATTTTCTGGTGTCTCTATTGAATGTCTCAGGTGTTCATGAAGTTTCTACTGTGACTGGTCATAATTGAGATGTTCTCAGTAGATAGCTTATAGCAACATGATATTTGCTCTTTTCATTGTAGTTGCTTTTTGATCAGCTGTGTGACATCTTAGAATCAACCAAGACTCGAGATCCTGATGCAGATTTCTGGCATTTTTTTCTCTGCTTAGTTCTGTTCCCTTTTCTCTGGTTCTTTGCCTCACAGATTTCAGCTGCTCAGCCTCTCAAACTCTGGTTTCTGTCTCTCAGTTCTGTAGATTAGCCTTCTCTGCATGGCTTATACCTCCTTGCTTTGTAGTCTGGACAGTTCCTTTGGGTAGAAATTGGGGGTAAACATAAGATCACAGTCCTGTACTACCTGTTGTCTAAAGTCTGAAAACTGTTCTTTCATAAATTTTGTCCAATTTTCCATATTTTTATTATGAGATGTCTCGTTTAGTATCAGTTAGTGCATTAGGACCAGAAGAGGATGGTCATTCTTTCCTAGAAGTCTACAGCAGTCCTGTCCTAGGCCAGAATTAATTAGATTTTCGTATTTGTTCCCAAACCAATTACTAGCAATGGGTATGCAATTACTGTCTTTGATGCAGTCTAATGAGAGTCTACTCGAGGAGTTGAGGATGGCAAACATTTTTAAGGCCACATTTGAAAAAAAGTCCATATCAAAGAGAAAATAGGGAACTCTTGGGTGATTTAAATGTTTTATATCTTAATGATAGTGCTGGTTACACAACTTTTTTTTTTTTTAAAGATTTTTATTTATTTGAGAGAGAGAGAATGAGAGAGAGGGAGTACATGAGAGGGGGGAGGGTCAGAGGGAGAAGCAGACCCTCCGCTGAGCAGGGAGCCCGATGTGGGACTCGATCCCGGGACTCCAGGATCATGACCTGAGCCAAAGGCAGTCGCTTAACCAACTGAGCCACCCAGGCGCCCGGTTACACAACTTTTATGCCTTTAAAACTCTTTAAATTATAAACTTAAAATTGGTGAATTTTATGGTAAATTGACCTCAGCTGAGCCAATTAAAAAATGTTGCCTGCTTTTGTTGCAATATATAAATAACTGTATTTTTTTTTTAAGATTTTTTTTTTTAATTTATTTATTTGACAGAGAGAGGCACAGCGAGAAAGGGAACACAAGCAGGGGGAGTGGGAGAGGGAGAAGCAGGCTTCCCGCTGAGCAGGGAGCCTGATGCGGGGCTCGATCCCAGGACCCTGGGATCATGACCTGAGCCAAGGGCAGACGCTTAACGACTGAGCCACCCAGGCGCCCCAATAACTGTATTTTTTAAAGTACAAATATCAACGGAAAAAAAGAGCCTGAGCCCCATTCTTTCAGCTTCTCAGGGAACATTATGCAAGGTAATGTTTTAACTATAGAATCACTAGCAGCCAAAGAGAGACAGAATAGGCCAGAAGCTTTAAGAACTTTTTTCTTGTGATCTTTCTCTTGTTTTTTTCCTGGTTAGTGTCATCTCTCAAGTAGCCAGGTTCTTTCTCTCTCAAACCCCACTTGAAGAGAAAGTGCTCTCCTCTCTTTAATGGAATGACCTCTTTTTCCTTATAGGAGCCCATCCTCCTCAACCTCTCTTAATAGCCTGGAGACTAAAACAACCAGTGCAGTGTCTCAGTTTATCTTCCTAGAGAAATAATCATTTCTTTAGTATCAGAAGTGTCTTATCTTTATTTTATTTGGGACCATTGGTAAAAGAAGCCATTATAGCTTTGAACTTGCTGCCCTGTGGTGGACACTGATGTTTATCTATAGAGCATCCATCCTTCTTTCTCCAACTTAGTAAACTCTGAATCTGTCCCAGTATCCCCTAACACTCTCATGCCACCCAGGAGACTTAGGGGAAGTTGACCTCATCTTCATTCCATATAGTGTGAGCTCAATAACTCTTTGTAGAATGAATTGCATCTATTAAACTTTATGTTCACTTCTCTTTTGATCTCCTGTTTCCCCTACTAGACTTAGGGTTGTTTCCTTTATTAGGTATTGTTGGCAGAGTGTCTAAGGCCTAAAGGCCGGGCATAAAGGACCTGTAAAAAGCCAAAAAAACCAAAATGGGGCTTTGTACTAGTCAGCATTGATTAGATTGTGCTGCAGTAACAATTATTTCCCAAGTCTTAGTGCATTAATGCACAAGACTTTATTTCTAGCATATGTTACATGTTCATTGCTGGCTAATGATGAGAGAAAGGGCATTCCGTGCTACACAAATTCCTTTGAGAACCCAGGCTGATAGGACCTCCACCATCTCTTACATTGCATTATGTAGAAAACATAGGCTGCCTGATTGCCAAGGTAGAGCGAGAGAGCTTGAACTTGGCACAGGCTTTGCTCAGCCTTGTCACTCACCTTTCATTTGGGCAGGACTAATTAATCACATGGCTTTGCTCAACTGTAGGGACTGCTAAGTACAGATTTCTATTTGCCCAGAGGCAAGGAGGGCCAGATGTTGGTGAATATTATTATTATGTCTACCAAAAATTCCAAAATGTGAAAATAAAACTGAAAATCCACATTTAGAAATTCAAATTAATAAATCCGAAATTAAAAAATAAAATCCAAATTAATAAATAATTAAATGTTGACTTCATTATTAAGTTGGGTATTCATAAACATTTCATTACATTTGAAAAGTTTGTTTCCTAATTTTAAAGTCCTCAATAAGCATAATTGCTATAAAATCATAACAATTTATGAGTTACATGTACTACTTGTGTCCAATAATGTCCAACACAAATTTGTAGGACTACTTTCATAACTTTTACTGGTACATTTAAAAATATTTGATATGATATTTCCAAATTAAATCCCAAGAAAGTTTTTTAATGAACCCTAGTAGACAATAAATTCCATGAGGGCATGCTCTTTCTTGCTTGTCACTTTATCCCTGGGGTTTTAGCACAATCCCTGAAATAGTGGAGGAACTTGTAAATACTTGTTAAACTACTGAACAAATAGATAAAATAATTAAGTCTTCACTTTGAGGCAAGTATAATCTTTGTAAAAAAACTGACAAGTAAAAATGTTCAATAGATTTTTGTAAATGTTGTTGGTCAGAGTCCCAGTAGAAAAAGTTGGAATGCAAAAAAATTGAATAATTCAAGGAACATGTAATGAAGATGTGGGCAGGTCTGAAGGCAAAGAGGAAGAAGCACTTGCTAGAGAGAGGGCCACCTACAGCAAAGATGACTTTAGGTCAAGAGACTCAGCTAGCCTACAGGGACCTTTTCCAAGTCAAATAGAGAAAGTGAGATGGAAAATTCATGCCAGGCAGAGAAAATAATATTTAACAAAGCAGAGAGGTATGAAAAGGCTAATGTATTGAACCAATGGTGAGAAGTGCAGCATGTCAGGAGTAGGCAGGACAGGATGTTTCTGGAGTGGAGGTTGATGAGGCTAGAGAAGCAGATGGCAGTCATACTGTGAAGGGTCTATGGAAATGGGATATTCCCTTGCTGGCATGCCCCATATTGGCTGATTAGGAAACCAAACCCTCCAAAACATTCCTGAATATTATAAACTTCTTCCTAGTGAAAACAGAAATACAACCACAGGGGCTAATGCTAGAGAGATTTTACAGGTTGGCTTTTGCCTTTGCCTTCAAAATATAGTCAGAAATATTGTTTTTCCATCCAATTTCAAAAATTCCCTTCATACAAATTGAGACATTAAGCCAAAAACATATCAGAACATGGCCCCCGCTTTATGGTGGCAAGAGAATCTCTGGATGGAGGGTGGGTGATGAGGGATCGGGCCAGAAAAGAAAGCAGGGGAGGAGGAGGTGGAATTCTGAGAGCTAGATCTTGAGTCCCCAGACCCAACATTCTGGACCTAGAGCCACAGTTTCTAACATGATCCACCTGTTGCTAGAGTTGCATTGGTATGACGTGCTCTGGCTTGGTTTAAGGCTGACTCAGCCACTATATTTTTTCAGGATGTGCCCAGGAATTGCTGCTGATTGGCTATGGCCTTCACTCCAGCCAGGTGCAGACAATTTTCAATTCCACCAGCAGGTGCAGGAAGCAGTAGTAGGGAGTTTAAAAGTTTGCTCCAAAGGCCAGGAAGCAGAATGCAGACATCCTAGATGTGGGTGGGTAACAGGAGGGTAGCTGTGCAGATGAGCTTACTCACAGTTGCTCCTTTTAGTGCCTGCAGACTTTAGCTCCTGAGCTTTAGTCTTTCATTTCTGGGCTATCCACATGCCCATATATCTCTCTGAGGGCCTTTTTAGTTCTCCCACATTCCTGTCTGTCTGCTTCATGGTTGATTTCCAGCCTGTTTACTCTTCAGCTCTGGGTGTGATTACCACTTGGAAGCCTTAGGTTCAACTAAACTACCATCGGCCAGGCTTAAAATAAGCTTCTTTTGTGGAGATATTGGTCAGGAAAAATAGCATGCCAGCAAAGAAGTCAAATGTATTCTCTTCAGTGGGAGTAGTTCTTGAAACAATCTGTATGGTCATCCAGGAGCCAGTCTTTTTGCATCCCGACCCAAGTTTTAGCTCAGGTATGAGGAGGGGAGATTTAATTACGTAAGTACAATATTCACTCTGGCTTAGAAGCCTTGAGTTCCAAATATGACCTGGTATCTCACATGTTACATGAGAGAGAATGAGAACATGTTCCTTCAAGAGGTATGCTTACTTACAAAAGTTAACCCTTTCAGGGACATCAGAAGCCATAGATTCCAAACAGGAATTTATAGTTCATATACATAACTTTCAATCCAGATGCTATTTACCAATCAGGAGTTGTTTTTACCATAAGAACAGTTGCTTAGTAGCACAGCTCTTCTTACACCTTTATCAGATTTCAAGGGAACAGTGGGAAAATGTTAACCCAAGGTCAAGTTTGTAGAAGAGGAGAAAGGGTACTGTTTTACTGAGAAGATATTATTTGAGCAAAAACTTGAAGAGGGAGTTAACCATATGGCTATCTGGTGAAAAGTTCTCCAGGAAGAGGTACAAAATACCCAAGTTGGAGGCATGTCTTGGATGAGTGAGGAATGTGAGGGATGTCCCTGCATCTAGAATAGAGTGAGTGAGGATAAGGGTAGTAGGAACTGGCTAGAGGTGAATGATGGGGGATACAGTGTTAGTAGTGCCTCTTAGGACGTCGTCAGGACTCTGAATGTTTCTCTAAAATTGGGAGGTATTAGAAAGTTTTGAAAAGAAGAGTGATGAAACTGACTTATATTTTAGAAAGTTCATTCTGGGGGTGTCTGAGTGGCTCAGCTGGTTAAGCATGTCACTCTTGATTTCAGCTCAGGTCATGATATCAGGGTCGTGAGATTGAACCCTGTGTTGGCTTACGCCAAGTGAGGAATCTGCTTGGGATTCTCTCTCTCCTCCCTCTGCCCCTCCCCTGCTCATGCTCTCTATCTCTCTAAAATAAATAAATAAAATCTTTTTTTTTTTTTTAAGAGAGTTCATTCTGTCTCTTGTTTTGGGAATAGACTCTAGGAAAGGGTGGAAGCAGGGTGTCTTGTTGGGAGGCTGTTACAGTAATTCAGTATGGACAGTAATTTGGTCTCGTGTAGTAGCAATTGAAATGAAGGATACTAATTACATTCTTGATATAGACAGAGTGTGCAGTTCCATGTTTAGGTTCGCATTCTCTATAAAATGCAACTTATTAAGGTTATTCAAATATCTTTATAAATGAATATAGAACATAAAGAGCTACAACAAGGTTTCCTGAGGGATTTAAAATATTTGAAATATGGCCAGTAAGAGAATGAAGCAAGCGAAAAAAAAATAATAAAATAAAATAAAATAAAAGATCCCTATTGCCCAGACTGAAGTATGAAAATCTTTGAAGGGTGCATTGCAGCCTATGAGAGGCCAATGCTTGTGTTTCTAAGTGTATGGGAAATTTATTATCCTTCTATTTTGTAAATTACCAGGCATTTACTTTCCCTCTCATCTTTACTCAAGTGCTACATTATTGGCCAGCCCCTTCTTTGCCACCCTCTTTAAAACTGAAAACTCCTTTCTCCTGACTCCTCGCATCCCCAATACCACTTCCCCACTTTATTTTTCTCCATAGCACTGATCACTGTCTGATATATAATGTATTTACTTATTTATTTATTATCTGTTTCCCCATTAGAATGTAAGTTCGTTTATGAGCAAGTATTTTGTCTGTATTGTTCATTCTTATATTTCAGTACTTGACAAATACTAGGCACACATATATTTTTTTTAGAGGGGTGCCTGGGTGGCTCAGTCGTTAAGCGTCTGCCTTCGGCTCAGGTCATGATCCCAGGGTCCTGGGATTGAGCCCCACATCAGGCTCCCTGCTCCACGGGAAGCCTGCTTCTCCCTCTCCCACTCCCCCTGCTTGTGTTCCCTCTCTCGCTGTGTCTCTCTGTCAAATAAATAAATAAAATCTTAAAAAAAATAAAATGAATAAATGGTATATTTAATGCAAACCAGTTTGATTTCAACTAACCTATATATTTTGTCTCCTGATGTACTGTTGTATTGGTTGTTTGCTTTTGGTGCAAGTCTGTTTTTACATGTCTTCTCAATTATGGAAAATTGCAGACACATCAAAGTAGAGAAAATGGTATTAAGCCCCAAATAGCCATCACCCATCTTTGATGATTATCAACTTAGGAGACATCATTTCCCCATCCTTATCATCACCCGGTCCACAAATTATTTTCAAGCAAATCCAAGGCATCATATCATTTTAGTATGTATGTTTAAGAGATTAGGACTCTTAAGATATATAGTTACAATACTATTATCATACTGCAAAAAAGTGAGTTGCAACTCAGTAATGTCAGCATGGGAGGAAAAAAAGGGAATATTTCCATAATGTCAGCAAATACCCAGTCACTGTTTGAGGTTTCTCAGTTGACTCAGGTTTATTTTAACAGTTTGTTCAAATCAAAACGTAAGATCTCTATATTGCAATTTGGTGGATGTATCATTTATTACTTCAGTAGTGCTTTGTTTTATTTTATTTTGTTTTTTCTTCAGTAGTGCTTTATAACAAAACCCACAATACTTCTGAGGTAAAAACAAACAAGAAGTTATTGCTAATTGTTAAAAAAACAAATTGCAACTGAGTAAATGTAAAGATCTAATTGGTTTTATTCGATTCAGTAAACAGGCAGCATCTCATCTAGCAAAGAGAAGATCTGAATTGTACAAAATGGAAGGTTTTTATAGGCAGAAGGAGGATAGGACGAGAAAGTTAGAAGAGTGGAATATTTCAGGCAAGGTTACCTTCCCTTAGGAGAAGGCCGGGGATCTTATCATGCATATTACCTCATTAGTGCTGATTAAGAATTTCAGACTGACTGGTTTAAAATTCCACAACTGGGGGAGGCGGAAACTTCAGGTAAGTCAGGTATTAAGTCCTGGTGGAGCTTAGCAAAAGTGACTCCATTTGGGGTCTGTTTATTTTTAACACAATGCATCTATGTCAGTTTGGCAACTCTGTTGATCTTGTCTGGGCTTATTTGCATATCTGGGTTTGGCTGGGTGTTGGCTATGTGGACCGGCCCTACCTGGGGTGATTTGGATGATTTGGCCCTAATCCATATGCTGTCACCATCCAGTAAGCTATCCCAGGCATGTTCCCATAGCAATGGCAAAGGAGTGAGACAAACAGTAGCATGCAAGTCTCTTGAAGTTTGGGCTTAGATGTGGCATACCATCATTTCTATCTCATTCTTTTGGCCAAAGCAAGTAACATTGCCAAGTCACAGTGTCAGATTGGAAAGGACTACAAAGTTAAATTGCATAGGGTGGGTGAAGAAGAGGGCAATTTTTTATTAGTCTGTTGCAGTGAATATATCATGTAAGTCCCTTTTAATCTATTGGTTTCCCCTCCATCTTTATTTTCCTTGTTGCAATTCATTTGTTAAAGAAAATGCCATTTTATTTTTTAATTTTTTGCTCCACTCAGACTTTAAATACTTACTGTTCACTCACTCTTGCTATTATAGTGGGCCAGTTTTTCAGCCTAAGCATAACTCACACAACTGCCTTTGTGCAGAGACCTTTCTGGACTCTAGATTTAGGACTTCCTTAGATCTCAGTAGAATTTTTTATTAAGGAAATTCTATAGGCAAACTCATAGGTATATGATTGTATTTTCAGATATCTTAATTAAAGTGTGGGTATATATTACCAGTTTCCTTATTAACAAAAAAAATCCTATCTATGTTCCTTTTTTCCTCATGGTCAGCTGAAAATAGGAACTGGGAACACGCAGCCACATGTATGACCAGATAGAGGTTTCTTAGCCTTATCCTGCTAGGTGGATGATTTATTGAGTTCCAAATAACTGACATATCTTAATGTTAAATAACATTGTTTATTTTTAAAGTTATGGTGAAATGTATTTTAGGAAATTGCCCATAATGCTCTGACATAAAAAATGAGGTTTGACCTGCTTACAGTAAGCCCAGATAGTATAGAAAGATTCTAAATGACTTCCAGTCATTTGTCCACAGGTACTATTAGTAGTTTTTCATCCTTCCTTCCAGAGAAGAAGTTATGCATTCACCAGCATATAGAAATTTTTCTATTTTTTGTCACAAAAAGGGATCATGCTTTATACATTATTCTGCACTTGCTTTTGTAACTCAACGATATGGCTTAGCAATCTTTCCATTAACAGCTAATATAGATCTCCATCCTTGTATTATGGGCTGTATGGTATTTCATAGTCTGGGTCTGTCATATTTTATTTAGTAAGAACTATAATGCTGAAACATGTGTTTCCATTTTCAGCTACAGTAAAAACCCTATACATCCATCTTGGTTAACTTTTGCAAGCATGGCTGTAGATAAATTTCAATGGCTCACTAGGTCCAAGCTTACATACACTTTAAATTTTAGGTGTTTTCAAATTGCCTTCAAGATGTTGCATAAATTTACACTTCTACCAACAGTGTCAGTGTTGGTCATGGTTAAACTTTAAAAATTTTTGCTCATCTTCTAGGTAGAAATAACATCTAGTTTTGGTTTGCATTTCTTGAATTATGACTTATGAATTTTTCCATGCCTACTGACCATTTGTTTTTATTTTTAAAAAATTGTATGTTCATATCCTTTGCTTATTTTTATTAGATTGTCTTAAACTTGATTCATGTAACTTCTTTGTTAAAGAAATTACTCCTTTCACATATGTATTATAAATATTTCCCTCAGTCTTGAGTATTATTTTTTATTTTTTTATTTTTTTGAATATTATTTTTTTAATGAATATTTTTTGATGTTGTCATATAACTTCTAAATTGTATCTTGCTTAGAAAGGTCTTTTCCAGTCTAAGATTTTGAATGCATTTATTGATTCTTTCTTCTAGAACCCTCAGGGGTTTATTTATATATTTTTATATTTTTTAATTCCAGTGTAGTTAACATACATTACTATATTAGTTTCAGGTGCATAATATAGTGATTCAACGTTCCAAATGTTACTCGGGGGTAATCTTGATTACATCAAGGTAAGGGTACTCTTAATCCCCTTCACCTATTTCAACGCCCGCCCCCCCCCCCGCCCCCCCGGCCCCACCAACTCCCTTCTGATAACCATGTGTTTTCTATAGTTAAGAGTCTTTTTTTTTTGGTTTGTGTCTTTTCCCCCCGTTTTGTTTGTTTTGTTTCTTACATTCCACATATAAGTGAAATCATATGGTATTTGTTTTTCTCTGACTGGCTTATTTCTTTTAGGATTATACTCACTAGATCTATCCATTGTTGCAAATGCCAAGACACCAACACTTGTTGTTTCTTGTGTTTTTGATTTTAGCTTTCCTGACAGGTGTGAGGTGATATCTCAGTGCAGTTTTGATTAGCATTTCCCTTATGATGACCAATGTTGAGCATCTTTTCATATATCTGTTGACCATCTATATGTCTTCTTTGGAGAAATGTCTGTTTGTGTCTTCTGCCCATTTTTAGTTGGGTCATTTGTTTATTTGGTGTGAGTTGTATCAGTTTTTTATATAGTTTGGATACTAACCCTTTATTGGATATGTCATTTGCAGATATCTTCTCCCACTCAGTGGGTTGTCTTTTATTTTTTGGTTGTTTCCTTTGCTGTGTAGAAGCTTTTTATTTTGAAAAAGTTGTACTTTGAAAGACCTGTACTCTGAAAACTATAAAACACTGATGAGGGGCACCTGGGTAGCTCAGTATATTAATTGTCGGACTTGATTTTGGCTCAGGTCGGGATCTCAGGGTTGTGAGATTGAGCCCCACTTCGGGCTCTGTGCTGGGTGCAGAATCTCTTGAGATTCTCTCTCTCCCTCTGCCCCTCCCTCTGCTCATGCTCTCTGTCTAAATAAATAAATGAAATATTGAAAAAAAACCCCAACATTGATGAAAGAAATTGAAGACAACACAAACAAATGGAAAGACATTGCATACTCATGGATTGGAAGAACAAATGTTGTTAAAATGTCTATACTACCTGAAGCAATCTATAGATTTATTCATGCAATCCCTATCAAAATACCAACAGCATTTTTTACAGAACTAGAACAAATAATCCTAAAACTTGTATGGAACCACAGAAGACCCTGAATAGCCAAAGCAATATTGAAAAAGAAAAACAAAATTGGAGGTATCACAGTTCCAGACTTAAGTTATATTACAAAGCTATAGTAATCAAAACAGTATGGTACTGGCACAAAAATAGACACATAGATCAATAGAACAGAATAGGCAGCCCAGACATAAACCTACAATTATATGGTCAGTTAACCTTTGACAGAGCAGGAAAGAATATGCAGTGGGAAAAAGACCATCTCTTCAACAAATGGTTTTTGGAAAACTGGAGCTCCATGCAAAAGAATGAATCTGGACCACCTTCTTACACCATACATAAAAAATAAGCTCAAAATGGATTAAGGACCTAAATGTGAGACCTTGAAACCATAAAAATCCTAGAAGAGAGCACCCACAGTAATTTCTCTGACATCAGCCATACCAACATTTTTCTAGGTATGTCTCCTCAGACAAGGGAAACAAAAGCAAAAATAAACTATTGGGACCACATGGATTTATTTTTTTAAGTGTTTAAGTCTTAGATCTTTCTGGAAATTATTTAATTGCTACAAATTAGATAGGGATCTGACTTTCTTTTCTTTTTTGTTCTTTTTTTTATTAACATATAATGTATTGTTTGTTTCAGAGGTACAGGTCTGTGATTCATCAGTCTTACACAGTACACAGGGCTCACCACAACACATACCCTCCCCAGTGTCTATCACCCAGCCACCCCATCCCCCCACCTCCCTCTCTTCCAGCAACCCTCAGTTTGTTTCCTGAGATTAAGAGTCTCTTGGTTTGTCTCCCTCTCTGGTTTTGTCTTCTTTCATTTTCTTAATTGGTTATCTAGTTGCCTCGATGTGATTTATTGAATAATCTGTTCTTTTTGATGATTTATTTGAAATACTTATTTATCAAATGGATTCACATCCAATTTTGAATTCTCTCTTACATTCTATTGATGTTTATGTTTTTTCTTCAGTCCCAAACTAATTTAGCTTTTTACCATGTCTAATTATCAGGGTGAGCTTAAACTTTCTCATTTTCTTTTTCAGAATATTTCTGGCTTTTGGTATATGTTCCTTTTTCCAGTTGGGCTTTATTTATTTATTTAAGATTTTATTTATTTATTCATGAGAGACAGAGAGAGAGAGAGAGAGGCAGAGGGAGAAGCCAGCTCCCAAGGAGCAAGGAGCCCGATGCGGGACTTGATCCCAGGACTCTGGGATCATGACCTGAGCCGAAGGCAGATGCTTAACCATCTGAGCCACCCAGGTGCCTTCCAGTTGGACTTTAATTCATGTATACAAAGAGGAGGCTAAAGAAATCTTTTCTTGTCCTCACCTGTGTTTTTTTACACATGAACGTAACAACTATATATGTGTTTATTTCAACTGGGTACTAGATCAGTGAGAATATAACTGATTTGTATGCTCAGAAAGACAAGTGGTGGAAATCTGGACAATTCATTTTCCATATACATGGTCCCAAATAAGAAATAACAAAATCCTCCACGTAGAATTCTAGAGGCTTGGATGTTTGTGTGTAGGTTGTCAAAACCTTGTGATTCTTATTTCCACAGTGATAAAAACCTACCAATAAATATGAATAATAAGGGATCCAGTAAAAATATTTGAGAATAATCTCTGATTCACTGACTGGGCATTTTCCTGCATTCTTTCCCAAATCTCAAAGTTCACTTGGTGTCATCAAGTATCATTTTTAATTTTTTGTTTCTTTGACATTTTCGCAAACTTTTGTGGATTCTTCTGTGTTGGCACTAAACTTAGAACAATCTCCTTGGGAATCTGATGCCCTTTCACTTCACTTCTTTCATGTTCTTAAATACTGACAACCATTAGTTAAACTCCTAAAATCCTATCTTTCCCCATGGATTTTATACTAGATTTGATTTCTTTTCTTATTTGCACTTCCCATTGTAGAGGAAATGACAGCTAGCATGTTGCCCTAAATGCTTATACCTCACCCTCCTTTTTAATATAAATTGATATT
This sequence comes from Leptonychotes weddellii, assembly GCF_054177405.1. NCBI lineage: Eukaryota > Metazoa > Chordata > Mammalia > Carnivora > Phocidae > Leptonychotes > Leptonychotes weddellii. The sequence goes on from NC_138379.1 coordinate 25,797,627, forward strand.
TTAGCAGCTGGCTGCTCAGCCCAGGGAGATTTCAGAATCAATCAACATTTTTTGGAATTTTATTAGAACTCTTAATCTTACTAATGCTCTAAGGTATATATCATTATTCCCATTTAGCAGAAGAGTAAACAAGCTAAGAGAAGCTGAGGGGAAAGGAAAAGAATAGTTACATTTATTGTGAATTTATATGGTAAGAGTTGTTGCGTGCTTTAGTCCATGAGGGCAGTGACAAGGTTTGTTTTGTTGACCCATCCATCCTCCATATCTAGAACACTGCCTGGGACATAATGCCTGCTGAATGTTATTTGTTGAAAGCTTGAATGAACATTTCATTCTGCAAGGCTGGATAAAAATGGCTGGTGAATAGAGGCCTGTTCTCCCTGTGTTGAGTGTATATGCAGTGTAGCCCTGTTTGTATACGTGTAAAAGAAAAATCTTTAATAACCTTGGATTACTTAGCTCTGTGTTTATCAGACCCAGCTATCCTCCCTGACTTTTGGAAACTTCAGCAGGATTTTTATTTTCCAACAGTTTTCATCTTTATATTTTTAGTCCCTCTATGTTAAGGCTAGGGAATATACGCATTGGGGCAATATATAGAAAACTATGCTTATTCTAGAAGCGAGGTATCTGGAATGTATTTCCCTTTGTCAAATGTTGTTACTCTAACTTCTTTAACACTGCAAGTATTATTCTTTAACACTGCAAGCATTATTCTTTCGAAGGTAATGTTTGTATTAAATTTTAGATCCATCCCCATGGGTAACAGTTCCATGGGAGAAAAATGTGTTTCATATCTTAAAATTTCAATTTATATTTTTGGGACAAACTCAGGCTGGTAGTCATTTGGCATTTAATGATGTTTGTGTTATCCACAACACTTCTTTCCATTAGCAGAATTAATCGAGGGTTGATTACACCTCCTCCACAAAGCCACTTGGTTTTTCAGTGTTTCCATCTTCATTGCTTCATATGCCTATGACAGAGCTCATGATTAATCACTCACTTTAAATATTTTGAACAACAGGAGTGCTGTCTTTCTCAACCCTGGAAAGTCTGAGGAAGGCTACCATCACTTACAGCACACATGAAGGGGTACATCACAATAGCCTCAGGGTCTCCTCCAACTCAGAGGTAATTTTTCAGAGAAATATATTTTAAAATTCAAGAGCAGTTGTATGCCTTTTCTTCTAAGTTGCTGAGCGATTTAATGTCTTTTTTTTTTTAAAGATTTTATTTATTTATTTGAGAGAGAGAGAATGAGAGACAGAGAGCACGAGAGGGAAGAGGGTCAGAGGGAGAAGCAGACTCCCCGCCGAGCAGGGAGCCCGATGTGGGACTCGATCCCGGGACTCCAGGATCATGACCTGAGCCGAAGGCAGTCGCTTAACCAACTGAGCCACCCAGGCGCCCCAGATTTAATGTCTTTTTAATGTGAGAATTTATTTGCATTGTCCTGAAGTGTTACAGCTTTTAAACCAGTCATAAAATTGTACTAGGCTCCATTTGCTCCCAGATTTCAAGTGCTATAGTAACGCTGAAGGAAAAATCCTACTCATTTCTCATTGTTGGCTGTTTCTCTTGCTACTAATGCAAAGTTTTGGTTTTTAATTTGTTGGTTTCTGCAAAGCACAAATCATATTATTGGTTTTAAATGATGATAGATGCTATTATTTTAGATATGTGAGAAAGCAAAACAAGATTGTGGCGTGAAAATTCAATTTTAAATTGCTTGATTAATTTATTTTAGTGGCATATAGCAAAGACTATTCTTTATTATGCTGGAATAAGCCAATTTACTGTAAATCAGTTTAACAAATGAAATGCCTGGAGGTACCTTATAAATTGCAGTACTGTTTTTGTTGTAGTGAATATAAATGAATCAAATGCAAATTCCTGAGACAGTTTGAAAATGTTTCTAGCAACATATGTATATAAATCATTAACCCAACTTTCATAGTTGATTATATTCAGCTAAGATTTTGTTTGTTTACATCTTCTCGATTCTGATAGAAATCTGAAATTGCCAACCATTTTAAATTACAGATTTCCTTTTATTTGGTTGGTAAGGAAGGTTCTCCATGCTTCATTCTCACTGGCCATGCTATAGAGTGAATGTTTGTGACCCCCAAAATTCAGATGTTGAAACCTGATCACCAATGTGATAGTATTTGGGGTGGGGCCTTTGGGAAGTGATTAGGTTCAAGTGGGCAAAGCCATCATGAATGGATTAGTGCTTTGATAAAAGAGACTCCAGAGAAACCCTTCCCTCCCCTTTCACCATGTGAAGACAGCAAAAAGACTGTTGTCAATGAAACAGGAAGGGGCTCTCACCAGGAAAAAAAAAAAGCTACTGGCACCTTGATCTTAGACTTAATAGCCCCCAGAACTGTGAGAAATAAATTTCTGTGGTTTATAAGCCACCCAGGCTGTGGTATTCTTTTATAGCAGCCCGAACTAGAAGACAGGCCAGAAGATTGCTTAAATGAAAGGATGGTAAAACTTTCCTAAAAATCTAAGTGTACAGTGGATTATTATGCAGCCAATGCAACATGAATTAATATACTTAGAGGACTTTCCATAGATTCCACTGAGTCAGAAAAGGAAGATGTAGAAAAGAGGATTGTTGTATATACATATAGGTGTGTCCTATGTGTGTATACTTACATATCTCAATATTTAGAGAGATAGAGATATATAGTTATAGATGCAAACATACTGGTTGTTAACATGGGTTTCCCAGGGAGTGAGGTAGGAGGGAATTGAGCCAATTTAAAAGAAAGTAAACACTCACCTAAAATGCAGGTATTGTGTTTGTTAAAATGGGCATGTTCATACCAATTGATTTTGTTTTTTAGAGGGGATAGAAATAAGGTAGAGTGGAAGTTGCCTTCATTTAAAGAATGGGAAGTATATTAGACTTCTCTGTACTTAAACAACTTAAGTATTGAAGATTATATAAGGAAAACTGGAAATCTGACTGATTTGTTTAAAAATTTTTGTAACATGGCATAATCAACCACCTTACTGATAAGCAACTTAATGGTAAGCAAAAGCCCTAACTAAGGTGGGTGAATAATCATTATAGGGCTTTGTCTCTTCTTTAGTCAACAAGCAATTACTTAGCACCTAATAGTGGGCCACATAGAAGTAAGACAGGGCAAACTTCAAGGAATTGAGAGTATAGCTGGGGAGACCAAAGAGCAATTAATTTAAAATGTTTGCCAGGTTGAAAAGGGAAAGAAGGGAAAGCTTCCCAGGCAGAGAGAACAGTATGTCCAAAGCCCCAGATTTGAGAAAGAGCATGGCATTACAGGAACTGTGAAAAGAATGTGCTTAAGCAATGTAGGGGAGGAAAGCTAGTTGGGAAGAGAAGGGTTAGGCTGTATCAGGAGACAAAACTAAGGTGAGTTTGGATGAGATTGTATAGTGGCTTAGTGGGCATGCTATGAAGAGCTCGTGTGCCCTACCACAAGAAATGAGGGACTCTAGAAAGTATTAGTGTGGAAGTGACATGATTAGATTTATATTTTTAGAAAAGTAACTCTAGCAGCAAAGCAGAAGATATAGTTGAGAAGAGATTTGAGGCAGTGAAACCATTTAGGAAACTTTTGCCAAAGACAAATAGGAGAAAATAAGGGTAGACAGAAGAGGAAGGAGATACTGTGGAAGATAATATAAAGGTAGAATTAATAGAATATAGTGATTATTATGAAAGGTTGGCCAAGAAAGTCAGAAGTTAAATATGCCTATGCCTCCAGAAGTCAGTGTAATAACTAATTCTCGCTCACCAATTTGATGAGAAGGGGTAGAGCTTATATTTAGAACATGCTTATAAACAGACCAGCTAGTAAACACAAAACTAATTTTTATTAAGTGTTTATTATATATCAGGCTAAACATATTACATGAACTATTTCTTCACTAATAGTAATTAAATGAATGTATATTGAGTACCAAATATGTGTCTGATAATGCTTTAGATATAATAATATTTAATATATTTCTTTATTATTGTTATTATTATTATTTTCACTTTCATTTTATGAATGAGGAAACTGTAACTTGAACATGTTAAGGAACCTGCCCATGATATCACAACTAATAAATGGTGGAGTCAGTCCTAGAATCCAGATTTGTTCACATCTCAAATATATCTTTCAAAATTGTGCTGTGTTGCCTTTTTGACATTATGTGGAGTTAGTAGGCTCAGTATTTCCCAGCAAAACAAGATATACAACTTACCTGGTTCCACATTTATTCCAGTGTCTTTAAATAACATGGTTTCATTGATACATTTTCACTTTTCCAAGCTATTGATTTCTCTTTGAAAACCAAGGATATAATCCTTTCCTCTCTTTGCCCCACTAAACACAGGCAACCTTTTTGTCTCTCATACTCTCAATGCAGCGATGATCTAATTTTGGTTTAATATACTTACTATTCTTACATTAGGACTGTATTCCCTAATCACAGCTGAGCCTTGTATAGATATATCATTACCTTTCCTTTACTAAACAATTTTAATATTTGTCTCCTTTTGTTTATTTGCTTAATTTTTATGTACCTGTTATTAATCCAGCCTTTGACAGCTGTCTAGAATGCCTCTGAATGCATTCATTCACATTCAGATTTCTGTTTTGTCTTCCTGAAGAAGTCTTTCTTGTACTGTTCCTAACTGTACCTTTCTGAATTGACTTCTTCTCTGGCATATGTTTGATCACCTTCTTGGGACCTTCTTTCATGATCATCCTGAGATGCCTTTTCCCTTTTTGTCTTTTGTAGCCTGTTTCTGATTTTTCTTGTCTTTCCTATTTAATTCTCATAGAAGATAATTTTTTTTGAAATTTTTTCATGTTTGGAAAAATATTTTTTCCTTTATTTTTAAATGGTAGTTTGGCTTGGTAATGAATTCTAGGTTGAAACTAATTTTCTTTCAGAATTTTAAAAAAGGATTTACCATTGTCAACTAGCTTACAGTATTAAGGTTAAGCCACTATGAATCCCATTTTTCCTTTCTGGTAGATTGAGGGATATTCGCTTTGTCCCCAGTGATTGAAAATTGTCTGATAGTTTTTGTTTTGTTTTTTTGTTTTGGTCCGGACTGGGTGATTCTTCCTCCACATAGTCTCACTCTTTTATTCCTTCCTCTCCCTTTTCTCCCCACCTCCTACATCTTTAGTTTAGAAGTGTGGTATAAGAAATATATTTGGTTTGGGATGCCTGGTGGTTCAGTTGGTTAGACGTCTGCCTTCGGCTCAGGTCATGATCCCAGGGTCTTGGCATGGAGCCCCACATCAGGCTCCTTGCTCTGCGGGGAGTCTGCTTCTCCCTCTCCCTCTGCCACTCGTGTGCGCGCGCGCTCTCTCTCTCTGACAAATAAATAAAATCTTAAAACAAAACAAAGAAATATATTTGGTCTTTTTCCTAGTTTCTGGAGCAAAGCTCCTTAAACCTTTGGAAATTCCTGAGTGATAGGAGTGTCATTTGTCCTTCACAAAGAGCCCCTTTTAGGCACATCTGAGCTTTAATGAAATGACTTAGGATGGTGCCCCTAGTCAATATCAGGATGGGGTGGTCACCAGAAAGACCAAGTAATTAAAGGGATGGAACTCTCAGCCCTACCAACCGACCTCTGGGGCAGAGGGTTGAGGAAGGCTGCAGATTAAACTGTATAAAACCTTTTGAACAATAAGATTTGATGAGATTCTAGGTTGGTGGGCGCCTGGGTGGCTCAGTTGGTTAAGCGACTGCCTTCGGCTCAGGTCATGATCCTGGAGTCCCGGGATCGAGTCCCGCATCGGGCTCCCTGCTCGGCAGGGAGTCTGCTTCTCCCTCTGACCCTCCCCCCTCTCATGTGCTCTCTCTCTCATTCTCTCTGTCTCAAATAAATAAATAAAATCTTTAAAAAAAAAAAA
>NC_138379.1:25804044-25860198 GCF_054177405.1 Leptonychotes weddellii
ACGCCACCTCTCCTACCCCCCACCACTCCAGCAACCCTCAGTTTGTTTCCTGAGATTAAGAATTCCTCATATCAGTGAGGTCATATGATACATGTCTTTCTCTGATTGACTTATTTCGCTCATCGTAATACCCTCCAGTTCCATCCACGTCGTTGCAAATGGCAAGATTTCATTCTTTTTGATGGCTGCATAATATTCCATTGTATATATATACCACATCTTCTTTATCCATTCATCTGTCGTTGGATATCTTGGCTCTTTCCACAGCTTGGCTATTGTGGACATTGCTGCTATAAACATCGGGGTGCACATACCTCTTTGGATCCCTACATTTTTATCTTTGGGGTAAACACCTGGTAGTGCAATTGCTGGATAGTATGTCCCAACCCTGTTTTAAAAGAGACTCTTTTAGCTTGCTTGCTCCATTTTGAACTCTCCTTTTCAAGGTACATCAGAATCAGATTGCTAAAATTAAGGTTCACTTAGGTAGGCAAAGACTTTCACCAGTCAGCTCAGTTTGGGGTACTAGATATGTCATCTGGTAGAGCCCTTGGATGGGTGGGGCTTGCTATTAGGGTCTCTACTGAAGTGAGGCTACTGCCTGTGTTCTGAGGTGGGGGAGGGCTGAGCTGCTGACTGGGCTTCACATTCAAGCAGATCACTGGGTGGGCTCCCTATTTGGGCAGGTGTGTAGGCTGAACTCCGTGGCTGAATGGAGCTGTAGAATGGACTCTGTGGTTGCCCATGTTCTGTGGTCATGCTTCCTGAATGGATGAAACTGGAGGCTATGCTCAACATTTAGGCAGGGATACATATTTGCTTTCCTGCCTGGGCAGGTTGGTAGAATAGGTTCCACAGCTGCTACAGCCTGTTAACTGGGTACCCAAATCAGGCAGAACTGCCTGTCAGCCTAAAGAGGTTAAACTGAGGCAAGCTTGAATTACCAGAAATTGAGTTCATTTGGGAATTGCAAGGAGTTGTAATTCAGGAAATGAAAACTATAGCAAGCTAGAGGTGAGTCCATTGGAGGTTTGGGGTGGGCTGTGTTCGTGGACAAAGAGTGCAAAAAGGGGGAAGTCCAGCCAGAGTCTAAGCAATAAGTTCATTGGCTTGAGGATGGGGAGAGATTCTTGGTGGATGTTCATTGGTCGGGATATAAGTTCCAGTTTTTTGCAAGTCAGGATGAGACATTTAGGGAAAATCAGTTTCTTAGTTCTAAAGTTTCCTTTTCCTGGGAGTGCATGCATGAGATTCTCTATTCCATATCCTTCAGTTTCATTTTACACTGAAATCCTTTCACATGCCAAAGGAGCTTCCTGGACAGAGAGGGCCATTAGCTCGGCTCTGCAGCTGGGCAGAGCCCTTGGCTAAGATTTCTGCTCCAGTGCCACTGCAAGCAGGATTGAAGTCCAGCAAGATTTGAACACTGATTGGTATAAGGCCCGCCCTCCTTCTCCATCTCCATCTGATCCCCAGGGGTTAACCCTGCATATTACCCCCATGATTCCTGTGAGGCAAGACCCAAATGGGCCTCCTGCAAAGTGTCCTGTAACAAAGGGAGAGCTGGATGTCTACCTTGGGCTCTCTTCCTGCTGGAGAAACCATAGCCCATGGAGGCTCTCTTGGTGTAGCACTGTGCTGGCTTGGGGGAGGGGTGATGTGGTCAGAGTGTATCCTTTCTTCCTACACTGATAACACAGTCCTTCTCCATCTCTGTGGTCCAGGGGGGCGCTTTAGCCTCACCTTCCCTCACCAAAAAATTCTGGTATTTTTGCAATGGTGTCTTATTTATGGGTAATTGATAGTTGGTCTTCTTGTGAAGTGAACTGGAGTTGGGAAGGACATATGGCACCATCTTGATGACATCGCCCAAACTTGTTTTCAAAAAAGATGCTATTAAGGATAAGACAAGCCACAGGATGAGAGAAAATATTTGTGCAACTCATATCTAATGAAGGAATTGCAGCTAGAGTAAAGGAAGAACTTTTATAATTCAATAATAAGATAACTTGATTTTTTAAAAAATGGGCCAAAATTTGAATAGATACATTATCAAAAACATGTACAAGTGGAAAATAAGCACATGAAAAGAGGTTCAACATTATTAATCGATAAATACCATGAAATGCCACTACACACTTAGTAGAGTGACTAAAATAAAAAATACTGTAATAACAAGAGTTGGTGAGGATAGGAGCAACTGGAACCATCATGTGTTGCTGTGGGAATGCAAAATGGTGAGACCATTTTAGAAAACAGTTTGGTGGTTTCTTATAAATTTAAATATATACTTAACATTACTACCCAGCAATCCTATTCCTATGTATTTATCCAGAAGAAAGAAAGAAAGGAAGGAAGGAAGGGAGAGGGAGGGTGGGAAGAAGGAAGGAAGAAAGAAAGGAGGGAAGGAAGGGAAGGGAAGGGAAGGAAAGGAAGGAAGGAAGGAAAGAAAACAAAAGCCATATCATAGTTACACAAAGATTTGCACCCAAATGTTAAGGGGAACATTATAATGACCCATAACTAAAAATAATCCAAATGTCTATCAATTGTGAATGGATAAGCAAATTATGATATATCCATTCAATGAAATATTACTCAACAGTAATATAGAGCAGAATACTGTACACCAGTAATCAATGCCAGGAAGGACTCCAACGACATGAAAGATAGCAAAGATAATCACAATGCCAGCCGCCAGGAATAGAAGTCCAAACACTTTTTTTCCACTGGATTGTGGTATTAGTGTTGCCAAAGAAAACACAACATAGTCCAGCACTGGGTGGAACGATGCTTTCATTCACATAGAGAAGAGCAGAGCAATATCCACTCCAATAGTGTGTGTCAGTCTCTCATGGCTAGCTGGTACCCCTGGCAGCTGGCAGGGAAATTGGCCTACATGCACCACTCATACTGTAGCAGAAAGACCCTGATCCCTTACATGTAGAGTCTGAAATATGAAATCTGCGGCCATGCGTGAGGCCCATTGACCTATATGTTTAAGCAGAACAAAAGAATACTTATTTAGCATGAAACAGGAATAGATATTCCCACACAAACCAATAAGCCTGGCACAAGCTATGTGGGCTCCTTATCTCTTGATGAAGAGGTTGTTCAGGCCCAAGACCCCTTGTGTGGCTGAGCAGTTGGAAGACTATATGTATGAAACTTTCTCAACAAATGAAATTAAGTTCTGATCCATGCAGCAACATGGATATATATCAAAAGCTCAGTGAAATAAGCCCAGACAAAAGATTATACTATGCATTATTTCATTTGTAGGAAATTATAGAAAAGGCAAAATTTCTGTCACAGAAATCCGATTAGTAGTTGCCAAGGACCAGGGATTGGGGAAGAAGATTGGCTATGAAAAGCATGAGGAAACATTTTGACAAAAATCAATCTATATGTGATGGCTTTACAAGACTATATATTTTTCAAAACCTATCGATCATACACTTAAACTAAGGATATAGAATCAGGAAAACAGATAAGGATCTTCCCTCATGAAGCTTACATTCTCTCTACACTTAACTATGCATGGCCTCAAACTAATAGAGAACTTTTATAATTTATGCTGATTATTGACCAAAACTGCTTGTTAAGAGGCATCTTCTAGGCTGTAAGACCCATGTCCATAGCTGCTGCTCCAAATTCCATGAAAATGCCTGTGTTTGCTGTCATAGTGTATTAGTTAGGGCCACCATAACAAAATACCAGAGACTAAGTGACTGAAACAGCAGAAATTTATTTTCTCACAGTTCTGGAGGCTAAAAGTCCAAGATTAAGGTGTTGTCAGGTTTGGTTTCTTCTGTGGTTTTTTTTCTGTGACTTGCAGATAGCCACTGTCTGTGTTCTCACATAATCTTTCCTTTGTGTTCATGTACCTGCAGTGCCTCTTTATGTGTCTAAATTTCTTTTGCTTATAAGGACACCAGTTAGAGTGAATGAATCCTATCCATCTGATCTCCTTTGAATCTGATTACATCTTTAAAGGTCTTGTCTCCAAATATAGTCACATTCTTGGGGGGTTAGGGCTTCAAGACATAAATTTTGAAGGGACACAATTTAGCCCTATAACACAGTTTTATGCTTTTCCAGGCTCCTTTGCCATGCATCTGCTGAGCATCCAAAGCACTACTTCTTAACTTCCTGAGAAATGAATCACAAAAATGATTTTTGGAAAAATCTAATATACTTTAAGTTACTTAGAACACTGCAAGGACAATAAACAGGGATTGCAAAGAAGCACCAGTCTCTGTTCTAAAAACCCGACTTGAAGAGTTCCCTTGTGTAGGTCTCATGGGCTCCCTACAGAGGGATTCCACATGATATTTTCCTTTGTGCTTTCTTCAAGCAAGAGATACATACTACAGGGAATCTCTGAGGGCTTACCTGATTTTTACATGTTATTCTCTTCTATAAGTAACATTTAGTATCTTAAAAACATGGATTAGGGGTAGCACTGAAAGGAATGTGTACCCTATACCTCGAGTGTCTAGCCCAATATCCAACCAATTATAGTTCCTGGAAGTATCTTCTCTCTAAACTGGCTGTGAACTTCTTGAGGGCAGTGGTTTACTCCTATTGTTTCTTGGTAACTTTTATAGTACCAAGCTTAGTACTATGACCATAGTGGAGACTAAATAACTGTTGAATAAATATCTTACAGACAAAGTTAAGAGACTCTCAAAGGCATGAACTACATTCCCCAGAATCCTCCTTATTACATAGTCCTCCGCGAGATTCTGTGGAGGTAGAAGAGAAGGAGAAGCTTCAGAGACCATTGAAAGCAGATATGTGAGCAGACCTGAAGTTTACACTGCTTCTAGGCTTAGTAATTATCACATTGGTCCAGTAGACTGAGCTGGTCAGTGGAAGATTACCTGAGGTTCTTGAGATTCACAGTAGCTTCAAAGTGAACCCGTTAGATATACCCATTGGCTGGGAGTAGATTGGATGAGTTTGTGTGAGGAGCTTCCCAGAATTTCATCAGATTGGTAGCAGATTTTGGTTCATCTTTTGAAAACCATCCATATTAGTACATCAGGCTGAGATAGTTGGTGGCAACTTTTCTGATTTTTGCACCCAACTTTTTCTACTTTGCTAAAGCTCAAATTGCCATGCTAAGACCTATTATATCTGGAATACAAGGAGAGGCTTCAGCTTTCCTCTCTGAAGTTGGTACATGAGGTTACACAACTGAGTAGAATTGGAAACTGCTCCAGTCAGAGAAGGATAGAGTAAGAAGAAAACTCAGAGTTCTACAAAATTTCTTATTTTGCAAATAAGGAAATAAAGTTTAAGTAATTTAGAGATTTATATGAGAAAAGTAGAATTGCCTTAAGAATCTGACTTTATCCTAGCTATAGCCATTAGATAAGAAAAAGAAATAAAAGGCATTCAAATTAGTAAGAAAGGAGTTAAACTGTCACTATTTGCAGATGACATGATACTATATATTGAAAACCCTAAAAACTCCTAAAATATTTTTAGAAATAATAAATGAATTCAGTAAAGTTGCAGGATACAAAATTAATACACAGAATTTGTAGTGTTTGTATATACTAATAACAAAGTAGCAGAATGAGAAATTAAGAAAAAAAATCTATTTACAATTATGCCAAAAAGAATAAATAGGAATAAACTCAACCAAAGAGGCGAAAGACCTGTACTCTGAAAACTATGAAACATTAATGAAAGAAATTGGAGATGATATAAACAAATGGAAGGCTATTCCATGCTCATGGGTTAGAAGAATTAATATTGTTAGAATGTACTACATACTACCCAAAGCAATCTACAGATTCAATGCATGCCTTATCAAAATACCAACAGTATTTTTCATAGAACTAGAACAAATAATCCTAAAATTTGTATGGAACCACAGAAAACCCTGAATAGCCAAAGCAGTCTTGAGAAAGAAGAACAAAGCTGGAGGTATCACAATCCTAGATTTCAAGATATACTACAAAGCTATAGTAATCAAAACAGTATGGTACTGGCACAAAAATAGACATATAGATCAATAGCACAGAACAGAAAACCCAGAAATAAACCCACAATTTTATGGTCAGTCTGTGACAAAGGAGGCAAGAATATACAATGTGAAAAAGTCTCTTAAATGGTGCTGGAAAAACTGGACAGCTATGTGAAAAAGAATGAAACTGGACCACTTTCTTACACCATATACAAAAATAAACTCAAAATGGATTAAAGACCTAAATGTGAGACCTGAAACCATAAAACTATTAGAAAAAAACATAGGCAGTAATTTCTTTGATTTTGACCATAGCAACATTTTTCTGGATACGTCTCCTAAGGCAAGGGAAACAAAAGCAAAAATAAACTATTTGGGACTACATCAAAATAAAAAGCTTTTGCACAGTGACAGAAATCATTAACAAAATGAAAATGCAGCTGACTGAATGGGAGAAGATATTTGCAAATGATGTATCCAACAAGGGGCTAGTATCTAAAATATATAAAGAATTTATACAACTCAGCATACAAAAGACAAAATGGGAGGACCTGAATAGACATTTTTCCAAATAAGACACGTAGATGGCCAACAGACATGTGAAAAGATGCTCAAAACCACTAATCATCAGGAAAATGCAAATCGAAACTACCTTACACCTGTCAGAATGGCTCTAATAAAAAAGACAAGAAATAACAAGTATTGATGAAGATATGGAGGAAAAGGAACTCTCTTACACTCTTGGTGGGAATGTAAAATTGATGCAGCTGCTGTGGAAAACAGTATGGTGGTTCCTCAAAAAATTAAAACTAGAAATGCAATATGATTCAATAATTCCACTACTGGACACTTACCCAAAGAAAATGAAAACATGAATTTGAAAAGATATATGCACCCCTATGTGAATTACAGCATTACTTACAATAGCCAAGATATGCAAACAACCTAAATGTCCATCAATAGACAAATGGATAAGAAATATGTGACATATACACAAAATAGGATATTATGCAGCCATAAGAAGGATGAGATCTTGTCATTTGAGGTAATATGGATGGACTTAGAGGATATTATGCTGAGTGAAATAAGTCAGAATGAGAAACACAGATACCATATGATTTCACTCATGTGGAGTCTAAGAATCAAAACAAATGAGTAAACAAAAAGGAGAAACAGACCCATAATACAGAGAACAAACTGATGGTTGCCAGAGGGGAGTGGGGGTGTCAGAATGGGCAAAATGAGTGAAGGAGAGTGAGAGATACAGGCCTCCAGTTATGGAATGAATAAAGCACAAGGATAAAAGGTAACAGCATATGGAATATGATCAATAGTATTGTACTAGCATTGTATGGTGACTGAAAGATGGTAGCTGTGCTTGTGGTGAGCATAGCATGGAGTGTGAACTTGTGGAATCAATATATTGTACACTTGAAACTAATGTAACATTGTGTATCAACTATAATTCAATAAAAAAAGAATCTGACTTTAATCGGATGCTTTTCTATTTTCATGACACTACATTTACCTTTACAAATGCACAGACATAAAGGATTATTTTATTTAGGCAATTACTGATGGATTTATTTATTTTGTGAATGTGAGATATTCTCCTTCTCCCTCTCTTTCTGAATACTAGTGAGGGCACTAAAGAGCATTTGCTGCAATGCAAGGTTGAACTGTATCTGTGGAGAGAAGATTGTTCAAGATTCCTCCGACAATCTGGAGAATCTGCAGCTTAAGGGGGAAGTAGGGCAGCATGGAAATGAAAAGTCCATATTACATACTTTTTTTTAAAACTCAGGATAAATAAAAACAATGAAAAAATATGAAATAAATTTGAATTAACTCAGATACTTTATGACGATGAAAGGGAAGAAATTACCAAGATGTCCTGTGTTGCAGGATTGAATAAATAAGTAATAGTATATCAGGACAATAGAATTTTCTACATCTATGAAATCAGCTTAATAATGAGTTTTTAATATGAGAATATTTTTGACAAATTAATGACTGGAACACAAGAACTATTCAGAATTATAAAGTATCACCTCAACTGTATTTGAAAAGTGCTCAAAAAAGGTCAAAAGAAATCTAAAATTATTCTAGTATTTGCTTGAGGTGGTAGGATTGTAGGAAAACATTTTTTCTTTTGCATTTTCTCTTGTTTAAACTTCCCAAATTTTCTATAATTACCATATTACATTTATCATCAAAATTAAAATTAAAGAGGAAAAACTCATGGTTTTAAGAAGTGATAAGTAAGTAGAGTAGTTAATTAAGGACAAGGTGAAGGGGTTTTTTTCCCTAAAGAAAATTTCAGCTACCTCTTTTTCTCTTCATGAACTGCTTGCTGTTTCATAGTAGAATATTTGCAATAAAGCCTTCATGTCTGACTGACTTGGTGATGGGCAGTTTTTAGGAAGGTTCTTTCATACAGTCTGAGAAGTGCATAAATCCTTTTTTCCTGTGTGATATATAGCTAATGAGGATGGAGGCAGTTTTCTTAAATGATTCTGTAATAGGTTTAGCTTTTAAGTTTTTTTTTGTCTTTCTTAAATCAAATTTCAAATTTTAACACATACCGCAGGAAATCTCTTGGGTCATAAGCAGGTTCACAAAACACTATGCTGAGTAAAACAGTCCCTTCCTCAGAAGAAAACATTCTCCTTACTTTCACAAATTCTCCTTTAATTTTACAAATGGTCATGACCACCATGGAAACAGAATCTCTTTACAGAATTACCCAGACATCTTTTTGTAGGTTAATAAACCTCTAGGGTTGATATTTGATTTTGATTCATTTTGTAGACATTGCTCAAAAGGATGGAGCCAGTGCCTCCTATTTTTCATATTATGTGGCTTGTTGACATTTGAATTTTCAAAATATCAAGGATTTCTCTATGACTCATTTGAGTCAGGTACTTTTTTTCCCCCTCTGAATGATGGGTTGCTGGTTCAGAAATACATGATAAAATTAGAAATGCCGGTATTTCATTCAGCCTACTTTAAAAAATCTATCTTTCCACTTTTGGCTTATCAATCTGGAAACTAATTTGATTATTCAATTTAGTACAGAGCTTTTATCTGGATTTTAGTTTTATTTTCATGAACAAAATAGCCTGAGGCATACTGATAAAATTTGTATTGAAAATGGCACCAGTCATTGGTAAAACTGAGTGCAACATAGAATCTATAAAGGCCCTTTAATTTCTGGGAGTTTGTGTTTCTAAAGTGTTTTGAGAGTGGTTATGCCAAACACTTGCCTTGAGAACAAACCTATGCTTTGCAGCAAACATTGATGATATCTTTGGGGGGAATTTTTATAGTAGATTCACATGCAGGTATAAGAAATAATACAGAGTACCCTTGTGTGCACTCTGCCCAGATTCCCTAAATGGTCACATTTTGCAAAACCATAGTATGATACCACATCCAGGATACTGACATTGATGCAATCCACCTATTTTATTCAAATTTCCCGATTTCACTTGCACTCATGCATTTGTTACTGTGTATTTAGTTCTCTGCAGTTTTATCAAATGCATAGGTTCAGGTATCCTCCACCACAGTCGGTACTGATCTGTTTCAATGCAAGAGTCCTTCCTGTTGACTTTTATAACTATACCTCCTTCCCTCTTAGTATCATTACTTTCACAACTAATGTGTTCTCCATTTCAAAAATCCTACATGTATAAATGGAATCATACAATGTGTAACCTTTGGAGATTGACTTTTTTTATTCAGCCTAATTTCCTGGATTCACCCAAATCGTATGTATCAATAGCTTCTTCCTTTTTATGGCTGTGTAGTACTCATGGCATGTCTGTACCTCAGTTTGTTTACAGTTGCCTGTTGAAGGACATTGGGCTGTTACCAGTTTTTGCTAATACGAATAAAGATGCTGTGAGCATTTGTATACAGGTTTTGTATGAAAATAAGTTCATTTCTCTGGGAAAAATGCCTGAGTGAAATTGCTGCGTAAAATGGCAGTTGCTTGTTTAGTTTTATAACAAGCTGCCAAACTGTTTTCTAGAATGACTGTACCATTTTACATTTCTACCAGCAATATATGAAAGATCCCACCAAATGCTCCTCAGCATTTGGTATTCTTGTTATTTATTTTATGATAGGCATGTGGCAATATCTCATTGTGATTTTAATTTGCATTTCCTTGATAGCTAATGATATTAAAAATCTTTCCAAGTGCTTATTTGCCATCTGTGTACCTACATTTGTAAAGTCAAGTCTTTTGCTCATTCTTTATTGTCTTTTTCTCTTATTATTGAGTTTTAAGAATATTTGCATATTCTAGATACAAGTTCTTTGTCAGATATATGATTTGCAAATATTTCCACCCCCACCCCAGTCTGTAGCTTGTCTTTTCATTCTTATAACAGTGTCTTTTGTAGAACAATTTTTTTTTTATTTTGATGACATCCAGTTTATCTTTTTTTTTTTCTTTCTTTTATGGATTATGCTCTTGGTGTCATCTAAGAAACCTTTGCCTATCTCTACATCAAAATCATATTTGTGATCTTTCAGGCTCAACCATAGACATTTACAGGATAGTGGCTGGCAAGCCTCATGGGGGGATTCTCCCTCCCCCACACCAGCCAGTACAAAGCCAGTGCACTGCAGTTTTCTTGAGGGAGTTGCCAACAAGCACTCTCCTCTGACCCCCCAACTCCCATCAGCTATACTCCTATGCATATCTGCATTCCTAGCCTAGGCACCTCCAGTTTGAGGCTTCTTTATTTGGGACCTTGGTTGAGACACTTCCCAACCTTACTGAGGCCTTATTGAGGTCCTTGGCTGAATTACTTTTCTCTACTTTGTCTCAATACCTTTCCACGTTTAGCGGTTTCCCTCATCCTCTCTCCAGTCCATGAATCCATAGGGGGCAGGAACCATTTGTTCAGGGCTCCTGAGACAATTCCCTCTATTTTGCGCCGGATCCATATGACCCTTATCTTGTGCCATTCTTTGGGGGAAAGTGGAACACCAGGGGGACAGCACCTCTTGCTTACGCTGTCACATTAAGGAAACAAAAGTTTGATTGTTACTTTCAGTTTGGTTCCTTGTTCTAATTGACCACCTTAATGCCTGGTTGCTTGGCTTTTTTTTTTTTTTTTTTTTTTTTAGCGTTCATACTATTAGTATTCATATTTAATTCCATGATTCACTTTTTGTCATGATTCACTTTTAATTAAGTTTTTGTATAAAGTGTGACATTTAGTTTGAGATGTTTGGGTTTTTATTTTGTTTTGTTGTTTTGGGGTTTTCTTTTTTTCTTTCTTTTTTTTTTTTTTGCCTATGAATGCCAATTGCCCTAGCACCATGTTTTGAAAAGGTTGTTCTTTTTCTTTTGAATTGCTTTTGCACCTTTTTGAAATATCGCTTGAGCATAATTGTTGTTTGTGTAAATTTTCTTTGTTTTCCATTTTATTCCATTGATTTATGTGTATATGCCTCTGCCAATATCACAGTCTTCATTACTGCAGTGATACAGTAAGTCTTAATATCAAGTAAAATGATTCATTTTATTCTTTGTCAAGATTAGTTTCACTGTTCCTAGCGCCTGTGCCTTTCCATATGAATTTTAGAATAAGCTTGTCTCTACAAAAATACCTTATTGGGTTTTTGATAGGAATTGAATTAAACACAAAGATCACTGTGGTGGAGAATTGATATCTTTACCATGTTGAGTCTTTCAATCCATGAATACCATATGTCTCCATTTATTAGATGTTTGATTTTGTTCGTAAACATTTTGTAATTTTCTACATACAGATTCTATGTTTTGCTAACTTTATACCCCAAAATTTCATTTTCTTCAGAGTGACTATAAATTGTATCATTTTTAAATTTTGTATTCCACACATTTCTTGTAAGTATTTAGAAATGCAATTGGTTTTTGTGTGTTGATCTTGTATTATTCAACCTTTATAATTTTAGAGGTTTTTTTGTGTTGTTTTTGTAGCTTCCTTGAGATTTTCTATGTAGACAATCAGGTCATCTGTCAAAAGAGAATATTTTATTCCTTCCTTTCCAATTTGTATGCCTTTTGTTTATTTTTCTTATTGCCCTGGCTGAGACTTCTAGTACCATGTTAAAACAAAATGTGGTGAGAATGATCATCCTTGCCCTATTCCTGATTTTAGGAAGACAAAAATTTTACCATTAAATGTAAGTGTAGATTTTTGTATATGCTCTTTATCAAGTTAAGATCATTCCCCTCTATTTCTCAATTGCTGAATTTTGTGTTTAGCATGAATGGTTGTTGGATTTTGTCAAATGATTTTTTTTCTGCACCAGTTGATATGATCATATGATTTTTCTTCTTTAGTCTACTGATGCAGTAGATTACATTGATTTTGAATATTGAGCAGGCTTCCGTAGCAGTAACTCCTACTTTGCCGTGGTGTATAAATCTTTCCATGGATTGTTTGGAATTGACTTGCTAACATTTATTGAAGATTTTTGCTTCTAAGTTGATGAGAATCATTGTTCTGTAGTTTTTACTTTTTTTCCTTTTTTAAACTATCTTTGTCTGGTTTGGTATAACTGGCCTAATAACATGGGTTTGTAATGGGGCACCGTGGTGGTGCAGTCAGTTAAGCATCCGACTTGTGGTTTTGGCTCAGGTCATGATCTCAGGGCCGTGAGACTGAGCCCCAGGTGGTGCTCTGTGCTGAGCATGGAGTCGCCTTGAGTTTCTCTCTCCCTCTGCTTCTGTCCCCCCAACCTCTCTCTCTCTCTCTAAAATAAGTAAATAAATCTTTTTAAAAAATGGGCTTGTAAATACTGTCTTCTATTTTCTAGAATAGATTATGTAAAATTGGTGTTAATCCTTAAAATATTTGCTAGAATTCTCCAGTGAAATCATCTGGACTTGGAGATTTGTTTTCTTGGGAGCTTTTAAAATACAAATTCAATTTTTTTGGATGGTTATAGAGCGATTCATGATACATATGCCATCTTGGTTGAGTTTTGGTAGTTTGTGGCTTTTAAGAAATTGGTATTTTTTAATTTGTTGAATGAGCATAAAGTTGTGTGTTACCTTATATTTCTAATTTCTGCTGAGTCTATAATGATAACCTCTATTTAATTCCTAATATTGGTTATTTCTATTTTTTTTAGTCTTGGTAGAAATTTATTTATTGAATATTGTTTAAGAACCAGTTTTTTGTTTCATTGATTTTCTGTATTTTCCTATTTTTAATTTGTTGATTTTTACTCTGATATTTATTATTTCCTTTCTTATTTTTATTTTGGGATTATTTGCTATTCTATTTTTTTGAGAGAGAATTTAGATCAGTGATTTGAGACTTTTGCCATTTCTAATGTAAGCATTAGTAATTAAAATAATACTGCCTTAGTTGTATCTCTGTATGAGTTTTGATATATGTTATACTTTCTCATTTTCATTCTGATCCAGTGAATTTTTAAACTTCCTCTTTAATCATTGATTATTTAGAAGTTTTCTGTTTAATTTTCATACAGGAGATTTTCTTGTCCTTTTTAAAAAAATGATTTCTTGTTTGATTCCATTATGGTTAGAGAACACACTCTGTGTGGTTTCAGTTCTTTTAAATTTGCTGAGGTTAGCTTTTATGGCTCAGGATATAGTCTTTCTTGGTGAATGTTCCACAGCACTTGAGGATAAAAATGTATTCTGCTATTATTGGTGGTGGAATGTTCTATATAAGTTAATTAGAACCTCTTAGTTGATTGTGTTGTTCAGATCTTTTAAACCCTTCCTGCTTTTCTTTCTAGTACTTCTATCAGATGCTGAAAAGGGGTGTTGAAGTATTCAGCTATAATTATGGTTTTATCATTATGCCACCCCCCTTTTGTCTCTAAGTAATTTTCTTTGCTCTGAATCTACTTTATTACATATTAACATAGACACTCCTGCTTTAAAAAAATTAATTGATGTTTCCATGGCATACCATTTAGCATCCTTATACTTCAAAACTACCTATATTGAATTTAAAATGAGTTTCTTGTGAGCTGCATGTAGTTGGGTCTTTTTAAACACATTCTTAAAGAGGGTATGAAGAGATGGTAGAAGGGTAGAGATAACTGCTTCCCCTGGCCCCCTTTTGTTGTTAGGCCTCCTGATCAGTCCAGTAATGTTGGATTTGCCTGTTGTTGTCTAAGGGACCCTAGCTGGATAGTGGAGAGGAATGAGACTCCCTAGGTTGGGGGTTAGTAAATAGGTCTGTGTTGCCTTTTTCTCCTAGGTGGAAGGACTTAAGATGCCCTGCTGCTGTTGTCCCTCTAATTGGGATCCTAAATAAGTTCACTTTCTTCTGAACACCTTTCAGAATTCTCCTTTGGTTGCCTTTTATGTTATTTCCAGGGTTCATAGTTGTGCTTAGAGGGGTGGAGGAGCAGGGAGAAATGGGTCTATACCTTTTGTCCAGACCAAAACTCATTATATTTTGTATGTCATCTTACTAGATTATAGATTCACTGAATGAAAGATCTGCCTTATACTTCTTGGTGTCTTTCATAGTCCCTAATACAGCTTCTTGTATATTATAGCTTTTTAGTAAATATTTGCAATTTTTAGGGAGAATGTCTACAATTGTGAACTTTTAGTTATTTCTAGACCAAATGACTATGGGTTTAAATGCCCATTTGTAATTGTTTTCATATTGAATAGCAATCTTTCTTATTGATTATTAAATGGATACTTTTGTGTCATTTTGGAAAATTTTAAAGAGGTTGCCACCATCATTGCAACATTGCTTGTCCTACATTTCTTTCAGGATTTCTATATGTTGGTTATAGACCTTCAGCTTGAGAAGATTTTTAGGTTACTTACAGATCCTGTAAACAAAGATCATAAGAGTAAACTCTTAATATGAGAAAGTGATCTTGATAAAATTTTACATTCTGAAATAGATGAAATATTTATTTAAAAGTCAGCTGCAGGAATTAAGAGGGAAAGACCTAGAGATTTTGAAAGTAGAGTGTAAGAGGTTGGTTTTTAAAAACACCGTTTTCAACTAAAAGTAGATTAGCCATGTAGCTTGTTTTAACATTGTTCAATTCACTTGACTTGATCCCTGCTAGACTTAAGGTACACTGGTTTGCTTTTCTGGCCTTACCTTACACATTATATAGTGTTAACATATAATTACCTTTCCCATAACAATTTCAGTCATTTACTTGTCTGTCATGCTTCAGAGAACTTTAAACTTTTCTTATTTTTAAGTGGGCCAAAGTGGTACTTTACCCTGGCAGCTATTGTATAATATTTGATTGGTGGCTGTGTATTCCAGTTACCACATTTCTTTCACAAATATATTTCCTTTAAAAGATTTAATTTTTGGTTCTGCTGAAGTCATTGTGAAGGTGGCTCTGTTCCAAGTGGGTAGGATAAAAGGTTTATTCTCATGGACTGTCATTTGGAAAGGGGACTAGGAGCTAGGTTTTTACTGAACAAAAATCCCAGTTACTGAGCTGAGATGAATGGCTGTGAAAAGAGAAAATGTATACAATCACTCAAAATTCAAGTAGAAGTTAATGTAAAATTTCTGAAGTGGACAGGTGTTTCTCTTTTCTTCTGTAGCTTTCATCTTCTGTACTATGCAACCTCGCACTTTGATTATGTTTTGTTTTATAGTTTGTTTTTTTCTCTGGTTTAGTGTTATTTTACTTGCCATTATATATAAGCAGCTTATGGATCAGAATGAAGTCTCATAATTTATCTGCTTTCTCCTGTGTCCCTTCAACTTTTTCTTTTGCTTAGGTGATCTTATATTTCAGAGGTTGTGACCAGTCCTAATTTTAAATCTTCTACCATGCTATTGCACAAGCCATCAACATAATCCACAATTCTATCACTACAGTGTATAAACGAGATTCAACAAACTGGATCTCATAATTGAAATAATACAGTAATTCTTCGGCAGGATGAACTCTTTTAATATTTGCAAGGATATGTGATTTCTCTAATGATGGAGCTAGCAATAGATAGTCATATTGATACTGAAAGCAATAGCTAGAGTGATGTATTTCAGACCAATTTTTGGTTCAGAAAATAAATCCATCTTATCTATATTGCTAGCTCAGTACCTGGTTACATTATAGGATGTTAGAAGATAGAATATCATATTATATTTATCATAGTTTCTGTTGTTGCTAAAACCTATGGGAGAGGGAGGAAGAGGATAATTTTACCCATAGAATATTCAAATTTATATTTTAATGATACATCTTAAAAAAATAATTGTCATATCTGCTGACTTTAGGTGTGAGAAATGAATATCTCTAAATGTGGATATGATAAATTCTGTTTTGTTAGTGTTTCTTTGGGAGATCTTTCAGATATCTAAGTGGAAATACATTTTAATGCTGTTTTTCTCTGGGTAAGCAAGTGACATTCTCTTATGAAACAATAAGCTATCAGAAGAGAAAGGAATCATCAGGACTCTTTGGTTTCATTACCTGTATTTTTAATTTTTATTTTAGTAACGGAATCATTTTTTGGACAACAGAGAGGATCCCGGGGACCCTAGTGTGAGAATTACCTTGGTCTTAGGACTACTTGACGCTGGCACCATGCTGGCCCTTCTTAATCATATTATTATAAAATCCCTCATTTGCTTGAGTTTCTAATTCTTATACACTGAAAAAAAACCCCCAGAATCCCTGACAAATATAATAGGTTTATTTAGAATAAAACTGAGAGTAAAAAATCATAAAGTATCTTAAGTCTTATCCTTTCTTCTCAAATTTCAGTCAGAGTCTGTGATAGTTACTTTATTTAATATTCAACAAATAATTCTTGAATGCCTACCATAAGTCAAGTACTGAAGTTCTAGGCTCTGAAGACAGAGTTGCAAACAAGAAGTAGTTTCTATCCTAAAGGAGTGCTTATAGTCTAGAGGACTTAGCATCAGAAACAGACATTAAATTATCTACTGAAATCATCCTGACTTTAGTCTTTACCTCCACCAGCCTATTTGCTTTATAAGCTATTATGGAATTGTGTAGACAGCCCATAAACTGTCCTCATTCAAGTCCCATGCATCTTGAGTCTAGCCAGTCCAGCCAGGGTGTAGCTGGAGGCACATTCCATGTAAAACAGATTTGGGCTATGTATCTTGACTGGAAGATCTAGACCTGTTTTGGGGGGAGGTGGATGAGAGCTTTTGACAGCTATATTAGTTTTCTATTGCTGCCATAACAAATAATCACAAACGTGGCTTAAAATAACACATATTTATTATTTCACAGTTGTGTAGATTACAAGTCCAACAAAGGTCTCACTGGGCTAAATTCAGGGTGTAAGCTGGGCTGTGTGCTTTTCTTGAAGCTTTAGAGAAGAATTTATTTATTTGCTTTTTCCAGCTTTTTGAGGCCACCCATATTCCTTAGTTCATGGCCTCCTTCTTCCATCTCCAAAGCCAACAACAGCAGGTCAAGTCCTCACATTGCATCATTCTGACCTTCTGTGGTCACATTTCTCCATGACTCTGCTCTTCTGCCTCCCTCTAATCTAGGATAATCACCCCATCTCAAGATTCTTAAACACATCCGTAAAGTCCCCTTTGCTATGTAAGGTAATATATTCACAGGTTCCAATGTTTAAGGCATGGACATTTTGCCTACAACAGCAGGTTTTATAAACTTAAAGGGTTCTGATATAGCCTGTGATTCACTAAAAGAAGTTCAACCCTGTGTAGTCTTTATATTTAGCCATTCCAGTAATAGAGGCTGCTAGTCTTTTCACAGCATGGGGCAAAATAATGTTAAATTGGCTGGTGATATAATCATTTTTGTTTTGGACTGTTTGTGTCCCCCCCACCCCGCCCCTTCATATGTTGAAGTCCCAACCCTCAATGTGACTGTATTTGGAAATGGGTAATTAAGTTAGGTCACAAGGGTGGAGCCCTGATCGATAGGATTAGTGGCCTTATAAGAAGAGATGTGAGAGCTCTCATTCTCTTTCTCTTTTTCTGTCTCTCCCTCTCTCCCTGCCTGCCACATGAGAATACAGCAAGAAGATGGCCATCGACAAGCCAGGAAGAGAGTTCTTGCCAGGAACTGAATTGGCTAGTACCTTGATCTGGGACTTCTAGCTTTCAGAGCTTGGAGAAAATAAACTTCTTTTGGTTGAGCTACTCACTCTGTGGTTTTGTGTTATGGCAGACTGAGTGACTAAGAGAATTTGGAACTGAGAATTAGGGTGCTGCTTCAACAAATAACTAAAAATGTGGAAATGACTTTGGAATGAGGTGATGTAGAGGCTGAAGGAGTTTTGAGGTACATGCTAAAAAAAGCCAAATTGCCATGAAGTGACTGTTGGTAGAATTATGGATGTTAAAGGTGATTCTGCTGAGAGCTCAGAAAGAAAAGAATACTGGAGAGAAAGCTTCCATTTCATTAGAGAATATGTAAATAATCATGAATAGAGTGTTGGTAGAAAATATGGACATAAAGGCATCTTGGTGAGGTCTCAGATGGAATTGAGGAACAGTTTGTTGGAAACTGAAGGAAAGGCGATCCTTGTTGTAATGTGGCAAAGAACTTAGCTGAATTGTGTTGTATGTTTTGTGAAAGGTAGAACCTGCAAACTATGTAACTGAATATTTAGCAGAAGAGATTTATAAGCAAAGTATTGAAGGTGCAGCTTGGGTTCTCCTTACTGCTTATAGTAAAATGCTAGAAGAGAGAGATGAATTGAAGAAAGAATTATGAAGCAAAAAGGAACTGGAAAATTCTCAGCCTATTCATACTGCAAAAAATGAGAAAGCTTATTCTTAAGAGAACACCGAGAGAGTGTGGCTGAACAAGCATTTGATAAAGAGATTATGGATACAACTCATGAATTTAATCAGCCCTCTTAGCAGGAACCAGAGATAGAGATGGGATTATATCATCAAAGAGAGTGCCAGTTTGAAATAATCTGGCAGAGAAAGTGGATGGAATGAATTAAGACTGTCAGACTTCTTGGATTCTGCAGGACCAGAGCACAGAACTCTTTGGATGTGAACATGGGCTATTCTTCAAGGAAGGGGAAGAATGACCCAGAAGGCTACTCAGAGATCATCAAGGCTGCCACTTCCACCATGGACCTAGAAGGCAAGGCTGTTTTCTTCTCCTTGGTTTCAGAGGACAAAGCCTCTGCAGAGAGCCATGCGAGCGAGTGCCCTTGCAAAGACCAGAGGGGGCAAAGAGCCTGAGGGGTGGGGCCTCACTGCAGAGCTATGGGGGTGGTGCTGCCACCCCCGTGGCCTGGAAGGCAAGATGTAGAGACAAAGGGGATTATTTGCAAGCCTTAAAATCTAATGGAATTTATCTTGCTAGGTTTTGGACTTGTCTGGCCCTTTGTCACTCCTTCTTTTTTTCCTATTTCTCCTTTCTGGAATGGGAATGCCTATCTTCTGCCTGTCCTACCATCTTATTTTGGAAGCACCTAACTAGTTTCACAGGTTCACAACTGGAGAGAAATTTTGACTCAAGGTGAATCATACCTTGAGTCTCACCCATATCTGACTTAGATGATATTTGGATGAGAT
Organism: Leptonychotes weddellii; assembly: GCF_054177405.1. Classification (NCBI taxonomy): domain Eukaryota; kingdom Metazoa; phylum Chordata; class Mammalia; order Carnivora; family Phocidae; genus Leptonychotes; species Leptonychotes weddellii. Next base: position 25,823,566 of record NC_138379.1, read on the forward strand.
TTTGGACTTTAATCTTTAGAGTTAATGCTAGAATGAGTTAACACTTTGAGGGCTACTGGGATGGAATGAATCCTTAGAAGGACAGAAATTTTGGTGGGCCAGATATGGAATATTATGGACTGATGTGTCTCCCCAAAATTCATATGTTGAACCCCCAACCCCAGTGTGACTATATTTGTAGATAGAGCCTTTATGTGGTTAATTAAGATTGAATGAACTCATAAGGTCTGGGCCCAGATCTGATAATGATAGGATTAGTGTTTGCATAAGAACACTCAGAAAATACATAAAACATGGAGAGAGGAGAAAGAAAAGATTCCACCCCCCTTTAAATAGAATGTGTTTGAACTTAAACGACCATCAAATTAATATAGACTGCTAATTACTTATGATGTTATATATGAGCCTCATGGCAACCGCAAACTTCAAACCTATAATAGGTACACATAAGATAAAGAGAGAGAAAGCCAAACATAACACTACAGAAGTTTATCAGTCACAAAGACAGCAAGAGAAGAAGAGAGGAATAGAGAAGAATTACAGAAACAACCAGAAAACAAATGACAACATGGCAATATGTACATACCTATCAATAATTACTTTGTATGTAAATGGTCTAAATGTTCCAATCAAGACACAGAGTGGCAGAATGGATAAAAAAATTAAGACCCATCTTATGGTCTATATGCTGCCTATAAGAGGCTCACCTCAGACCTAAAGATGTATACAGACTGAGGTGAAGGGATGGAAAAACATTTACTATGCAGATGGAAGAAAAAAAAAAGCCAGGGTAGCAATATTTATATCAGACAAAATAGACTTTAAAACAAAGACTGTAACAAGAGACAAAGAAGGACATTACATAATGATAAAGGTTTCCATTCAGCATGAGGATATAACAGTTGTAGATATCTGTGCACCCAATACTGGAGCACCTAAATGCATAAAGCGAATATTAACTGACATAAAGAGATAAATTGATGGCAATATAACAGTAGGGGGCTTTAACACCCCATTTACATCAATGAGGAAATAGTGTCTTTGAATGACCCATTGGCCCAGATGGACTTAACAGATATATCCAGAACATTCCATCCAAAACCAACAGAATACATATTCTTTTTAAGTGTGCATGAAACATTATCCAGAATAGGTCATATGTTAGGCCACAAAAAAAGCCTTAATAAATTTAAGATGATTGAAATCATACCATGCATCTTTTTTGACCACAACGTCATGAAACTAGAAATAAATGACAAGAAAAAACCTGAAATAAACACAAGCACATGGAGGCTAAACAACATTGACCAATGGGTCAATGAAGCAATCACAGAAGAAAAACAAAATACATGGAGACAAGCACAAATAAAAACAATGGTCCAAAATTTTGGGGATTCAGCAAAAGCAGTTCTAAGAGAGAAATATATAGCAATACAAATCTATCTCAAGAAACAAGGAAGAGCTTGTTTAATAAACAATCTAACCTTGTACCTAAAGGAACTAGAAAAAGAAGAAAGCCCAAGGTGAGTAAAAGGAAGGAAATAATAAAGTTCAGAGCATAAATAAATTACACAGAGACTACATAGATATCTAAGTCTGTATCTACATCTATACCTATCTATCTACCTATCTGTATCAATTAAACCAAGAGCTGGTTGTTTGAAAAGATAAAATTGATAAAGCTTTAGCCAGACTCATCAAGAAAAAAAGAGAAAGGACCCAAATAAAATCAGAAATAAGGGAGAAGTAACAAATGACACCATAGAAATACAAAGGATTATAAGAAAATACTATGAAAAATTATATGCCAACAAATTGGACAACCCAGAAGAAATGGATAAATGCCTACAAATATACAATCTTCCAAAACTCAATCAAGAATAGAAGATTGAATAGACTGATTACAACTAACAAAATTAAATTGGCAATCAAAAAACTACCAAAAAATAAAAGTTCAGGACCAGAAAGATTCACAGATGAATTCTGCTAAACATTTAAAGAAGAGTTAATACCTATTCTCCTCAAACTATTCCAAAAAATAGAAGAAGGAAGAAAGCTTCCAGATACATTCTATGAGGCCTGATACTATAACCAAAGGTACCACAAAAAATCTACAGGCCAATATCCTTGATAAACATAGGTGCAGAAATCCTCAACAAAATAATAGCAAATAACATACAATACATTAAAAAGATTATTCACCACGATCAAGTGGGATTTATTCTGGGGAAACAAGGATGGTTCAATATTTGCAACTCAATCAATGCAATTTACCACATCAACAAAATGAAGGATAAAAATCATATGATAACCTCAATAGATGCAGAAAAAGCATTTGATAAAGTACAACATCCATTCATGATAAAAACCTTCAACAAAATGGGTTTACAGGGAACATACCTCAACATGACAAAGGCCATATGTGAAAAGCCCACAGTTAACATCATACTCAGTAATAAAAAACTGAAAACTTTTCTCCTAAGATCAGAAATAAGACAAAGATGTCCACTCTCACCACTTTTATTCAACATAGTGCTAGCCAGAGCAGTCACACAGGAAAAAGAAATAAGAGGCATCCTTATTGGTAAAGAAGAGTTAAACTTTCATTATTTGCAGATGACATATTATACATAGAACATCTCAAAGACTCCTTTAGAAAACTAGAAATAATAAATGAATTGAGTAAAAGTGCAGGATACAAAATTAATACACAGAAATCAGTAGCATTTCTAAACATTAATAATGAAGTATCAGAAAAATTGAGGAAACAGTTCCATTTACAGTTGCACCAAAACAAATAAAATACCTAGGAATAAACTTAACCAAAGAGGTGAAGACCTGTACTCTGAAAACTATGAAAATTAATGAAAGAAATTGGAGATAACACAAACAAATGGAAGGATATTCCATGCTCATGTGTTAGAAGAATTAATATTGTTAATGTGGATGTATTACTCAAAGCAACCTACAGATTCATTGCAATCCCTGTCAAAATACTAACAGCGGGGCACCTAGGTGGCTCAGATGGTTAAGCATCTGTCTTTGGCTCAGGTCATGATCTCCAGGTCCTGAGATCGAGCCCCATGTTGGGCTCCCAGCTCAGCGGGAGTCTGCTTCTCCCTCTCCCTCTGCTTCTCCGCATGCTTGTGCTCTCTTGGTCTCTGTCTCTATCTCTCTCAATCATAAATTTAAAAAATCTAAAAAAAAAAAAATACCAACAGCATTTTTCACAGAACTAGAACAAATAATACTAAAATTTGCACTATACACAAAATTAAGCTTGAAATAAAGACCTAAATGTGAGACCTGAAAGCATAAAAATCCTAGAAGATAACACAGTAATTTCTCTGACACTTGTGAACATAACATAAAGTATAAAGTCATTATAGAATCTCTATGTTGTACACCTAAAACTACTCTAAGATTGTGTGCCAAACATGCTATTTGAGTATAATACTTAAAAAACAGAAGAAGAGACACAAAAATGCTCTCTTCCTCTCTCCTGTCTCCTCCCCTTCTCCCTCTTCCCTCTTACCCCCTTCTCTCTTTTTCCCTTCCTCCTTTCTTCCCTTTTCCTCCACCATGTGAGGCAGTGAGAAGGTGGCTTTCCATAATCCAGAAAGAATGCTTTCACTAGGAACTGAATTGGCCAGCACCTTGATGTAGGATTTCTAGCCTCCAGAATTTCTATTGTTTAAGCCGTCTGGTCTGTGGTATTTGGTTATGGCAACCTGAACTAAGTCAATTCCTGAAACTGCTTTGTTTCTCTTTTTCTTTTTTCTCTCATTGGCCCATGTGTCTCCTTGCAGCTTCTGCCCATTTGTCTTTGTCACAATTTTTATTTAGGAAAATAAAGGACATAAAACATGTTCAAGGTTGGATGAGAATTTTACCCAGAGGAAAATTAAATTTTGAGACAGCATCCTGCAGGTGCATATTAAGTGAACTGGTGGGGAAAATAGAATTTAAGAGATGATAAAATTACATTTGAGTAGAGATGTAGTTATCTCAGTGCCTGTGTCTATCTAGAGATCATTTCCATTTCCGTTTCCTGTGCGTGTCATGTACTAGCACTCTCCTCTGCATTTCTTTGGGTATCAAGAATAGATTACTCAAGAATGATTCGAAGGAAAATTGTACAGCTAGGAGAAGGTTCCTGCATCAGACTGAAGATAGGGAAAAATAAAACCCATGAGCATAATATTTCTTTTTGATCACTTGATTCATTACAATGTATTAGGCAGGCTGTATAATAGGATGTTAGAATGAAAGTTTCAAGACACTGAGATGTAATAGGTTTCAGATATTAAAATGAACCCTGAGATAGACCATTCACTAGGAATTTCAGAGCAGACAGACAAAACTTTTTAGAGAACCTCATTCTCATTAGGGAATTAACTAAATGTAGATGGTTGGAAATGAGAGGATTTTATGAAGATGAATGCTTTGGAGGAGCTTATATGAAATTCCTTCTCTATATACCCTACTGCAAAGTAGACAGGTACCCTCTCCTTATTTCCAGTTCAAGGGTAGGAGGCTTCAATGTGACCACTCAGACAGCTTGATATACATTCTCTAGAATTAGTAGGCACTGTGACTGATATGGGACTCATGCCTGAGAAAGCTAAAAGTTAAGAAACTGCCTAAAGCTTCCCGTGGTTTCAAAGTAGAGAGCAGGATCTGGAAAGCAACTTCTCTCCTCTCCAATATTGGGCCAATGACTTAAGCATTCTGGGGGCTGACTGGGAAGACCACTTTAGGAATGTCTGTTTAATAAAGGATCCTGCTCCAGAGGGTTTTTGCCAGATGCCAGTGATACAATGTTGAATGAAGAAGCTGAGGGACTCAGGAGAAGCCTGCCTATGGTGGTGCACTGCCCATCTCAGGGAACTGCAGTTGGAGAGTCCCAGCAGAGACACCTCTGGAGAACACAGACACATGCTCAGAGAGATTCAGCTTCAAACAGTTGTCAGGTCCTAAGAGCAGGCAATCATCTTTTTTGTCCTTCTTTTCCCTACTCTATATTCCCATCCAGATGTGCCAGCAACCTTCAGGCAGGGAATAGAAATCCCATAGAGAGAGACAGTTAAGAATCAACCACCTACTCCAGCAAGGATGGAAAAAGTTCAATATCAGCTCCTGTTTGAAGTTTTTGTAATTAGCTGGGACTGGAGGCTTGGGGTTATTATTGTGTCTGTGCAGTGATAATGAAGATTTTATTACCCGAGAGTGACCAGTGATGCCATGTAACCTGATAAATTTTCATGAAGTGGCAGGGGAAGGACAGCTGCATCTGAGCAGATTCAAAGGGACAGTGGGAGAACAAATAAAATTGCTTTTAGGATCACACTCCATGAATCCTGCTTGTTCAGTGTGCTGATGACAGTAGCATATAATATTTATACATTGGGGCCAGTGTATGGAAAGTGGACTGAAATCAGATCAATATGCCTATCTTGAAAAGGATGAATCACCTTTTTTTTCCCAAGGCAGAACAACCACTTAGAGAGCTTTTCAAGGCCATTATAATTGTTGGGTCTGACTTCAGAAATATTTGTTTGAGATACAGCAATCAATCTGCTTGCCATGTTCAACTTCCCTTTCTAAATTAAACTGCCTTTTTACCTCACCCTTGCTCAAGAAAATAGCATCAGGCTATTCTTTGCTTGTGGGAGGCCACTGAAGGGATGAAGGTTATATTTTGCTTTCACAGGCAGCCTGCTTTTAGGGAACTCAGAAGCCTACTGTTGGGGCACCTAATGATCTTCATCGTGACCTGTGTGAAGAGCTCTACCCAAGCAGAGATGATAACATTTGAGTCAATCACATCTTCCCTCTTGGAAATTTAAGCTAAGAGACCCAAAGAGAAGTTCTGATGGATGGGGGGTGCTGTGCTGAAAGAAGTCCATAATTAACAGCCACATCCATAATAAGGATATTAGAGCTGCTGTGCCCAGAGGAAAAGATGCTAGAAATGAGCCCTTGGGGCCCGGGAACAAGAATGCTGCCTTGGTGCCTTTAGGTATTCTAGTTTTAGTTCTAATTCCATGAGCATTCTTATAGTAAAATCTTCCTTTCTTGTAAAGAAATGTGATGGGTGTCTGTCCTTTGCCACCAAAAAAGCTCTGTCAGGAGGAGTGTGGTGAACTGGGCACCTATTTCACTGCACACTCATCACAGCCACATCTTCAGTGCTCACCTGGATCTGAGCTGCTGTACGATGGGCTTTTGTTTTTATACTTATTTTAAGGTCAACTGACGTCCTTAATGGAACGTCTGCTATTATTTATTTGGTTCTAAATGGATATTTATTATTTTCATTATTTAATCTGAGCTGACTGTTTATAGATCCATGTCTTCACATGGGCCAACAGGCCATATTCTACATATGGACTTTTAATATGATCATTATGTATATTACTTCAAAGTGGCTCAGATTGTTTTGTTATTATTGATGTTATTTGGCGATCTTTCCAGGATCTGTATTGGAGCTTGGGAAAAAACTGCTAAAGGAATAGACTATCTTAGTCTAGATTTTGAAAAATTATATTCAGATGGAAATAAATATATTCCACATGTGGGAACCTTTGAGGATTTATTGCTTAATAATTACACAATTACAATATTTTGTCTAGTTCCTCTGTACTTTACCACTCTCCCTGGTCTTAAACTCTAGCATTTGGTCTAACCAATATTACCTCTCCCTCTGTTTTCCCAGGTGAGTTGAGGCTTTGAAATAATTCCATTTGAAAGGCAGCATTTTATCCTAGTGTGATATGGGTTGCTGACTTCATTAAAAACTAATCAGTGACCTGAGGGTCAAATTTTAAGGTCTACTCAATTACCTCTACACGGACTCTCAAAATACCCTCACAATGAAGCCTGTGGAGAAACAGTGGAGCATAGTAGATATTACTATCTACTATGCTCCACTTCTCATGGAAGTTATGAGAACTTTCTGAATCTTGGATTCCCCACTTAATATCTCTATGATCATACTGCCTCAAGGAAAGAGACTTTACCAAGGAAACAGGCAGGAGGCACTAGCTTGCCTATTTGTGGGGGGTATTTTTACTGGTCATCAGGGCTCTCCAGTATCATTCCCTGAATCTACTTTCAGACTGAAAGATGAAAGAAGTTTCATTTAGGGAAATTGCATGCACATACACAGATCCAGGCTCAAAGTTAAAATACTAATTGACAAACTTATTTTCCTTTTTTGACCAGAAGCTAGTAATCTAGGATGTATATGTGATCAATATTAGATAACTAATTTTGTACTTGGTTCATGTGGATTGGTATGAAACATTATACTTGAGTTCCCTGAGCACTGTGGATCTTTGGATTAGTTAAGGTAGCATTACCTGTTGTAAACCCTCAACTCTCAGTGGCTTAACACAAGAGAAGTTTATTTCTTGATGATATTAAATCCTCTCAGAAGGAGCAGGTATGTGGGGGTACGTGGGTCCTCTGGTCATTCAGAGATACAGGCTGATGGATGTTCTACTGTCTTCTATACATGACTTCCAAGATTGCTTTAAGCAAAACAGACAAACAAAAAACCCAAAATACTCAGCCAGGCAAGAGGGGAAGAGAGTATTATTCATTCATTTATGGAAGGGATTTATGAGCCAGACCTAGAATTAGGGCACATCATTTCTTTTTTTTTTTTTTTTTAAAGATTTTATTTATTTGACAGAGAGAGACAGCGAGAGCAGGAACACAAGCAGGGGGAGTGGGAGAGGGAGAAGCAGGCTTCCCGCTGAGCAGGGAGCCCGAAGTGGGGACTCGATCCCAGGACCCTGGGATCATGACCTGAGCCGAAGGCAGACGCTTAACGACTGAGCCACCCAGGCGCCCTAGGGCACATCATTTCTAATAACCTTCCATTGGCAGGACTTTCTACAGGTGAGATTGGGAAAGGTAGACTAGTTATATTCCCAAGAAGAATAAAAAAAAAAGGGTTTGGGGGAGCATATAACAATTTCTATCACAGTCCAAATATCTAAGAACAAATAGAGTTTCATCTTTTTTCCTCATATCAAACCACCTCCTTGCCTCTCCAAAGATCTCATCCATCCCTGAGTCCAATTCCAGGCCCTGATTTCCAGATGATAAAGTTCTCACCATCATTCCAGATGTGGCTCCTCATGTGCTGGCAATCCATGAGCTAAAAAGACAAGTTATCTTTCTTGTCCCTCTCCACCTAGTATTCAGTGATGAAGTAGGGGCACTTTCACCCCATGACACTAATCACAATAACACTACCATTCATAAAAGGGAAGACTAGGAGACACAGCTCAGTAGATTAAGCAACGATCAAATCTTACTGGGCAAGCTTTGTGAAATCCTGCTGACTTGGCAGTTGAGGCAATTCCTTAATTGGATGCTGATTCTTTTCTCTAGAGGAACATTTTTTTCCTTGTCCATTGTTCTCCATAGCTCCTGCCTCCATCATCCTGAAGGTTATTACTTATCCATTATCTTTCATGGCAACATTTGAAGTAGTTACAGAGAGTTGCTCTCCTTGGGGTTGTACAAGTTTAGTAGCCTACTTCCTGCTCACCAAGTGTGGGGACCCAAAGGTTGTTCAAATAATCAAAGGCATTTTTAGTCTAGTCTTTTGGTTTTGTTGATAATCAGCCCCCTCAAATACTTTCTTTGTTCCTGGTGCCTATAAATACATCTAAAGTTCTTTTCCTTAGCATGATTATCAATCTGGATTTATTTATTTATTTTTTGCTTCCTTACAACTTAATGGTTCTACTATGGATACTATCTGAGATAAAAGACCTAGATGGGAAGACCACACATTAAACCTGTCTTTACCTCAGGACTGAAACTTACAGACCTTTGTTCCTCAAATCCATTTTATCTCTTACTATTTGGGATCTAGAAGCATTAAGCTTTTATAAACCTCAAGTCTTCAAATTCCTAGACTTTCTCCATTCCTTTTCATGTCTATTTCTAAACAAACTATCGCTTTAATAACTAAAAAGTAAAAGCCAATTGCATTAACATTTGAACTCTTTGCAAACTTTTTCCTTATAGGATGGGTTGGCAAACTTCTTCTGTAAAGGTCTAGATTGTAAATTATTTTAGACTTTGTGGACCATAAACAGCTTTTGTCACAACTACTGAATTCTGTTGTAGTACAAAAATAGCCATAGATAATTGGCTATGTACCAATAAACTTTATTTTTTAAAAAAGTTGATGGGCCAGATTTGGACTGCAGGCCCCAATTTGCTGACCCCTTCTTTAAAGCTAAAGGCTCTGTAGGCATGTGATTGGCCTTCATGTTTTACAAGTGAAATTTTTACTCTGATTATTACTGTTGTACAACAACTAAGCTAATGTTATATATGCTGGGTTTTTTTAATTAATGCAGCACTCTACTTCCAGTACCAATTTATATATTATTCAAAATGTAAAATAATGCATTTTTTCCTAATTGATACACCCACAAATGCCAACAGCTTAGCCCAATAGAAAGTTTCTTCACTGATCTAAAGTCTATCCAGTCTGCTATAAGGGTTGTTGATGTTGGGGCACATTACTCAATGCAGGCATTCAGGAATCCAGGCTGACAGTGGCTCTGTTATCATCAATGCAAAGCTTTCAAGGTTATCCTGGGTATTGACATTCAGCCGATACAGGAAGAGAATGGATGATCACTTATGAGAGGATTTCATGGGCCAGATATGGAGTATCTCACAGTACTTCCGCTCACATTCCATTGACTGGAACATGGATATAACTCGATTGCAAGGAAGGCTGGGAAATGGAGTCCAGCTTTACAGCCAGGAAGAAGTAGGCATAGATCTTGGTGACCATACTGAATTCTCTGCCTCAATTCCTAAATGAATATTAATGACTGAGCCTTGCACATGAGCTGTGTGACTGTAGGCTCAGGGCCCATCTTACCTTTCTTATAATAGGCATAAAATCAGGATTAAATGTACAAAGCATATAAAGATACTTTGTCACTTGTTAACTAGCAAGCACTTCACACGTATGAAAGAATATAATGGACACCTGTACAGCATTCCCCCAGAATTATATATGTTAACATTATACCATATTTGTGATTCAGATTTATTTTAGGATATAAACATTATAAATGTAGTTTGAGGCTCCTTAAGTACTTTCCTCCAATTCTGTTCCTCTTTACCCTTCCTCACTATCATGAACTCCGTGTTTGTGACTCTCACGCACTGATGTCACATTTTTTATTACTTAAACTGGTCAGTAAGTCAGCACTATTGAATTCCACCATAGTTAGCCAAATCTCTTGTGGGAGGAAAGACATGGTATTCTGGTTAAAGCATTCCAGGGGTGAGAGGCATGGATTCATCCCTCAACCCTCATAGCCAGTCTCTAGGTATAGCAGCCTCTTGGGAATGAGGGAACAGGGAGATAGGAAGTTGAGAGGTAGTCACAGATCAGACCATGATGGGCTTCATGTATCAGCTGAATATTAAGATTTTATCCTGAAAACACAGAGGAATTTCATTCATTATTAGACATGGCCAAAGTTGTGGCTTAGACGGATTATTCTTATAGCCATGTGAGGACTGCTAAGAGGTTGAAAGACCTTTGCTGTAGTGCTAAGGAGAGATAATATGGGCTTCAACTAAGATGGTGACCCATGGGGATAGGCCTTTTCTTCACAAGCACTTTGAGAGCTCACAAATTTTCTTTCCTGCTGCTTCAGAAAGGATTGTTGTATTTCAGTTTGGCATGGGGGTGCCTCAAGCAGAAACTGCTGCTTCTTCCTAGCATTTTGATTTTGACCTTCTAAGCTAAGTTGTAGAAGTCTCTCTACATCGAGATTATAGTTCTTCTGTTGGACTCCTAACGCACCTTGCATTAATTATCTTTTTTAATCTTCACAGCAACCCTGTGAGATAGTTACCATTTTTGCTCCATTTTAAAAATGAGGAAAGTGATGCCCAGAGTGGTTAAATAGCTTGCCTAATATTACTAGGAAGAGCCTAAGCTATGTTGTTTTACTTAAGTCTGATTTACTATCTTGATACCATCTTGTCTCTCTCATGGCATAACAGCTAGTATTTACTGAGGAATTGCTATGTGCCAGGCACTGTTCTAAGTCCTTTACATGTGCTATCCCATTTAATCATCCATACAACCCTCTGAGGTAAATAATATTATTATCCTCATTTTACAGCTGAGGAAACTGAGATCTAGAGAATTTAAGTAACTTGTTTAAGATGCTACATCTGGACAAGGTGATTAAGACAGGTGAATTCTGGAGCCATTGCCTTGTACTACCTTTAATGGGAAGGCAATTATTTTGATTTCCAAAAGTATGGGGAGAAGGAAAACACTATGCTATAGTTTAAAGCTCTTATTAAGCTTTGTTAATATAGCCCTAATCTCAGTGTGTCAAAATATTGTGGAGAATTTAACTATAAGCCACAATCAGTACCAGATTTGAATGGGCATAGCTTGATTATTGATATGTGCAATTTTGCTTCAGTCTTTGCCAAAGTGACTTCTTAGTATGGCAGAGTAGTCACAGGAGAGCTAGCCAAGAGCTAGGAGGCCAGGGTTCTAATCCTGTTTCTGCCATGAATGGTCTTTGAGTTCTTGGGTGAGTCAATTAATTTCCTTAGATTTCAGTTGTTCCATTTCAAAAATTCAAGAAATGAACTAGAGTACTTCCAGTGTCCCCACCCACTCTGTGATTCTCTCTGCCTTTTTCCCCCCCATTCCATCATATATTGACTTCAAAAAATGACAGGAAATTTAAATAAGGAAACACTTCTAAAAATGCAACAAATTAATTTTAATATTTCCAAAGGTGAGGACAAGTAAATATTATAGAATAACTAGGAATTATTTTTAATATTCTTTCTACTAATATTATAAATGTAATTCATATTTTAGTCATTTGCTTATACATGAAAAAATCTAAATCTATGACTCTGTGGCTAGCATCTTTTTTAAAAAAATAAGGTTTAAATAAATTAAACAAAATGAGTATGAAACAAGTACATAACTAAGAAAGGTAACACCTTGAAAAGAAATCAACTCATGAAATAGTTTTAATATTTATCCTCTTGAAAGAACCCGATTTGGGAGAACATGGAGAGACAAAAGAAAAGACTGATATACAGAGGATTCTAGAAAACAGGCAGTTCCCCCCCCCGACTAATTCTTTATAAAAAAAGCTATTTCTTTACACAAATGTATTTGTAGATAAGATAAATGTACTTACTAAGTTGACAAAATTGCTTTCAAATTTACTTTAACATCCACCTCTCTACAAAGGAGTGGATCCCAGCCTGGAGGGCAGGGTGATACAGTTTTTGTTTTTTTTTTTCCCCTACTTCCCAAATGGAGTTTTGCAGGAACCTGAAAGTATTTGTTCAATTTGTTTAAATGATGAAATAGATGTGGGCCTGGGAAAATAAGCCCATATTAACATTTCTTGTTTTTGCCCTTAACTAAAGGGCTTGGTAGTAATAGCTTAGAAATTCTGAGCTCTGGTAACCCTCACATGCACTGAGTGATTCAGCAAGATGAAGCCTATCTCAGTATTTCTTGTGACACAGGAGGAGAGGTGAGGTGGAGCTAATGCCCCTGCTTCCATGGACTGATGGGCAGTGCTGAGGGCAGCCTCATCAGCCAGCCTCCAACATCCTCTTTTGGTGTTTCCTACCTTTACCTTTCTGATTTTTACTTTCCTTAAGGAAGCCATTGTTGACTTTCTTAATAAATTTCAGGCACGGTGCCAGGCACTGAGACTACGATCGCGAAGATGCTGGCTCTACTCTTGAGGGCTCCAGAGTCTAAAAGAAGAATGCTGTATTTAGTCCTCTGACCCATTCCCATCTCATTTCCTTCCCCTGGGCCTAGGTAACTCTATCTCTAAGAGGAAGGGATTGCCTGAGAGGATTTCTAAGATTATCAGGTAGGAAAGCACCCACGTGTCTGTAAATTAAATAAGACTGATTAAAATTTATGGACTCCAGACCTAGGTATACAGGGTGGAGTGTTGAGAGGTGATAGGATCCTGGCCCCAGCATTCTTAATTCCTGGGGCTCCTCCTCTGCCCAGAGAGCGGGGATCGGGGGTCTAATGCTCTCTGGGCCCCAGTGGTCTGCAGCCTGGGCACATGTACACACACAGACTTCTTGGATATCTTGGTCCTTCAGGACAAGGGTAAGTCACCTGAGATGTCCGTTGCTCTTTATTCCTTCATTTCACTGAAGGAGCAGTAGCTGGGCCCCAAGCCTCTCACAGTGCAGTCAGTGCTGTCACTGACACATCTGCCACAGTGACATTCAGTGGCTACTGGATAGGTATATAGGGAATCTGCCTGGTGAGCGCAGCCAGGCACCTTCACGGTCTCATACACCAGCTCTTTGAAGGTACATGTTTTCTGGATGTTGGGCCTGGCTGGGTCCTTGTACACTAGATCCTGTGGGGTTTAAAAATGGGAGAGTTAGGCTAAAATATTCTGGAAGTTTCTATTTAGCATAATCAAAATGAGATGGGAATTTAATACTGCTTGCTCTAGCAATTACCCATTAAGTCTCACTTAAGGAATTCTTAACCAAGGAAATATGATCTCATAAGTGTCCTATATGCTATACCACATTTCTTGGTTCTGGAAATCTTACAGAATATATGTCATTCCTTTTCCTGCTCCTTATGTCTATATCAAATCTTAAATGTTTCTCAAACTATAGAGAAACTTTAAATGTCAACATAGAAAAATGATGAAATAGAGCTATAGCAGGAATTTTAAGTTGATTTCTGTACTTAGTCGAAAGCTATGTTAATGACAACATGAACCATAAAACACTGAATTTCAATTTCTCAGAAAATATTTCCAAATACATTGTCCCTGTGTGTTTATAAAAAGCCAAAAGACATGAGGAAATGTCAATACCTAACATGACCATGAAGTCACATGGAAAATTTTAAATATTCCACTGTCTTGTAGATATTTCCTACCCTTAAATGCTATATATTTTGCAGGGCTCTCAGTTTCAAAGTATACACAGTTTGCATATGAGAACTTTTAATCCAGGCGGAACGGGTTTGTTCCAACAGTTTCTAGTAAAATTATTTGCACCAAGGGAAGAAATTGGCATTGCTGCTTAATTTATTTCAATATCGGGTCTGTTGATCAAACTCATTTACCATCCAGTAAAATATATTTCATTAAAAAGTTGTTACTTTCAGTTTCAGTTTATAGAATGAAATTTTGCATAGATAACCAGGTGTTATAGGAGAAAAAAGTAAAGAAAATAAAGTAGAAACTCTTTACTTGGATTAATGCAAAGAAACTGTGTGAAAACAAACTAGTGGTTTTATGCTCCTGTGCCTTGCTTTTCTCAATGGCATGAAGAAGTGAGTAGGTTTGCTGATTCATTTTGGTTCTAACAGTCCATAAGTATGGATTGTGTTCTGAGGCTGCTTGTTGCCATTTGTAATCAGGTGGGTGAATAAAACAATTTTTATAATATGTCTATTTGTGTTTTCATGTGGCTTGGAAAAATATATTTTGATACTATCTCTGTTGCAAAGATATGGCTTCAATTACACAAAATGGCTTTTGGGGAATATGGTAGATCTTCTATTATTAAATATGTGTATGTTTACATGTTTATCTCTCTATATGTAAAATCTACCATAGCACTACTTTTTTTTGGAAGTGCAGAGTTGGCATATTACCAAGTTGATCAGATCAAATCTGACATTTTGCTAGATTTACCCTAATCAAATCCAAGCCCAAACATCTAACTGATATCATGGTATTTAATCCCAATCATAACACAGACGGTATTGACTAAGGGGCTCATGGCTATTACTTGGGAAAGCTAAAATATTCATAAAGTGGGAATTAACGAAGCCTGCCTTGGACAGACCCTTAGCACCCTCCCTTCCAGCAAAGCAGAGTTCCTACCCGGGTGTAGCAGTAGCCGGCACACCATGTGGTATTGATGCTTATGCAGAAGCGACATTCCTCCTTTTCCACTGTGATGGTGATGTTGGTCAGCTCACAGCTCTTGGAGCAGATTGCTCTCCAGCAGCAGAAAAGGAAGCAAAACTGGACTGACTTCATCCTGGGCTATAAAGCAAACAATTAAGGCTCATGAGAAACCAAAAAGCCCCCCAAAATTATAATCATGTAAGTTGACCAAAGCAAAAATAATTGATCTGCCCATCCTCCCCAGTCACATTTTGCTCCAGCATTTTTTTCCTTCCTTTTCCCTTCCCTTACTTCTTTCTCAAACATTTCTTCTTATTCTTCTCCTTCATTTTTTAAATCAAGTAGACCCATATTAAGATCAAAACTCCAATATAGTGATTTAAGCAGAGCAGTGTTTAAAGATCAGAGTATTTAAGTGATTATTCGGAGGATGGTAATTGTGATAATCATGTTTGTCCCTTCATTATCATTTTAAAGACCATTTTTGTTTAAAAATAAAAAGGAAATTCTATACTATAAAATTGGTTCATCAGTTTTAGCATTTGCTTTTGCTCACCTTTGTTTAAAATAAGACTATTTCAAGAGGCCAGGTGAATTGGTCTATATAAAGTTCAGTTGTTTGCTTACAGTGACTACAGTGTATTAACTATATTTAAGAAGCCAGGTTGACATGTATAAATCATCTACACAGCAGTAGTTGAAAAAGGTCTAGATTTGTTCTCCAGATCCTGAAAAACCTTTAATTTCAAAAGTAACTGTCACCACTTGTTAACTGTAGGTGCCAAGACTCACCTTTGGTTAGCTGCCTTATCTGGGGAAAGCTGTATACTGAGTCAAGTCTCACTTCACCTTTTATACAAAATCATGTGCAACTAACACCTTGTGGATTTGTTGGGTATTAATAAGACCAATGTTAGCCTTAAGCTTGCTGTAAGTGAATCAGTGTTTAGGGAGACAGGGAGATCAAGCCTTACTAAAGTAGTCTAAATGCAGTTGATCAGGAAAAATAATGTTACCAGAGATGATGATTTTGTACAAATTAAATTTGATATAGTAGCACACCCACTCCTTTACCTTGTCAAATTAAATGTGACTCTAGGTTTTTCTTTTGTATCTTTAACTCAGGGAATTCAGAATCCTTTCCAAGTATTGCTTTAGCCCCTTTGAGGGGGTGCATCACAAAGATACGGTTAATAAATTGTTCTGAGAGCAGCTTGAAAGCTGTAAGTGAAAAAACAAACAAATGGAAAGTCTTTCGTGATCTGACTCCTATCTAAAGTGTAAACTCTATTTCTCTTTACCTCCTGCATCCAGGTCCCCTAATCTCAAATATTATTCTTTGATGCTGTACTTGTAATTCTCTAAATGTTCTGCTGATTCATTTTTCCAGATCTTTGCAAATGCAGTATTTGTCCTGCCTGAAATATCTTTGTTTCTTACCTGTGCTCTCCAACATTGCTCCCATCCCTGGCAAATTTCTCAACCTTCAAAGCTCACCTGTGAGAATTTAGGATGGGAGATAGAGGAGAGCTCTAATAACTACCTTCTGTTTGCAATCATTAATATAACTCTGTTTCTCCCAGTAGAGTATGAGCTCCTTGGAAACTGGGATTGATTTAACAGATATTTATTATTTAAACAGTGTGGCTGGAGCAAAAGAACAATAGTAGAAATATTGTCAAAGATAAAACAGGAGTCAAATCATGTAGGACCTTGGTTTTTGCTGTCTGTGAGAGGGGACCAATTGCAGGATTTTGCGTAGACGTGTGACATGATTTGATTTAGGTCTAAAAGGATCCCTTCAGCTGCTGTTTTGCTAATGTAGAGGAAGAAAGGTAGAAACAGGAAGACCTATTAGATGCTATTAGAGCAACCCAGGTGAGAAATGATATTTGTTCAGACTAGTGTCGTAGCAATGGAGGTAATGGGATATAAAATTGATTCTGGATATATGTTGAAAGTACAGCCAGCAGAATTTTCTGATGAATGAATGTTGAGCATGAGAGAAAGAAAAGAGTCAAGAATGACTGAAGATTCTGGCCTGAGCAACTTGAAGGATAAACTTGCTATCAACTGAAATGGGAAGGCTGTCAATGTAGTAAGTTTTGAACAAAGATGAGGAGTTCCATATAGACATGTTGTGCTTGAGATGTCTTTAAGATCTCTAAGTAGAATGCTGAATCTAAATTTTGGGATAAATATATTGGCTGAAGGTATAAATTTGGGCATCATCATCGACATAAACCTAGAAAGAGATTACCAAGGGAGTGGGTGTATATAGAGAAGATGGAAGGACTAATTTGAGCTTGGTATACTCCAACATTAAGAGGTCAAGGATAAGATGAAGGGTTTTTTGCTTCCTTCCTGAGAAGGGCCACTGAGGAAAGAGAGGAATGGAGAGACTGTGTGTCCCAGAAGCTAAGAGAGCATATCAAGGAGTGACAGCTGTGCTAAATGCTGCTGACAGGTTAAGATGAGGACCATGAATTATACAATATATGTGGCAATGTGAAGGTCATTCATGTCCTTGGCTAGAGAAGTTTCTTTGGAGTGAGAGAAACAAAACCATGATTGGAGTGTGTTTTAAGTTATTGGTAAGAGAAAAAAAAGTTGAATATAGTCAACTTTTTCCAGGAGTTTTGATACAAAGATGACCAAATAAATGGGTGATTCAGTAAAGTGGAAGTAGGGCAAAGATAATTTTCTTTTGATTTTTATGTTTTAAGATGGAAGGAATAACTGCATGTATATACAGTAATGCCAATGATTGAGTAGAGAGAGAAAAAATGACTATGTTGGAAGAAGAGAGGAGAATTTCTGGAGTGTTCTTGGTTGGAAAGCTTATCCCAGTATCAGGCAGGAGGCAGAGCTTGTGAATGCAGGTGCTGGTGGGTGGGGAGGTGTGGTGGGTGCAGAAGATGGTGGGTGGTAGATGTGGTGAAAGGCTCTGTGCAGGCTGTCCTGTGATTAATTTTATTTTCTCAGAAAAGTTTGAAGTAAGGTCATCAATCTGAGAATAAGGATGGTGGACGAATTGTTGAGGGTTTGTAGAGAGAGGAAAAAATTTGAATAGTTGTCTGAGACCGGGAGAGGGATTGAGTTGGCAATGATAGGCATAGTATAATTGCCTACCAGTTTTAAGGGCTCACTTGAGGTTTATGGTAAAAAGTTAACATAAGACCACTTAGCATGGATGTGCATTTTTCTTTTGCCCAATTTAACAGCAGGTATTCAGGCTTATGGGTGACAAATAGTTGGATTTATCCAAGGTTATGATTTTATCAACATGTGTGACAAAGATAAAACATAACAAAGTCCTGGATATTGTGAGTATTAATTCAACATTTATGTAAGTGATATCTGGAATATAGAAATATTTTGAAATCCATTAGTAATGGGTAAGTAAGCCTATTATCAAGGTTATAGAATGAATAATTAAATTTCATATGATACACATTAAATGAAAGATATTCATGATTCCTGAAAGATTATAAATCCTTTCAATTTTTCTAAAAGAACACTCAAAATGTTATGATTACACATTGTATTATGAAATGAACTCTTTATATTATGTATGTGTATTCACAAAGTATATTTATGTAAATATATGTAAACATAATGTGTTTTAATGACTAACATTGTGTAATTGTATTTTTTCCTTATATACTCACTTTAAGATATGAACAGCTTCTTTTTGTTGAGCCCCTACTACATCCCAAGCATTTAACTAAACACTATATGATCACATATAATCTTTACAAAAACTCTTTAAGAGTCTCATGCTCTACCAACTGAGCTAGCCGGGCGCCTTTTACAAAAACTCTTTAAAGGAGTTAATATTATTGCTCTTTGGAAGATTGGAAAACTGAGGCTAAATGACTTGCCCAAGACTATGGAACCTTTAAAGAGCAAGATTGGGGCTCATACCTAGGTCTCTTTGGCTCCAAAGCAGAGGGCAACTTGTTGAGCCATGCTGACCTCAGTGGTTTATAATTCTTACCAATCCCATTAGTTAGAGAGGGGCCAAGACTGAAGCCGTTCAAAACTTGGGCAGATATTCCAAATGTCTGCGTTTATATTTCCATCCATATTTAGGTCAGAGGTCTCACCAGATAACCTACTTCCCTTTGCCTGTCAGGAGACCCCCCCCAGACCTTTCTCCCAATTCCAAGCCTCTTATAGCCTATCTGATTAGTTTATCTGATTAGTGTATTTCCTAATTAGGTGACATTGCTCACACAGAGGTGTTGAAATGTTTTATTGATGAAAATATAGAGATCTCTCTTATTTATCTTTGTATTCTCAATAGGAATAGAATTTCTGATACACAGTAGGCACTAACACAATTTTGTTGAACAAACTGAAAAACAAATCCCTCATAGTTTCCCATTATGCTACGCTGGTCCATAGCCTGTTTGCTATATCTGATGCACTCCCTGTTCTTGCTCTGTTCTGTTCTCTGTTTAGTGGGGGGTCGGGGGGGGGGTGGGGGCGAGGAAGAGCTCTGCGGGCTGCCTTTCCAAACTGCAATGTCAGCAGGCTTTGCCTCTGTGGAGGAAATTTGGAGAGCAAGAGGAAAGAAGTCAGAGTATTTCTCTCTACATTCTTCTTCTCTTGGCAGTAGCTACAGTTTCTCCCTGGGTCCAGGTCACATCAAACAGCTGCTCCCTCAGTGTCCAGCCTACAGTTTCCTTCTGTGAGGAAACCCCGCTTGTGACTTGAGCTTTTGCTGGGTACTCTCACATTTTGGCTCTGGAAAACCCACTAATGTCCTCTAATCCTGAGGGTAAGTGGGACTTCCTGCTGTTGCTGACCTTAGGGTTGCCTCATTTTCCCTGTCTGGCTTCTTAACAATTCTAATACTTGATAATCAACTCTCTGGATTAAATTCCCTCTGTTTTATGTATTAGGGGTGACTTCTGTTTTCCTGGTTAGAAACTGATAACACCCTCCTTTATTTCTAGCTTTCTATTGGGTTTTATTAACTTCATATTTAATGAAATATTTAACATTATTCAGGGAGACCCTATGTCAAATTCTCACTTTATTGAAGCACCTCTCCATTTGAAGCACCTCCCCATTTCACAAAATCAGATGTATTTTTTTTCCTCTTCCTTGAAAGACAAAAGGTTCTGTTCCTTAGGCCTGAGATACATTTCTCATCTCCTTTTCATCTAAGCTACTCCTACAAGCACTATTACAAAATTTCATTTAGTTGTAGCTTCTTCTAGGAGGCATTCACTCCACCTTACACAGTATTCATTACTCACTCTCAGTCCAGTACTTTGTGTTTCCTTAGTTTCCAGTACTTATCTCAGTGTTAACACTCATCACATTATATTTCAAATGTACAGCAGACTTCTCTTGTGAATTCTGGTGAACCAGTGACCTCAACTGTGTGAGGATCCCTAGAATTTCTACCTGTACATATACTCACATTCTTCTTTCATTTATAAAGAATTTTAAACTCATTTTTAAATGTTTGGGTTTAAAAATAGAAAATTAAGTACTTTTGTCATGTTTTGACAAATTACTTGCTCCTTTTATGATCTGGTATCCTTTTTCTCCTTTTCTTTCCCTATGTGCTATATGTTTCATAATGTAAATTTTTAAAAAATGCTCAATATACTGGGCGCCTGGGTGGCTCAGATGGTTAAGCGTCTGCCTTCGGCTCAGGTCATGATCCCAGGGTCCTGGGATCGAGTCCCGCATCAGGCTCTCTGCTCCTTGGGAGCCTGCTTCTCCCTCTGCCTCTCTCTTCTCTGTCTCTCATGAATAAATAAATAAAATCTTTAAAAAAAATGCTTAATATACTTTAAATAATTTCTAATTTAAATGTATCAATTTTAGTTATTCGAATTTATCTTAGTTACTTAAATTTATTTCCTTTATTTAAATTACAAAGTAATATGTAATATATATGATGGAATATTTCCATATAAAATGCTAATTTTTTATTAAGTTTTTACCCTAACAAATTACCCAACAATAATAGTATAGAGCTGCACTGTCCAATATGGTAGTTACCACCCACATGTGGCTATTAAACAATTGAAATACAGCTAGTCCAAACTAAGATGTGCTGTAAGTGTAAAATACCTACTGGATTTCAAAGATGAATAAGAAAGCATATATACTATCTCAATGATTTTCGTATTGGTTACATTGAAATGACATTATTTTGGATATATTAGGCTAAATAAAATAAGTTATTAAGTCAATCTCACCTATTCCTTTTACTCTAAAATTACTTTAAAATATGGTTACTAGAAAATTTGAAATCACAGACATGGCTCATGTTATATTTCTATTGGACAGCACTAGTATAGAACTTGTTGGCTAATAAGTAAATTTTGACAGGTCCTAAGATCTGTTTACTGGTCTAATGTCTGGCCCTTCTGTATTACACATTGCCACGTTAGATCAACTGATATAACTGAAAAATAATAAAGTGAAAGCCTGTTGGCTGCCAGTGTTTATTAATATGAAGACACAATGATGCACTTTATATTTTTCAGTGATGGGGTCAGGAGGGTCAGTCTTCATATTAGCAGGCAAACTTCTTGTTCTTATCCACTGGGGCAGTCAGATGGAACTTTATTTCATCATTTGAGGTAGTAACATACTGTGAACAATGAAACAAAATCTAATGCTCATCTCTGTTGCATTTTCTTAGAGCGAGATGGAATAAACTGGCATAGTGTTCTCTTGACAGGAACTCTTTTATTTTTTATTTTTTTATT
This sequence comes from Leptonychotes weddellii, assembly GCF_054177405.1. Classification (NCBI taxonomy): domain Eukaryota; kingdom Metazoa; phylum Chordata; class Mammalia; order Carnivora; family Phocidae; genus Leptonychotes; species Leptonychotes weddellii. The sequence goes on from NC_138379.1 coordinate 25,845,278, forward strand.
TTATTTTTTTTAAAGATTTTATTTTTTGACAGAGAGAGAGATAGCGAGAGAGGGAACACAAGCAGAGGGAGTGGGAGAGGGAGAAGCAGGCTTCCCGCCGAGCAGGGAGCCCGATGTGGGGCTCGATCCCAGGACCCTGGGACCACGACCCGAGCCGAAGGCAGACGCCCAACGACTGAGCCACCCAGGCGCCCCGACAGGAACTCTTTTAAACACTCAGAATATTCCATGATATTGTTCCAGTAAGAAGTCAGTACATTTGGTATCAGTCAACTGATAATGCATGAAGCTAAAAATACTTCCTAGGCTTTATAGCAATGTGTTTTACATAGAGTAAACATTCAATAAACACTTATGGATTTGATTTTTGTTTTGATGCTGGTTGGCAAGTTTCTAGAAACTAAAGTATGAAGCACTAAGAATGGGATTTACATCTAAGTAAGTAACAATATATTGATGCTTGATGTGCCTATGCTGAAAAAAATATGAAGATAGTAATCTAATGATGGGGAAGCAGATTCCAATTGTTTTTATATCTTTTGTTTTAGGAGGGAATATCTTATATACCTATACAGGCACACATATACATATAGACATACATAGGAAAACGCTGACATAACAGTTTATGGTGCTTTCACAGCTTCCTTAAATTCATGCATGTCCTTTGAGAAAAGTATTATTGTCCTCATTTTACAGAATACAAACATTTTTTTAAGTACTTACTCTATACCACTGTGCTAAATACTTACCTGCATGGCACCATTGAGTGTTCTCAACAGCCTTATGAAGTATATAATTACTATCATCTATGCATTATAAAGAAATGAGTGTCAGCAGTGCATTAAGATGCCTTGTCACAGTAAGTAAATGTCAGAGCTTCAATTCCAGACTATGCAAGAAGACTCCAGAGTCCCTCATATTCTTCCTTTGGCCATATAACTGTTTGCTAGGCAGACTGGACCTAATGGAGGAGAAGCAGAATCTGAGTAAGGAGAGAGAAGAAAAAAGGTAAGGACACTTGAATGTCCTTATCAAAAAGCTAGATTCTGAAACCAAGTCAATGGAATAAAAAGCCAGGACACTAAAGAATGAATTAATTTTTATTGAACATGTAAGTGCTCACCTTAGTGCTAAGTATTTTGTATGCACCATTTTAATTGAGTTAACCATCACAAAAACCATAATATAAGTGCTATAGTCATCTCCACTTTAGAGATGAGGAAACTGTGACATAGAGAGTTCAAATATCTTTACCAAGTCCAGATAGCTGGTAAATGGGGGAGCTAAAAGTCCAACTCAAGAGTCTATTTCTAAGGCTTGTGCTTTTCCCTACTATAGTATTCTACCAGCTACTGTCATTGAAACACAGTTCAGCCTATTTTAGAATAAATACATGTGTATCTCTGTGCCCTTTAGAATGAATTTTTATTCCTTCACTGTGTGTGTGTAAAGTGAATTATGCTGGAAGACCAAGATATTGTCTAACCTTCTTCAAAAGAAGAAAGTTTCTCAAAATAAAACCTGTCAGTCTCAGAAAGCATGAAGTGAAAATGAGGCAGGAAACATATTCTTAGATAATTCAGCCATCACTGTGGCATAGACAAATCACCAAATATTCCATTTACCTACATTATCTAATTTCCTGTATTTAGACTGGGGACATGTGACTAATTCTGGCCAGTGGGTTATGAACACAAGTGAAGTGTATTATTTTGGGCTGAGGCAATAGAAATCTCTTACATGACTTCTGATGCTCTCTCTCCTTTATGTGTGTACTGCAGAGGCTTCATCTTCCAGGTGGTACAGCTGTAAGTTGGTAGAGACTCTGACAGCCTATGTCCTTGGGCAAATGTGTGGAGCACAGTCTCCTGTGACTCATGTTAGATATCTAGCATAGGGAAGAAATTAACCTTTACTGTGTTAAGTCATTGAGAATTTGAGGTTCTTTCGTTACTGCAACGTAACCCAGTCTATTCTGAGTAAGAAGCCTCTACGAGGTTACTTGGAGGGCATGTCAAAGTCTACTTGACTCTGTATGATGCCAAATCATAGGGAGAGGAAGAAAAATACATCCAAAGCCTGGAATCTGTTCTAACATGATTTTCAGAATTGTCCTGTTTGCATTTCCAAAGCTTTCAATCTTTACCACAACTTTTGCACTGTGTTCTCTCTGTTCTTCTAGCAGAGCATGGCAAAATCATAGCATCTATACAAGTATACAAGTTACTTTTAACAGGGCTCCCTTTGGATCTATTCGCTCCGTTGAAGCAGTTTAGAATTACTAGGTGATTTCCAGCCATTCCATCTTTCCAGTGCATTTGAACAAACAACAGCAGAAGCAACAATAGTGGTAGCAAAACTAAATACTCCAGAAAGTTACAAAAACTGACTTTTTAGCTCTTCTGCTTGTCCTAAATGTCCAGGGTAGCTTCCTCTGCAAAACAGAGTTGCTAGAACTTTAATTTTGCCTGAAGAGTAATAACTTCTGTTATGAAGATCTAATCCCATATCTAATAATAATAGGAAGAAGGTTGGAGAGACCAGGTTGATAGTGTGATTCTTCATAAATATTGGCAATTTCTAGAGAATTTCCTTTTCTTTCTCTGATAAACCAGTGGGCCCTATTTGAATCACCTAATCTCAGACCACATACCTTTGTTTCTGGTCTTTTGGTGTCTTGGCGTCTACCCGCCACCTTTTATTAAGAGACCTAAAAGGAGAATGGAGATAATTTGAATGAGAGACATATATGTTTAAAGGAGATAAAAGATAATTTATTGCTATATTTTGTCTCAAGAGTTATTTATGTCATATTTCAAAAATACTTTCACCTTTATCACCTCTGTTTATTCCCAATCGATTTTTAGAACAGTCTTTTAAGGTAAGGCAGAGAGTTAAACCACTGAGTGACTTGCTGACAGTTACATCAAATGCTAGAATTTTGGCTTTTACCTCAACTTGTTATAAGAATATGGAATTTAAAGAATTCTATTTTAGGTAACTCCAGAGTTTATTATTAGCCCAGAAAAAGGTAGTGGTTTCAGGAGCACAATGTGACAGAGACTGCTAGTTGTTTCTTGATGTTCATTTTTTCTCCATTCTCCCATAGCAGTAGAATTTTTAGCTGGGCACATGGCTGCCCAGAACAAAGAGTAAACTGTCCCCACCTCCCTTGCAGCCAGGAATGGCCATGTTTTGAACAAAAAGATGTGATTAAAATGTTGGGTGACAGCTTTCAGGAACTTCAGGAGACAGGTGGCAAGTAACTTTTGCCCTTTTTTCTTCTTTTTAATTCTTCCTTCATCCTGCTTTTATAATATGGATGTATCATTTTGGGCTAGGAGGGTGAAGGCTATGTTGTAGAGTTGGTGATGCAATGACCTGGAAAGCACATGAGTTGTGGAGGACTTTTCAAAGCAAAGCTGCCAGTCCAGACTCAATCTGCATAGTTTTAGAATTTTACATGAAAGGGAAAATAATTTCTGTCTTGTTTAGGCCACTATTATTTTGGGTCTCCATTATTTGAAGCTGAATGAATTTCACTGATATGTATAGTCAAAGCCATTATCTCAGGGTAGAGCTCCAATTCTTAGGCCAAATGCCTAGGATAACTAGGTTTTTTTGTTTTTGTTTTTAGGATAATTGGGTTTTATAGAGTCTGTGGAGGGCAGGAAAAACCTATGGTATAAGATAAACCCAAGAATGAGCCTTGGTGTTAAGATCTTGGAAATATCAAAATGGGAGAAATTGTATTTTAAAACTGCTTGTTTGGGTCATCTAAATGATGGAAATTTTAATCATCTTTGGTGGAGAAACTTAGACAAAAATACAGGGGATATGAAAGATTTCTTTGTTTCCTTTATTCTTTTTTTCCTTCTCTGCACTGGTAGTAAGGGACTCTTTTGACACAGTGCATCAATGCGATGTTACTAGAGATAAGGAAGGAGTGTTTGACTATAGTTTCTCAGCTGTGAAGGATTTGAAAAATCTAAGCTACAACTATGGAGGAGTGGGGAAGAAAGGTATGTATGGTCTTGATCTGGGAGAGAGCAGCAGGCCAAGAGCAGGAGGGTAGAAAAGAGAAGCAAGGAGAGAGATCAGGAGACAGAAGATGCCCAAGTGTCCATCTGAGCCTAGCTGAGCCTTGATGAAAGTGATCAGGAAAAGTGGAGGGATATTTAGGTGACCTTCTGTGGGTATTCCTGAGAGATTAATAAGATTTTTTCTAATAATCATTCACCTTTATGTCTACCCACTGCTGTGGGTGATAGGAGAAGGGTTACATAAAACTAAACTTATAAAATGGATGTGTTTGTGAAGGTATGACTGGGGCACCAATTAGAAGGAAAATGCCATGTTGGTTTAATGTGAACTTGGGGAAATATATCTTCAAATGACTGGATCTAGACTAACCTAAGGAGGAAGAACCATTGCATGTTGTCAGAGAAAGATGTGTCGGTTCTTGTTTGGGGACTTGTTCTAGGAAGATGAAAGAAATATTTCTTTGGGGCCCAAGTGCCAAAGTGTGGCATAGAGTTAGAGAAGAAGATTTTCCTATCTCAACAGGAAAGCCAGTGTCCCTCTTTCCCATTTTAGCGGTTTCAGCAACATCCATGGTGTGAACTTTGGCATTCATATGATGGGCATTATTTACAGTGGGGACTACTCTCAATCTTAGAAAGGGAGAGCCAGAGCATGTGAGGAAACTTGGCAGACATGGGGTAAAGAATGAAGCTGGATAACTGGTCTGTGGGCATGTGAGGCATCTCTTTGCAAACCTCCTAAAGAATTGTGGACACTTGGTGGGGGTGGTGGTGTTAGGATTCTCCTTGAGATGGTTGGAAAGGGAGAGGGCTAAGGGTCATCAAAATCTGGGCATATAGTGAATCATAAGTAGTTGAATGAAGATTCATCAAAACAGAAGACTGAACACTTTTTAAAGGGAAGAGTCTGTGCAAAGCCCAGAGAAAAATGAGAGCACAGTGCCTACTAAGAGTAGCTCTAAATGGGGTATGTGGGAGCTTGACAGAGTTGACAACTGTACAGCAGAGACTGAGACATATAGAGACTGGTGTACATGCCAGCTAGTGGATTAGCCCTAAGCTTCGTTTAGGGATCAGAATTCTGGGGAAACTCTGAAAGGGTTATTATTTTTAAAAACAAAAAGAAACCAGTTGCAGTCAATAGAGAATCTTCTTATTTAGATTTTAAAATATGAGATGGGATTTTTATAGCAAAGAAAGAAAGAAAGAAAAAGAAAAAGAAAGAAAATAAATTTCCCTTTTTGGCACCATAGTGTTTTTATTCAGTATCACTCCTTTTTCCATTCTCAGGCCAGCAAATTTCCCCCAATATACTAATAAAAGCAGTTTCAGTTAAGTACTTCTACCTCTGAGCAATTTCTTTTGATGTGACATTTCTGCAGACACTACTATTTTAAAAGGCACAGCCTGAAAGAATAGTTAAAAAAAAAGACAGTGCTTTTGTGTGGGTTGGCACATTTAAGGATTAAAAAAAAAATGGGTCATAGGGCTTTTGAAGTGGGTGGAGAGCATATATTATAGTCTTGTGTACCATTCTAGAAGATGATAGGCAGCTTAATTTTAATAAAATAAGTTGACCCCAGCATGATGAAAGACATAAAAGCCCATTTTGATTTGTAACTCAAGCCAATAGGCCATGAGATCATTAAGAGTGTGTTCGAAGCATCGGAAACTGCCTGGTTTTTGTTCATGCAACCTCCCTTCTGCCTCTGTACTCTCTCAGATATGCTTTCACACAAGAAGTTCTTTGAAAATCCTTATTGCTTCCCAAGAATATTTCCAGTTCCATACTGGAGAGACTTGTACCTGATAACAAATGACTTTTACTAGGGACATAACAGTAATAGTAAATACCAGATCTCAAAGAATTTTCTTGTGGTTGTTGCCAAAGTGGAAAAAAGCATAGTAGAAATAGAGAATAATCAATGAATATATTCAAGTAAGTCAGTATTCTGTATTCTCTATTCAGTATTCTGTAGGATTATATAGGGAAAACTTTATTGTGGTCTATATCTGAGGTTGCCAAACTTTTTTTTATAAAGAGCCAGATAGTAAATATTTTAGGTTTTGTGTGTATCTTAGTGCATTTGGGCTGCTGTAACAAGACTAAGTAGCTTATAAATAATAGAAATTTATTTCTCATAGTTCTGGAGGCTAGAAGCCTAAGACCATGGCTTTGGCAGATTCAGTTTCTATTGAGAACTTGCTTCTTTGTTCATAGATGCCCATCTTCTCACTCTGTCCTCACATGGTGGATGGGCTAAGGAGCTCTGTGGGGTCCCTTTTAGATAAGCACTAACCCCATTCATAATGCCACCCTCATGACTGAAGCACCAACCAAAATCCCCATCTCCTAATACCGTCATATTGGAGATTAGGTTTCACTGAATGAATTTATATAGAGACTAGTGTAGGTATAGTATAAAGTATATATAGTGCCAGCTAACCAATTTAGTGGATAAGCCCCAAACTAATCCACAAGCATTCAGTCCAGAGCAGCAGGTCACATGGTCTCTACTGCAGTGATTCAACTCTGCCTATAAGTGAGGAAGTGGCCACAGATGGCACATAAATGAATAGGTGTAGCTATGTTCCAAAGTTCCAAGGAAACTTTATTTGTGAAAACTGGCAGTGGGTCAGATTTGGCCAGTTGGCTGTGGTTTGCAGACTCCTGGTCTGTATTGTCTGAGTTGAACTGTATAGTGATGGAGAGTAACTAACAGTGAGATTGTAAACCAACAGTTCTCAAAATGTGGTCTCAGGGCCAGCAGCATCAGCATCATCTGGGAACTTATGAGAAATGCAAATTATTTTGCCTCACCCTTGACCTACTAAATCAGAACCTCTAAGGGATGGGGCCCAGCAGTATGTATTTTAAGAAGCCCTCCAGGTGATTCTGATACACACTTGTTTGAGAATCATTGTGGGCAAAGCTTGTTTGGTTGAGTACAACAGAAATCTACCCAAGCTAGCTCAGATAAATATCTTACTTAAAATCAGAATAGGGGCACCTTGTGGCTCAGTCAGGTGTCTGCCTTCAGCTCAGGTGATGATCTTGGGGTCCTAGGATCAAGCCCCGCATCGGGCTCCCTGCTTAGTGCGGAGACTGCTTCTCCCTCTCCCACTGCTCTTCCCCCCACTGCTTGTGCTCTCTCTCTCTCTCTCAGATAAATGAATAAAATCTTAAAAAAAAAAAAAAGAAAATCAGAGTAACAGTAGCTGCTACAACAGGCAATCTCCAAAATCTTGGTAACTTGACTCAGAAGTTTCTTTTTTTGCTTATGTCACAGTCTCTTTTGTGTTGGGTGGCCTCTGTGTTATTGCTTTTGCTACCTGGAGCTCTTGGTCTCTGAGGTCACTGCAGTAGAGGAAGAGAGAGATGGAGAATTGGATTTTGCACAGTATTTCTTTTTTTTTTTTTTTAAGATTTTATTTATTCATTTGATAGAGAGAGTGAGGGAGCACAAGCAGGGGGAACAGTAGAGGGAGAGGGAGAAGCAGGCTCCCCGCCAAGCAGGGAGCCCGATGCGGGGCTCGATCCCAGGACCCTGGGATCATGACCTGAGCCGAAGGCAGACGCTCAACCATCTGAGCCACCCAGGCGCCCCTTGCACAGTATTTCTAAGTGCCAAGGTTGGAAGTAGCCTGATTACTGCTCCCTGAACTTTAACATGCAGTAGAATCACCTGGGATCTTGTTAAAATGAAGATTCTGACTCAGGAGGTTGCAGGTGGAGCCAGGAATTCTGCATTTCTAACAAGTTTTAATGTGGTGATGATGCTGCTATCCTGCAGACCACATGTTGAGAAAATAGGGCTTACTTCCCTTCTAAATACATCCTATTAGTCTGAGTCCTTCACTTGGCCTAAACCTAACTGCAAAGAGGTTGAGGAACACAGTCTTCCTATGTGCCCAGGAAGAGGCATTATTTCTGTAACATGAGACTGCAGTAAGCAACTGTATGGAGTCAGGGTTGGAAATGATCTCTGAGGCTCCATGGTTACCGTGGTAAGCTAATAATGTCACCCCACCCACCCCAAATTTCCACATCCTAATTCCCTTAGCCTGCTGTATTATCTTATATGATAAGGGACTTTGAAGGTGTGATTAAGGATCTTGAGATGGGAAGACTATCCTGGATTATTTGGTGAGGTCTAATGTAATCATCTAGGTCCATACAAAAGGGAGAGGCATGAGGGTCATAATAGGGACGTATAGGGGAGACCATGTGACAACAGAAGGAGAGAAAATACGGTGATGGAAGCAGAGGTTGGAGTGATGACACAGCTGGACGGGGGGCCACAAGCCAAGGAATGCAGGTGCCTCACAGAAGCTGGAAAAGGCAGGGGAAGGGATTCTCCCCTATAGCCTCCAGAAGGAATGCAGCTCTGCCAACACTTTAACACAGTGAGACCCATTTTGGACTTCTAATCTCTAGAATTATAAGATAATAAATCTGTGTTGCTTTAAGTCACTGAACTTATAATATTTTTTTATAAGGTTGAATTTGCTTTTGTTGGTGGCAAGTGCCAGAGGCCCTACTTATGGTTGAGTTGGTGTTCTACCCTCAAAGAGTCAAGGTAGCCAGAAGCTTTTGTTTCTACCCACTGTCTGACTGGATTAGTGGATAATGCAGAGCTCAGTCAGAGAGTGGAAGTAGGGGTGGCAGTCACCAAGGCCAGGGGCTGAATGGGGAAGGAGGGTGGGGTGGCACCCAGCTGGGATGCCTGGGTCAGCACGACAATGTAGGCAGCATCCTGAGCCAAATGAAAGGGCTGAGGCTCCCTGGAAGGGATGGGCAAGCAGTACCCTAGGTGGGGTTCTACAGGCTTGAGGGGCCATGAGATTAGGAGTCACATGCTCTACCAGTTGAGCCAGCCCACAGGGGAGGATAGCTCTGCAGAAGCCCCCAGGTTAGCTTTGAGTTGGTGCACCTGAGAAGCTTGCTGTAATTTGTTACTGCAGCCACAACGCTCCTGGCTTCTTTCTTTTCAAGTCTTCTTTTCTCTTTTAATGGGCTTTTATTGCTTATTCTGTATATAACTGTGTAGCTGTCAGTTCAACTCTATATTCTGATCTTTTATCTCCACTTTCTTTTAATTACTGGAATTTAGCTCTCTTATTCAGATTTTCAGGTGAGAAAATTTTTGATTAAATTAAATCAATTTATAGATGAGCCTCCTTTAAGGTCAGTTAACCTGGTCCCATTTACTATGTTCAAGGATTAGATGCACCTGGTTAATGTCCAATTAGCAGGAGCTGAGCGTGAGACAGGTAATTATAAATATATTTAATACTGTATGCAAGAAAAGGAAAAGATTATCATTTGTATTTGCTAGTTACTGTGCTAGACTGGCTTATTTCACTTCTTATAATATCCTCAAAGCTCATCCATGTTCTAGCATGTGACAGGATTTCCTTATTTTATTTTATTTTTTTTAAGAGAGTGGATAGTGTTTATTTTATTTATTTTTAAAATTTATTTTTTTTTTAAGTAGGCTCTGTGCCCAGTTTGAGGTTTGAACTCACAGTCTGGAGAGATTAGGAGTCACATGCTCTACCAGTTGAGCCAGCCAGGCACCTCTATTTTTTTATTTAATTTTTACGTTTTTATTTTGATTAATTAATTTTATTTTAATTCCAGTTAGATAACATACAGTGTTTATTAGTTTCAGATATACAATATAGTGATTCAACAATTCCATATATCTCCTGGTGCCATCACAAGTACACTCCTTAGTCCCCATCACCTATTTAACCCATCTCCCCACTCACTGCCCCTCTGGTAACCATGTTTGTTCTCCATAATTAAAAGTCTGTTTCTTGGTTTGTCTTTCTCTCTCTCTCTCTTCCCCCCCCTTTGCTCCTTTGTTTTGTTTCTTAAATTGCACATAGAGTGAAATAATGTGATATTTGTCTTTCTCTGATTTACTTTGCTTAGCATTTTGTTCTCTAGGTCTATCCATGTTGTTGCAAATGGCAGGATTTCATTCTTTTTAATGGCTGAGTAATATTCCATTGTATGTGTATACAACTTCTTCATCCATTCATCAATTGATGGACACTTGGGCTGCTTCTGTATCTTGGTTATTGTAAATAATGCTGCTATAAACATAGGGGTGTATGTGTCCCTTTGAATTAGTGTTTTTGTATTCTTTGCATAAATACCCAGTAGTGTGATTGCTGGGTCACAGGGTAGTTCTATTTTTAACTTTCTGAGGAAACTCCATACTGTTTTCCACAGTGGCTGTACCAGTTTGCATTCCCACCAACGGTGCATGAGGGTTCCTTTTTCTCTACATCCTCATCAACACTTGTTATTTCTTGGGTTGTTGATATTAGCCATTCTGACAGGTGTGAGGTGATATCACATTTTATTTCCCTGATGATGAGTGTTGAAGAGCATCTTCTCTTGTGTCTGTTGGTCATATGTATGTCTTTGGAGAAAGACACTTCTGCCCATTTTTAAAATTTTTATTTATTTATTTGATAGAGGGAGAGGGAGAAGCAGACTTCCCACTGAGCAGGGAGCCTGATGCGGGCCTCGATCTCAGGACCCTGGGATTATGACCTGAGCCAAAGGCAGAGGCTTGACCTACTGAGACATCCAGATACCCTTCTTCTGCCCATTTTTAATTGGATTGTTTAGGGGGTGTTGAGTTTTGTAAGTTATTTATTTTGGATACTAATCTTTTATTGATTATGTCATTTGCAAATATTTTCTTCCATTCCATAGGTTCCCTTTCAGTTTTGTTTGTTTGTTTCCTTTGCTGTGCAGAAGCTTTTAGTTTTCATGTAGTCCCAATAGTTTATTTTTGCTTTTGTTTCCCTTGCCTCAGAGGACATATCTAGAAAAAAGTTGCTATGGCTGATGTCAGGGAAGTTACTGCTTTTGCTCCCTGCTAGGATTTTTATGGTTTCATGTCTCACATTTAGATCTCTAATCCATTTTGAATTTGTTTTTGTATATGATGTAAGAAAGTGGTCCAGTTTCATTTTTTTTTTGTATGTTGCTGTCCCATTTTCCCAACACCATTTGTTGAAGAGACTGTCTTTTTCTCATTGTACATTCTTTCCTGCTCTGTCAAAGATTAATTGACCACATAATTGTGGGTTTATTTCTGGGTTTTCTATTCTGTTTCATTGATCTATAAGTCTATTTTTGTGACAGTACCATACTGTTTTGATTACTACAGTTTTGTAATATAGCTTGAAGCCTGGAATTGTGATGCCTCCAGCTTTGCTTTTCTTTTTCAAAATTGCTTTGGCTATTTGGGATCTTTGTGGTCCATTACAAATTTTAGGGTTATTTGTTCTAGTTCCGTGAAAAATGCTGTTGCTATTTTGATAGGGATTGCATTGAATCTGTAGATTTCTTTGGGTAGTATGGACATTTTAACAATATTTGTTCTTCCAATCCATGAGCATGGAATGTTTTTCCATTTCTTTGTGTCCTCTTCAATTTGTTTCATCAATGTTTTATAATTTTCAGGGTACAAGTCTTCCACCTCTTTGGTTAGGTTTATTCCTTTGGTGCAATTGTAAATGGGATTATTTTCTTAATTTCTCTTTCTGCTATTTTATTACTGGTGTATAGAAATGCAAGATATTTCTGTACATTGATCTTGTATCCTACGACTTTACTGAGTTCATTTATCAGTTCTAGCAGTTTGTTGGTGGAGTCTTTCAGGTTTTCTATATATAGTATCATGTCATCATGTCATCTGCAAATAGTGAAAGTTTTACTTCTTCCTTACCAATTTGGATACCTTTTATTTCTTTTTGTTGTCTGATTGCTATGGCTAGGACTTGCAGTACTATGCTGAATAAAAGTTGAGAGAATGGACATCCTTGTCTTCTTCCTGACCTTAAGAGAAAAGCTCTCAGTTTTTCCCCATTAAGGATGATGTTGGCTGTGGGTTTTTTCATATATGGCCTTTATTATGTTGAGGTATGTTCCCTCTAGCCCTACTTTGTTGAGGGTTTTTATCATGAATGGATGTTATACTTTGTCAAATGCATTTTCTATGTCTATTGAAATGATCATATGGTTCTTCTTTCTCTTATTGATGTGATGTATCATGTTGATTGATTTGAGAATATTGAACTACCCTTACAACCTAGGAATAAATCCCACTTGACCATGGTGAATGACTTTTTAAATACATTGTTGGATTCAGTTTGCTAGTATTTTGTTGAGGATTTTTGCATCTATGTTCACCAGAGATATTGGCCTGTAGTTCTCTTTCTGTGTGTGTGTTGTCCTTATCTGGTTTTTGTATCAGGGGTAATGCTGGCCTCATAGGGTGAATTTGGAGGTTTTCTTTTCTTTTCTGTTTTTTGGAATAGTTTGAGAAGAATGGGAATTAACTCTTTTTAAATGTTTGGTAAAATTCGTCTGTAAAGCAATCTAGCCCTGGACTTTTGTTTATTGGGAGTTTTTTTTGACTCATTCAGTTTCTCTGCTGGTTATCAGTCTGTTCAAATTTTCTCTTTTTTCCTGATTCAGCTTTGGTAGGTTATGTTATAGGAATTTATCCATTTCTTCTAGGTTGTGCAATTTTTGGCATATAGTTTTTTCATAATATTCTCTTATAATTGTATCTCTGTGGTGTTAGTTGTTATTTATCCTCTCATTTGTGATTTTGTTTATTCGATTCCTTCCTTTTTTTTTCTTGATATGTTTAGTTAGAGGTTTATCAATTTTATTGCTTTTTTCCAAAGATTGAACTCCTTGTTTCATTGATCTGTTTTATTATTTTTTGTGTTTCTAAATCATTTATTTCTGCTCTAATCTTTATTATTTCCTTCCTTCTTCTGGTTTTAGGCTTCTTTTTTTATTAATTTTATTTTATTATGTTACGTTAGTCACCATACATTACATCATTAGTTTTTGATGTAGTGTTCCATGATTCATTGTTTGCGTATAACACCCAGTGCTCCATGAAATACGTGCCCTCCTTAATACCCATCACCAGGCTAACCTATCCCCCCAGCCCCCTCCTCTTTAAAACCCTCAGTTTGTTTCTCAGAGTCCATCGTCTCTCATGGTTCATCTCCCCCTCTGATATCCCCCCCTTCATTTTTCCCTTCCTACTATCTTTTTTTTTTTTTAACATATAATGTACTATTTGTTTCAGAGGTACAGGTCTATGATTCATCAGTCTTCAACAATTCACAGCGCTCACCATAGCACACACTCTCCCCAGTGTCCATCACCCAGCCCTCCCATTCTTCCCACCCCCCACCACTCCAGCAACCCTCAGTTTGTTTTCTGAGATTAAGAGTCTCTTATGGTTTGTCTCCCTCTCTGGTTTCATCTTGTTTCATTTTTTTCCTCCCTTCCCCTATGATCCTCTGTCTTGTTTCTCAAACTCCTCATATCAGTGAGATCATTCTTGTCTTTCTCTGGTTGACTTATTTCGCTTAGCATAATACCCTCTAGTTCAACTATGTCATTGCAAATGGCAAGATTTTGGGTTTTTTTTTTTTGATGGCTGCATAATATTCCACATCTTCTTTATCCATTCATCTGTTGATGGACATCTTGACTGTTTCCATAGTTTGGCTATTGTGGACATTGCTGCTATAAACATTGGGGTGTATGTACCCTTTCAGATCACTACATTTGTATCTTTGGGGTAAATACCCAGTAGTGCAATTGCTGGGTTATAGGGTAGCTCTATTTTCAACTTTTTGAGGAACCTCCATACTGTTTTCCAGAGTGGCTACACCAACTTGCATTCCCACCAACAGTGTAGGAGTGTTCCCCTTTCTCTGCATCCTTGCCGACATCTGTCGTTTCCTGACTTGTTAATTTTAGCCATTCTGACTGGTGTGAGGTAGAATCTCATTGAGGTTTTGATTTGTATTTCCCTGATGCCGAGTGATGTTGAGCACTTTTTCATGTGCCTGTTGGCCATTTGTATGTCTTCTTTGCAGAAATGTCTGTTCATGTCTTCTGCCCATTTCTTGATTGGATTATTTGTTCTTTGGCTGTTGAGTTTGATAAGTTCTTTATAGATTTTGGATACTATAGGCTTCATTTTTTGTTCTTTTTCTAGCTCCTTTGGGTGTAAGGTTAGGTTGTTTATTTGAGATTTTTCTTCCTTCTTGAGGTAGATCTGTATTGCTATAAACTTCCCTCTTAGAACCACTTTTGATGCATCCCAGAGGGTTTGGACTGTTGTGTTTTCATTTTCATTTGTTTCCCTGTAGTTTTTTATTTCTTCCTTGATTTCCTGTTGACCCATTTGTTGTTTTGTAGCATGTAATTTAACCTCCATGTATTTGTGGTCTTTCCAGGTTTTTTTTTTTCTTGTGGTTGACTTCTAGTTTCATAGTGTTGTGGTCAGAAAAGATGCATAGTATGACATCAGTCTTTTTTAATTTGCTGAGTCTTGTTTTGTGGCCTAATATGTGATCTATTCCGGAGAATGTTCCATGTGCACTTGAAAAGAATGTGTATTCTGCTGTTTTAGGATGGAATGTTCTGAATATATCTGTTAAATCCATCTGGTCCAGTGTGTGATTCAAAGCCATTGTTTCCTTGTTTTTGTTTGTTTGTTTGTTTGTTTGGATCATCTATCCATATATGTAAGTGTGGTGTTAAAGTCCCCTATTATTATATTATTTTAGAGAGTTCCTTTATATTTGCTATTAACTGCTTTATGTATTTGGATGCTTCCATGTTGGGTACATATTTACAATTGTTATATCTTCATGTTGGTTTGTCCCCTTTATTATTATGTAGTATCCTTCTTTGTGTCTTGTTACAGTCTTTGTTTTAAAGTCTATTTTGTCTGATGTAAGTGTTGCTACTCTGGCTTTCTTTTGACATTTATTTGCATGATAATGTTCCTTCATCCCCTCATTTTC
>NC_138379.1:25860298-25872786 GCF_054177405.1 Leptonychotes weddellii
GATTCATTGTTTGTGCATAACACCCAGTGCTCCATGCAGAATGTGCCCTCCTCAATACCCACCACCAGGCTAACCCATCCTCCCACCCCCCTCCCCTCTAGAACCCTCAGTTTGTTTTTCAGAGTCCATCGTCTCTCATGGTTCGTCTACCCCTCCGATTTCCCCCGCTTCATTCTTCCCCTCCCGCTACCTTCTTCTTTTTTTTTTTTTTCTTAACATATATTGCATTATTTGTTTCAGAGGTACAGATCTGAGATTCAACAGTCTTGCACAATTCACAGCGCCATCCCCTCATTTTCAATCTGCAGGTGTCCTTAGGTCTAAAATGAGCCTCTGGTAAGCAGCAAAAAGATGGGTCTTGGAGTTTTTTCTTTTTATCCATTCTGTCACCCTTTGTCTTTTGATTGGAATGTTTAGTCCATTTACATTCAAAGTAATCATTGATAAAAATGTATTTATTGCCATTTTATTACTTGTGGTTGCTTCTGAAAATTTTCTCTGATCCTTTCTTGCCTTTCTCTCTTTCATGATTTGCTGGTTTTCTTTAGTGATATATTTGGATTTCTTTCTCTTTATTTTTTGCATAGTTGTTAATGGTTTTTGATTTGTGGTTACAATTAGATTTGTATATAACATCTTCCACATATAGCAGTCTATATTAAGTTGATGGTTGTTTAAGTTTTAACCCATCCTTTACTCTTCTCCTCCCCATGTTTTAGGTATATGTTGTCATATTTTACATCCTTTTATTTTGTGAGTTCCTTGACTGATTTTATAAAAATATTCATTTTTACTGCTTTTATGTTTCCTACCTTTATACTGTCACTTTTGGTCTTTCCTTTCCATTCAAAGACTTCCCTATAATATTTCTTGCAGGACTGGATTAGTGGTCATGAACTCCTTTTGTTTTTGTTTGTTTGGAAAACTGTTTCTCCTTCTATTATGAATGATAGCCTTGATGGATAGGGTATTCTAGGCTGCAGATTTTTCCCATTTAGCACTTTGAATATATCATGCCACTCTCTTCTGGCTTAGAAAGTTTCTGTTGAAAAATCCCCTAATAGCCTTATGGGGTTTCCCCTTGTCTGTAACTGTCTTCTTTTGTCTTGTGGCTTTAAAAATTTTTATTTATCACTATATTTTACCATTTTAATTGTAATATGTCTTGGTATGGATCTGCTTTTGTTGATTTTGTTGGGGGTTCTCTGACTCTGGAATCTGGGTATCTGTTTCCTTCCCCAGATTAGGGAAGTTTTCAGATATTATTTCTTCAAATAAATCTTCTGCCCCCTTTTCTCTCTTCTTCTTCTTCTGGGACCCCTGTAATGCAAATGTTACTACATTTTGATGGAGTCACTGAGTTACCTAAGTCTATTCTCATTTGGCATAATTCTTTTTCTCTTTTGTTCTTCTTGATTACTTTCCATTACTCTGTCTTATAGTTTATTAATTCATTTCTCTTTCAATTCAACAAGAGTGTTTCTAATTTCACTTACTGCACTCTTCATCCATGATTTGTTCTTTTTTATGTCTTTGTTTAGGGTCTCACTAATGTCTTCTACTCTTTTCTCAAGTACAGTGAGTATTTTATTTTTTTAAAGATTTTATTTATTTGCGAGAGAGAGAATGAGAGACAGAGAGCATGAGAGGGAGGAGGGTCAGAGGGAGAAGCAGACTCCCCGCCGAGCAGGGAGCCTGATGTGGGACTCGATCCCGGGACTCCAGGATCATGACCTGAGCCGAAGGCAGTCGCCCAACCAACTGAGCCACCCAGGCACCCAAGTATTTTAAATAACTCTATCAGGCATGTTACTTACATTTGTTTTGCTTTGATCTCTGGCTATGGCCTTGTCCAGTTCCTTCACTTGGGACAAATTTTTCTGTCTTCTCACTTTGTCTAAGTGTCTGTGCCTGGTTCTCTATGTTAGGAAAGTCAGCTATATATCCTGTCCTTGAAGGTAATGGTTTTATGAAGAAGAGGTCCTGTAGTACCCTGCAGTGTAGTGTCTCTTATTCCCAGGGCCTGGTGCTTCTGAGAGTATCTCCAGTGTGTGCTGCATGTGCTCTGCTGTTGTGTCCTGACTGGTTTATCCTTCAGGCCAGTCATCAACAGAGGCTCTCTTTGCCTATTGTGGGCAGTTTGGTCCCTGGCATGTTTTAACTAGGTGTGTTCTGGTCTGCTTGTGAAATGAGACCTGTTGACATTGCCACTGGAACCAAGGCTCCACAAAACTCCCTAGTAGGAGACGTGGTGTTGACAGGGGTTTGGGCCAGTCTTCTGGGGGATGGGGCCCTTTGCACTGGGACAAAGGCAAGTGTGGAATGGGCGATTCCACTGGAGCACAGGGGGTATGGGGTGGGGGTGGTATAAGCAAGTTAGGTAGCATTTTCATCCTGCACTGGTTTCTGCAGGTGGTCCTGTGCTTATGCTAAGGGGCAGGGCAGGGAAATAATGTCTGCCAGTTCCTTTGTTCCCAGAGGGGTCTCTCCATGAATGCTGTCTTTCTGGGAATCATGAATAATCTCCCCTCTCTGTGCACCAGGTGCTCTTCAGATTGCTGTTTGCCCTTCCTTCTCTCCTAAAGCCGCCCCAATGCTTTCAGGCTCTCCCTGAGGCAAGCCTGCTGATCTTTAGAACTCCAGGCTTTAAGCCCCACTGGTTGTAAGAACTCATGATGAAATTTGGCCCCTCTTGCTTTCTAAGCCAATTTTTATGGAGATTTGTTTTCCCTGTGCACTCCCTGTTAGTCTATTTCTTGCCTTTCTCCATGACAGCGGCTCCCTTCCCACCACAGTGGCCACCATTTGTTTCACTTCCAAACTGCATCTCTGCACTTCCTATCTTCTTCAATGTGGCCTCTTCTCTACCTTTGGTGGAGTTTGTTCTGCCAGTCTTCAGGTTGATTTCTGGGATATTTAGGATGATTTGATAATTATCTAGTTGTATTTGTGGGACGAGGCAAGCCTAGGGTTCTCCTTCTCTGCCACCATCATCCCCTCCCCCCACTCAAGAAAAAAAATACTTTTGTGAGGATAAATTTGACTGCCTAAATTGCCAAATTGATATGCTAATCACCTTAGACTATCTTACATGACTTTTGTATACCATTTTTACTGACTATTCTCTCTTCTTTAAAAAATAATTTTTGTACTCTCCTGCATTTTTCTAAACATTTTATCATGAGCTTTCATTCATGTCATTAAATATTCTTATAAAATTCATTTTCAATTGTTGTATGAACTTTGGTTAATCTAACAAACACTTCCCTATGATTAGACAAGCTGTTTTCATCTCCCTACCCCTACCCCTGACTGCACTATTACAAGGAATACTGCAAGCATATTATTTATAATTCTTTACCTGAATTTCTGATTTTTTCTTTATCAGATCTTAGATGTAGGATTATGGGCTACATAATCCAGTGGAATCGCCCATTCCACACTTGCCTTTGTCCCAGTGCAAAGGGCCCCATCCCCCAGAAGACTGGCCCAACACACACACATACACACACATATATATGTATATATATATATAAAAGATTTATTAAAATAAGGATATCCTTTTACTCATATTTAAAAATGAGTAAATTAGATGAAACCAAAAATTTACCAAAGAAATGCAAATAAACAAATGAAAAAATGAAATGAAAATCCCTATATATGTATAGGGTTTGGCATGAGGGAGGCTTCCTGTGAGGACTGGCTCAGATCGACTTGAGATTCTAAATTTCATTGCTGTAAGCTTATGGCTTGAAGAGGCAGTTCTGTTCCTTCCTGCGTATGGCCCTTAGGGAGTGAAGCCTTGGGTCTTCCTCTGCAGAACACAGGTCTGGGTGAGGATGAACTATGGTGGAAACCAGCCCCATGGTATTTGTACACAGTGGGGAAATGGCTTATGTCTCCTCTCTGGTACTGCCCATTATATCTGTGCATAATGATTGGAATTCCTTGGAGCATGGTTAAATGCACACATCTTGTCATGAAAGCTCCCGGGCTTCATCTCTTTGTATCCTACTGCTTCTGGGCCTGAGGGTGCTGACACTTGACATGGGAACCATTTATTTAGTACAGAGTGCTCATTTGTATCTTGAGTGAAGCAGCAAAGCCTGGGGGTACAGTAGGGGGAAGGGGTGGGAGCCAATCTGAGTGCCTTCAGTATCTACTATGACTTCACTGTTGAGACCTTGTAACCAAAATATTTAAAGAAACTGATTTTAAATGCAAATTAAAGGTCCAATATTCTCACACATGGGCAAAAATACAAACACAAAGTTATGGTAACAAGGACTCTCCTTATACTGCTGGCAATTTACATTAAAAATCTTGGAAGAAGGGGAGTGTGTGTGTGTATGTGTGTGTGTGTGTGTGTAGTATATTTGGCAGTTTGTAACTCAAAAAATTACAACTGGATTTTCTTTACTAGTAAGGTTGAACATTTTTTCATTTGTTTATTTGTATTTCTTTGGTCAGTTGTTGGTGTCATCTAAATTACTCATTTTTAAATATGAGTAAAAGGGTATCTTTATTTTAATAAGTCTTTAAATTTTAATATAGCCAAACATATAAATATTTTCTTTCATAATTTCCTTCTAATGCTTCAGTGCAAATCAGTCACAATTCAGCCAGCTTACTATATGCTGTTAAGATGTGTAATACTTGGCCCCTGCCTTTAGGGATCTTATAGTCTATCAAGGGAGACAAACATATGGATAACCAGAAATAATGCAATATAGTTTGGGCTACAGTATGTTCCAATAAGATCACAGAAAAGGGAACAACTAGCCCTTGCTGGGGTCAGAGCAGCGTCCTCAGATGTTCATAGATATTTTCTGATATGGGAGTATATGTTAGGAAACTTGGAGTGTGATAATTAGGAGCATCATAGAGCAAGAAGATTGTCAAAAAATGAATTTGGAAAGCCCTAAAAGCCCAGTTTCCTGAGATCAAAATTTTCCCAAAGGTAACCTTGTGTTTCTTTAGAAGGTTAAGAGCTGTGACTGCAATGTTCATTTCTCCTGGTACTTGACTATTCAGAAAACTCTGTCAAATAAATAAAACAAGACAGACCCACACCATTTCAGCCTGTGGAGCTCAGGTGCCCTCAAATCAGCTGCTGAGGATGAGTCACAGAGTATTCCCTGGTGCTTTGTTGCCTGGAAATGGGAAAGGTGCCCCTGGCTATGGCTGTGACATTTTGGAGGAATCCCATTAGCTGTCTAGTTGAAACTATCCCAAGGTTCATTCACTTCTTGGTCCTTTATGTTCTTGACCTTAAGAATGAGTTGCAGTCTAAATTTTCAGGGTGAGGTATGGGGTGGGAAGCTCAAATCAGGGATTTTGTTGGGTGTCCCTATTGAGCTCAGCTGTTTTTATAGGCTATTTGGAACAAAGGTCAGAGGCAGGTGTCTTAAAGGGCTCAAGAAGCAATGAGATGTTGGTGACATTTAAGGAAGTGTGAGGGTGGTGGGTAAGTGGGAGAAGAGTGATGATTTCATGACTTGGAATCATAGATAAGACATTAGGATCAACATATAGTGGATGAGGGGTGTTAGTCTTAAACTTGATAAATCTGCTTCATGAACTTTAAGGATGGAGGATAGCTTTATCTTGTTATTTCTTGCAGAGTTAGCAAGCATTTATGGAACTGAGAAAGCAGCTCCATTCTAGGCACTGTTCATGACCACCAGTAATGCTTCACAAAGACATATTTTTAAAAATTTAAGGACATTTGAAATTTGAAATTCAGGTATCAACATTAGGGGTTGTTTTAGTTCCTTTCTGCACTGGGAGTTTGGAGGTTTAAGACTTTAAAATTGCAATGAGACTTTTAGTTTCTTCCGAGGAGATTTACCTCACTGCAGGTGGCTGCCACCAGGTGAGAGCTAGAACGAGATACTGCCATCAGCTGTTCAGCCTTCCTGCTTTCTGGGCAGGTGCAGCTGAACACACACCCGTCACAGCCCGGATCCTTACTGCGCTTACCTATAAATGAGATACGATGGACAGCAAAAATGAGCCCTATTACTAAATCACAGGTCCTCCCTGCTGAAAGCACAGTTGCAAAACAGCAAGAAAATACTTCAGTGCTAAATGATCCATTACCTGTTTGAGCTGATAACTCTGATTTTGTTCCCTGATAGCATTTTCCTGTTATCCAAAGTCTTTTTTCTGCAGAAACTTTCCCTGCAGTTGTACTCTCTCTATATTTTGTTAGTTTCTTACACTAACACATCATTAATTTAGATAAAAGCCTTTTATTAGATGAACTAGCCTAGTTATACTGTTTTTGAAGGTTCTTTAAATCTATTTTGAAATAAGGTGGGGTATAAATAATTAGTGGTGCTTTAACTCAAGCTGTCATTCTTCCAGACCTGGCCTGACAGTCTAGGCAACTGAGAAACTTGGATGAGGTTCTGGGAAGGACTCACAGAGTTAAAGCTGGGGGTGGGGACTTGAGCAGTGATCTATGATTCTATAAATCTGGAGTTCTGGACAGTTGGCAGCTTACCCCTTCCTTAGGAGAGCATGGTATATACCATTACTCTTGGGGGAGCAGCAGCATTCTGGGGTTAGTACCCTTCTGCCAGTCTTGGGGTCTCAGAGAAGCTACTGCAGAAAGAGTAAAGAACTGAGTTTGTCAGAGGTGGAGGAACCTTTGAGATAGTTTATTTGAGACAGGGCAAATTCCTGGCAGGTTGGGACTGTCTTTGCTCAAGACCCATGGCTCATGTCTTAATCAGTCATGATGTCTCCACTTGCCTTTGCCCGTTGAGTTCCAACCCTTCCTCATAATCCTTCTGAGCCAGAACCTCAGACAGTGGCCACTGTGACCAATGTGGAGATGCCTGTTCAAGTCTCCTTGCTGCCCAACTGCCAAAAGTCTGGTTAGTTAATGGCCTTTAGATCCTTCAGGGTCTGTCTCCACTTTTGAGCTGCGATTGTGTTCCTCTGGGTGGCTCCTTTTCAATCCCTGAGCAGAGCTGTGGCAGTGCTCAATCCGGGACTCTCATCAGGGGCAATCTGTGCTCCAGAGCTGCTAGATGGGCTGGCAGAATTGGCTCCCTCTGTTCAATCCTATTTCTTCTCCATTTCCTTTCACAAATACTACTCCTTAATAAACCTTTTGCATTCCCGTGTCACGTCTGCATCTAAATAATCCCAGCCAGCCTAACTACTAGTCAGCTTTGCAAGAAAGACACACCAACATTTACTGAGCACCTATCATGTGTCAGGAATTGTTCTAGATAATCAATTTGTACTCTCTTTTTAAATAGTCACATTACCTCATGTCCTAGGAACTATTATTATCTTTATTTTTCAAGATGGAAAAACTGGCACAGAGGACATAAATTACTTGCCGATGGTCAAATAACCAGGCTGATTCAAGATTTGAATGTTGACAGGCTGAAGCTAGTGCTTCTAACTATTCTCCTGTTCTCCATATTTGCCAGTCCTGGGCTATTTCAACCACTTAAGTCATCTTTCACTACCACCATTTAAGCAGGCAGATTTGCTCAATTTATATTTCCAGCCCATAGTATGTTGCCTGGCACATAAAAGGAGCACAATAAAGTTTTGATGATGAATGAACAAAGGGGAACTGAACATCCTAGCATCCGAATTAGGTAAAAGAACATAGCACAAAAGATAGTAAATACTATGGGGAGGAGATAATGACTGTGAATGGAGTAGGTGTGACATGGAAGGAGAGAATCTATAGATTGTGAAAACTGTGTATGAGCTTTTATAATTTTGATCTCACTCTACTTTCAACATAGCTTTAGCCCCCATTCATCTGACTGGCATGCTGATATGGGAGAGAGTATCAAACAGTTAACTCTAACATTTTTGACCTTGTTGTAGGGATCTGTACTTTCCCTTAACCAAAACAGAACAGCATCCTTTAAACTGTAATTGAGATATTGAAAGTTAACAAATATTTCCTTTCCTTTCCTCTTTCTTTCTTTCTTTCTTTCTTTCTTTCTTTCTTTCTTTCTTTCTTTCTTTCTTTTGAAAGCTAACAAGTATTTCTGCAGGGAAGTTGATTTTGTGCTTCAAGATGTTTGGAGTCATCTACCTTCTTTCTCATTTTTCTCATCCTCATGCTGAAATCCATACTAGATTGGGAACTCTGGAGGTACTGGTTAAGATTCAGGAACATCTCTAGAGATCAACTCTGGGTGTATGCTTAGGGATTAGATCACTGGGACCCTGCTAGTGAAGTTAAACCATGATGTACTTATAGATGGCATTCTTATAAATCTATATGGTGTCATAGGTGCATCTTTGAAATGCATCCCCCTTTGAGAATCTCTGCACCATTTTAGGTTGATAAGGAATAAACTCTTTTGTTACAAGGTTGTAGAAAGAGTAGTTGATAGAATATACATATGTTTTTGTCTCATAATAGGTATTTAATATTCATCTCTTTAATCTTTGATAGAAATACTATCTTAAAGCTTTACTTTAATTATATTCTTAATAGCCAAAGAAATGGTTTTCCCTTTTACAGAGCACACAGGAAATTCATTCTGTCTTTGGCTGTTGTGTTTTCATTTCCACTGGTTTGTCAGTTTCCATCACTGATATTGAAGCTTTTGTGTTAATGCTCTTCTCCCTGCAATGCAAATAAAAGGAAATGCTGCAACCAGATCCGATGGGGGTTAACTAAAAAAGAGACTTTCTAATTTGAGATTTGATACCCATTTCACCCTAGCATAAGGTTTGGTAAATATTTAAATGGATTATATTTCTTGAAGGGATTTCCATTGAATTTTATAAAGAAAGATCAAAGCCTTGAGATTTAAATTCTGATTATGCGTATTTCCTTCTTAAAATATACTAAAATCCTCTGAATATTTTTTCCTAAAGAAAGTTTTAGTAAATCCTCAGGAAACCATTTACACTAGAGATTTTGTCTTTATTACAGGGAAGAAACTAGATATTTTAGTTCATGGTTGAATTCCTATTCCAGGGCATCTAAACGCTCTGTCTCCTACAACATGAATGGTCAATTGGCTAACTATATTTCATGACTCTGGTTTATATAAAATTCATATAAGGAAGACATTTAACTAGTTCATTCTTAATATCCTTAGAACATAGTTCTAAAAGTACAAATATATCCTGGAATGTAATAAGGATGGTAATAGTAGCATAACAACATTAATTATAGCATCTAATGTTTATTGAGTGCTTAATATATCCTAGGTACTTTGCTAAAGACTTTGTGTATATGTATGTATGTATATGTGTGTGTGTGTATAATTTCATCTAAGCTTCATAACAACTCCAGAAAGTAGTTATTATTATTATTATCCCCAAATTACAGGTGAGAAAACTGGAATTCAGAAAAATTATATAACTTGCCTAAAGCAATGTTATAATTGACCTATCTGGAATACTGTGATTCTGATTCATTTTAGATCACAGGTTCTTAACCATTAAGCACTACAGCTAATAAAAAAAATAGGGGTTGATATAGAAGGTCTGTTTTAAGGAATATATTTATCTGTGGACTCCTAGATCTCAGAATTAGAAGAGACCTTAAAGGTCATTTAATCCAGTCACTAATTATTTGTGGAATGAGATTTATTTAGTTAAGGCCTTTGCAAGTACGTGGCATTGAGGAAAGGAGACCTGTTCCTGTCATGAATCTGACAACTTGTTATATTTCTTCTTAAATAATCTCTTTGTGTCTGAGTTTTTTTTAATGTATAAAATGGTCATAATAACATTAGCCAAACTATCCCAAAGCTCTGTTACATGAGTTGATAGGTATGGAAAAGTCTTGAAAAGCATCATGTATTACATTACTGTATTACAGTAATAAATGCCTTTATATCCTTACTGAACAATAAAATTCCACTTTGACTTTGATGAAGATCTTGAAGGAAACAGTCCCCTCCCTTATCTGTACATTTAATTACAATAAAACATTGTAGAAAATTTTTTTTGTATACCGTACCAGGCTATAACATAACATATATATTATCTATGTTATATTCAGAGACTAATAGCATGTTAAGATTAAAATATTAAGTAATAATTATCACATATTAATACATTTGGAGAATATTTATAGCATTGAAATTTTTAAAAATCATTCCTAAAGCTTCAAAAACCAGTGTGTGCTCAGTATAACCCTCCTGCTAAGTGATTAGATTGAGCACAAATAGAGAGGATGGTTATGTTTCTACTGACCCTGAAATAAATATCAAAGGACAGAGCAATATTAAATTCCAGACATAATAATCCAACTGTATGAAAATACTTGAATCCTGAGTAACTGTCTCTCCTTGTAAAAAGTGACCACATTAAAGAAGGATAAGACATGTCTGACAGATGTGAAAGTCACTATCATTAAAACTCATCCCTTCCCCCAAACAGGAGAGACAGTAGCATGGACATTTTCAAATGTCAGATGCTAAATTCTTATTTTATTCTGTTTGGTACAAAACATTATTAGTTCATTCATTCAAAAAGCCATTTTTTGAGTACCTGCTATATACTAGGCACCATGGCAGGCTTCAAAGGGTGCCAGAAATAAATAATAGAGAAGATTTTCCCTAAAAAGTCCACAGCCCAGTGCAATAGATAGACACAGAAATCAACTTCATACAGAGAAATTGCTAAGGGTGGCATTGTCCTTAAAAGATGGTAGGACCAGAATAAGGATGATAAATGGAAAGGGCATTCCTGTATAGGGAGGTAACGTGTACAGAGGGACAGAGTCCACAGAACTTTGGGCAAGCATGTAGGGATAATTCTGTGCTGCTAATTCTGAAGGATTTTGAAGGGCACTAAAGGGAGATCAACTTTAAAAGGAGTTAGAATCATGATGGTGGCCTTGAGCCAATGATAGAGGTACAATCTGAGAGAGGCTGTAGAAGGATTGCTTGTAGGGTGCATTTTCAGGACCTACACTTTGACATTGTTGACCACTGTCCTTGGAACTTATGTTCCAGATGTACTCGATCATCTTGTTCCCTTCCTTAAACCTTCTCTTTCAACCTTCCATCCGTCGGCTGCTCATTGCACTTCAAATATCTTCCTGCCATAACTGCAGTGCCCTCATGCCTACCTTGCTGACCACCTCTCTCACAGCTTGGCTTGCTATGCCTTAACAACACTGAGCCACTCTAGGTTTTTAGAATGTTGTAAGGCTTCAGGGCCTTTGCTTTTTCTTTTCTTTTCCTTTTTCTCTTCTCTCTTTTTTTTCCCCCTCTGCGATGGGGGGCTTTACAGTTTCTGATTCTCTTTGTGGAGTACTCTTCTCCTTATTCTTTGAATGACTTTTTATAATTCATTTCTCAGATCGAATGCCACCTTGTCAATGATGTTCCTCTTCCTGTCTACCCTAATGAGAAACATCTTTTGGGTCACTGTTTATCACATTCCTCTGTTTTATTCTTTTAGTACACTTAGCACTCACTGAAAGAGCCTTGTCTGATTCTTGTCTGCTGTTACTATAGTTTCACCTCCATGAGGGCAGTGACTCTGTGGGTCTTACCTGTAGTTTTATAAGAGTGCCTAGCACAGAGCCAGCACTGACCTCACACATAGTTAATGAACAAATGAATCAAACACACTCTTCACTGTGGAGTTAAAATTATCTTTTAAATTCACTGTATTCTTAAACTGGGAGATATTTCATGCATTTAGAGAAGAAAAGGGGATGCTCTAACAAATGCCTTTATACCCGTTAGCTAGCTTTATAGCTTTTAATATCATGAACTTTGTTTTTTTTTTCCAGATCTTTTATATTTTCTAAAAGGTTAAACATTATGGTTTTAGTTGACAGCTCCTCTTTTAATCCCTTTCCCTTTCTTTCCTTTTCAGAGGTAACCACTATTATGAAATCACTCTTCAGTGCCAGGACAAGGGAATGCTTTCTTTTTTTTAAATAACTGAGACCATAAGTAGCCCTCATTTTCTGAAGAGTTTGAAGTTGCGTGAAATTTAATTTCTTGTAGCAGAAGAATTATACACTGATTCAAGAGTTTCAGAGGTCAATAAGCAAAAAACCCTGTGCCTCTTTCCATGCGTCCCTTCCTTGTTGCTCACAACTGGCCTTATTCGGTGGCCTCATCGTAATAATGGCTTGGCTATCTTTCTTCAGATGCCCTTCTAGATAGATCTGGGAAAGTTCCTAACTACCAGCATCTAACTAGCCCCAGTCACTTCTCTTTATAATCTTTCAATCAGGGAAGAGCAGAATGAGAGTCTAAACTTGGACCTTTATTCACTAGGTGGGTTTGGGCATATCGCTTAATTTCTTTTAACCTAAGAGATTGTTTACTCTTAAGTGGGAATAATGACTTTCACTCTCTATAGTTGTTGAAAGTATTCTTTTCTTTTCTTTTATTATGTTACGTTAATCACCATACATTACATCTTTGGTTTTTGATATAGTCTTCCATGATTCATTGTTTGCATATAACACCCAGTGCTCCATGCAGAACGTGCCCTCTTTAATACCCATCACC
>NC_138379.1:25873286-25919292 GCF_054177405.1 Leptonychotes weddellii
CACACACACACACACACCACATCTTCTTTATCCATTCATCTGTCGATGGACATCTTGGTTCTTTCCATAGTTTGCCTATTGTGGACATTGCTGCTATAAACATTGGGGTGCACATACGCCTTCGAATCACTACAGAAAGTATTAATTCTTATGCATAATTTATATGCTCTTGTGGCCTCCCTTTGTATGTTGTATGCCTCTGATTAGGTATGTCTGGTTATAAGTGCCTTATTTGGGTCCTTAGAGTTTATACAAATGAATAGCTCTGCCAACATCCTGTGAATTATAAGCTTCTTAGGGTAAGGAAGATGCTATATCATGTCTCTGTTAATACTCATCTTCCCTGCATCCTGGCCAATTTGTTTCAGGGCAGCAATATCCTCGGCCCCAAGCACTGAATCATGACTTGGCTGATCTAGTCTTGACAGTGCTCTTACTCTATCAGATACTAGATTTCACACTTTTCCTAGCAACTAGGTATAATTATGTAACCCAGTTTGGGCCTATAAGACATATAGTAACATCTGACTGACAGAGGCTCGGGGAGGCCTCTGATAAGAGGGAACCTGATTCCTTCATGATATCACTGAACAACTGAACCACCCTGGCACTTTACTATTATTGAGAACTCTAAGCCCATATTTACTGAAGCCACTTTTTTTTTTTAACTTGTAGCTAAAAGTAGTCTTACCTGAAATAAAGGTTTAGAGTAGAGATTTTTCTGCAGAGTGTCTGTATTAGTTTTGTATTGTTACTGTAACAAAATACCACACATTTAGAGGCTTATCTTACAAACTTATCTTACTGTTCTGGAGGTCAGAAGTCCAAAATGGATCTTACTGGGCTAAAAATAATGTGTTGGCAGGGTTGTGTTCCTTTCTGAATCTAGGGGAGAATATTTCCTTGCTTTCCTTGCTTTCTCCTGCTTCCAAAAGCCACCCACACTCCTTGACTAGTGGCCCCCTTCTGCCATCTTCAGTAAGTCAGCAACATTTTATCTCTCTGTGCCTTTCTTTCATGGTAACATCTTCCTCTGACTGACTCCCTTTGGCTTTCCTCTTCTATTTTTAATGACCCTGTGATTACATTTGACTCACTTGGATAATCCAGGATAATCCTCCACCTCAAGGTTAATTGATTTGCAATTCTAATTCCAACTGCAACCTTAATTTCCCTTTGATGTGGAACATAATTTATTCACAGGTTCCAGAGATTAAAATGTGGACATCTTTGGGGACAGGGGTATTATTCTGCCTGCCACAGTGCCCAACATGGTCCTCTGCTTTTATTTATTTATTATTATTATTTTTTAAATTTTATTTTATTATGTTTTGTTAGTCACCATGCAGTACATCACCAGTTTTTGATGCAGTGATCCACGATTCATTATTTTCATACAACACCCAGTGCTCCATTCAATAGGTGCCCTCCTTAATACCCATCACCGGGCTACCCCATCCCCCACCCCCTCCCCTCTAGAACCCTCAGTTTGTTTCTCGGAGTCTTTTAAATAGTAACAGCAGCAGAGTAGCAGTGCACCTGCTGCCTTCTGTGGTGTTGCAGTGTAGTGGATGGAGAAATGATCTGAGTTGAGTCCCGTTTCTGGATCTGCCACTCTCCTGAGCCACCTACTTTCTGAGTTTCATTTTCCTCATCTCTTAAAGAAAAAAATGTCCTAGACCAGTAATTTCCTATTTTTATTTTTTAGTAGCAAATTCCTTTTAAATAAAATAGAAAAAAGATAAATTTCCATGGCCTCAGGGATAGTGCAGTTTATGCAATAAGGGTTAAATTCTTCATTCTTCCCTGTATCCACATACTTTGCCATTGTACTGGGTTGAATAGGGTCCCTTCTAAATTCTTGTCCACCCGGAAGCTCTGTAAGTGACCTTATTTGGAAATAGCGTCTTTGCAGATGCAGTTAGTTAAAATGAGGTTGTAATGGATTAGAGTGGACCCTAAACCAATGACTGGTGTACTTACAAGAAGAGAAAACAGTGACGTAGACACAAACAGAGAGAACACCATGTGGCGATGGGGATAGAGATTGGAGTAATATGTCCATAAGCTGAGGAACATCAGGGATTGCAGAAACTACCATAAGCTAGGAGAGAGATGTGGAACAGGTTCTCCTTCAGAGTACCCAGAAGGAACTAACCCTGCTGATACTTCAATTTCAAGGTGTAGTCTCCAGAACTGTGATAGAATAAATTTCTGTTGTTTTAAGCTACTCCGTTTGTGGTACTTGTTAAAGCAACCCTAGGAATCTAATATAGCCATGCAACTTTGTAGTGCCCTCCCACTTTGACACTGGGCTCCACCATGTGACTTGCTTTGGCCAGTCGGATGTTGGCAGATTTAATGTAAGCAGAGGCTTGAAAAAAATACTGTGTATAACTGGACTTGCCTTTGCTGTTGTGCTTCTTCCCTTGCTTAAAAACATGCCCAGGCTAACCTGCTGGAGGGTAAGGAAACATGGAGTAGAATGCAGTTGCCTGGTCATCCTAGATGGCAATCATACCTCTTTCAAACATGTGAATGAGCCCAGTCAAGATCAGTAGACTTCCTAGCCAGAAGTCAGTTGATTTCAGACGTGTAATCAACAAATACTTACTTTTTATTCCATTGGGGCTTTGTGATTATTTGTTACTCAGCATTACTATGGTAGTAAATAATTGATACAGAGAAGGACAGCAGTGAGATGACCAGAACAAGTGAGGCACCTCCATGGAACCCAGATTGCAAATCCCTGTACGAAATGGGTTTTGAGTTCTCACCAGTTTTGACCTTCTTTCTCTGCTAAGATACTACAATGCCATTTATATGGCATCCTCTTTTGAAGGTTATGTTTTCAGGAGCCCGCTTTTGGACCTGGACAAATTTAGAATCATGGCTCCACCATTTACTGCCTATACACTGTGCACAAGAATCACCGAGCCTTGATTTCTTCATCCCTAAAATGGGGGGGGGGTGGATATTATCTAAGTCACAGATCTATTGCAGGAACTAAAAAAGATGGTGAATTAGTTAGTAATTAGCCCAGTTCTTCATTACCTACAGCCTACACCACAGACTGAAGAGCCCATATTTCTCTCAGCAGGGTAATACTCTGAAGGTGGCTTTTCCCCCCCTGTCCTTGACACGTCATAGACATGCTATAAATCTCCATTTACTGACTGTGGAATTGACAATAAAATGTGTGTGTTTGTTTTATATGTATATGTGCATGTATATGTTTGTGTATACACCCAATATACATTTACCAATTTTATAAAACATCCTTATAAATAAAATAAATAATATCCATATAAATAGTATTTCCTCAGTTTTAAATGAATAAATAGAGCCCCTGAGAGACAGGATGATTTACTCATAATCACATATCTTTAAACTGCCAATCCAGCTCTGTTTAGACAAAGTCCAGGAGCTTTCTGCTATATAGTTTGCCTCTTCTTGATTTCCAAATGGAAATCATAGGTGTTTTACCTTGTTTTTCTTGATCTAGAGAATTTCATTAAAAGTTTCAACTATCAGGATTCCGCTAAAAAGTTGAGGAAGGAGAGTGTGCTTTAGGTGGGAGGCCACTAGGTGGCAGTGGCGCACACCCACAACTCCTGTAATGGAGCTGTGAGCCGGCCACTTGGCTGGAGGTGATGGATAACCTTGTGCTCCACCCTGCCTCTCATCAGCATCAAATCACACCAAAAGAGCAAGGCTCTGGTGTTTTGATGCAGAACATTAATAACATAAGTGGATGGAAAACCTGAGAACTGAAAATGCCACCTTAAGCCTCAAGCCCCAGACATGAGACAGACTCACTGATTCCAAGGCTCCTATCACTGTATGTATAACTAAGATTAACTGTTCTGGGCCATCTGAGGATCACTTTTCCACTCTGGCTAGTGAATCCTTGTTATTTTGGAATAAAAAGAGGCCATGCAGAAAAATAGCCTTTTTTTTTTTTTTTTTTTTTTTTTTACCGTTTGGAAACATAGTCTCCCTTTGAGCAGGCGTCTCTCTGTCTTCCCATTCTTCTCTTCTTTGAATGCATTCAGATCTGTCATTCTTTGCCAGGGACAGCTATATTCTTGTTAAAAGAGTTGAAGCTAGGGCCTGCATGCTCTACGCAGATTATACACGTGTAGGGTCTTGTTAACACCTTCCCCTCCCATCTCTCTGGGGCTGGTTTCCTATAAGAAACTCTGAAGGAAGCACAGTGTGCTGGCTGAACCTTCCAATCACAACCCAACTGCTTTATACTTCTCATTTAAGGCCACACCTCCTGAGTATAAAACCTTAACAACAAAATAAGATTCTTTTCCAATTGGCCAGTATATGGGTTTCCTTAATTTGATGAGTTTAAAGTTAATGTAATCCAGTGTTTCAGACTCTTGTACAAACATTAGTTTTGGGTGGGCTGTTTTGGGTGTAATGAGAAAAGGAGCCCATTGTCAAATATATTTGAGGAATGCCATATTGGCAGTGGTAGGTGCTTCGTGTTGTTGCTTCTGGACTTATTAAAACCATTAGTTTGCTTTTATGCAATCGCAATCTTTAAGGAGATACAGTATGAGTGACCACAGGACTACCATTTCTTCTCCCACCTTTTTTTTTTTTTTTCCTAAGAAAACTTGGCGATATCCTCAAGGACACCAGGATTTCTCTTAGAGTGGTATGGGAAATGCCTGCCTAGCTATTGCTTATTGTATCATTCATTTATTGCTGTACAATAAAACCACCCAAACTTAGTGGCATAAAAGAACAGTTATATTACACTCAAGATTCTGTGGATCAGGAATTTGTAAAAGGCACAGTAAGAATAGGTTGTTTCTGTTCCATGATGTCTGAATGCTCCCCTGGAAGGACCCCAAGGCTCAGTGTAACTTGAAGGCTGGAATTATTTGCATCCTTTTTAACATGTCTGCAGGAACTGGGACTTCAACTGTAGCTATTGGCAGGAACACTTGCACATGGTGGCTCCATGTGGTTGTTGGGTTTCCTCACAGCATGATAGCTGTATTCCATGAGTGAGCATCCCAAAAGTCCCAGGAAGAAGTTGTATCACCTTTCATGGTCTTGTTTTGGAAGTCCTATTGTGGCACTTTTTTCCAAATCACAAGCCCATCCATATTCAAGGGGAAGGAACTGGTACATAGAAGCACTCAAAAAGTGTAAGCTACTGTTATTAGTGTTTTTGTAGGGACTGGATTTTCTGAGTCACCAGTTGTAGGGATGAGGAAAAGAAGTATCTGAGATGACACTACATTTCTGATTTGGTAAACAGGAGCAGTTGAAGCCATTGCCCAACACAGGTGAACAAAGGAGAAGTCAGTGTGAGGAGATATATAATGAGTCCAGTTCTGGACATATGGATTTTTAGGTGTTTCTGTAATCCTGCATAGATAAATTTTAGTAGTTTGTTGGTATTATGGATCTGGAGCACAGGAGCAAGGTCTTGGCTTGATGTAAGGATTAGTGATGACTATTGAATGCCAGGGGAGTTGTAATAAAGCACATTTAATTAATTAAATATTATAGGACACTTGTCTTATCCCCTTACCCCCCATTCTCTCCACCATTCCTCATGTACTGCGAGGGCACTTTACTTTCTCAGTATTCTTTTTAAAATATACTTTTAATATAGCTCTTAAAATATGATAATATTATTTAGAAGGTACCTTGGCATAATTTTAACCTTAATAGACTTGAACGTGAAGAACCATAAACTCTTTTAATAGAATCCCATTGCTCTTTGCAAAAACAAAACACTTAGATTTCCTGTTTGGATTATTTATTTTGATTCTAGGTTCTGATGACTTTGACTACATTGGTTTGGTTTTAAGGCAAATTTATTAAACTATTACTTTCACTTTGTTAACATAAACTGTGCTTTGCTAAAGAAATTTCTATCCTAACTGATCAATGAACTGTCACAGGGCTAATGCTAGGGATGGATAGATTAGGTGGCAGCAAACCTAAGAGATTCGAAAATGTCTTCAAGGTCTGCCCCTGGATCAGGTGGAAGGAAGAGACTTTGGAACAAGGTTAGATTGGGACATATGTGACATATTTATAACTCTTCACTTCCACATCTATGGCAAAAACAATATGGGTCCCAGAGGTGGCTCCAAATCTATCTTAAAGCATGCCCCCTGCAGCCACCAATTAATCATTAGGTACTTGTACTAAAACCCATATTCCATCATCCTGTCAAAGGTAATGTCTTCATCAGGCCCCTATCAAAATACTGCGAAGAATATTTTAATATTTGTCTCCACCAACACATTAGTGAGAATTATTTTTAGCATTGTTAGATATCACTAATAGGCAATTAGAAAACAATTTGGAACAGGCTTGCCCTATCGTTGAGCCTATTTTCATTGGTACTTTTGCCAAACACTTAGAGAGAAAGACAATAAAATCAAGGTAATAAATTTTCTGGGAGACAACCTTGGAATGCATACTTGATCATAAGATCCTCCCCAAGTCTTGGTAAGCTAGAATAAAAGACTAAACTAACAAGATAAGATAAAACTGATTAGAAAGAATGTAAAGTTCTGCCAAAAGTTTCAACAAATCTGTAATACGAGCACAAGACAAGGGTAAGGGGAGAAGGCTTAATAGATGTTTCTGAGGGAAAGTACAGCTAATGGCTCATCTCACAAACTGATGTCTTTTAAAGACACTGTTCTAGTAGGAGGCAGCATTGCCCAAAGCCTGTTCTAAAACAGGGACTATTCAGTGAAAAATGTCTGTATCCAATGATTTTGGAAAATGTTTGGTTAAATTCAAGTCAACCTGTTTCTCTATTGCAAGACTTCCCAAGACTCAAGGTGTGCTAATGCACATTCTAACTCTAAAAGAGCAGCATTTCCCAAACTTATTTAATTATAATCCGTTCTCCCTACAAAGAAAATGTGCCATCCTTGTGGCATATTCTGGGAAATGCTGATCTAGGTATTTTAGCTGACTCAGGTTCAATTTTAGCTAATGACTGGTATGGTAGACTGAACTTGCTGCTCTCTCATCTCACCAAAAGCACAATGTATGGATAAAAGTAGAAGATAAACCCACTATATTTTACACTGTTAGGCTATTTATGTGTGAGACACTTACATGATGCTTAATATGTATCAGACATGTAATAACAGTGCTATTATTCATCTCATTTTATGGATGAGGAAACTGAAACATGAAAGGCTACTTAACATGGCAAAATCACATAGCTAATGTGTGGCAGAGAGAGGATCCCAATCTGAGCAGTCTGTCTCCAGAATATGTACATTCTTCTGCCACAGCTAGAAAAGTGCTTCTAGTGCTTTCCATGTTGGGAGCCACACTTAGCCACCCTAGTAAAACCAAAGTGGTAATAGTATCACACATGATATGGCAGGAGATGCTAAACAGAATGAGGACATGCCAATGGCAAAACGCACCTATGGTTAGCCTTAAGTTTATTATCACATTGCCAGTGAGAAAGGTTCCAAACATCTCTGAGAGAACAGTTGAACTCACAGTGTTTGAAGGAACACCAGAGATATCCTTGGGGTGTGAATAAAAAAGAACAGCAGCTTCTAGGAGGTATGTTCATAGGATTGCAATCAACAAACTCCCAAGAATCCTTAGCATATTTAACTAACAGCTAACATTTTGGCTTTTTTTTTTGTTTTCAAACAGCTTTCTATAGAGACATAAAGTCACTCTGAATTATTCTCTTTCTTTCAGACAAATAGGAGGGCTGGGCATGTGTTCTAAGCCAGGGTACTCTCTATAATTGGCAATACCTCTCAGAAATATTAAAAACATTTGTGCCCTTTGACTCTATAAATCATCCCAAGAATTTAAGACAGTTTGAAGATATTCAAGAATATTCAGGGCGCCTGGGTGGCTCAGTTGGTTAAGCGACTGCCTTCGGCTCAGGTCATGATCCTGGAGTTCCGGGATCGAGTCCCGCATCGGGCTCCCTGCTCGGCAGGGAGCCTGCTTCTCCCTCTGACCCTCCCCCCTCTCATGTGCTCTCTCTCTCTCATTCTCTCTGTTTCAAATAAATAAATAAAATCTTTAAAAAAAAAAAGAATATTTAGTGTATTATTGACTATAATGAAAAATGTTCGGAAAAAAGTCCATGTCCAACATCTGGTTACAGAAATTATAGTAAAGAAATCAATACAGAAAAATACTTTGCAGTCATCAAAAATGATATAGAAGGATGGAATATCTTTTTAAACAAGGAAAGCCATATTAAATCCTAAATTTTCTGTAAAGCAGTCTATCCAATAGAATTTCCTCTGATGATGGAAATGTTCTATCCCTTTCTTGCTTGTTACAGTAGTCACTAGTCACACGTTGCTCCTAAGCACTTGAAATATGGCTAGTGTGATTGCGAAACTGGATTTTTAATTTAATTTAATTATAATTAATTTAAATTCAAATTTAAATGTAAATAGCTGTGTAGGGCAAGTGTCTGCCTTAGTGGACTACACGGTTCTGGAGGGTAGAAGAAGAATAAGTCATGTTAATACTCTTCCTTTGTTGTGATTTGTATTTTTTTAAATTCTGTCATGAATTTTTAAGATAATGCTAGCTCTCTATAACAATGAATTCTCAATCTGATGGGGGCAGGAGGAGAGAAACAAGGATTTGCAAGGTCAGAGGGATAGAGTTAGGAAACCTACAGGATAGGAGTTTGGGGGATGTTTGAGGGTGTTCAAGCAAATATCAACCTTCCCTATCTGAGTTCTGAACCAGATGAGAAACCAGAAAAAAGATTAAGCAGATAGAGGCAAAACATTACCTTCGTAATAGTTAAAGCTGCTATTGCAGGATCTGGCTTATATCTATGTGCTAGTGGGCTTCCTTACCCACTGACTTACCACTCAGTCACAGGCAGTGCTGGGCCCCTGCCTCCTCATTCTCAGGGGTGGGGACTTTATATCCCTGGTCACTGCAGGGCTGAGGGCAGTGGGGAACACATATTCTCTGCATATGGGCCACCTCCCAAGAAAAGGAAGAGACAAAGGGCCGCTATACAAATGTACAAATAGATACGTCTCTCTTCTTCTCTGGGGGACAAATGATGGGGCAAAAGGAGTTCAGAGATGTTAAGCGAGTAGAAATGAAAGGAAATATCAGGCAGGAGTGG
This sequence comes from Leptonychotes weddellii, assembly GCF_054177405.1. Classification (NCBI taxonomy): domain Eukaryota; kingdom Metazoa; phylum Chordata; class Mammalia; order Carnivora; family Phocidae; genus Leptonychotes; species Leptonychotes weddellii. Next base: position 25,882,429 of record NC_138379.1, read on the forward strand.
GAAGAATATTCCCTCCCCTTTCCCCCCCCCCGCCACCAACATCAAAAAGATTTAGGGTAGAGGGTGTGAGGAAGTTTCAAGATGCATTTCAAAGAGTAAATGAGGCCATGACCAGGGGACAGCACAGTTGTGCGGGTTTTTTGTTTTTGTTTTTGTTTTTTTGGTGGGGAGTTGGGGGACAACACAGTTTTGGCCAAGATACAATGATTGAAAAATTAGTAGATTCCCTCCTTTCCCAAAGATTACCTATTATTTGTTTGAGTTACAAAGTATATTTTAACCTGCTGAATTTAAGCTCCTTAAAATAGTTAACCCCAAAATGTGATCAGCACATAAAATTCTGCCAAAGAGATGGATAATGGACCCAAATGTAATAGCTACAACTGTGAAATTTCTATAAGAAAGTATAGAGGAAAATTTTTGTGACCTTAAGCAAAGATTTCTTACATAGGGCACAGAAGCAAGCCAGTTAAAAAAAATGAGAAGTTGGAGTTCACCAAAATTAAAAATGTGGTTTTTTTTAAAAGATTTTATTTATTTATTTGAGAGAGAAAGAAAGAGAGATCATGAGCAGGGGGTGGGGGGAGGTGGTAAAGGCAGAAAGAGAAGCAGGCTCCATCCCAGAACCCTGGGATCATGACCTGAGCTGAAGACAGCCGCTTAACCTACTGAGCCACCAGGCACCCCTAAAAATGTTTGTTCTTCCAAGGATTCCCTTAAGAAAATTGAAAAAGCAAATCATAGACTGGGAGAAAATATTTTCAAAATATTATTTGATAAAGAACATATATATATATATATATAAAGAATTCTTATAACTTCATAATAATAAAAAATGGGCAAAAGATTTGAATTGCTACTTCTCCAAAGAAGCACATTTATAGCCATGATGAAATAAATACCATAGCACACCTACTTGGAATGGCTAAAATGAAAAACACAGACAATACTAAGTGTTGATGAGAATGTAGAGAAACTGGTGCTCTCATCACTGCTGCTGAGAATGTAAAATGATACAGTCACTTTGGGAAACAGTTTGACAGTTTCTTAAAAAATTAAAAACATACCGGGCGCCTGGGTGGCTCAGTCGTTAAGCATCTGCCTTCGGCTCAGGTCATGATCCCAGGGTCCTGGGATCGAGTCCCACACTGGGCTCTCCCTGCTCAGCGGGAAGCCTGCTTCTCCCTCTCCCACTCCCCCTGCTTGTGTTCCTGTTCTCGCTGTCTCTCTCTGTCATATAAATAAATAAAATCTTTAAAAAAAAATGAAAAACATACCCTTACATAAGCATATGCTTACCTGGATATATACCCAGGAGAAATGAAAACATGTCCATACAATGGCTTACATGCAGATATTCATAGAAGAATTATCAGGATTAGCCCCAAACTAGAAACACTCCAAATGCTGATCAACTAACTGGTGAATGGATAAACAAAATGTGACATTTACATCAATGGGATACTATCTAGGCATAAAAGGAATAAACTAGTGATACCCACAACAATATGCATGAATCTCAAAAACATCATGTTAAATGAAGGAAGCCAGACGCAAAAGACTGCATTTTGTATGATTGCATTTATATGAAATTGCTGGCAAAGGCAAAGCTATAGTTATGTGAATTTTCATGGAAAGTAAGAGTTATAGTGATTGCTTTGGGCTGGGGGGAAGTGGGGTTTGAAAAGGGGCATTAAATAATGAACGTTATAGAGTGATAGGAGTATGCTAAAATTCTATTGTGGTGAGGGTCGTGTGACTATATACATTTACCAAAACTCACTGAACTGTTCATTTAAAATGGTGGATTTTGTAGTAGCCTCAATAATGTTTTTATTTTTGTTTTTAAAGCTACTGCAAGCTTTGGTGTTCCCTTTCTAGAATGCTAGTATTAGTTTCCCCATTTGTACTCTTGCGCTACTTCAGTCTATTCTCTACACAGCATACACAGCAACCGGAATGATATTTTTTAAATGGAAATTGGTTTGTATCATTCTTTGCTTAAAAACCTCCAGAGGTTTGTGACTTAAGAGTAAGTCTAAACTCCTGATATGGTTTACAGGTCCCTCTAGGATCTAGCTTCTCCCTCTCTCTCTGACTCTTATTACATTGTATCAGCATCAGACTTCTAATTGTTTCTCATGCCCACCAAGCTTATTCCTGCCTCAGGGCTTTGCACTTGCTATTTCTTCTGCCTGTAAGGCTCTGCCACCAGAGTCCACTTTCATTCATTTCAAATACCTTCTCATAAGACCTTCCCTTGACTATCAGTCTAAATGATCTTTCCCACAAAATCTGTCTCTGTTTTAGGCATCTACTTCTGAGTAAACAATCACCCCAAAATGGGGTAGTCTAAAACAATACTTTATGATTATGTGTTTACTGGATTCATCTGGGTTGTTCTTCTCCTCATTGTGTAGGCAGCTGCATTCAGTGGGGAGCTGCTTGGAGCATGGTTGTCAAAGATGGCCTTATGTTTATAGCAGAGCCTCCCTCTGTGTGGCCTCTCTCACTCTGGAGTTTGGTCTGAGTTTCTTCACAGCCTGGCAGCTGAATTCCAAAAGAGAGATGATTCTCTTAAGACCTGGTTGGAAAATCTTAGAATCCCACTTCTACTGCATTCTGCTGGCCAAAGTAAGTCACAAGTCCTGCCCAGATTCAAGGGGGGAAGAAAATAGATTCACTTCTTGTTCAGAAGAGCGAGGTGCATATACTTGGGTGTGAGGAATCATTAGTCACTGCATTTTCAATCAATCCAGCATAGTCTTTGTCACAGTGTTTTTCCCCATAATATCTGATATTATGTTGCCTGCTTATGTGTTTAATATGTGCACTTCTCCCAGTGCAGTTGGTGGCTACATATAAATCACCTTGTTGCTCACAAGTATTTAATGAACACTCATGTGAGCATCTCATTGTGTAGTATGATAATCCACAGCCTGTTGGAAAAAGAGAACTCAATATATTTTCTTTTTTTTTTTTTAATACCGTGGCTTAACTCCTATAATACTGTATAAAAGCCAAAAGTTTAAAGATAAATCAACATACTATTCTCCCATATGTTCAGAACTTGGGCAGCTTGGCTCATTAATGCTAATTAACTTCAAATGCCCTGTAAGTCTCACAAAGATTAGTAAATCTTTTTACATGACTCATAAGCCTTTAGTGTTGTAACTATGAAGATCAGTTACTTTTTAATTTGAGTGGATATGCTGAAAACTGATTCTCTCGTCAATTTCTTTAATCTTTGTATAGTATTTCTCCACAAAAAGGAAAATAAAATAAGTTATGACTTTCTGGTTGGTTGGATACTGGGTAAATAGGAGTTTACAGTAGTTTTGAATTCTGTTATTACCATTTTATGTTGCATTTTTCTTTTATCCTTCAATGAATTAATCACCTCAGGCACAAGTACTTAAAGTACTTAATTCATGTTAGAACTTCTTATTTTCTAAATGCCAATCTATGAATAACTGAATGAGAGGTACACACCTGCCTGCTTTATCTTATAATGCTGAGTGATGGCAAGGTGCATTTTAACCTGGTCACCAAAGCACAAAGGTGGGCAACTTTATTCTATGGAGAAGAAAAGATGAGAATGCGTTGATATGTTTGGAGCTACTCTGAACTTCCTTGGTTTGGTTTAGGAGTGGGCTTGGCCAGACTTCTATAAAGGGACAGATAGTAAATATTTTACTCTTTGTGGACAACATGGTCTCTGTTGCGACTATTCAACTCTGTCATTGTTGCATAGAAGCATGTATAGACAGTACATAAACCAGTGAGCATGACTGTGTTCCAATAAAACTTTATTTACAAGAGCAGATAGCAGGCCAAGTTTCGTCTTTGGGCTATACTTCCGGTTTTAGGGAATTAGGGGTGTGAGGGGAGATGCTGGAAAGAAAACCAGCAAACAAAGACAAGTGACTTGGTTTTCAGTCCTGGGTCTGCCAGTTTGGTTTAACTCGGTGAACATACACAGAGCATTTACTGTAAGGATGGAAATAGTGAACACTGTGCTGGCACTCTCCTCTCCCTTAACCTGTCAGCAGGCAAAACTATTTAATCACAGCATTTCTTCATACAGACTTCGGATGCACTCTTGAATCTTTCTCAACACAGTGTTGCAGATAGCCACTATCAGTGGATTGGAATTGCTGTGTGAGATGAAATGGTTTGTCACTCCTGAAACACTGTGTATCAGTTACTGTGCAAGGAAATTACATATTATGATTAGACTTCATACTAACCCTTCAGGGGCTCAGAATCCTGTGCCATTTTATTAACCTAGGTCAAATCACTCAATACCTCTGAAATCTATAAAATGGAATACAAGATCTTACCCTGTCTTTTCCACACTATTATGAGGATTGAATGAGGCACTGTGAGTGAAAACATTCTGTCAGTGGCAAAATATTGAGAAATATATCTTTATATGCTTTCAATACTTGCTTAAAAAGTGAAATTACCAAACAGTTAAGAAGCCACACTCCATTCCTTTAAATTTGGACAGTCCCTGAGATGAGGATCAAATCCCTGCAGACTGTAAAGGTTTACATGAAACCGTTCAGCAACTGGGACATGAGAAATTTAACCATCCATAAAAATGACTTTATTTTGAGAAATTGGGCCAAACATTTCACTTTTGCAAAACCAATGTGTGAATTGTATTGCCTAAGGTGTCCTCTGTTCTCAAGTCTTAAAGACACCAGGTGCCAAATTCTTCTGAAATAGTTCCTAAAGGACAGGAATCCAAATCCAGTAATAGTAGAAAGCGTTTTTAGTAGAGACAGCAGTGGGTGGGAGCCTTCAGGGGAAGCTCTTTGAGAGATCTCAGGGGACTGTAATGCTTTTTCAGTTTCAAGTAACAGAAGCCAACTTGGTCTCACCTAAGGAAAGGCAGGGAATTTATTTTAAAGAAATAGGTTGTCTCTTAGAATGCAAAGGCAAAAATGCAGCCAAACCTAAGGAAGTGATTGGGAGCAGAAATGTAAAAGCCTATGAGGGTTCTCTGGCTATCACTTTGGTCTCTCTGTGTGTCATTGTTTCATGCCTTGCCTGTTTTCTCTTTGTGTCTTACGATTTTCTCTACATCCCCAGTCTGTGATGGAGGAAGATGTCATGCTTCACCTTCCAAATTTCTATGTTAGAGGCCCCAATTAACTCGTCAGTTTTAATTCCATATGTCCAGGGATGGAACTGTAGGCATCAAATGCCCACTGGTTCAGTTAAGTAAAGTCAACGATTACAAAGATATGCCAAGAAAGCATTTCAGTGAGTTAGAGGGGAACATATTTCTCAAAGAAAGGGAGTGAGGTCATTGGCTTATGTATGGGGCAGATACTCCAAAAGATGTCCACTTCAGGGTTCCAATAGAAAGATGCCCTTCCTGCCTAATAGTTTATGGCTGTAGTAGTTGGGTATAAAGCTTGGTTTAGGGGAATACGGTGGTCCTGGCCATGTTACCTCCAAGAGTTTCATCTCAGAGGTGTTGTTTTTCCTCATATCCTTCTTCCTGGGTCTGTGTTTTCATAGCCTGTGTCCTCTCTAGTGTGGATTATTGAGGGTCATATGTGGAAATGGTGACTAATGAACGTTCTGTGACGTGTCAGGAATGGATGATATGATACATACTTGTGTATTATTATTCTACAAAGAAAAAAATGTGTGCATACCCAATTTTTCACCTAGATCTAATGAAAATCTTTCTAGTGAAGTGAGTTCTTAGAGTATTGCATCTTCTATAAATTCTTGTCCTTTCCCAAGTACATCAGAAATCTTTGATATAGAAGAGAATATTTGTTCTTGTTTATTTATTCCTCCCCTCTGTCCCCAGCATATTGCTGGGTACATGAGAGCTGCCCCACAAATACGTGCTAAAGTGGCTTCTCTGACAGGAGGCCAAGAAGATGGCATCATAAGACAGTGATCTGAGAGAGAATCCTTAAATACAAAAGCTAGAAAGGAGCTTAGTTTCTAAACTAATGTGGCCGGCTGATTATTGACCCCATATATGTCCAATCCTAATCTTATGGAACTTGTGAGTGTTATCTTTGTATGGCAAAATGGAATTTCCAGATGTGATTAAGTTAAGGGTCTTGAGATGGAGAGATTATCCTGGATTACCTATCTGTGTGGGCCCAAGGTAATCATAACAGTTCTTCTAAGAAGGGGGGATGCAGGGGCAGTCAGAGGCAGAAGACAAGGCCTTGTGGTGGCAGAAGCAGAGTTGGGGTGGTGTGCTTTGGAGATGGAGCAAGGATCCGTAAGCCAAGGAAGATAGGTGGCCACCAGAAGCTGAAAGAAGTGAGGAAATACACTGTCCTCCCAGAGCCTTCAGAGGCAACCAGTCCTGCTGACACCTTGACTTTGGCCAGTGAAACTAATATAACTAGGGATCCCAAACTGAAATTCACAGGCCAAATCCAGTTAGCATGTCTGTTTTATTTGGCCAGCATAGCATTTTAAGAAAGGAAAAGAAACAAGCCAATCTTTAAAAATCAGTATGCTTCATGGAAAAATCTGGATTTCTGGTTTATCTGAAAAGCAAAAGCAAAACAAAAATAAAAGAGATCTGGAAATATAGGAACTGCATCCCTATGTGGCAGTCATTCCCCAGAATCCGCACTGCAAGCTCCTCCCTGGGACTTACACCTGTTAACTATAGTCTCCTCCATCCCTACTGTATCTCTAAATGAGGCAGAATTGTCAAGATAAGATTGCATTTTGTTCTTCTTTAGAAGAGAAATATTTCTTTCCTTTTTTTAATTTAATTTTATTATGTTAGTCACCATACATTACATCATTAGTTTGTTTTTTTTTTAAGATTTTACTTATTTATTTGACAGAGAGATAGCGAGGGCAGGAACACAAGCAGGGGGAGTGGGAGTGGGAGAGGGAGAAGCAGGCTTTCCGCTGAGCAGGGAGCCTGATGTGGGGCTCGATCCCAGGACCCTGGGATCATGACCTGAGCCGAAGGCAGACGCTTAATTACTGAGCCACCCAGGCGCCCCTACATCATTAGTTTTTGATGTAGTGTTCCATGATTCATTGTTTGCATATAACACCCTGTGCTCCATTCAATATGTGCCCTCCTTAATACCCGTCACCAGGCTAACCCATCCCCCCACCCCCGTTCCCTCTAAAACCCTCAGTTTGTTTCTCAGAGTCCATATTCAGAAGAGAAATATTTCTCTGTACTCATATCTGTAGATAGGCTGAGAGGGCTGCATGTTTAAAAAAAATAGTTGTGATAAATGTCTGCTACTAATATAAGATGCTAACAAAAGAAGAAACTGCGTATGGAGTATATAGGGACTCTACTGCTTTTGTGACTTTTCTGTAAATCTTAAACAGTTCTAAAATTAAAAGTTTCCTATGTGAAATTGGCATATTTCTTTATGAAAGTGGAGAATATTATGCCTTACACATGCAAGTTGAAGAGTTTCTCTCTTGCAAGATTAATCCTTAGTCTGTTTCATCATTGCATTACTCTCTGGGCCCTTCTGAGTGTGCATTTGTGACCTGCAGACATTTCCATTTTACAGATGAAAATCCTGAGGCCCATGGAAATAAAGTAACTTGCCCAGAGTCCCAGAGCTAGTCTAGGAGGAGCTATGAGTGGAACTCAGGCCTCCTGACTATCTTCTAGCCCAGTGTTCTCTTCTTTTACCTGCTATTGTGGGGAGTAATGGCAATAGGGAGGCATAGTAAGGTTAACATTCTAGAATGCAGTGGGAATCTCACCTTTCTAGAATCTTCTGTTGGAGCAGAGAAGTGGCATCATACTCAGAGTAACCTACTTGCTTGTCTCTTGCTTTTTTTTTTTTTTTTAACTTCCCTCATTTATATTTTACATGTGGTACATAGGGAAAACATTTGACATTTGTCCAAATACCAAATATACTTTGGATTTCATCACTTACATATTAGCAAACTCCAGCTAGGCACAAGAATGTTTCCTCTGAAAGCGGAACCTCTGGGTTTGAGAAGGTTAGAGCGGAGGCCTCATGATCAGAGCAGAGTGGCTAAGACTGAGCTCAGGTCTTTGCTGATGCTCTTGGGTAGAGGCCGAGACAGGTATTCTGTGTGGGCTCCAGCCCTGCTAGGAGGTGGGGATTAAGGGATTAAGTGGATTTGGGAGGTTAAGACTACTACTAGAGCATCATGTGTTCACAGCCTTGGTTCTAAAGAGCCTTTGGTGTGACTGGCTCAGAGCTAGGCAGAAGGTCAAGTCAGCTGTCTGAAGACTAAATAGGCTCAGAAATGGGTGGGTCCCTGGCCTTCCTCTGGCCTTATCTCTGCAAGGCTATTTCTATGCTAATAGCTTTCTCTGGGATTTGAAGTGGTGAGGGTAACTGAGACGTGTAGTTGAGAACTCTGGAGGTGTGAGGGCAGAAGGGGAGAGGGAGAAGTACATGACACTGACAGCTGCAGTTATATTGAGTGCTTTCTGTGTGCTCATGTCATTCATATATGCAAGCAAAGTGTCTTTCTAGGGAAAAGTATTTCTCAGTCTGTTTCATTCATTGAGCTACTCTTTGGGCATCTCTAAGCATGAATTCATGACCCCTGGAAATTTTCATTTTACCAGTGAGGATTCTGAGGACCAGAGAGAAAGTAACTTGCTGAGGGTCACAGAACTAGTCAGGGAGGAACTGTGAGTAGAACCCAGGCCTCCTGATATCTAGCCCAGGGTTCTTTTCTTTCCCACTGCTGAGGGAAATGAGGGCAATAGGGAGAGAATATTGTGGAATTCATGCATATGATAGTATAGGCAGTATGGTGTAATGGCTGTGAGCAGAAACTTTGGAGCAGATTGCCTGGGTTTAAATCCCAACTCCATTGCTTAATAGCTGACTTGTTTAAAATTTTTAATCTTTCTTTTTTTTTTTTAAAGATTTTACTTATTTATTTGACAGAGAGAGACACAGAGAGAGAGGGAACACAAGCAGGGGGAGCGGGAGAGGGAGAAGCAAGCTTCCCTCTGAGCAGGGAGCCTGACACGGGCCTCGATCCCAGGACCCTGGGATCGTGACCTGAGTCAAAGCCAGACGCTTAACGACTGAGCCACCCAGGCGCCCCAATTTTTAATCTTTCTGAACCTATTTCTTCTTCTAAAATGCTGCTAGTAATAGTACCTACTTTAAAGGACTATATGAGGATTAAATGAGTTAATAAATGAATAGTACCTAGCTCATAGTAGCTGCTATATAAATGTTAGCTCTTACTGTGACATAGTTATAAATATTATCCCTATTTTGAAAATGAGGACACAAGCTCAGAGAGGTTACATAGTTTAACCAGCAGCACACAGAAAGGAACCAAGCTGGGGTTTGGACTCACATCTCTGTTCTCAATCATCTATTATATTACCTTTTAGCAGATCAGGTTTCTTCAGACCAGTACTCCTTGGCTACTTCTCTGGGCAACCCATGGTATATAAGCCAAGTTTCTGTGTTCATGTTGGTAAAATGTTGGTATTTCTTTAGATCTTAGACCTTTCACCTCTTGCCTTGAATACTTTTCCTGTTTTTCTTTGTGAAAAGAAGTAGAAGGAATAAATGGTATAAAATCCAAACTCAATAAGCTGACTGAATGATACTGGTAGTAGTAACACTGAGTGTAAAAAAGAATGCTTAGCTTTGAAATGTGCAAAATGCTTTGTCATAATGGTTTCAGCCTTCACTAAGTAAAAATAATTGAAGTTGAAAAGGAATGCTATTTGACCACAGGCTTAATACATAGGTCAAGTATTGCTGAGAGAACAGTAAGACAGTGCTCTGGTCAGGTCATCTAGACATAGTCACTAGAGCCTGGTATGTATAAAGTGCTGGGCCGGGTGCTCAGACCATAATTATAATACATTCATTGTCTTCAAAGACCTTTCATTTGAATCTGTTGTCTGCAGTTATTTAATGTCCTCAGTCTGGGTCCATTCTGCCCTTTATGAATCTCCATACTTTATATCAGTCCTTAACACACAGAAGAATACTGATCAGGATGTGTAAGGGCCTGTCTGGACACTGGATTATTCAAAGAACAGCTTAGGGGCATCTGGGTGGTGCAGTCGGCTTAGCATCTGACTATTGGTTTTGGCTCAGTTTGTGATCTCAGGGGTGGGATTGAGCCCCATTTCGGGCTCCACAGCTCAGCGTGAAGTCTGCTTGAGATTCTCTCTCCCTCTTCCTCTGCCCCACCCACTCATGTGCATGCTCTCTCTTTCTCTAGAAAAATAAATAAATAAATCTTCAAAGAACAGCTGAATGAACTGCTCATCTTCAGGCTGCTAATGAGAACCTAGTTGTTCTCCTTATTTGAATTGTGTTCAAGCAGAAAAGAGATTAATCTTGCTTTGGATGGTTCTAGATGACAATACTGGATAGAAATTGCTGAGAAATAGATTCTCACTTCGGTTTGAATCAATCCAGTTAAACCACTAATGGTACCTACTAAGTGCCAAGGGTTTACTCAGAAGTGAGTGAGGCAGATAGAATCCTTGCATCAGAAGAGTCACTAACTTATTATTTTGGTCACCAGAGCTGCAGTCTGGTTTTGGCATAAAAGTATTGTACAGAATATTGATGTATGTGATGGTCTGCACTTTATAGATAGCCATATTTGAATGAACTAGTTTGGTTGGCAAAGTGTTTTCATGGCATAGTAGGAGATATTCCAAAGAGAGTAAAAATAAGGAATATGGGGTTCTAATTCTGATCTTATCATGGCCTGTGTGATCTCAGGCCTCAGTGTTAACATGCAGTAAATGTCAACATTGAACTAGATGGTCTTCAATACTCTGTCCACTCCATGATTCTATTGAACTTTTATTTTGTCCTTTTATCTTTGTACACTCAAAAAGTATAATCACATCTATTCTTGAAGAACTGGGCAGATGATTATTATGAGAGACCCACTGATTTACTATGAACTCAGTTTTAGAATTTCAAATTGAAAGAGAACAGTCATTTGGAAAGAATCATCCTTTTTTTGTTTAGGAATTTAATTCTAATTTTTTCCAGCTTTAAAGATATAATTGACATATGGCATTGTTTAAGGTATACAATGTGATGATTTGATATATGTATATATTGTGAAATGATTACCACAATAAAGTTAGTCAACACTTCCACTGCCTCACATAGTTACCTTTTTATTTACTTTTTTGTGGTAACAACTTCTAAGATTTCTCTTAGCAACTTCCAAGTATGTAATACAGTTTTGTTAACTAGGGTCACCACAATGTACATTAGACCACAGAACTTATTCATCATCTTATAACTGAAAGTCTGTACTCTTTGACCACCTTCACCCATTTCTCCCCCTCACCCCCCAATCCTGGCAACAACCAAACCGTTCTATGAGTTCGTTTTTTGGGTTTTTTTTGTTTGTTACTTTTAGATTCCATATACAAGTGAGATCATACAGTATTTGCCTTTCTCTGTCTGACTCATCTCAGTTGATCATGGTTGATCCATGTTGTCACAAATGGCAGGATTTTCTCTTTTTTTTAAATGGCTGAATAATAGTATATATATACCACATTTTCTTTATCCATTTATCCATTGACAGACAACTTAAGTTGTTTCTATGTCTTGGCTACTGTAAGTAATTCTACAATGAACATTGTACACGTCATGAACATAAACAAATCTTCAAGATGGTGATTTTATTTCTTTCCCATATATACCCAGAAGTGAGATTGGTGGATCACATGGTAGATCAATTTTATTTTTTCAAGGAATCTTTATACTGTTTTCCATAGTGGCTGCACCAGTTTATATTCCCACCAGCAGTATACAAGGGTTCCCTTTTCCATACATCCTTGCAGCACTTACCTGTTATCTTTTGGGTAATAGCTATTCTAACAGGTGTGAAAGGATATCTCATTGTGGTTTTGATTTGCATTTCTCTGATGATTAGTGATTTTTCATCTTTTTATGTACCAGTTGGACATGTGTATGTCTTGTTTGGAAAAATGTCTATTTAGGTCCTTGGCCCATTTTTTAATTGGATAATTTGGGAGGTTTTGTTTTTTGGTTTTGCTCTGGAATTGTATGAGTATATTTTAGATGTTAATCCCTTATCAGATATGTGGTTGGCAAATATCTTCTCTCATTCCATAGGTTACCTCTGCATTCTATTGATCATTCTTTTGTTGTGCAGAAGTTTTTAGCTTGCTGTAGCCCCACTTGTTTATTTTTTATTTTGTTACTTGTGCTTTGGGTGTTATATTAAAAAACAAAACAAAAAAAAAGCCATTGTCCAGACCAGTGTCAAGGATCAGATCCTGTATGTTTTCTTCTGGGAATTTTATGATTTTAGGTCTTACATTTAAGTCTTTAATTCATTTTGTGTTAGTTAATTCTTGTGAGTGGTGCAAAATACAAGTCCAGTTTCATTATTCTGCATGTGACTATCCAGTTTTTTTCAAAACTATTTATTGAAGAAACTATCTTTTCCCCATTGAGTATTCTTGGCTCCCTCATCCTTGACTGTATATGCATAAGTTTATTTCTGGGCTCTTGATTCTGTATCTGTTTTTATGCTAGTAGCATACTGTTTTAATTACTAGAACTTTGTGGTATAGTTGAAATCAGGAAGTGTGATGCCTCTAGCTTTTTCTTTCTCAAGATTCCTTTGGTTGTTCAGGGTCCTTTGTGGTTCCATATGAATTTTAGAATTTTTTTCTTGTTTAAAAAAAAAGGCCATTGAGGGCACCTGGGTGGCTCAGTCGTTAAGCGTCTGCCTTCGGCTCAGGTCATGATCCCAGAGTCCTGGGATTGAGCCCCATGTTGGGCTCCCTGCCCCGCGGGGAGTCTGCTTCTCCCTCTGCCCCTCCCCCTGCTCTCTCTCTCTCTGTCAAATAAATAAATAAAATCTTTAAAAAAAAAAAAAGGCCATTGAATTTTGATAGGGATTACATTGAATCTATAGATGGCTTTAGGATAGTATGGACATTTTGACAACATTAATTCTGATCCATGAACATAGGATGTCTTTCTACTTATTTGTGTCTTCTTCAATTTCTTTCATCGATGTCTTATAGTTTTCAGTATACAGATCTTTCTTGGTTAAATTTATTCATAAGTATTTTATTGTTTTTGATGCTATTGTGAATGAGATTGTTTTCTTTGTTTCTTTTTCAGATAGTTTGTTGTTAGTATACAGAAATGCAACTGATTTTGTATGTTGATTTTATATCATGAAATTTTACTAAATTTGTTTATTCTGACAGTTTTGGGGTATAGTCTTTAGGACTTTCTATATAAAAGATCCTGTCATCTGCAAAGAGAGATCATTTTACTTCTTTTATTCTGATTTGGATTTTTTTTTTTAATTCCAGTGTAGTTAGCATTTGATTTGGATAATTTAAAAAATTTTTCTTCCCTGATTATTCTGGCCAGGACTTCCAGTACTGTTTAATGGAAGTGGTGAAAGTATGCATCCTTGTCTTGTTCCTAATCTTAGAAAAAGAGCTGTCAGTCTTTCATCGTTAATATGGTGTAACCTGTGAGCTTGTTATATATGGCTTTTATTATGTTAGTGTAAATTCCTTCTATATCCAATTCATTGAGAGTTTTTATCCTGAAAGTTTGTTGAATTTTGTCAATTTTTTTTTCTGCATCTAGTGAGAAAAATATTTCTTGATACCAATGTGCTGGAAAATATATTAGCTCTAGTACTTGATTATCATTATCATTATTATTATTATTATTGTTATTTTATTGAAGTATAGTTGACATACAATATTACATTAGTTTCAGGTTATGAGTGCTAGTATTTAACTAGATTCCAAAGATTGTAAGGAAGACTTCCACTGAGTCTGAGCTGTAGAAAAATAAAGATATGTTAAGGGCTTTCTGAGAGTAAATCAATTTTAATGTAGACCGGGGGGGTGGGGTGCAATAGAAATTTTTTAAGAAAGTGACAACTGCCAGAAATGACAGAAATTTTCATTGAAGCAATTTTTGGTAAATATATTTACAATTGGGCAATGAGTACAGGTAATATTTATAGACACATTTGATTCCTAATAATGTTCCCACTAGTATTATAAAGTATACACATATGTGTTATGACTAAATAGTTCAAGAATGTAGAAAAATCTGAAGCTGTACCTTTGGTAGATAACATTCAGTTCATAAAAGAGTTAATATCATTAAAAGTAATTTAAGTCATGAAGCATTTTCAGTATGTACCCTTTTGAAAGAAATCATAGATTTGGGAGAGCAAGTAGTCAAGTGATAAAGCAAATGCAGAAAAAGCCCAGAAAATAAACCTATTCTCTCTGGACTCCTAACTCTTTTAAAGAGAACTATTTCTCTGAAAAGTTAATTGGCAAATAAGTTACTAGCCTGTCAGCAACTCTTTAACACCAGCCATAGCAACTTCTTACTAGACATGTCTCTGAGACAAGGGAAACAAAAGCTAAAATGAACTATTGGGACTTCATCAAGATAAAAAGCTTCTGCACAGCAAAGAATTAAAAAAAAAAAATCCAAATCAGAATAAAACAGTCAAGAAAACTAAAAGGCAACCTTCATAATGAGAGATGATATTTGCAAATGATATATCTGATAAAGGGTTAGTATCTAAAATCTCTAAAGAAGTTATCAAACTCAACACCTGAAAAACAAATAATCCAGTTAAGAAATGGGCAGAAGACATGAATAGACATTTTTTCCAAAGAAGACATACAGATGGTTAATAGACATGTGAAAAGATTCTCAACATCCCTTATCATCAGGAAAATACAAATCAAACCACAATGAGATACCACCTTACCCCTGTCAGAATGGCTAAAATTAACAACACAGGAAATAACAGATGTTGGTGAGGATATGGAGGAAGGTTCGGAACCCTCTTACACTATTGGTGGGAATCCAACTGGTGCAGTTGGATAGGGTAAACAGTACAGAGGGTCCTCAGAAAGCTAAAAGTGGAACTAACCTATGACCCAGCAATTGCATACCACTAGGTGTTTCCCCAAAAGATACAAAAATACTGATTCAAAGGGACACATGCACCCTGATGTTTATAGCAGCATTATCAACAATAATCAAATTATGGAAAGAGCCCAAATGTCCATCGACAGATGAATGGATAAAGAAGATAGGTATATATACACAATGGAATATTACTCAGCCATAAAAAGAATGAAATCTTGCCATTTGCAACCAAATGGTTGGAGCTGGAGGATATTATGCTAGGTAAAATAAATCAGTCAGAGGAACACAAATACCATATGATTTCACTCATATGTGGAATTTAAGAAACAAAACAGATGAACATAGTGGGGAAAAAGAGAAAGGCAAACCATAAAACAGACTCTTAACTATAGAGAATAAACTGAGGGTTGTTGGAAGGGAGATGGGTAGAGGGACGGGTTAAAAGTTATGGATATTAAAGAGGGCACTTGTGATTAGCACTGGGTGTTATATGTAAGTGATAAATCGCTAAATTCTACTCCTGAAACTAATATTAGACTATATGTTACTAACTAGAATTTAAATAAAACCCTGAAACAAAAAATGTTACTAGCCTGTCAAGTTGCCTAAAGTGCTATCACATGCACTTCAAGGTTCCCATCCCACCAGGAGGAGGATTGTGGTCCAGATGGTACAGCACCAAGAAACAGATTATATGTCTTATTGCCCAAGAGGCGGTTCTACAGTAGGCTGGGGGTTCTTGATCAAATTTATTTAAATGGTGGAATACGTAGAGGCGAACAACTCAGGAAAAGATATTCATTGATCTTGTAATTGAATTTCCACAGACCCAAACCAATAGTTCCTGGCTTTGGTGGTTAGTTCAAATTTGTAATAAAAATTGTTAAGATGTGGTATTTTAGGCTTCAGATTTTGAATGCTTGCCCTGTTTCCCAGCTTACCTCCCTTTACACCTTCTCCCACCCTCACAGGTCAGCAACAAATTCTCTGCCAGAAAAACACAGGCAGAGTAGAGCTGATGTCACCACCTCCAAGGATCAGCAATGAAGCAGGCAGTCTTGTCCCAGTCTTCCTATCTTCCTGACTCTCCCCTCAGTATTTAAACAGTTAGACATAGAGCTAGGTACTGGCTCTAGGACATTAAGCAATACTCGCCCTACCCTCGCAGGCCATACATCTAACAGGAGATTGTGTTCTATTTAGTTCTCCTACCCAATTATCTTGGGAGCTGTTTCTTCTAAGTCTAGGTTTTTCTCTTCTGTAAAATCACAGGGTTTCTCTGGGGACCTCTAAGTCTATTAAAAATGGGAAACCACTTAAAGCCCCTGAATTCAAGCTGAATGAAACTGACAGAGCCCAGACCCAAGAATACAGGGTTGAGTGGTGACAGGTACTCTCCATTCCTGGAGCTCCCCCTCTGCCTGGAGAGCGGATTGAGGGTCTGATGATCCCCTGGCCCCCGGTGGTTTGCAGCCTGGGCACATGTACACACACGGAGTTTTTGGTTCGTCCTGTAGGTAGGCTGCTCGAAATGTCCACTGCTCTTTATTCTTTCATTTCACTGAAGGCGCAGTTGGTGGGCCCCAGGCCTCACATCATGTAGTCAGTGCTGTTGGCGTCACACTTGCCACAGTGACATTCAGTGGCTCCTGGGTACATAGAGAGCCTGTGTGGTGAACACAGCTAGGCACCCTAACCAAGTCATGCATCAGCTCCTTGAAGGTACATGTGCTCTGGATGTTGGGACTGCCTGAGTCCTGGTACACCAGATTCTGAGGAGTTTAGGAAGGGGACAGTTAGGTTATAATATTCTGGAAGTTTCTTTTTGGCTTAGTCAGAATGAGACAGGGATTTAATACTGCTTGCTCTACTATTTGTTCTCTGAAGACCAGCTTCTAGGATCTTTAAGCACAGGAAATGTGACCTCATAAAGAAGTTTACGTTACACTACTTTTCTGAACTGCCGAAGCGTTATAGAAAATATGACTGCCTCCTTTCTCCCCACCATGTAATACCCACATGTTTAATATTTGTATAGCTCTCTAAAAACTTTGAATTTATATGGCATGAAAGCATGTAGAGATAAAGGAATAAAGAAGATACGACCTTTGGAATATAAAGGTTTTTTGTACTTAATAATCTGAAGCTATGTTAATGACAGATAAAAACATATAACATTTGGGTTTAATTGCTCAGAAAAATATTTCCAAGTACTCTTTTCTATGTATATTTAAAAGAGGAATAAGAGTCATAAGCTGAATTATTGATACTTTGCCTAAGATGTGAGGGGATTCTCATATTGGATTCTGGACAATCTATTGCTTTTTTAAGTTCTTCCTTGCCACTGCCTTAAATTCTTATATTCGCAGGGTTCTTAGTCCAAAAGTATATGACACAGTTTCAATATCAGTATATTTAATTCAAGCCAAATATATTTCACTTTTCTAGTTGCCCAATGAGAAAATAATCGGCTTTAAGGGAGAAAAGGGGCTGCTGGTTAATTCCTTTCCCTGGCTGGCCACCAGGTCTATATCCCACCTAAGTGCAGTGAGTTAAGTTTCATTGATCAAATTCATTTAATATCAAATAAAGTATATTCATTAAAATGCAGCCACCTTCAATTTCCGTTTATTGAACTCCTGCACAGCCAGATGCAACAGAAAAATGGCAAAGAAGAAATGCTTTCCCTGATAACTGGCCTATTGTGAAGAAGCTGTGAGAATGTAGACAAATGGTTTAATGCCTCTATGCCTTGATTTTTCTCAACAGCATAAAGGAGGGAGCAGGTCTGCTGATTCCTTTTGTTTCTAGTCTACAGGGATTGATTGTTCTCAGGATGCTTGCTGGCATTTATATGAAAGGTAGACCAATAAAGTGAATTTTTTTAATTGGCTGCTTGTGTGTTTTTTTTTTAAATTTTATTTATTTATTTGACAGAGAGAGATAGCGAGAGAAGGAACACAAGCAGGGGGAGAGGGAGAGGGAGAAGCAGGCTTCCCGCTGAGCAGGGAGCCCGATGCGGGGCTCGATCCCAGGACCCTGGGATCATGACCTAAGCCGAAGGCAGACGCTTAATGACTGAGCCACCCAGGTGCCCCGCTGCTTGTGTTTTTATTTGGCTTTAAAGACATTTTAGTACTACCCCTGTTACAGAGGTATGCCTTTTATTATTGCAATTGGCTTTTTGAGAATATTGATAATGTTCTATGATTAAATATAGATATGTATTCATGCCCATGTTTATCTCTCAATAGGTAAATCTAGCAGAAAAATACTTAAGTGCAGAATTAATACATTACTGAAGCATTCATTTACATCAATCTAAGCTGTCCCAAATTTACCCAAATTAAATCTAAACCCAGACATTGAAATGATATCATGGTAATTAACCTTAATCACAATACAGACAAGTTGGCTAAGAGAGTCATGGAGAGACAAAATATTGATAAATTGAGAATTAATGAAGCCTGCCTTCTATAGACCCTCAGTACCCTCACTTCCAGCAAAACAGAGTTCCTACCTGGGTGTAGCAATAGCCCACACACCAAGTGGCATTGATGCTTCTGCAGAAGAGGCATTCCTTTCTCCACTGTGATGATGATGTTGGTCAGCTCACAACTCTTGCAGCAAATTGCTCTCCAGTAACAGAAGAGAAAACAAAACTGGACTGACTTCATCCTGGAGTAGGAAGCAAACGATTAGAAACTCAGAGTGTTTTTTTTTTTTAAAGATTTTATTTATTCATTTGAGAGAGAGAATGAGATAGAGAGAGCACGAGAGGGGGGAGGGTCAGAGGGAGAAGCAGACTCCCCGCCGAGCAGGGAGCCCGACGTGGGACTCGATCCCGGGACTCCAGGATCACGACCTGAGCCGAAGGCAGTCGCTTAACCAACTGAGCCACCCGGGCGCCCCGAAACTCAGAGTGTTTTAACTGTCATGGACTTTGACCCAGCCAGACTGAACTGAAATAAACCTGCTCCCCAAACTCCACGATCACATTCAGGTTTAGCAAGCCTGTTTTGACAAAAGAGAAACATATTACAGTTGAGAACTCCTCATTTAATTCTTTAAGTGGAGGTGTATTTTTTTAGGGACTAAAACGCCACAGGGAGGGGTGGGGGATATAAAATCAATGCACAGAAATCAGTTACATTTCTATACACTAACAATGAGATAGAAGAAAGAGAAATTAAGGAGTCAATCCCATTTACAATTGCACCAAAAATCACAAGATACCTAAGAATAAATCAAAGAGGCAAAGGATCTATACTCAGAAAACTATAGAATACTCATGAAAGAAATTGAGGAAGACACGAAGAAATGGAGAAACATTCCATGCTTATGGATTGGAAGAACAAATATTGTTAAAATGTCTATGCTACCCAAAACAATCTAGACATTCAATGCAACCCCTGTCAAAATACCATCAACTTTTTTCATAGAGCTGGAACAAATAATCCTAAAATTTGTATGGAACCAGGAAAGACCCCGAATAGCCAAAGGAATGTTGAAAAAGAAAACCAAAGCTGGTGGCATCACAGTTCCAGACTTCAAGCTATGTTACAAAGCTGTAATCATCAAGACAGTATGCTACTGGCACAAAAACAGACACACAGATCAATGGAACAGAATAGAGAACCCAGAAATGGACCCTCAACTCTATGGTCAACTAATCTTTGACAAAGCAGAAAAGAATATCCACTGGAAAAAGGACAGTCTCTTCAACAAATGGTGTTGGGAATATTGGACAGCCACATGCAGAAGAATGAAACTGGATCATTTTTTTACACCATACACAAAAATAGACTCAAAATGGATGAAAGACCTCAGTGTGAGATAGGAATCCATCAAAATCCTAGAGAAGAACACAGGCGGCAACCTCTATGACCTCGGCCACAGCAACTTCTTGCTAGACACATTTCCAAAGGCAAGGGAAACAAAGGCAAAAATGGGACTTCATCAAGATAAAAAGGTTTTGCACAGCAAAGGAAACAGTCAACAAAACCAAAAGACAACCGACAGAATGGGAGAAGATATTTGCAAATGTCTTATCAGATAAAGAACTTAATCTATAAAGAACTTATCAAACTCAACACCCAAAAAAACCCCCAAAAGTCCGGTCAAGAAATGGGCAGAAGACATGAACAGACATTTCTGCAAAGAAGACATCCAAATGGCCAATAGACACGTGAAAAGATGCTCCACATCACTTGGCATTAGGGAAACACAAATCAAAACCACAATGAGATACCACCTCACACCAATCAGAATGGCTAAAATTAACAAGTTAGGAAATGACAGATGTTGGTGAGGATGCAGAGAAAGGGGAACCCTCTTACACTGTTGGTGGAAATGCAAGCTGGTGCAGCCACTCTGGAAAACAGTAGGGAGGTTCCTCAAAAAAGTTGAAAATAGAGCTACCCTATGACATAGCAATTGCACTACTAGGTATTTACCTCAAAGATACAAAGGTAGTGATCCAAAGGGGCATCTGCACCCCAATATTTATAGCAGCAGTGTCCACAACAGCCAAACTATGGAAAGAGCCCAGATGAGTGGATAAAGTAGATGTGGGGTGTGTGTGTGTGTGTGTGTGTATATATATATAATATGTGGTATATGTATATATGTGGTATATATATGTGTATATGTGTATGTGGTATATGTATACACACACACACACACACACACACAATGGAATACTACTCAGCCGTCAAAAAATGAAATCTTGCTATTTGCAATGATGTGGGTAGAACTAGAGGGCATTATGCTAAGTGAAATAAGTCAATCAGAGAAAGACAATTATAATGTGATCTCACTCATATGTGGAATTTAAGAAACAAAACAGAGGATCATAGGGTATGGAAGGGAAAAATAAAACAAGACGAAATCAGAGAGGGAGACAAACCATAAGAGACTTAATCATAGGAAACAAGCTGAGGGTTGCTGGAGGGGAGGGGGTTGGGAGGATAGGGTCACTAGGTGGTGGACATTAAGGAGGGCACGTGATGTAATGAGCACTGGGTATTATATAAGACTGATGAATCACTGAACTCTACCTCTGAAACTAATAATTATTATATGTTAATTAACTGAATTTAAATAAAAAAAAAAAACAAGAAAAAAGTGCCATGGGGGATTACCTTAAAATGAAAATGGTTAGTCTGGAACAAGGCAATTGTCATTGTTAATGTCCCCTTCATACTCAGTTTTAATGACCATTTTAATTTTAATAAAGAAAATTTTGTGCATGAGAATTCATTTTTTGATTTTTGAGTTAACCTAAATATAGGCATATAATTTTTTTTCACTTTTGATTAGTAGAAGAGTATTTCAAAGACCAAGTTAATTGGTCAATAAAGTTAGTTTCTTGCTATTCCTGTTTGTAATAGATACATAAATTTTGAGAAATCAAACTGGCATGACTAGACTCCCTACAAGACAGTAATGAAAAGCTCTTCCTTGAGAGTCTCAATTTGTTTTTTAGATCCTGAAGATCAATAATTTAAAAAATAATTATCTCCAATTGGTAACTATAGAATCAGAGACCTGTAGTATTGTCTTGGTTAAAGAATGCCTGCCATAGACAGAGGCAAATCTCAAATATACCATTTATACAAAACCATGCATACCTAATACCTGGTCAATTTGTTGGGTATTAAAATGTTGGGTATTAAAATGTTCTAGTGCTTAAAGTGAAGAAGTATTTGAATAGATAGAATGATCAAATCTTGTTAAAACTGTCTAAACCCAATATATTAGGGAAAAGAATGCTAAAATAGATGATTTTTTCATAATTAAATTCAATATAATAACATATCTACTCCTTTACTTTGTTGGATTAAACATGACTATAGATTTTTCTTTGGAGTCTTTAATTTTGTGAACTCAAGATCTCTTCCAAGTGTTGGTTTTGGCTATGATGAGAATGGTGGGTCAGAAAGATGAATAAAACATTCCTCAAAGAGTAGATTGAAATTTCATGATCTACGTCATCGGCCTTATAACTCCTTAGGCTCCTGCCCCACTAGTTTCCCTAATCCCAACCCCACTAACAAATTTAGCAACATATCCTATTCTATCTTTAATTCCATAAATGTGCTATTGATCCTTTTCTCCTCGTATCTACCCTGGAGCCAAAACTTCTAAAGAGAAGGAACAGTGCACAGATTCTTCATCCTTCATGACCCATATCACTTACTCTATCTGTAACTCTAACTGAAGCAGGAGAATGATGTAAAGGAGAGTCTTCATCATCTTCTCTGACTGCCTTGGCATCTAGCCATACTCCTGTTCTGTTGTGAATTATTTCCTTGTCTGTCTCTGTGGTGTGTCTCTGTGTCTCTCTCTTCAAATAATGTATTTAACGGCAGGGGTTGATACTTATTCATGTGTATTTCCTGAGCATTTAGCAAAGGCTGCACATAGTAGGCATATGATAAATGTTAGTTAATAAATGAAGGTGAAACTACAAGTATTTAGTAAGCCACTAGAAGTGGATATATATGAACATATATTACTAAATACACTATTCTAATTTTATATATGTATTTTTTATTCAGTTTTACTGGGTTTAATTTATTCCTCTTTTTCCAATTTTTTTTAAAGATGGAAGCTTAGATAATTTATTTTACACGTATTCTCTTTTATAACATAAGCATTTAAAGGTATAAAATTCTTGTTAAGCATTACTTTAGATTCATTCCCAAATCTTAATTCATGTTGAGTTGTCATGATTCAGTTAAAAGTACTTTCTAATTCCTCTCTTGTGTTACTCCTCAACCCATGCATCATTTGAAAGCATGTTGCTGAATTTGCAAATTTGGGTGCTTTTTAAGATTTTTGTTATTGATTATTTAATTCATTGTGTTTAGAAAACATACTTTATATAATTCCTATCATTTAAAATTTTTGAGATATATTTTATAGCCCAGACTATGCATTATTTTGTTGACCTTTTGTATGCATTTGTAAAGAATGTACATTCTGCTCTTTTGGGGTGGAGTGTTCTACAAATGTTTGTTAACTTAATTGATAGGGTTGCTTGACTCCTCTATATACATTCTCATTTCTGTCTGCTTGTTCTACTGATTCCTGAAAGAAATGTTGAAATTTCCAACTATAGTTTTATCTGTCTTTGAGTCTATTAGTTTTTCCTCATGTATTTTGAAGCTTTGCTATTAGGTGCATGCACATTTTGGATTTTTATTTTTGATGAATTGACCATTTTATTTTATGCAATGTACCTCTTTATGTATGGTAATGTTCCTTATCCTGAGTTCTACTCAGGATATTATTAATATGGTCATTCCACTTGTGTGATTAGTGTTTGCAAGATATATCATTTTGCATCCTGTGTCTTTATATATAAAGTGCATTTCATCCAAGCAGTGTATAGTTGAGTCTTCCTTTTTAAAAAAAAACTGATCAGATAATGTTTGCCTTTTTGTTGTGGTGCTCATCTTTACATTTAATATAATTTTGATATTCTTGGGATTGTATTAGTCATATTGTTATTTGTCTCATCTATTCTTCATTTTCCTGTCTTTTTTTTTCTTTTTTTTTTTTTTAAAGATTTTATTTATTTATTTGACAGAGAGAGAGGCAGCGAGAGAGGGAACACAAGCAAGGGGAGTGTGAGAGGGAGAAGCAGGCTTCCCGCGGAGCAGGGAGCCCGATGCGGGGCTCGGTCCCAGGACCCTGGGATCATGACCCGAGCCGAAGGCAGACACCTAACGACTGAGCCACCCAGGCGCCCCTTTCCTGTCTTCTTTTTTTTTTTTTTTAAAGATTTTTTATTTATTTATTTGAGAGAGAGAGAATGAGAGAGAGCACATGAGGGGGGGGAGGGTCAGAGGGAGAAGCAGACTCCCTGCCGAGCAGGGAGCCCGATGCGGGACTCGATCCAGGGACTCCAGGATCATGACCTGAGCCGAAGGCAGTCGCTTAACCAATTGAGCCACCCAGGCTCCCTCCTGTCTTCTTCTGAATTAGTTATTTTTTAGTATTTGTTTTATCTCCACTATTGGCTTATCAGCTTTGTTTATGTATTTATTTATTTACATACTCTCCAGTTTAAAAGGCATATCTTTACCTCAAATAATATTATTCCACTTCATATATAATGAAAGTATCCTATAATGTTATACTTACATTTTTTTTCCACCTTCATCCTTTGTGCAAATTGTCATTTATTTTCCTTCAACTTGAGAAAAAGTCTTTTATATTTACCCACATTACCTTTTTCAACATATATATATAATTTTCCTTCTGCCTAATGAACATCCTTTAAAATTCTTTGTCATGCACATTTGCTGGCAATACATTCTGCCAATATTAACTTTACTAAAAATTTCCTAATTCAGTTTAAATGTTTGAAGGGTATTTTTCCTGGTTATAGAATTCTGTTAGTAAGTTTGTTGGTTGGTTGTTTTGTTTTAGCACTTTGTCTTCTTTGTTTGCATTGTTTCTGATGAGAATTCTACCTCCCTCCATATAATATGTCTTGTTTCCTCTGACTGCTTTTAAGATTTTATTTTTATCACTAATTTTCAGCATGCCTTGTTGAATTTATGCTAATTCATGACATGACTTGGTGTAAGTTTCTTTGGGTTTATCCTGCTCGTATCTGAATGAGTTTCTTGGATGTACAGGTTTATGGTTTTCATTAAATTTGAGAAAATGTATAGATAATTGCCAAATATTACTTATCATTGCCTTGAGTAAAAAATTCAGTTATTCTTTGGCCTCTGTTTCTTGGTATTCTGAAATATCTGTCTTATTTATTTTAAAAAGAATCAAAGCAGGGTTTAGAACAGAGATCAGTCTCAATTTTGATAGGGTCTAAGATGAGTATTTTTAATATACTTGTAATAATTCTAGGTATCATAATTTTCTTAATGTCATGTTCCTCTGCTACACTGTGAACTCCATGAGAAACTAGTAGGAACAAAGAAGACAGTAGGTTTTGGTTGTTTCTGTTTTTGTTTAGTGAATTAATGAATAACACATGGCTTGTTCACTCAAAGAGTGAGGCATATGAATTTCTCAGAAATACTAAAGTGGATGAGGAGATGGTCAAGCCAAGGGAAGGTGAGGTTTCAGGGAAGCAAGCCACATTAGACATATTGTCAGAGGTATCTTCAAATCTTAGTCCAAACTCCAATAAAGTGTCTAACTAGGTGTGTGGGATAAGAACAGCAAGGAACTTTGCTTACCTAAGCTGCATGATCCAACAGAAAAGCACAGATTTTTGGAACCCAACTATATTAGTTTGTAGGGGTGCCATAACAAAGTACCACAAACTGGGAAACTTAACAGAAATTTATTGTCTCACAATTCTAGAGGCTAGAAGTCCAAAATCAAGGTATCAATGAGTTGGTTCCTTCTAAGGACAATGAGCAAGAATCTATCCTATGCTTCTCCGCTAGCTTCTGGTGGTTTGCTGGCAATCTTTGGAGTTCCTTGGCTTGTAGACTATCACCACAATCTCTGCTTCGTGTTAACATAGCATTCTTTCTATGTGCATATCTGTGTCCAAATTCCCCCTTTAATAAGGACATCAGTCGTATTTGATCTGGGATCCACCCTCCTCCACTGTGATCTCACCTTAACTAATCATTATCTCTGATGATCCTTTTACCAAATAAGGTCACATTCTGACATAGAAGGGGCGAGAACTTCAATCTATTTTGGGGGGACACAATTCAACCCATAGCACCAACAGACCTGGATTTGAATTCTGTCTTTTTTTTCTCACTGAGTTGGCATGTTTTCACATCTGAAAAAGGGGATAATGGTGTTTTCCTTTCAGGGAAATTGTAAAGATTAAATAAGATAATGTTGGCAATGCACTTAGCTTGGAACTGACGTGTTGTAAGCTCTTCATATATGGTGGCTCTTACTGTTTTATGCTAACTGCTCATTGATTGATTGACTATATTGTGTTCCTGAATATAACTGAGAAATAGGTTCATTTTTCATTTGATTCCCTTGTCCATTAGAAATAGATCTGGCTTCTGTGCAATGTTTGCCAGTTTCCCTCTCAGATTGGTTTCTGGAAGGGCAGGAAGATAACTACTGCAATCTCAAGTGCTTAAATAATTAAGCCAAAGCAAGAGAAAGTTGATAATAAACACTTTTCTGTGCATGATAATTGTAGAGCAATATCATCTAGACAGTTAACCCTGGAGGCTTTATTGATTTAACTGAAAACTAATCAACTAACAACTCAGAAATACTGTTGGAAGCACTTCTCCAGAGAGCCATTGTAATTAGCAGCTGGCACCCTTCTGAGCAGTGGAGCTGCCACCCTGTTTGCATTTGGGCAAGTAATTTTTCAGCTGAGTGATCATCCCAGAGGACATCGTTTCCCTTAATACAACTCCCTGCATTTCACTGGCCACAGCAAATTAGTCCCATCTTTGCTCCTCAGAATGGTCAAGACTTTAACCTGAGCCTCCCTTCTCTTAGAATGTGAAGCGCATACATTTAGAAATTCAGAGAGTTTGAAAGAGAGATCTGATAATCTTCTGTGTGGTCAGGTTAGAGCTTCAGTTGCCTGGACCTGCTTCTCTCTAGTGTAACTGAAACTGGTTTTTAGTTTGTTCATTTATTTCTTCCATGATTTTCTGGATGGAATGTCTTTCCTGAATGAGAAGAATGCCCCCCCCCTTTTTTTCACTCCTGGTTTTTGTATGGAGGAATTTTCCTTAGGAACTGTACTAGCCTATCTCAAGATCTTTACTGTTCTACCCTTGCAGTGATGGAGGGTTTTACCTGATTGTAAACTTGGAAAGAAATGCTTGGTCTGCATGTCCTTGCTCTGCCCTTCATCCTCTGAGACATAGACTTGCTTACAGATAACATTCCTCAACTGTTCCCTTTCTTTTGTAGGAGAAGGTCATCTTCTGTCTCAGTAGGTGTACACCTAATTTTGGGGTGTAGTTAATAGGCCAACATTACTTTTTACAACACTATGTTCCCATTTAATTTCTATCAGTAATAAGGGGGGAATGTGTGGGATTCCTTCTGATATACTCTTGCTTCTGTTTCTCAAAATTTTATGGACTCAGGAAGGGATGAAGAGGGCTGTTTATTTGCGTCTTGTAGGAGACAATCTTGGCCAGCCTCTGAGATTCATCAACAGAGTTGGTCTATTTATTAGCTGAATTGAGATAATCTGATCAGGAACAATTTCCATGTATCTCCAATTACAATTTCAACCAGGGATTAGAGAATTTCTACTTGGAAAGATCAGGTCCAACAAAGGCAATTGAATATTAGACACTCAAGATCCTTAGAAAAAGCAGGAAGAAGAAGTAATATTTATGAGTAGCATTTATTAAATACCAGATCCCTGTGGTAAACATGTTATTCACATAATTTTATTTAATATTGAAAAGGATGTGGAACCTACTAAAAAATCAGAAAAGATGTCACTTCGCCTTGTTTTGTGCGAAAAGGGTGGAAAGCTAATCCTTTGTCATTAAACATAGTCTTGTAAAGAGTATGATAATGCGGAGTGGACCATCTCTAGGTACAGAAACAACAGTTTTTCTAGTTTCTTTCTTAGGTGAATGACTCTTCTGATACTAATCCCGAATTTAACCTGGTGAATCACTCATGGTTTAGTGATGGTAAGAATGTCTGAGATGATGAAATCCTAGTACTGAACTCCTTTTACAGAGAAGGAACAGATAGAGAGTTTAAGGAACTTGCCCAAGATCATACTGCTATGCAACAGCAGAGCTGGGATAAGAAGTGAGGTCTCTGGGACATATGCTGGTGCTCGTTCTGCTCTATCCTGTTGCCTTCTTACCAGTTATTGACAGCAATCAACCACTTCCAACACTTATTCTATTTTTAGGGCTATCTTCTGTGGGTGAATGGGAAAATGTCTGAATCCAAGAATAGCACTCTAAGGTGAGCCCTTCACTTAGTAACTATTTATTTCTCATTAGCTTATAACATTCCTACCATTGCAAAGAATTAGCATCTACTCCCTTTCCTTTAAGATGCCGGGCAGCATGTAGCACCTGATGGCAGCTACAACTTGTCTTTTGACAAGACAGATAGTATTTCAGCAGAATAATATTCTGTAGCATTGATCAATGTGACAGATATAATAATTGGGATACTCACCATGCACCCCATTACATTTTTAAGTTGTTCACTGAGATTTACATTTTTCCTTTTGCCCTGTCTTGTTGGCAATTTGCTGATATTCTCCAATGGTGTAATCATTTCTTAGGTGCTCTGCCTTTGGTATTTTTAAGGAAATTAGTGCATGTATATAGTTGCTGACAGTTATTTTGGAATGATTCGAGAATCATTTGGAAGTAAGTCCCAATATAAATGCCGCCTTCTTTGGGAGTATTGAGAAGCTGTTCTTGATATCCCCAGACTAGACCAGGGTTCACCTTTGGGCTCTTGTGTACCTTGCATTTCCCTCTATCAGAGCCCTCATCACTTTGCACTGTTACTGTTTATGAGTTTTTCCCCTTTGTTAAAAGCTGGGTTCCTTTAAGTGAGGTTTTTAGAGTCAGATGGACCTGGGTTCAAGTCCTGATTCTGCCACTTATCAGCATATAATTGCATTTTTGGGAAAGTTACTTAAACTGCCTAAATCTCAGTAGATCATGTATAAAATGGGTATAATAATATCCTTCACAGAGAATTTTTGAATATTAAGTGAAGACTTGCGTGTCACATGCACAGCATAGAATTGTAGAAGGGAAGCATTCAATGTATGCAAGCTAGCATTTACTTTGTTGTTCTTGTTGTTGCTGTCTTGGCATAATTATGAAAAGTTTCCCTTTCACTCTCCAGATTGTCCTCATTTTAATCATAAGTTCTGGGGTTTCCCTTTATGACATAATCTATTAAAGAGATAGACATCATTACTGTCCAAGGAAAGCATATGTCTAAATGCACAGGACATAAATAAAAAATTTTAATACCTACTCAGACAAATAATTTTTTTAAATTAATTTATTTGACTGACAGAATTTTTGCCCATACATATTTTATTCCTAATTTGAGGTGAAGATTTATGTGGTGGCTTGTTTTGCTGGCCAGACCCCCTCCCTACCCAGAAAATTGTACCTATGTACAAATCTAGAGCATGGCAAACTAAGTAGAAAAAACAGGTAGCAAGTCGTCATGCATTTAAGTACTATGCCATGGAGTTCCAATTCTTATACACAGAATAAGTCATATTCAACTTTGTACTAATCAAAAGGAGTTAGTTTTGTCTCTCTTCCTGCCCTAGGAAAGATTATACTTATATAACTGCAGATAGATGACTATCATGGCTCCTCTTTTCATTGCCAAGCAAGGCAATGTAAAGTACTTCCCAAAGAAAATGAATATGGTTCACTTTGGAATCTTATATTTTTTTAACAGAGTTTATTTTTTTATTTTTTAGTATATATGGGTTAATATATATACTAAAATACATGTATTTATAATCAACATTTTGAATCATATTCAACATGTTGAATATGATTCAAAATTTCTATTTTATAACTTTTAAAAAATTAAATACATTTATTTTTTAAATTTATTTATTTTTAAGATTTTATTTATTCATTTGACAGCAAGAGAGGGAACACAAGCAGGGGGAGAGGGAGAGGGAGAAACAGGCTCCCCGCTGATCAGGGAGGCCGACTTGGGGCTTGATCCCAGCACCCTGGAATCACGACCTGAGCCAAAGGCAGATGCTTAACCAACTGAGCCACCCAGGTGCCCCAAAAATAAAATAGTTTTTAAAAAATAATTATTAACCCAGGGCAAAGCACAATGCCTGTCATAGTAAGTACTGAAAGTGAATGCAAGTTGAATAAACAAATGACCTTCAATACTGTTTGAACTCTTCTATTCTGGTGTTATTTCTCATATTTACCTAATATTATAGTTGCGTTTACTTATCTCAATTTCTTTCTTCCTGGAACTTCTAATCCAGGAGACGTTGATTTCATCCTCACCATATGGAGAAGTAGATGTGAGATAAGTGATACAGGTATAATGCATGCTTGGTCTGGCCACTATTGGTCTCTATCTCAGCTTCTCCCCTAGCTCCAAAAGATGCCAGATACCTGTCACAAAGTCAGCTCGGCCACCCTCCACAGATGTTTAATAGTTAGGAGGACCAGGCTACAACCAGCAGGGGTCAGAATAAGTTCCAGAGCTGATTCCTGAGCCTTGTGGGTACATTATTCCTTCTGAGAACTGACTGGGGCAGGCCTGATCTTCTCTGGTTCACAGTGAAACAGCTATACTAGTTGTTAAAATACTGACATACTTTTCCTCCAGGGTAAATAGTTCTGCCATTAGCCCCCTGAATAACCCCACACACAGGTATCCTGGCCACCGTGGACCATCTCTAGGACATCCTGGACCTCGCCATGGTCCAGCAACTGAAGAGTTAATGCCTAGCTTGGCAGAGGGCCTCCAGGACTACACCCATTTCGCTTGCTCTGGTGCTTGCTTGTCAGCTGCTAAATATTTTGAGCACCACTCCTTTGCAGGGAGTAACCAATCTGCTCCCTGAACTCCTTTTGTTGTTGCAGATTTCTCCTTCTTTCCCAACCTGCTAGTGTTTTGTTTTGGTCCTGCCAGCTCCACGTCTGGAACCTGATACCACTCTTCCTCACTGTACTCAACATCCTCGTCTTCCTTTGTTCAACCTGTTTCTGGTGATCTCCATGTATGGCATATCTGCCAATGATTGAAGTCTCCTCCCTTGATCTAAGCTCCTCTCAAAACGCATGTGTATAGGTGGACCATGGCCTTTAATCATGGGCCCCTCCCCTTGGAGCAGGCTTGGCAGGCATCCTGTATGGATAAGACATGTCCTGTATTTAATAATTTTAACTTGCATTCTGTTTTGACTTTGTCAGGACAGTCTAAGGATCCTGATTTCAACTTTTTCCCAGAAAATTGCAAAAGTATGATGGGGCTATTTTTCAAATCACACTGGCTATCCTGCCTTTTTTTTTTTTTTTGCCCCCTTAAAACCTGGCAACTCTATCTTCCTGCCCTGAGGACCATAATTTTACCTTCAGTTCTTTGTATTCCTATTAGTTCCTGCTATTCTTTTTCTCTGTCTGGTCCAAGGTCTTTTCCCCTTGTCTACAATGCTGTGTGGCCTGCAGGCTAGGTGGTCAGCACCAATTTCCTGCTAATTAGGACACAAACAATATTTACTGAATGAACGAATGAATAGATGAATGTAAGAAAAGAGTTTGCTCCATAGTATTCTCTTTCTCTTTATGATCCCGTTCAGAATACAACGGGGACTTTAAGTCTGAAAAACACGTAACTATAATAGAAACTAAACCCTATTTTGAGGAAGCTAAACTGCTTTGTACTGCTGCTCTTCTCTATATTTCATTATTTTTTTGTTTTTCCTTAGCAATTAGTAAAGTGCCAGTCTGTCTCAGATGTGCTAAGGAGAACCAAGAGAAGATGTTTTTGTCCACACTTGAACCAATGTGTTAAAGGAACAGTTGGCACACTTGGGGTGGGGGCTGTGGGAGAGTGGAGATGAAAAGTAATTAATATTTATTGAGGAACCATCATGTACATTTTAAGATATGATCTCATTTTATCCTCACATTAACCTCGCTAAGTATATTCTAGATAATCATGGTCAGCCAGGCTAGGTAACCTGCTCAAATCCTTGAGTTATTAAATAGCAGAACTTTAATGTAAATCTAGGGCTCTCCACACAATACCATTCTGTCTCTCATTGCTAAAAGCACCATGGTGGTGGCAGCAGCAGTGATCAAAGCCAGAGAACTCAAGGGGAAGGTAACACTCTAAGACAGAGCCAGGCCCACTCATTCTCTATCGTTTTCACTTTTTCTCTCCTTTATGCCTTCCATTCATTCTAGACCATTCCTGGCATAGTTCTCGATTTTCAGGATACTGATGAGCTGGTGAAAAAGATAAACATAGTCCCTGACCTCCTACAGTTATGTTCTAGGATAGATTATAGAGATTGAAGAAGTAATTTCAAGCTTGATATAATTATTAATGTTACTTTGGAAGCATATAAGGAGATATTGGAAGATGGCATTTGTTGGAGGGGTGGGGATCAGCAAAGGCCTTGTGAAGATAGTAATATGTGGGTTGAAATGTGAAGGATAAGAATAATTTAGCTATGCCAAGAGTTAGGGGAACAGTTGTTTCAGGCAGAAGAAACTGCTAGAGGACAAAGATGGGATACATTCAAAAGTGTAATAAGATTGGCTTAACATTCCAAAGTGAAAGCTAGAGGATCCCAGTTTAATTTCATTAAGGGAGGTAGCCTCTTGCTGTAGGGAGAGGTTATGAATCCTGAGTGCTCAGGAAAAGCTATCATATGGAGAAGTATTTGGACAGAAAATGGGGCAGTCACACAGGCTGGTTTGATTACAAATAGTTGAAGGAGGCAGAGGCAGAAAACAAATGAAGGACTGAGAAGGGACATTTAAGGTTGAATCATTTGATAAAGAAAATCTCCAACTGCAGAGGCAGCTCTGACTTTGCTAGTTCTGAAATTGCATTTGGAATAAGGATACAGTAAAATTGTAAGAAAGCCACTCTGCACTGGCAAAGAATATACTGAGTGGCAGTTGGGAATGTGATCAAATCCAATCTCCCCAGTTCTCCAATTATAAACTGTTTTCCAAAAGTGTAGGTAGGTAGGCTGATTAAAGTACATGCTCTAAAATAGCCAAATGCTTCCTCCAATGTTTAAAATCCAAGCAGGTCCTTCATCACAGAACACTTTCTGTATTAAATATTAATCAAAATAATTTCATTTTGCAGATTCAATACTTAAAATATCAATTTAGATGATGGATAATGGTCTTTGTAGCTGGAAAAAATAGTAAATGCATCTCTCCCTCCACTCCTTGCATTTACAGACAAGGAAACTGGAATCCGAAAAGGATGTGAGTGCTTAGCATCACCAAGCTAGGTTATGGTAGTTAAATCAGAATATTGCATTTTTCTTGATAAAAACAAAGAAAAGTAGGTTGATACTGAGCTTCAGGTTTAACTGAGCTGTCCTCTGATGGTATATAGAACTTTCCCCTTGATAAATACTTATTTTTCTGCCTTTTACCTCTAATGAAATCTCCATACTAAAGTAATTATGTTAGGAGTTAGTTGGACAGTTAGGTAGTCAGGGCCAGGGTCCCCATCAAGAAGATATGGAGTTAGGACAGCAAAGAAAAAACAGCACTGACATCCTATTTTGCAGCTTAGACAGGACCACACTAGAATTCTGTTTTGCAGCCTGACTTCTGCAAAACATCCTAAAATAAAACAATTAACCACAAAGCATTTGTCACCATCATGGGGAAGGGGCAGTTAAGACATAAGCCTCCAAATGTCAGCCAAAAAAGAGCATCAGCACATAGACATTAACCTAACAGGAGGACATGTGACCAAAGCCCTAATTGGCACGACTAAGCACACCCCGACTGCTTAAGATAGTTCCACAAAAGAGCTCATAAAAATCCCTAAACTTAGAAACTCCATTGGCAACCCTCTCAGGTCCCTTCCCTCTCTGGGAACTTTGTACTGTTGCTCAATCAGCTTTGCTTTGCTCTCTTCATCCAGTCTACCTCTTCATTCTTCCAAGTGGCATGACCAACAACAGTGGGCAGTAAAGACTGAGAAATCTTGCAACAATTGTTGCTATTAGAAATCTGATGGCATCATGGAGCACCTGAGTGGCTCAGATGGTTGGGTGTCTGTCTTCAGCTCAGGTCATGATCTCCGGGTCCTGGCATTGAGCCCCATGTTGGGATCCCAGCTCAGTGGGGAGTCTGCTTCTGCCTCTCCCCCTGTTTGTGCTCTCTTTCTCTCTTTCTCTCAAATGAATAAATAAAATCTTTAAGAAAAAAAGGAAATCTGATGGCATCACATTAAAAGTGAGGAGAGGAGAGTGTTTGTAAACATGGCAAGTGGAATTAACTGTGGATCTTGGACTATCCCAGAATCATGTATTCTTTGTGTCATGGCAATATGCTCCATAAACTTCAAAATCGTAAGATAGTAACCTGCTTCCCCTCTTTTTCATTCAACCAAGACTAACCTCCTGCTTTGACCTCAGCTCTCAGTTCTGTCCTAGGTACAAAGTGTTGTGGTGGAGGCAGGGCTTAGAGACACACTCAAGTCTTAGGAAGTTTGGCGGATTGAGGAAAGATGGCAGAGGAGTAGGGGACTCTATTTCAACCAGTCCCCTGAATTGAGCTGGATATCTACCAGACCACTCTGAACACCCACAAAATCAGCCTGAGATGTAAGAGGATATATCTGGATCTCTACAAACAGAATATCACCAGTGGTTGGTTTCAAGGTATGAAGTGGGGAGCCATGATTCTGTGGGCAGATACAGGAAGATAAATGGAAGGGGTAGAGAGCCTCCAGGATCCTACACCACCAGAGCTTGAAAGCCTCCCGTGCTGGGGACCAGGCACAGACTCACAGATGGTAGCAGCAGGGAAAGGACTTTAGGGCAGCTCCTGGACTGAAACCTGGAGCTGTGGGGGCATGCCTGCAAACTGGGGGCAGCTGGTGATTTTAGAAGCACAAAGGGCAGACATGTGCCTGGACCTGGAAGCGAGGGCTGGGAATGCTGCTGTGGGACGCACAACTCAGGACCCTGCTGTTTTAGCAGCACAGACAGAAACAGAGACAGTGTGGCCTGGAGAGCTCACTGAAGAACAGACTGTGATCTCTCTGTTCTGAGGCAGAGGTTTGGAAACGGTCACTTCTGCTCTGACTCTTGGAAGAGACTTGGAAAGCCACCAGGGAAAGCCACCAGAGAAAAAAAGCCCCCCAAAACTAGTTTTCATTGAGCCCATCCCCCCTCACAGGGGGCAGGGCAACTCTGCCCAAACAGGGTTGCCTGAGTAACAGCGCGGCAGGCCCCTCCCCCAGAAGACAGGCTGGAAGAACAAGAGGCTGACAATCCTAAGGTCCCTATAAAACAGGTGCATCTTGCTTGGGTTGTGGTCAATAATTTGGACTCTGTACATTCCCTCAACCACCCCTCAACAGAATGACTAAGAGGAGGAACCCCCAAAATAGGAAAGACTCAGAGACTGTGACTTCTGCCATAGATTTACAAATGGATATAGATATAAGGAAGATGTCAGAAATAAACTTCAGGGTAACAATTATGAAGACAATAGCTAGAATGGAGAAATCGATTAATGGCAACATAGTCTCTGAGGGCAGAAATGAGAACTGATCTGGCAGA
Organism: Leptonychotes weddellii; assembly: GCF_054177405.1. Taxonomy (NCBI): domain Eukaryota; kingdom Metazoa; phylum Chordata; class Mammalia; order Carnivora; family Phocidae; genus Leptonychotes; species Leptonychotes weddellii. The sequence continues at coordinate 25,917,643 of NC_138379.1, forward strand.
AGTTAAAAACGCTAACAATGAGATCCAATCTAATGTAGATACTAGGGTAAATGAGGCAGAAGAATGAATTAGTGATCTAGAAGACAAACTGATAGAAAAGAACGAACAGGAGGAGGCCTGGAAAAAACAGCTTGAAATCCATGAAAACAGAATTAGAGAAATAAGTGATGCCATGAAACGTTCCAATGTCAGAATTATTGGAATCCCTGAGGGGGTGGGGAGAGAGAGAGGACTAGAAGATATATTTGAGCAAATCGTAGCTGAGAACTTCCCTTCTGGGAATGAAACAAACATTCGTGTCTTAGAGGCAGAGAGGACCCCTCCCAAGATCAAGGAGAACAGACCAATGCCCGGCATGTAATAGTAAAACTCACATATCTTAGAACCAAGGAAACCATCTTAAAGGCAGTTAGGGGGAAGAGATCCCTTACGTACGAAGGGAGGAACATCAGAATAACGTCAGACCTATCCACAGAGACCTGGCAAGCCAGAAAAGGCTGGCAAGACATATTCAGGGTACTAAACGAGAAGAACATGCAGCCAAGAATACTTTATCCAGCAAGGCTGTCATTTAGAATGGATGGAGAGATGCAGAGCTTCCAAGACTGGCAGAAACTGATATGTGACCACTAAGCCGGCCTGCAAAATATATTAAGGGAGGTTCAATAAAAGGAGAAAGACCCCAAGAGTGATATAGAACAGAAATTTACAGAGACAGTCTATAGAAACAAGGACTTCACAGGCAATATGATGACAATAAAATCATATCTTTCAATAATCACTCTCAACGTGAACAGCCTAAATGCTCCCATAAAACGGCACAGGGCTGCAGATTGGATAAAAAGACAAGACCCATCCATATGCTGTCTATAAGAGACTCATTTTGAACCTAAAGATAGATCCAGACTGAAAGTGAAGGGATGGAGATCCATCTTTCATGCCAATGGACCTCAAAAGAAAGCTGGAGTAGCAATTCTTATATCAGACAAATTAGATTTTAAGCTAAAGACTGTAGTTAGAGACACAGAAGGACACTATATCATTCTTAAAGGGTCTATCCAACAAGAAGATCTAACAATTGTAAATATCTATGCCCCCAACATGGAAGCAGCCATCTACATAAGCCAACTGTTAACCAAAATAAAGAGACATACTGATAATATGTTAATTGTAGGAGACCTCAATACTCCACTCTCAGCAATAGACATATCATCTAAGCAGAAAATCAACAAAGAAATGAGAGCTTTGAATGACATACTGGACCAGATGGACCTCATAGATATATACAGAACATTCCACCCTAAAACAACAGAATACTCATTCTTCTTGCACACACATGGAACTTTCTCCAGAATAGACCACATAGTGGGTCACAAATCAGGTTTCAACCAATACCAAAAGACTGAGATTATTCCCTGCATATTCTCAGACCATAATGCTTTAAAACTGGAACTCAATCACAAGAAATAATTTGGCAGAAATTCAAACACTTGGAAGCTAAAGACCACTCTGCTCAAGAATGTTTGGGTCAACCAGGAAGTCAAAGAACTTAAACAATTCATGGAGACCTATGAGAATGAAAACACATCAATCTAAAACCTATGGGATACTGCAAAGGTGGTCCTAAGGGGGAAATACATAGCCATCCAA